>NC_133931.1:48870807-49492307 GCF_031877795.1 Strix aluco
GTCACCACTTTGGAGACTTGCCAATTTTTTCAGTGAAAGTCTCTGAAGCTTCAGAAGGTATTATATTAGACTGGACATTAGGAAAAAAATTTTCACAGAAAAGAGTGGTCAGACAGTGGAATAGGCTGCCCAGGGAGGTGGTGGAGTCACCATCCCTGGATGTGTTTAAGGGTCGTTTAGATGAGATGCTGGGGGATATGGTGTAGGGGAGAACTTTGTAGAGTGGGGCTGATGGTTGGACTCGATGATCCCAAGGGTCTTTTCCAACCTGAATGATTCTGTGATTCTGTGATAAAAAGAGTGTAATGATTTAATAAGACGTTAGTGGATCAGTAAGAATCCCTGTATATCAGAATTGTCTTTTAATTCAGTTAAGGAACAGCTTGAACCGATATGTGAACATGTCTAGGCTCTCTCTAAAATGTACCCAGTACTGCTTTTCCTTTGATATAAACTGCAGGATAATTTTCAGAAAACACTTGCTAAATATTCAGTTGGAAAGGACAATACCCAAAGCTGAAATAGAAATTTCTCTTTGATTCTAAGCTTAAATCCTTATGTATACAAATTGGCTCCATTTTACAAAGATTCCCTAAATGCAAATATGAAACCATACTGATTTTCACAACTAAGATTACTGTCATATCCACCAGGGAAGCAATGTCAGTCTAATAATATTTTTTTGACTTTTGGACATTGGAAACATGAGAGACATATACATCTGGAGGAGTATTTCTGGAATAACAGATAAGGCTTGCTGTAGAAAAAAAACTGCAGTGCAAACCTCCCCACCTTTGTGCTTCTTTAATCTACAGCATATTCCTGCATCTGCTTCAATGGAAAAAGGTACATTAACCCTGTCACGACTCTGGTAGGATTCTCAGAGACAGATAGAGAAATAACACATAGAAATAAAGCTATGCTAAAGGTAGACAGAAGTTTACATGTTCATAATATAGGAAGGTCTTTATATTACAGAGCATCCTTGCAAAATAAAATGGTAAAATGCTGGCCCCACTGAAGCCACTGAAATAATGCCTTTTAACTGGTGATTCAGGACCTGTCCAGTGAATTTTGGATCTGCTGGTGCAAAAGGCAACTTCATGTTAAAGGAATAACTAATGCCATGTTTTAGGCCAGGACTGTATACACTGTGTTGATGAAACTTTAAGCCAATTTAGAAATTCTCACTCACAGTCAAATAATATCATATTATCATCTGATTTCAATGATCTATTAAAAATTTAACATATCCTGGTGTAAAAATTATTCTTTTTTACTATGTCCCGTGCAAGTAGAAAAAAATCATACAATCTCTTTCTCCAAATCAAAGAAAGATAGAAAAGGCTATGTCTTGTTAATCAAATTTTTATGACCGTACAACAGCATTAGCTACTCAGCTGAAAAAAGTTGAGTGATATGCCAAACTGACATAAGCTGATTTTGTCTGACTGCCTTAGTAACACGTACTGATTGTGTCTAGATTTTCCATCATTTTAACCAGGAAAAAAGTATAGATTTCTGTCAATAAACTCTTATACTTTCCCTGATAAAGTGTCTTCAATAGCCAAGTATTTTGAATATCGAAATGAAAAAGGAGAGGAGAAAAAACCCCAAACCTCAACCAAACAAAAATGGATCTTGCTTGTTTGTAGCCAGAGCATTGTAGATTAATATTATAGGTGTTTAAGCATATAAAATAAAGTAAATCCAACTGGAAAAGTGAAATATAGACAAGATTGTTGAATATCTGTTTGACTTCATTAAAACTGACAGGTCATATTCGTTCTTACAAGCAATCATCTGCTACTTTTGGTAGCACTATTTCAGGAGTTTGGCACATTCTCCTTTGTGAATACTATTTTTACAGATATAATAATTCTCACAAAGACCAGTAAACATTATCACAGTAAATAGTGAACAAACAAATATGAAAATAGGTAAAATATTCTTCAATTTCATCATTTTACTTCCTAAAAGAATCTGGTTCACTTGTTCTTTCAATTTTGCAACATCTGACAAGTGCATGACAAAGCCATTCAGAAGTATGTTAAACATGACGCAGGTCCAGCAGCCTCTGTCCTTTGCATCAGAGGTGTGAGGAGAGAAGGTAGGAAACTTAGAGACCCTCTAAGTGTGGAACATCAGCTCTCTGACCCTGAGACAGCTAATCTAGAGTCAGGGAGCAGCAGGGTTTGGACATTTGGGAGTATTGCTGGCAGGGCAGAGCCCTCACCCACATGGGATGCACCTCCAAGGTACCCCAGCAAGAAAAGCAGAGCAGGTCTGGCTCTGCCAGGGTCAGGCACAGTCCAGACCTCCAGGCAGGTCCCAGGCCAAGTCAGACTGGGAAGTCAGGAAGGGAAGTCAGTCAGGAAACCAGGAAGGGACCAAAGGCAAGGACCTGAGCAGCTCCCAGGAAAGGTGGAGAGGCCCCAGAAGAGCTTCTGACACCTCTTTCTCACAATGTAGCTGTTTCCACAGCAGGCTGAACCAGGGTCCCAGCTGCACCGTGACAGAGTTGACCTTGCACACCAGCTGCCAGCCCCCAGGAAGGTGTCAAGGCTGCAGAGCCTGCTGGTGCCCTCAGCACCTGGACACAACCTGGCACATCTGGACCTATGTGCAATCATGAGAAAAGAAGCAGCTTTGTAGTAACAAGAAGACTGCTGACAATGTGAGAATTTGAACATGAGTCAGCAATGTACCCTTGCCATAAACAAGGCTAATGGTAGACTGGTCTGCATTAGACAAAGTATTGCCAGAAGGTCAAGGGAGGTGATCCTTCCCCTCTGCTCAGCACTGCTTAGACCACATGTAGAGTGCTGTGTCCAATTCTGGGCTCCAGTACAAGAGAGATATGGACATCCTGAAGAGAGGCCAATAATGGGCCACAAAGATGATGAAGAGATTGGAGAAGCTTTCCTACAAGGAAATGCTGAGACATGTAGGACTTTTTAGCCTGGAGAAGAAAAGGCTCAGGGGGGATCTTATTATTAGATAATGAGTACATAAATCATGTATACATATATATAAATATATAGTATGTTATATATAGTATATATATAATAATAAGTATATAAATACCGGAAGGGAGGATACAAAGACAATGGAGCCAAACTCTTTTCAGTGGTGCCCAGTGACAGGTTGAGAGGTGATGGACACAAATTGAAACACAGTGGTTTCCCTCTGAACATCAGGAAACACTTTTTTACTGTGAAGGTGATGGAGCACTGACACAGGTTGCCCACAGAGGTTGTGGAGATATTCAAAAGCCATGTAGACATGGTCCTGGGCTCTAGAATGCCCTGCCTGAGCAGGAGGGGCGGACCGGATGACCTCCAGATGTTCCTTCCAACTTCAGCCACTCTGTGATTCTGTGATTCTGTGATTTTGTGACTCCTCCTTCTCCAGGATGAAGACAGCCAACTGGATTAGCTGCAGCAGCATTGCTGAAGCTGTCCAATCACCCTGCACCCTCAGCCCACCTCCTTCCTCTGAGTGGGCTGAGGTACTCTGTTTGCATCCTGCCTGAGAACTGCTCTCTTCCTCTCCCCAAAGAACAGGACAATTTGAATGACCATCTTAATGACATAAGGACTAAGAGGAGTGAGAAGTTCTCCCATATCCCCACTAAGACATACTCCTGAAAAGTGTCGGTTTCAATGTTTTGGGGTTGGCTCAGACAGTGAATGCAGGCTCCTATTCATCAGGATTTGCTTACTAGACTACAGTAGCTAATTACTTTAATATATAAAATAAGGAAGAAGACAGGAGGGTAGGAGGGCTTGCCTTTTTCACCTCAAGCTGTGATTTAAAATTAAGTGACAGGTCTCACTACATTGTGAAGTGAGACTGATCCTGCCACTGAGATTTGGGCATGCTCCCAAAATACTCCAGTGATTCAAGCACCTACTTATCATTGAACTCACCTGTATTGAAAATGAGGTACTTGTGCAGAAGACACCTAGGGAATTAAAACACTAACTGCAGCTTATATGGAACCGAGGTTCCTTCATAAGTTAGCTGATTTCAAGCTCATGACTTTAGATTCATAGTACCTGCCTATGTTTAATTTATTTATGTTCTTAAGTCTTCTTCTTTTTTAGTATTAATACATTATCACACTTTTATAGTTTTAAGTGGTTACCTTCTCTTTTGTTAATCATTCATCAGTGTCTATCTCCAGTCTGCTGCCTTGCAGTTAACAGGATCATTTTGTAACTAAGTGTCTGACTAAGTGTAAATTTAAAATGTAGTGCAGATCATTAGGAGGGTACCATATTGAAGTGGTACTATATTTAGGATTAATTTGGATGGCTGGCAAAAGTAGATGATTTAGACATCATCTGTTGCTGATGGTCATTTGCGCTATTATTATGCTGTTGTTTGTCACACCGTAATGAAAGTCATCAAGAACATACTAAAGAGAAGGTTTAACATTCTAAACATCAGGTTTTCAGTACAGACATTTCCTGAAATAGGTCTAGATCACATTTCTCATTAACTCACCTTGTGTCTGTCTCATGTGACTTTCAATAAGTCTGCTTCTAATGTCATTTAAACTAGTGACTCTCTAGAAGCCAGATGAGATGCATTACATTTAAAATCCCACCTGCCAGAATAAACATTTGGCCAAATTTCTTCTCTTTCCTCACTGTAAAGCAGTGACTTGTTCATTCATTGGCTCTTCACTTACTTATGGGAAAAAAAGATAAGTACATGCATTTCAAGGTCTGTTATGCACTGATTTTGTCTCCATCTAGAAGATGCTTTAGAGAACAGACCTGAGATCTGAGGTCACTTCCCCATATAAAGGTAGGAGTTGCAGGTGATTTGTAGCAGAGGCAGATGCAGCAAATGAAATGCAACTGCTAAAACAAGAGTGACCACAGCCAAAAAACTTCACCAATAGCTATTTACTATACCATTTCCATCACTGAGAGAATGTCCCATTTCCACTGTAGTCATCCATATGTCTTATTTTTCCCCCAAAAGAACAAATAGTCAGCAGGGATAAGATTAATTACATTGAAATTTTTCACAAAGAAACTGTGGAAATGAAAATAAAGAGTAATAACCTTAATACAACACTGAACTGCAAAGAAGTCACATCACAGACATAGCTCTAAATGACCAGTAGTGAATACCATAGTGAGGCCTTCCTATAGCGCCAAACATACATATGTATTTATGTATGTATTTATATCATGAAGTAGAAGCAGACTACTTTTCTTTGTCACCAAAAAGGCTTTAATAACTTACTTGTCCCTTAAGTCAACATGAATTATAATCTTACTTACCTTTACTTCTGAATATGCAGTTGAAGATAAATCTCGTACTTAGAGATCTGTCACTTTTATTGGCTTAATAATTAGCCTACCACATGTGAGTATATACATATTCAATGGAAATAAATAAACTAACCACACAGAGGTTGATGTGTTGAGGTAACTGCTCATATATTTTGGAGGCCAAGAAGTCTATTAAGCAGCAGCAAAACCAGTGACCAAAAAAGTACCATTCATAGGAGGGTATATGATGTCTATGATGTTAAAAAGCAGTGAACATATAAGATTTATTATTCCTGTGATACTCCACTTTTTGGAAGTCTATAGGGCTGGTAACATGAAAAGGCATGTAGAATAGTTCATATCAGATAAATCAGCACCTGTATTGTGAAGGAAAATTAAATAAATAGATGTTTGCACAGACAAAGCACACTTGAGAAAAACAGGCCCTTTTTATATCAAACCCTGTCAGAGCCCAATCAGTTATTCAGGGAGTAGCAAGCTGGAAGCAACAACTGGGTGAGAGTTTGCTCTAGCAAAGAAAAGTGCTACTGTGAATCAGTTCACCTATCTTTCCAACCCTTTACTAACTGAGCACTCTAGGACAGCTGCACAGGTAATGGGACGACAGACTAGAAGCTACTGCTCTCACCCTCCAAAGTCCCATTACCATGGCCACTGCCTTATGCCCCTTGGTGGCTTTCCAGGAGGATTCATAACTGAGTTCCTGGGAAGAATATGTGTGAAACAGAGTCTGGAAGTGAAAAACAGGATTGCAATGACTCTGTCCTACATTGACTCAGTCCCACTAAGTTGTCACTGGTAGAGGAGTGGGGGCTATCCTTGGTACTAATTTTATTAGATCCTAAAAGAAACAAGTGTACAGATACTGAAAACACCTATGATGTCTTCTCATACAAAAAGTATCAGAAAACTTCTGCTGCACTTATTTAGTATATTCTCATAACTCACCACAAATCGGTTTACAGTTTAAGGTTTTCTGACTCTAGGACCTATGATAGAATTCAAAGGGAATAATAAACAAAAAACTTTGACAGCAATGTTTTGTATGTCAGATAAAAAAACAAAAAAAAACCAAAACAAACCCAAAAAACAACCAAACAAAAAAAAACCAACAAAAAAACCCCTTTTAGTTTTGAAGAGAAACAGATAATCTTAGAATCATAGAGTCATAAAATGGTTTGGATTGGAAGGGACCTTCAAAGTTCATCTAGTCCAACACCCCTGCCATGAACAGGTACATCTTTCACTAGATAGGTTACTCAAAGCCCTGTCCAACCTAACCTTGAACACTTCCAATGATGAGGCATCCAAAACTTCTCTGGGCAACCTATTCCATTGTCTCACCATCTTCATCATAAAGAATTTCTTCCTTATGTCCAATCTAAAGCTACCTCCTTTCAGTTTAAAATAATTGCCCTTTGTCCTATCACTACAGGCCCTAGTAAAAAGCCTCTCTCCATCTTTCTTATAAGCCCCCTTTATATATTGAAAGGAGGCTGCAATAAGTTCTCTCTGTAGACTTCTCTTCTGAAGGCTGATCAAACCCAACTCTCTCAGTCTGTCTTCATAAAAGAGATGTTCCAGCCCCCTTACCATTTTCACAGCCCTCCTCTCATCCTGCTCTAACAGGTCTTTATTGTACTGGGGGTCCCAGAGCTGGACACATTACTCAAGCTGGGGTCTCACAAGAGCTGAGTAGAGGGGGAGAATCACCTCCCGCGCCATGCTGGCCATGCTTCTTTTTATGCAGACCAAGATACGATTGACTGTCTGGGCTATAAGTACACATTGGCAGCTCATATCTGATTTTTCATACACCAGTACCCCCCAGGTCCTTCTCTGGAGGGCCTCTCTCAATCCATTTATCCCCCAGTCTGTACTGATCTAAGGGACTGTCCCAACTCAGCTGCAGGACCTTGTTGCATTTGGCCTTATTGAATGTAATGACATTCACACCGGTCCACTTCTCAGGCTTGTCGAAGTCCTTCTGGATGACATCCCTTCCCTCTAGCATATTAACTGCACTGCTCAACTTGGTGTTGTCTGCAAACTTGCTGAGAGTGCATTCAATTCCACTGTCTATGTCATTAATCAAGATATTGAAAAGTATTGGTTCCAGTACGGACCCTTGGAGGACACCACTCATTGCTGGTTTCCACTCAGACACTGAGCCATTGAATGCAACTCTTTGGACATGACCATCCAACCAATTCCTTATCCATCAAACAGTCCATCCATCAAATCCATACCTCTCCAATTTAGCAGCAAGATTGTTGTGGGACACCACATAAAAGACCTTACCGAAGTCCAGGTAGTACATCTATAGCTCTGCCGTTGTCCACCGATGCGGTCATTCCATTGTAGAAGGCCACTAGATTAGTCAGGCACAGTTTGTCCTTGGTGAATCCATGTTGGCTGTCTCTAGCCACCTCCCTGTCTTCCAGATATTTTGACATATCTTCCAGGAGGATCTGTTCCATGATCTTACTGGGCACTGAGGAAAGGCTGACTGTCTGATTGTTCTCAGGGTTTCCCTTATTTCTCTCTTTAAAAATGGGTGTGATATTCCCTTTTCTCCAGTCACTGGAGACTTTGCCTGACTGCCATGACTTTTCAAATATGAATCAGAGTGTCTTAGGAACTACATCTGTTAACTCCCTCAGGACCCTGGGAAGACCAATGTATCAATGCAATATATCCAATATTCCATCCATCTCCCTTGGTTGTGTTAATTTCTTTATTTCAGCCCCTTCCCACATAAAGAGGACACAAGCTCAGATGCTCAACTCACAGTCAGTAAAGAAAACTGTTTGCCTAAAATGAGAGAAAAAAGTGATAAGCAGGAGTGGGATTAGGGGGAAAAAAAAAAAAAAAAAAAAAAAAAGAAACAAAGAAACAAAACACTCCTTTCCAGGTGCAGTAATGAGGCCAAATAAAGGAACTCTTCTCTAGCACTGGCATGTGTGGGGAACAGTTTTCAAAGGTTTTTCATCCACATTTCAACCACTCCTTGTTGCCTCTTCTAACCTTGTTTTTTCATGACGAAGGGAGCAAAAGCACGAGTACCTTGAGATTTACAAGTGCTTTCTGTCTAACTTGTTACTCCCACGTGAAGACTAAGTTAACCAGCTCTGATGTTTTCTCTATTTATTGTGCACTGTGCAATGAGTTTCTGAATCAAGACCTCACTGCAGAGGATTATGCCTATAGCATAACCTTTCTCATGTTCAGATAAAGCAGTAACTCACACTGGGGTTGCAATTTAATGACATTGTGTTCCCTGCTGTGCTCTGTACAAAGACTTGCAGAAAGAAGGCTTTAGTGCACATAAACAGTAATACATTTAACATGCTAATAATTTATTCAAATTATTTAATAACATAGCAAAGAAAAATGAAGAGACACACTTTCACTGGTCTTCTTTGGTGAGAGATCTGAAATTAGTTATCTGATTTATTACTTTAAAATGATGCAATTTATGTTACAGTGTTATCTAAATGCCCTAACCTGAGTCAGAGTAATACTGTGAAAACACATTGTACTTTATAGTTCCAGCCTCAGCCCAAAGGACTTACAATGCAAACTGACAACATAGACAAGGAGTCAAAGGCACATCCAAAAACTGACAACAGAGCAGTGATCCCCTGATATTAAAAGTTAGTGAATTAGTGATGAGTATCCCTTTCTACTTCTTCATGGTGCCTTAAATGAATTAAAGCCAAACCAATCCAAACCAAAAATAATAAACAAAATTCTTCAAAAAATTTTCTTTTTCCATGTTCACCATTTTATCCTTAATGCTGAAAAACCAGTATAACCCTGTGGCCTTCAACAATGAGAAAATACTCCTTTTTGACCCAGAGTCCTACTCCTAGCTGTGGCTTTAAGAAACAAACATTTATCAGCAGCTGTGGCCAGCTTTTCAGAAAGCTGTGAGAAACCCAGAAATCTGTCAGAATGATAATCACAGTATCTTTATCTCAGACAAAATAATTATGTTTTACACATTTG
Organism: Strix aluco; assembly: GCF_031877795.1. Taxonomy (NCBI): domain Eukaryota; kingdom Metazoa; phylum Chordata; class Aves; order Strigiformes; family Strigidae; genus Strix; species Strix aluco. The sequence goes on from NC_133931.1 coordinate 48,880,134, forward strand.
TTCACTTTCAGAAAATACACAGGTACAGTAAATGACTCAGCATAGTTTTAGTGTATTCAATGTCTGATTTAAAAAGGCCTAACACTTTTGGTTATGTAGCAGACTCCCAAACTCTCCTCATGGGTGCATCTAGGTTTTGTGGGTATGTACAATGGAGAGCACAGGCGCATGCCGAGATCCCATGTCTGAGGGCATGTCCCTGCCCCCTGCTGAATCCACAATGGTGATGGGGAGAATGGGGTGTGTGTGTATGTGTATATCTGTTTTCTCTGAAAAAGAACTATGGGCATTGAGTTAGCTTGCCCGCACCATTGTCTGTGAGATAAAAAAAAAATATTATTGACATGTATGCACTCAGAACAGAAATAGGCCATTTTAATCAATAACAAAATGTTGTAGAACTATAGGTAATTGATAATGTCATTATGAAACAATTTTTATTGAAATTTCTTACAGCCTTTAAAGTGAACAGGAAGCATCCTGAAATTTTGGTCAGAATATAGTTATCTTTTTAAGTCTGAATTTTGTAATTTTTTTCAAACCATTTAAAACTTATGTTCTTTTTTATAAATCTTACTTTTTGAGAAGTAATGAATCATTGCTACAATGTTTCTGAAGACACAGATATGCTGTGCTGTAGTTAATTGATCATTCATATTTCACAGGGTTTTTCTTTCTCACAGAACCTTTTCCTGATCAAGTGTTTCTTTGAACTCCTCATAATGAAGTCAAAAAGACACAAGACTTATAAAAAGAGATTTGTCAAATAAGTCATATGATTAATAGAGGTTTCTGCCTCTGAGCGAGTGATAGAAACTCAGATGGCTCTTGTGATAACATTTGGGAATGTGCTCTGAAAATTAGTCTTTGCTGTTCATGTGCTTTAACATGGATAGAATTTATCTAGTAATCAGTATCATTGTCTTTAACCAGCAGGTTGGAAATTAGCCATTTAAGCCATATATTGAATGTAATCTAAAAACTTCACTTTGACAACGATAAATGCAGAGGATAATTACGGCGATTGTTCAAACATACAATCATTGAGACCAAACCCACTGGCTTAAAATATTCAGTTTCTGGGTGCTAATTGCCACAAGTGTTTTGACTGAGTGTGTTGTGTCATTTATGGGAGGGCAAAACAATGTTGTCTCTATTACACTTTTTAATTGTAACTGATTGGATAAGGTAAAAAGAATAGACCTTCATGCTTTGAAAGCAGAATCTCCCATAAAGAAGAAATGCTGTCATGATTCTATATCAAGGCTGGTAAAGAAAGTCAGAAGTCTGTTGACACAAGAAAGGGCATTCACAGTATCAAAGATAAAGCATATTTTCTATCATCAGAGGAGGGAGACAACTTCCTCCCAGGGTTGATGCAGAGCATCTACTGCAGGTATGTATGCTGAAAGGCCCTTGAGGTCATACCTTTCATATGAGGACATACTTTCTACAGAGTAACTCTGTAGGGAGCCTTGCAAAAGTCATCTGAGTTACAGAGCACTCATATTATCACATGCCTCCTTCACTGGGTCTGCTTTGTGAATTTGGTAAATTATTGCACTAAACCTATTCAGTATAGGTAACTATAGGGAAATCAAATTTATGAAAGAGGATTCTTGATACTACTTCACTCAGACTTTGTCCCACATATTAATTGCCTAAGAGGCATGAGAGGACAAAAGGATGAAAGGAGAGCGGAAAGGAGAGTGGAGAGGAGAGGAGAGGAGAGGAGAGGAGAGGAGAGGAGAGGAGAGGAGAGGAGAGGAGAGGAGAGGAGAGGAGAGGAGAGGAGAGGAGAGGAGAGGAGGAGAGGAGAGGAGAGAAGAGAAGAGAAGAGAAGAGAAGAGAAGAGAAGAGAAGAGAAGAGAAGAGAAGAGAAGAGAAGAGAAGAGAAGAGAAGAGAGAGAGAAGAGAAGAGAAGAGAAGGAAGGAAGGGAAGGGAAGGAAGGGAAGGAAGGGAAGGGAAGGGAAGGGGAAGGGAAGGGTAAGGGAAGGGAAGGGAAGGGAAGGGAAGGGAAGGGAAGGGAAGGGAAGGAAGGGAAGGAAGGGAAGGGAAGGGAAGGGAAGGGAAGGGAAGGGAAGGGAAGGGAAGGGAAGGGAAGGGAAGGGAAGGGAAGGGAAGGGAAGGAAGGAGGGAAGGGAAGGGAAGGAAGGGAAGGGAAGGGAAGGGAAGGAAGGAAGGGAAGGGGAAGGGAGGGGAAGGGAAGAGGGAGGAAGGGAAGGGAAGGGAAGGGAAGAGAAGAGAAGAGAAGAGAAGAGAAGAGAAGAGAGAGAAGAGAAGAGAAGAGAAAGAGAAGAGAAGAGAAGAGAAGAGAAGAGAAGAGAAGAGAAGAAGAGAAGAGAAGAGAAGAGAAGAGAAGAGAAGAGAAGAGAAGAGAAGAGAAGAGAAGAGAAGAGAAGAGAAGAGAAGAGAAGAGGAGAAAAAGGAAATCTTGCTATACAATCTTTTGCAACCAATGTTCCTAGGTGTTTCAGCACTTTTCTGGTCTGGAAAGCAGAAATGAAACAAAGGATTCATTGTGAGCAACCTTATGCTCCTAAACTGTAGATAGGGACTAAGGCATACATCTATGCACATATGTGACAATATATATTCATGAAAGGTAGCAGATCACATTACAAAATGCCACATAAAATTATTTCAACCTTCACCATATCCTCTGAACATCTAACTTCACCTCATATTGTAACATTTCAGTAAATAACATCCTCTAGCCCTTACACTAATATACTTTTTTTTCTTTTCAATAGTAATTTTAATTAATTCATCCTTTCTGACATTTGCATTTGTCTTTAAATGCCACTAGATAACAGGGTTTTAATCATTCCAAATAGCTTTTTAATTATAGACCTAATTACTTTTGCAGAAGGTTAAGCTGCACAAACAGGAATAAAACTGTTTGCTTGTGCTTTGTGTTAAGAATGATGTAGTGTTTTCTCATTAGGTATTCTGTAAACTTGCTCGGTCAGTTTTATGTGACATTTGGAAAAGAAAAAAAAAAAACAAACTGTATATCAGAAGGCTGAAATTAGATTCTAGGACAGCTTAACACCCAGCTGTGTGGAACAGTCATTGATCTTTTAATTAATTATGAAATCAAAGTTAGGCATCCTTTTCCATTGCAGTGGTCATTTTGTGCTGGCGTATTTGAAAATGTAAAGATACAGGCAAACATATAATCTTCCTGCTGGATTAAAGATTTATTCTTTGTAAACACTTCTCATGTTTGGGTTTGGTTTTTTTTTTTTTTTTCTCTGAAAATTTTCCACCAGTGATGATATCCTGCTGGGTCAATGGAAAAGAATTTCTTACTGGAGAGATTCTGAGCCTCTACTGGAAGGTAGACAGTTTGCATAAAAAAACCCCAAGAGTTAATTTGTACATCATTCTTGTCATATATTCTTCTTGAAGGATAGTTCATCCTTTGTGGGTAAAAAAGGTCCGAATAAGACCTGTGTGGGCAGGAGATCCTTCATTCCCGTTGAAAAACATGACAAGTACATTTATATTTTATGGTGTTACTATTATACTAGAGCAGATGTCTAAATGCATAGATTAATTTGTACATCAACTGCTATATACAGTATTTTTAAAAAATCACAAAGCTAAATTTAGCTCAGAAAATTGAAACTTACATATTTCACTGCTCCTTTAGTCCAAATGGATTAATTAGAATTGAAAGACCGAAATATATTCTACACCTAGGGGCTTGACTCCCATTTGATAGTCTATTTCTCACTAAGGTTAAATAATCTCAGGATGCCAACATATTGTCTTTCAGAGTTTATTCTACCCTTATGCCCACTAATGATTTATTAATGTTAATATGTATATGTTAGTTATACTTTTGCACTTTTCTTGGTTTGATTCTATTCAAATGAACCTTATTGTTATGTTGTGCTGTAACTATCTATTGCTTTAGAAAAACTGAACTCTCCTTTCAAGGGAACTACAAATAAAAATAAGCTTAAGTACAAAGTTTAAGACAACAAAAAATATTCAAAGTCTCTTACCAAACAATGTCACACACAAAAAATATACAATTGCTGATACTTGCAGTTGCTGATACAATTGCAAATATCTTATTATCAAACCACTTGGTGAACCACTAGGTCGATAGGTTATTGACTGGATGGTTGCACTCAAAGAGTTGTGGCTCAATGTCCAGGTGGAGACCAGCAATGAGTGGTGTCCCTCAGGGGCCTGTATTGGGACCAGCACTATTTAACATCCTTGTTGGGGACATGGACAGTGGGATTGAGTGCACTCTCAGCAAGTTTGCAGATGGCACTGAGTGTTGTGGTTGATACTCAAGAGGGAAAGGTTAGAGAGGTGGGTCCATGCAAACCTCATGAAGTTCAACAAGACCAAGTACAACAAGGTCCTGCACATGAGTCGAGGCAATACCAAGCACAAATACATTGAGAGCAGCCCTGCGGAGAAGGACTTGGGGATATTAGTGGATGGAAAACTGAGTGTGAGCCAGCAATGTGCCCTCACAACCCAGAAAGCCAGCTGTATTCTAGGCTGCACAAAAAGAAGTGTGCTCAGGAGATTGAGGTTTTTTTTTTTTTTTTTTTTTTTTTTTTCCCCTGGAGTCAGCTTCTGTCAAAGCCAAGAATCTGTATCTGTAAGAAGCATGAGGTCAAAGAAGCAAATTCTCCTTAAGTAGCTGATGGACTGGGCTCATTTATGCCTATCAAGTCTACTGCCTTTACATTTCAGATGTTAGACTTTATGACAAGGTTCTGAACTCATAAAGGGAGTCACTTGCTTGATTGTAGAAATATGAACATAATTGCTTATGATTAGATACTGAATTTCTAAGCTAGCTTTGGTGTACTGAAACGAATTTAGTTCTAAAATAGCTTTATAGTGCAAGAAGAAAATGTCTGGAGTCATAAAGACATTGCAACTACAAAAGATAACTCTAAGACTCCCAAAACTTTGACACAGATTTTGGATTGTCCATATTTTCTCATCCTAAGAGAACCTATAACATCACTTCCCAAAAACATCACTCTTACATGACAGTTGCTAATGCCTTTATAGATTGTTGCATTTCTCTCTATGCTGTAAGTTATAAAAAAATGAGTAGGCCAGATGTAATAAAAATGTCTTGTTTTGTGGTGATTCTATGCACTAAAAGCATGCAATTAGCTGCTTGATATCTCTCTGTCCTTGCCCTTACTGCTCCTACTCAAGGTTAATTTGGTAGCCACATAACTGAAGTCTCATTAATGCAAGATCATGTTCTCTTTTGCTGTCCTATGCTTATAATTTTCTTCTGTGTACTTACAACATTATACTCAGGCTGTATGGCAAAAGATAAAGCAAAATGTCTCTACAGCTACACAGATGGTTCAGAAACAAGCAATAAGAGGTGGCCATAAGATTATCACATATGACTATATCACACCATTCTTAGAAGTTCTTGTCTCTCCATTTTGTTGCCAAAGGAACACAGATTAATTATTCAAAGGAACATGAGCAACAAAATGTTTTATAGAAGCATGAAGTAGATACCAAGCTAAAAATTCATGTAGATGTTGCATAGAAAGAGGGAGAAAAAAGAAATAATGGGCACAGAATTGTGAGAAATAGAGTTTTATTTTTTTATTAGCTTTCTTGGATAGTTATGGTCAAATAGTTATAGTTACAAGTTTTCTTCTTGATTAAATTATTTACATGTAGACACCCTGTGCCATCTGAGATGCACTAGTGTATAGATGAAATTATGACCCATCTCCTGCTGTCATTCCAGAGAGTCATGACTTGAATGTATGTCCTGTCATGTCTGCCAGACTGAGGCAGACTTCTCATATACCCTTAACATATCAAGTAGCACTGGATGTCTATGTGTATGCAAATGACAAGTCTTTGGTCAGTAAAGCTAAGAGACCCTGGGGTTATTCAATTGGCCAAATAGTGGTATCTACTTTGAGTTGAGCAGCATTTTAGCCATCATCGACTGCCTTGGCCATAATAGCTTGTTCATGACTTAAACTCAAGACCTTATCAGGAGGCCAGGCTGGATGCTCCTTGAGCATCTTAGATCATACTAGAGATGCAAGTGGAGACAACTGAACCGACCTCTTTTTCTTTCTGTTGGGAATTTACACACATGGGATGGGATTCAGGTGCTTAAAAACAGGGCATCTTGTGTCAGTTTTTGGTGCTGGGGCAGTATTGCACTTGTTTTTCAGCTTCTGTTACAGAGGCATGCAGTCATGCATCATACCTGTTGTACTGTATATCCTAGTGCATCCCAGAAAGTATGACATGCTTGTGTTTCAGAAACTGATTTCCCTTCATGTGGGGAACTACATTTAGGTGTATTAATCTGAAGCTGAATCCCACACAAATTTGTTCATAAAGATAGGTTTATTTTCTTTACACAGATAAACTCAATGAATACTACTGATTTTATTCTAAAATTCTGTTCATTATACTAAGCTACATGTTGTATGAAAAGTAATAGTTCAACTCCATGTTAATATTCCTAAATAAAAGTTTTTGAGTGTTCTTGACCTCATCTCATTTCATGAACATAAGAAAAAATCAGAACTGTTTTTTTTAGTAGGCAACAAATTCTTTGTCTCACTGAAAGATACTATGTGGGTACTGAGTAATTCAGAAGCTTTATAATGTCTTTATTTTATAGTCAGGTCTAAATTTATCCAGAATAGTGTTGTCCAAAGATATCTTTTGTCTTCACTACTGGCAGCTACAAATCACTAGCAGCAACAGCTATTATTTTTTCCTACAAAAAATTCTGTACTTAAGAACACCCTGCTTATCATATTTTAAGAAAATGTGATCATCCCAGTGAATTAGTTCATACAATAAAGAAAATTGATTATGCTGCCTGCTCATCTTAAATTGTGCTCATTTGGATTTCAGTTATGAAAAATAAAACAGGTAAAGGCAAGTGAAGCGTGAGACTACCTTACCATGGATTTTAGAGAGATAGAGTTTGTGAATGTGGGAACACTGGCATTTTACAAAAATTAAAGTAGCTTTCAATCATTGTAACATGTCTACTTCCATTTCTGTTGATGCTTTCTTATCTCTACTTGCAAGACCTAGATCTTACAAGTTTCTACACCACTCCTAGATATAAAAGTCACTGGTGTTATGAGTGTTGATATCATCATTCTTCATACACTGGGGACATAATCTTAAAAATATAATTGACTTAGATATTGCTGACAGAGCAAATGCTTGCCTGGTCTAGTATAAGTCATGCAATGATATTGAACTTCAGTTCAATGATAGACACAGTTTACATTTATCACAATAAAGGCACAATCAGCCCCCTGTTCCAAAATATTCAAATGTTTTCTTCATATCTTTTATGATAATGAATAACTTTTTGGGCATTATTCTTGTTTAGGGTGACATTCCCTTCAAATTAATATCACTTAGAGTGTGCAGACATTAAAATCCTTTTTTTTCCTTTAAATATCAATAAAACAATGTTGGAAATTAGTAACATAACTATACTGAGTAGGAATAAGAACTCCACTTGTAAAACTTCAACTGTTCTCAGAAACAGTAGTTTTTTAATATGTCTATTTCATTCCCACACCCTCAAAAAATTAATGCGACCTTATACTCAGGTGCCTTTTTACACCTTTTCAATATTAAGCACTCTCTGCATGGGGTGTTAATGTATTTGTTGATGTCTTCTCACTTGGGATGTAAGGGTTACTCTGTGAACATAAGTAAATTTAAATTCATATGAAGTATTAATATTGTTGCATGTTTCAATTGGATGTATTGCTAACAGTTACAGAGTGATATCTCAAATTTTGTTGTCAGGACCTGTATGTAGGCTATGAATAAAAGAAATACTAAAATGGGTGCTGATAATTAATTAGAACATGATATTGGTCTGCTTTAACAGGACATAACAATGAATAGTAGTGATTCAGAACATCTGCAATCCCATGTAAAGGGAATGAGGCCTAAAAAGGTAAAACTTTTCAAGAAGTGCCACATTGAAATTTTTCTAAGTGCATCATTTGAAGAAGATGATTCAGTTTTCTAGTTAGACTAAAGGGTAAAGCCAGTGGATCTGCCTGAAGTAAGGCCAATCTCTACTTGGGTACTGTGTGTCAGATCTTGTATTGGGTCACTGATTATGAGTTTTGAAAGGGAAATGCTGGTTAAAATGTCAGAAGCAAAAGCAAGTTCTAGTAGAAAAACATTTATCTGAAACAAATACCAAAGGCTGACATGAAATCTAATCGGGTGGATAAAGAACCTCTTTAAATTGATTCATTAATAGACAAACCACATTTTCTATGTATCACCCACAATACATTTAAATTGGACTGAATATGCAGGAAAAAATTACATGTCTGAGTTCAGGAAATAAGTGAAATATACTTAACTGACAGAGCCAATATAGAGCAGGACTCTAGTTTGGGGGCAGACTGAGCATTCTAATGCTGTTAAAAGTCATTCACAGTTTAAGTGGGGACAGAATATAAAACCACATAATAATATGCCATCACAGCAGTAAGAGGATGGAAATCTCTATGTTTTCAAAGTAAGATTTATTTTTATAACTGCCATCTAATCTTCAATTTTGCAACATCAAAATCTGGAGAGATTTAACACTGTACAAAGCTGGTCTTAGCTATAAGAAAATCAGACCATTACCTAGGACAGCTGTATGCTGGAGGAGTCACAGTTCTGCTGCCTGTTTTTCCTGTATCAGAAGACCCAGTCATTTCATTCACAGAATGAACACTAACAAAGCAGTGGGCCCCTGCCTCCTGACCCAGAGAGCAGGGTGAGTGGGGCAGTGGTTCTTCTCTTCAGAAATGAGGGGTGAGCCTAAGCTGGGGATAACAGCAAATGTTTCTAGCAGAAGCTGCCCACTCTTTTTTTGATGCTTCAGAGCATCATGGGCAGGAAGCTGGTTTCTGGCCCAGCAACAGCAGTTGATCGTTCTTTCCCAAACACTTTCCTGTTCCACCCACACTTTCACAGAAACAACTCAGGAGGCATAAGATAGTGTTGATGACATGGGATTGGTCGTGCAAGAAAAGAAAGAGGGAGGAGCTCCTGATGGACTTCTTGAGATGAAGGGAGGGGAGGCTGGAGTCACAGGTGTATGGGAAAAGAGTGCTGTGTGTCACAGTATTGAAAGGGACTAGGGACAGGGATTCAGTGCTCCAAGTAAGTTTGGAAATTGAAGGATCAGGAAAAGGACTAGCTGAAGGCAAATATTTGACATATTTTGTACATGATGACCTAGTCTAACGTCTACTATGTTATATATGAAGTCACCATGTTGCTTTAATTTTTAAAAAATCCATCCTCTAGATTTCTTGCAATCAGTCTGTTCCTTGACAGTATAGAACATCACTATGAAAGCCCTCCACTTACACAGTTGATACTGGCATAAAAAAGAGAAAACATATAATTAATCAGGATAAATACTGTGGCTGGAGTCAGTATTCCCAAACAGGCAAACCTAATTAGTTATCTGGTGCCAAGAGGTCATGTAAGCATCTTGTTTTCAGACTATGCTAATGCATATGACCTCTTTCTACAGTTAATACCACTTCAGTGTTTTACTTCTCAGTGAACTGAAATAACATGTCCCATGTTAAAAAGTGTAACTTTGTTTATATATTTCTAAGAAATTAATAAGTTAAATTCTGTTGTTTTAAAGTGAAAACATTGTTGTCACTTATCAAAACATGTAATTTCAATTTTACCATGTTCCACCAGGAAATCAAGCTATTGGCAGATTTTCCATTTCACTTCAAGAACATCCCAGGATAAACCAGATAATAGATGAAACTGGGGGAGAACGGACAAATGTGGTAAGTATGGGGTATTATAGTGTTGTGCAGATCTAATAGCTACAAAGTAAGAATTTATGATGTTAATTAATGCATAACTGAGCAACGGATGTCACCAGAGAAATGAAATTTTACTACTGAAGCATTTTTGTACACAAGATTAAATGAAATTATAGGCCTATTTCATAAAACCTCTCTTGTGGAAGTTTTCTTTTGTTTCACTGAAGTTCTGAGTATGGAAATTTTCCAGACTACTGTGTCTTTTCAGATAGGTCCTTCTATCTTTATAGATACAGCGTATGTGACTAGGTCTGTATTCCCTGGTGTGAGTACAGAAGTTCTTAAAATGGATTGCTTTTTCCAGAAGCTATTATGCTCTTTGCAGTGAAATTTCAAAGAATAATCTTCTTAGACCTTAGACTGAGTCATCAGTGTGGATGGTTTGGTTTTCAAAGACATAAAATTCCTTGTTTTAGTTGTCTGAATCTCTACAACTGGACAAAAGGTTGGCCATTTTGGCATTTCTATACCATCTCAGTAGGGTCTTACAGCACTGTCAAAAACAACCAGCAAACTTTTGAAGTGGACAATTGTACAACTTTTTCATTTTTCATTTTTACATTGACTCATTATTTGCTGACAATTTTGTGTCAAAAAAAGAATAAAATAGAAAAAGTCTTTTAAAATATATATATCAGCTGGAGGAATGCTTAGTAACAAAGTAATAAATTTGTTTAATTATCTATAGTAATTAAACTGATTAAAGAAAAGGCAAGATTTTAGTTTCACTTACAAGGTATAAATTCAGGGAGACTCCAGTGACATTGAGATAATAAATATAATCTTTCTTTGAAGGGAAAGAGCTCTGAATTTGTCCCATAGACCTCTTCATGAAATAACAACAGCTGATATGTTGACTGATTACTTAATGCTTTTTGAAAACCAAATGTTATAGTGTTTACTAAAAATTAGAGGGAATTGCATATTTACTAGATGTAGATGAATAATTCATAACAAATAATTTATTCAGTGAATTTCACCTCTTCCTCAAATTAGATAGATTGTAATTTTCTTTAATATATATTCATTAATTGAACAGCTTTAGTGGATAGCTCTGTCCATTCTCTCAAAAGGAGTATGACAGAGGCAGTACTCAAAAAAACAAAACAGGTTAGTTTTAATTCAGAGAAATAGATTTTTTTTCTAGCATGACATATTCCTATTAAAAATATTTCTTAGAACATTTCCCATGGAAAAGAGAACTGAACAAAACAATTTCTGACACCAGCCATGGACTTTTCCTGAAAGTTCTTTGCTTCTGTGAACATGAATGTACTTGTTACTACTCCTGCATTTAGAACTGCCCTGAATATGTATTACACTTTCTTTTTTGTATTTCTTAGTGAATTCTAGTTCCTGGGTACTGAACTAATAATTTAATCTTCTGGAAGACAAAGGATTAAAATTATTATATAACAACGGTTTTGTAGCAACTCAGGTTGATTATTTAGCTAGTTGTTTTCCTTCAATAGAGACGCACATATTTTGTTGTTTGGGTTTGTTTTTTTTTTTTCTTATCTAGCACTAAGTTTCTGTTGTCTTCTGGGACACAGTACTTATTTGTTCAGCCCAATTCCATTTTCACCTCCACATTGTATCCTCTACAGGTCATCATATGAAACTTAATCTATTGCTTTAGTGAACTTGGTCAAATTTGTTGTTCATCTTCTGTAGCATTGCCATTGTGCCTACCTAGCTGGTGATTCTTGAAGTAAGCAGCTTATGATACATGTAACAAAATGTCATCCTTCACTGTCTGTGATCTTTTCCAAAAGCTCTACAACTGAAAGAAAATATATGGCCTTGGAATTTGTTGCTTGTTAATTTTCAGGGGACAGAAAGTAGGATATGGTTTTGTTTTTCTCCTGAAACTGTCCTGAGTTAGGGATTCCTTTGGATCCAAAGCCATTAGGCAGTACAAATAGAATAGACTTCCAGTAGAAGTCTGAGCCTTCTACTTAGAAAAAGCTCCTATAAGGGCTAAATGAATAACTGATTATTATTTTTTTTCAGTTTGATTGTTGAAATGAGTTCTAATATCTATTCAGATTTAACCTAATTTAGTTTCTGTTTTTGCTGTACTGGGAAACAAGAAAAACCCCACAACACTTCGTTATGTTAAACCACAAGTTTCATTCTACACTAAAAGATTCATTTTCAAATAAAAGAGATAAAAATCAATGAATAATAAACTAGATAGGCCAAGTGAGGGCCATCATTTAAGAAGTGCTTGGGGATAACCATTATCCTGAAAAAAACCTTGGGTCTCTTCTTTTAAGTAGGCCAAGAAAGTATGAGATAAGAAATGCTTAATGGGAAATAACTAAGCATTGCAGCATGACAACCAGTGTGGAAACACCAATCTTTCCGGCTACAGCAGGGTCTGTTGGATTATACACTTACTAGTTATATCGAATTTTGTCTAAATGCATGGCATTTGTGCTCCATGGTGGCCCCTGAAATTGATCTCCCTGTCCAGAGGTATTGGGGCAGATTACAGGTTCTTTGCTGCCCACACATCCAGGTTTTATTTCAGCTGAAATTAGGACATGAGGAGATGTCGCTGACCCAGATTTCATTGCAATAAATGGTTCCCCAGTTCCCCAATAGGAACACATGCTCTGAGATGGGAGGGAAACTGTTCAGACAAGTTTATAGAAACAAGCTTCTAGCAAAGTGAGTATCTGTGCTTTTGACTCTACTCCAGTGAATATTTAAAGACTTACAAAAATGGGAATATATGTGATGGATGTACATGGATGCATGTGATGGATATGTTGATATCGCCTGCCATGTTTGATATGATGTTGAATCCACTTCCAGTGAGGGGAAAAAAAAGGGTGGGAAACTCCATCTCCCACATCCCCAGTGAATATAGTAGTTTCCAGATTATACTGCTGTGGTAAGAACAAGTATTTCCTTCATACTCTGAAGTATAACAGTTGAAAGACAGGACTAAAAGATGTATTTTATTCTTACCTGCAATCCGCACGTCTTCAGCACAACTGAAGGTGATGAGGGGGTAGAAAGAGGACACGGCTGTTGTGGTTCACAATGCCCAAAATCTCTTTAACTTACTTTTACCATTCTCAAGGCCCAGTCTGAAAATGGACTGCTCTGACTACTCATGTTTCCCTCTGAAAATGAATTGAGAAGTGAGTTACAAACTATCTGCCTTCTGTGATTACTCAAAGAGCAGTACAAAAGAAGCTGATAGTGTGAGCTCATGACATGTCCCAGGGTTGAGCTGCTGTATCACAAATAGAAATATTAGCACCACCATTCACAGTCACAGAAGAGAGGCCAAAGAAATTTGATGGCTTGGAGATTGATGCTCCCTCAAGTACATGGCTCCTTCACACAAGAATATCAACAGTGCAGTACAGCACTGAATCTTCCACGAGTATTTAGTAAGTAGTCACTATGGTACTTTGAGGTAGAAACAAATCCTTTTCTTCCAGCATCTCTTTCCCTCTGTAAATCTTAAAAGTTCTTCTTACTCATTTTTAAACACATAATAACCACAGTGAAAAATCTGTCTTTGATGGGGATGAAGTCATTAACTTGGCCTTGTTTTACATGTTTTTTTTGCAGCATGTGTTGAGTACAGTGTTAGTATGTATAAACTAAACTGCAGCAGGTAGCTTGGAACAATTAGTCATTGCAAGTTCCTCATGGATTTCAGTGGTTTTCATCTACAGAGCAGAAACACTTGATTACAAAGCAGGATATCCACTATGCTACTGAGGGATGTATTAGACCTTGCCAAGAAACCGCTACTCTTCTTCCTGCCTTTCCAGAACAGTACTTTCTCTCCCTTCTAGAGTGAGAGAGAGAAGGGACTCACGTTAATCCCCTTGAATTAACATTGCAGGGCAATTAAAAATGTGATATTCAAGCTGTATTCACGACTGCATAACACCTAGTCTCAGCAACCCCAGGGTTTAACTAGAAACTATGGAGAAGGTAAATGTTATTAAAATAATTTGTCTATTTTCAGAACAGGAGTGCAACAGAAAAACTGAGCAGAAAATAAGGGACTTAAAACACAGAACCACAAAGGCTTACAAGTCTTCTGTAAGAGTACACTGCTCACTTAATTTTGAAGTCATTTATTGCCCTAGCAACATGAAATAAATCATAAAATAGAAGAGTAACTTTAAAAAAAAAAATAGTCTGAAGAAGTTCTGAATGGCCATGTTACATACATTACATTTAAGGAGCCTTGAAGTGGGCTTGCTGTACTTTCAAATTATTTTAGGCTTGTGTGAAGTGAAAACTCGAATAAAAGAAAGAAATTGTATTTTGAATTCTGAGCTCATACAGATGCTTGTGTTTTCTTTGCTTAATCTTTTGTTTACTTATCATAAGATAATTTGATGTGGTTAACAAAAAATAAATGTATTTCTGGAATAAAACAGAAAGAAAGGTTTACGATCGGCAGATGAAGAATGAGGCAACAGTGGGAGAACAGCTGCTTTCTCAGTCTATTTTTCTTTTATGATGTCTGTTACCTTAAGATGTCACTTTCTATTTCATCGTTGGGTATGGGTTGTCACAAAAGCTTTATGTAACCAAATCTTGCAATGAAGCTGCACGGTATGTGTGCCCTCTCCTCACGCACAACCATGGCACCAAAGGTGACACCTCATTGCTTCTTGGCTCTGAAGAGAGACCTCTGTCCTCCAGAGCCACTGGACATCAGTGGGGTATACCCACATGCCTTCAACCTCTACTGAGCAAATTATTTTAGGAAGAGATAATTCCTTCTTCTTCCTCATGGCTGAGCAGAAAGGACACAGGATGCCCTTGTTTATGTTAGGAGTGCCAGTATAGAAAGGGAGATTTTTGTTATCCTTTTAAAAGAGAGATTGATTACATTTTGCATAGCAGATGGTTTCTTGGTATGGAACCACCTGTTGAACTGAATGCAACTGAACACAGAGCTAAGGGACATAAATACTTTAATACTTTAAAGAACAAAGCTTATTTTTTAACTTTTTTTTTTTTTTAACTTTGATTGCGGTCTGACTACCTTAGTGCAGAAAAATATATTAATGCATGTAACTGTGTTGTTCAATACCAAATTGCACACTAATTGCCTCTGTTTTCATTTTGAATATATTAAAATAGCTATTTAAAAACCAACCAGCAGGTTTTAACAAATCCTCTCTACCCTTCCAGAAGCATAAGTTGCATTCCTGGCCTGCTTCCTTAGCCAGTCTCTGAGGGAAGACAGCAGGCTGTGCCCATATGCTGCTCCCGCCATAGATGGTTAGATGGCCTCAGTGAGTCTGCCTCTGTGACTAATCTGGAACATACCTGAATTAGTTTGGTCAGCTTTCTCCCATAACTTCAGCAACAGTGACAGGATCTTTCTGAGGTGCTGCAGTTAAAAATATAAAAATGTTTACAGTGGTTTGCATTTCCCATTAAACAATTCTCTATGATAGATGCCTATTAAAGGCAGATACAGTCTGGTTTTCTTCCTTGAAGAAACAAAAAAATTAATATATTTGCATTCAGGAAAGGAATAGAGAGCTGGAGGAGAGGACTGAGAAATTTTTTATTTCAGCAACTTTACACTGCTTTCCAATCTGTCTGCCAATCAGTGCAGGCTGGTATGACTTGCTTCCGTTACAGAGTAGCAACGAGGAGGCAATTACATCTCAGAGACTTGTACCTGAAGGCACGTATCTCTCAGGGTGGCTCATCATATACACTATTCCTTGCTCAGGGCTGTGCTTACAGGCACGATTTAGCTCACGGGTATTTGAGTTGTCTACTGGGTTGTCTAGTTCTCTTTTACACCAACAGAAGAGGGCTCCCTTTCATGTATTCCAAAATGCTTTGTCCATTTCCTTTTTGAACTTGACAGCATAAATTGCTTTCTCAATTTTGCATGCAATTCTGGTCATAATAATGAACATTTCACTTCTCAGTCAGTCCTCATTTGGATGCAAACTATGCTCACAAGATGTGCATGGCTGATCTTGATTAAGATATTCTTCTCTTTTTACATACATAATTCTTTGAAGTTCTATGCATATGGGGAAAGAATAATATTGGAGTGGAGATCTGCCTTGCAGATCTGAGAGGAAAATTCCAATCTTTTGATTAGGATTATCCTTTTTGAATATGACATAAGCAATTCAGTAACCTATATTCTATCTTCTACAATATGGGACAAAATTTGCAGTCATTCTTATGGGATGGACCAGATTCTTTCATGCCTAGACTGCCTGAACCCTACTTACTTGATTCAAAATTACTTTTTATAAAGTACATCATTTTATAAAAACAAAACCAACATAACAGGCTCACTGACTTATTCAGATTATCCATTCATATACACAAAAATTAATCTGATATGTTTAAGGGTTGATTTCAGAGTATGCATATGTGTGTGAGAGAGAGACAGAAACAGAGAGGAGCCTGCTAAAGCTATGGGACAGATATTTAATCCATTAAGAAATTCTGAAATCTGCTCAGTAAATATTTCTGTTTGGCCTGGGATTTTCATGAACTCATTTAGCCAAGGTAGATTGGCTGCAAAATTATATTGAAAATACCAGATACAAATATCTCCCACACTAACTAGTCGTCAAAGAAGTTAAGTCTGTGTGCCTATCAGAATGAACATTTCAGCATAGTTCTACCCAAAACCTCTTCATGTTGTCTAAGGAAAAGAATCATATCACTCTTTCTAGAATGTGTTGAAAAGAGATACAAGATTATTAAAAAATAAAAATTCTTAACCACAGTTAATAATAGCTTATTCTGTGTTGTCAACATTTAATATAAAAAAGCACAATGTTGGTTTAGAGATTCTAATGCTTAAACAGTAAACTAAACCACATTTAGGGCCCATCCAATTAAACTTTTAAACTTTGTAGCAACGTGCAATGTCATAACAGAAATATCACTGCTGTGGACTTCTGGTGGCATTCAAGAAATATTGCAAATTGCTGCACCTCTTTCTAAATCATAAAAAACACACTGTCTCTTTTAGAAGGAAGGCTTTTGAAATCTAAAGGACAATACTAACACACTGTCCTTCTCATGAGAACAGAATCACAGAATCATCTAGTTTGGAAAAGACCTTGAAGGATCATCTAGTCCAACCATTAATAATATAAGCTTTCTGTCATCTATGAAACAAATCCTATTACTGACCCAAGGAAAGCTTTGGGAGCTCTAGAAGTTGTTATCCTGCTCCAGGAACTCAACATACAGCATTTTTGTCTGAGTCTGGACATGAGACTTGTTACTGCTCACTCTCTCTAGTCTGTGAATGAGGACAGAGGGAGCTCCAGCAATCCAATTCTTTGCCTCTGGTACTCCAAGGCACAGATCTTCATCCAAGTAGGATGTCCCTTACTACAGTGGTTTCTACAAAATATGTAGTCTACTATAGCCGACTTTTTCTAATCTCCAGGCAAGTTCAGAGAAACATGAGTAACTGTTGCTACCTTCACCATAGAAAAAAATATTATTGAATAATTAAATCAGTAAAACCAAAACAGCAAAGCGTTTGCCTTAACAACTCTTTAAAAAATTTTTGTTTTTTTCAAACATAGCCATTTCTATAATCCATATGTGGAAGAGAGCCATTTTGTATCTTATACAGAAAGTCACAGCCTCACCAGTACACAAAGCTCTTTCAAATACCCAGATGTCAAACCCTTCATGTCTAACTGTCTATCTATCATCTTAGCAGAGTTTCTCAGGATTCAGAATAAAAAATCCTATTCCACTTTCTCATAAAAAATAATTTGTCTGAAAAGTAAATCTCAAATTCAAGGGATCCAGAGAATCCTGGGGTATGCTTTCCCATCACTTCCATGGACATAAATATGAAATTTTATTCTGCAAGAAGTCCAGTAAGCAGAAGTTCATTAATAGGACTTTTGGTAATATTCTTTTGCCAGAATAGAGTCGGAAACAGTACTAATGAAAAAGTATAAAAATAAAGCCAGAATATACAAAGGATTTTATCATAGGTTCCACGTGTGTTTTAGTCCCTATGTATCTCTGAGAAAGCTCTTCCAATACCATATTTTCAATATTCTCCTGTAAATGGTGTAATAAAAAAAAAATAGCTGGGTTATGTGCTGCTTGTGTGAAGAAAACGGATTGTCATGCATTACTTTTCTGTCAATTGTGAAAAAAAGCCCAAAATTTTCAAGAACAACTTATAAATCTCATATTTTTATATATATGGTTACACTGACTCTTTTTCTTTGCACTTTTTAGCTGCACTTGAATAAATGAAATAAGTGATATCATTTATATAGGGTTTTATAATGAAATTTGAATATATTTCCAATTCCATTGCTCATCACTTTTTTACATCTGAAATCACTGGAATAAACTCGTCATTTTCCAGCTATTAGTAAAATCCCTCCAGCAACCCTACTTCATACAGACCTTGAAAATAGCTTATGTACGTGTTCTGAGATATAAATCTATTGCTACGTAAAGAAAGACGCTGGGGTTATTTCACAATCTTGAATGCTAATGACCGCTACAATTAAAATGCTGCACACAACATGTTATGCATAAGCCCCCTCCACAAGCAGACATAGGACTTATTTGTGAATCGCAGTCACTAGTTTCATAGCAAGTCAATATGCAAATAAAGTAAAAATGCATTATTTATCTGATGTTTGCCAAGCCAGGTAGGGGAATGTAATTTACAATATGAAATCTCAGATAGAGATGCTTTTAACTGCCATTCACAATTAAATTATATCATTCTCCTTATTTAGTAGCCAGAAATGTTTTGGTTTTCATATTTCAAAATGGCTGAAATGTATTTGTTTTTTTTTTTTTTTTTCTCTTTCTGTAACACTAAAACAGTTCAATAATAATGTCTCTTAAGCATCTTTTTAAAGGTGGTAATTTCATTAAATACATACTTTGCATTAGTATATTAAGAACATTCCTCTGACATTTTTCTGCATTAAAAGCTTTCCTGAACTTACTCTCAGAGATGAAGACAGGCAGAAGGCAGCTGCCAGATTCTTTATGCTGTCCATTTGTTCTGTGCTCTAAATTCCACAGGAAAAAAGGTATTTAATTGCCTGTTTCCAGTAGTAGGTTTCATTGACTTAGGTGGGATTCTTTTGGAGCACTAGAGACAGTGGGAAAACTAGTGTGCTCTGGGATGATTATTTACATGTGTTTTTTTTTTATTTTCCCAGCAAAGTGACCATAAAATGACACTTCTGATCCCTACATGTGTGTTTGATGTCTGCTACCATAGTGAACAAAATCTTTTCCTCTGAGGATCTAGTCTTCAAAAGAGACTTTGCTAACCAAAAAGAAACAAAAATCTTCTCAATTTGGACTTCACATAAGAGTGTGATTATTTTAAAGTCTGAACAAACTATGTCATTTTCAAAGATCTCAGTGTTTCCCAGAAAAGTTGAGCTGAAAGAACATTCTATTCTTCAGTTTCCAGTTGTTGCTGCTGTCGTCTTATGCTGTTGGGTTTTCCCCCTGTAGTGAACTGTTCCACATACAGGACACTTAGATATGGTAGCATAATAGTCTGTCTGCTGTGTTAAAGTAACTCATCAGCTTCATATTTTTATTTATTTATTTATCCTCATGGGTTTCTCGGGAAGATTATAAACTGAGACTTTTAGGTTTGCACAGCTCAGTAACTTGGTTCATAGCTCCAATACCAACTTCATAAAGTCAGCTCATGAAGAAGAAAAAAAGATCGAGCAAATGTCCCATTTCTTTTTAGATTAAGTTTTACAAATCAAAACACAAGATGTCCATACAGAAAAACTAATTATCCAAAACCACTTAATTTTAAACATTTATCCTGTGTGCTGCAGCCAAAGTGTCCGTTAGGAAAGAGAAGGCTCTTCTTAAACATGACCAGCTAATTGGTTTGGCTTTTCTTGTCTGACCACTGTACAGGCCTTTATGTAGACAAGCAGTTAAGCACATATTTATTTTCATGGTAACCCTTGAGTAACCCTTTCATATGGATGGATAACCTGCATTCCTTAAACAACTCCTCAAATATTTAAGATCAAGGTATCAAGGGGATGTGCTACATAAGAAAAATACACTTTAGAAAAACATGTAGGATTATTTTTGTAATTCTAATGATTTCCCTTTCATTTAATTTTGGTTTTATTTTTCTTTGATGCCATTTGCTGTCTTTTAGCCCTGCTCTTTTGAGTGGCTCTGCTTTGTGGCTTGGAACACTGCTGATTAGAAGAGCAGGAAGGAGGAAAATGTGGAAAATTAAATCGCTTGACACAACAGGATGAATTACTTCAAGGTGAATTTAAGTACTGACCTTCGATTTCAACTCATTCAACAGAAATGTGCATATTATAATTTCTTAGTGGAAGAACCAGACAGAGAAGAATGGTGCCATCCGTTAGAGTAAGAAATCACAATTTTATTCTTATCTCCCTCCCCAAAATATGAAATGATTTTGGTTTTTCCTTTGGAGCTCTGAAAAAGCTTTGAACTGCTCTGTATCAGCTTCTCTCATACAGAAATTCAAATCAAACTTACTCATTAATTGTTTTTGAAAACCCAGATCAGATTTTTTTCCACTTTTTAAAAAATATTGGTTTTGTGACAAAAATCCTTTTCAAGGCAAGCAGATTTTCATACACTAAAAGTAAAATGGTTGGGAGTTCAGTTTATTTCTTTTAATTTTTGATGTTTTAAAAAAGAGTGCCACTAAACAAGAGGAAAGGAAAATTTCCTGTTATTACTTTCTGATTGACATTATTTTAAAAGTCTCTGTTCATTGAAACTTGCAAAAATATGGGCTCCCTAAACCAGCTATATAATGTAGAGAACTGTTTGAAAACCTTGTAATTGGAAGTGTCTGTAGGTTTGTTTCAGAATATGCTGCTCAGCTATCATTGAGGTTTGCTGCTTTCATTGTGCTTTAGTCTGCCAGCTGTATCTGATCCAAAAGTACAGAAACAGAGTTGTTTAAACTCAGCCATTGTGTAGTGTTTGTGATGTGTGCATAATGAATTCTGAATGCAAATATATGTTGTAAAGTGAAATGCTGAAAACCTATATGACAAGCAGTAGAGCTGCACAACACAAAATATGGTTTTACAGCATAAATATTCACTCGTGTCAAATATATAGGAGCTGTTCAAAACAGAGCATTCTAATTATGCACAGTTTGTTACTCAGTCAGTCTCAGCTATTTGAACTCCTTCCTCTGAAGTGTTTGACCTTAGCTGCAAGAACAAAACAGAAAGAGTAAATATCTGACTTGTAAGAGTCCCCCCCCAGTTCTGCAGCAGAAGAATATTTTCCATTTAATTTTGATACATTTAGCTCCCTGAAATCATTTGGAGACAATAGCTGGGAATTTTTTTGCTTTTTTTTTTCTTTTTTTTAAAATCTGAAACAAGTGAAAATGCTACTCCCTGAAAATGAAAAGGGATTTTATATCTGTACAAACATGAACAGCATTTATCCCAGGCTGACTGATAATGTAAGTTAAGCAATGGTACAGGAAAAGGCAGAGATAGACACATAAGGCTCTCGTTTGTCCACACTTTGCTAGAGCCTCAAATAACCCTTTCTTCTCTCTTGGGTTCGTGGGCACATTGTGGGTGCAACTGATGCCACTGTGGCATTCCTCTGAACTCCTGACTTGCACTAGTTGTGCCTGCAGTTGTTTGCAGCTTCAGATCTTGAGTTTCAAATTCATGCCCTACAGGTATTTTGTGATACTTTATAAAAAAAGAAGGAACTTAAAAATAAGAAGGGGGGGGGGGGGGTGGTGGAAGGAACTTAGTTGATGTGTTCAACTTAAATCAGTGGTACATACGTATGAAAGGAAGTAGCAACTCATGAAATCATCTATTCCACCTGCTCTTTTATTATAAATGGCCCTTTCTTTAGTTTAAAAAATGTCACAATAATGTGTTGATTCATCTAGAGACACATAGTTCTTAAAGAGAATAGAAAGGGACAGCAATATTTGAAAGTCAGACTCAAATGTGACCGACAGAATATCCCAGAGATAATAGAAAAATCAAAACGAGAAAATAAGACAACAGCATTGGTCTGCAGAATTTCTTGTCAACAGCTTGGAACTTTACCAACTACATTCAGTTCAATGCCATGAGCAACCTCAGTTTCTTATCTCTCTTTGCAGTAACCAAGCCAAACTAGAAAGAAATGGAAAAAAGCCTCTCTGGTTGTTAAAAGACACACACACGATGGGAATTATCTGGAATCAATGACACACAGAAGACACACAAGACCAGATTCTGCCAGATTTTGATGTACAGAGATACCTTCAGTGTTGTGCTGCTGCATTGCAGGGTGTGACAGTAGCTGCTCCAGCATTTTGTTGAATGCCTCCTGTAGGACAAGAATATGCCCAATGGAATACACAAATTCTCTCTGCTTCCTGTGGTATTAGGGCTGTGGAGCTAAATATGGGTGGACCAGACACAAAAATGAAACATTTAAATTTCTAGAAAAAATCCTGCAAAACCAACAAAAGACACCACCCTACTATATGCCTAAATATTGGTAAAGTCTACAGTTTTTCAATGTTGTGCCTAATTTTCTGGGTGGTTAACTTCAAAGCAGATTTTAGGTACAGTTGGCACGTCCAAGAATGGAAGTCCACTTTAAATGAGTTTGAAAGTGTTAGCATTAAAACATGCAAACTCAGTTTCTGAGATATGGGTCCAGATACAGGTTTTTTAAAATAGATGAATGACATATAAAATTGAATCTGTAGCTATAACTTACTGGAAAAAAAAAAACATTTCTTATCCACTAGAATGCAAAAGTATCATATCTTTCATCACACTCTCATAAACACAGAAGAATACATTGGAAATGAAAAAGACTGTGTTATATATGTTGAAGATCAGAAAAGCCAACTTTAACCTCTGAAGGAGACACTGTGATACATGATCCTTTCTCAGAAAACTGTTTGTCAAGAATTTGCCAAATTACAGTAATTCCAAGCCCCTGTTTTACATATTACCATAGTGAGCATGAAGTGCTGGAGTAAGGCTCAGAAAAGGTACAGGCTACACATTTTAGTTAATTTGATAACTAAAACTTCATAATATAAGCACATGCCTAGACAATTTTGAATAGGATTAATATACAAGTATGGAAGATACCCAATTGATGGAATTATTTGCTATGTTGTCTCGGATGTCTATGCCCTCTGCAGCAAACTTAGATGATTACAACCACTCAATGATCTTTCCTAACTCGACAATTTCCAAACTGTTTGTGAATGATGTGCTCAGTTCTAATTGCAGATGGTATACTGGTTTTGTGGTAAAACACATATTTCAGTCTTCAAAGCTGTCAGACTGCCTCTTTTCCTGAGAATTAAATTCATTGAAAACTACGTAACTTAAAAAAAAAAAAAAATTGAAATGCCAGCTAAACTTGACATTTAATGTTGTACTTTATGCTCCCCTTCCCCTCTTAAGGGGTTGAAGCTGTAAAAACCATTCAGGAATTGTTCATGTGGATATTCAGTGTACATTCAGGGTTTTACTGTAAGCTAAATCTATTCATGGTAGATAAGGACTGCAGAACAAGGTTCTGTGTGTTTTTCCCCAATTCTTACAGTAATACAGTGATTTTACACCATCAAATACTCTCCTTGAAAATGCTCACTTTTCAGAGTCTATTTTTTACATGCAGGACTACTATTACATTAGAAACTCAAATCATCCGTTTTCCTAGCAATTGATCCCCAATTTTACCTTTATTCTTTTGCTTTTCAGGTAGCTACTTCTTTTAGACTTGATTTAACATATGAGAGTGTGTGAAACCTTGTGTTGATACCAACAGGACTCTAGTCAGAGAATGGGACAAAATTATATTTATGATGCATTCTTTCTCTACTCTTTCACAACAGTTGCCAGTTACATACTATTTCATTCTCTCTTAGTGCTTTTGTGATCATAGGAAGCATTCAACCATAGTGTTGTTTGTGCCCTTTTTCAGCATAGTTGACACATTCATTTCCTAGCAGAAACTTTATTCTAAAATTTCTCCTTATATGTTAGTTCCTCTCATTTTTTATTTTATTTATATACCTGCAATACTTAGGCACCACCTTAGTTACAATAGTTTTTTCATTTCCTCTGTCAGAAAATTCAACAGTTTATTTTTTCCTCCTTTCCAGTCACTGATGCATTCCCAAAGACATCAGCTGTTTCACAGCAATATCTACTTGGTTTTTGCAATTTTCCTTTCATATTCTCTACAGATACTTACTATATTTATTGTCATGCCAGTTTACACCCATGCAAATCTTTACAAACCTTTACATTTTGTACGTTTTTAATTGACTTCTTGGTTTTAGATCATATTAACATCTTAGTATAGTTAACATTTATATATTTTTTATGGGTTTTTTAGACAACTGTTTTGCATTACCAGTATTTTTCACCTTACTGCTTCTTTATTATGATAGTCGTAGAAGTTATATTTGTGTTTCCTTCTAGCATATCCACTGGGATTCCTTCTACTAACCTGTATATTTTCTATTCCTCTTGGTCATCTGAAGAAAAATTGTTATTGCAGTTGGAGTCCCCTTCTAGAAATGAGTACAGGTTATTGGAACAGAATTGTTTCTAATTTGTCTTGAGTGGAATATCTGCTTCTACTGCTAACCCCCTTCTTTATATTCTCCAACTGATAAAGTCTATTCTGAGTTTTTTATGTAATCAAAAATGATGTTAGTCAGTATTTTCATAAGTTTAACTGAGATTGGACTCTAGCCTTAAATCTTAACAGTACATTTTCATCTCTTACATTCAGTGCATTTTCTCCAAGACATCACCTCCCCTCTTTTCTCTTTTACTTGTTGCATCCTATTTCTTTTATATCTGCATTGTATTTCACTAAGCATATTTCTTTGGATATTCATTATTTGTAAGACTTTCAGCTGCAAAATTTTTTATCTCAGTCCTGTGCCTAATGAAAGCAATTGATTGTTGAAACTTGCTATCAAGATGTACAGGCCATAGTTTTCAAGTGCTTCTTTATGAACTTTGACAGCACTGTCTATGGCCATTTTTCAGACTCTTCATTTTGGAAATGTTTCAGTCAGACCTGTGTGTTACATTATGCTGCACACAAGAATCCTACTGCAGTCAACCATATCTCGACCATTGCCCAGAAAATTCCCTGTGATTCCAACATTTTATCCAGAAGAAAAGGCTGAGTCAGAAAATAAAATGCAGTATCTTATTTGTTTACAAAGCAAACGTGAAGCAGTTATACTTGTTTTACAGAGCTCAAACAGAAAAGTCAATCTACCTAGCTCATATCTAGGAACACACATATAGGAGACTGTTAGAGGCCAACACAAAGGACATCACAAAATAATCCCTGCATCAGTTGGCCTAGACACTCCTGTAGTATAAAGAAGAATGAACAATAAAAGTCTGAATTATCCACAGCAATGGAATGGGACTATGAGTCTTGATGTGTGGAATACAGAACAGGTAATGGTAGACTGTGGGACAATATTTCCATTGGGGGTTTCTAGTGAAAGCTTGAACAGCACAAGTAAAAACATAATTACCAATATGCTTCTCTTTTTCGTCTTACATAATTCATGGCTCCAGCAACATCCAGGTTGCAGGTTATTTGCATTTTCTTCTGTTTGACTACAGAACAGGACAAATACATGTAAATCAATGTTCTTTTTTGGTTTCTGTTCTCTTATTCTTAATTTGTCATGAAGTCAAGTAACTTGACATTTTGACAGCTGACATTATATTCTTATGGGCACAAGTCAACAGATAAAAAAATAATACCTGACTTTCACTATCTTTCAGCTAAGATTGCTTCTAGAATAAATAAATCCATGACAGTACAATTTCTACAATTTCTACAGATTAATTTACTCTTCTATTATTCAGGTACTCTGATGCCGTTTCTGTAAATGCCAATATTTGCCTATGTTGTTTGTGCTATGATTCTTGTATTTGGTAAAGGCTTGCTTGTTTCCCAATTGCTTTACAGAGTTTGCCTGGAGATCATAGAATCATAGAATGGTTTGGGCTGGAAGGGACCTTCACAGATCATATAGTTCCAACCCCATTGCCATGGGCAGGAATATCTTCCACTAGATCAGGTTGCTCAAAGTCCCATCCAACCTGGCCTTGAACACTTCAATGGAGGGGGCATCCTCAACTTCTCTGGGAAACCTGTTCCAGTGTCTCACCACCCTCACAGTAAAGAATTTCTTCCTTATATCTAAGCTAAATCTACACCCTTTCAGTTTAAAACTGTTACCCCTCATCCTATCAATACACTCCCTGATAAAATGTCCCTCAGATGGCCCTCCTCTGGACCTACTCGAGCGGGTCCATGTTTTTCTTATATTGGGGGCCCCAGAGCTGGACACAGTACTCCAGGTCATGTCTCATGATAGTGGAATAGAGTGGGACAACCACCTCCCTCGACCTGCTGCTCACGCTTCTCTTGATGCAGCCCAGGGTACATTTGGCTTTCTGGTCTGCGAAGATACATTGCTGGCTCATACTCAGTTTTCCATCCACCAATACCCCCAAGTCCATCTCCACAGTGCTGCTTTCAATCCACACATCACTCAGCCCGTATTTGTGCTTGGCACTGCGTAGACCCATATGCAGGACCTTGCACTTGGCCTTGTTGAACTTCATGAAGTTTGCATGGACCCACCCCTCAAGCCTGTCAGGGTCCCTCTGAATGGTATCCCTTCCCTTGAGCGTGTCAACCACATCACACAGCTCAGTGTTATCAGCAAACTTGCTGAGGGTGCACTCAATCCCAGTGTCCATGTTGCCAAAAAGATGTTAAACAGCGCCAGTCCCAATACCCTGAGGAATGCCTCTCATCACTTCTCTTCACTTGGACATCGAGCCATTGACTGCAACTCTGAGTGTGACCACCCACCCAATTCCTTATCCACCAAGGGGTCCATCCATTAAATTCATGTTTCTCCAATTTAGAGACAAGGATATCATGCAGGACAGTGTCAAATGCTTTTCACAAGTCCAGGTAGATGGCATCAATTGCTCTTCCCTTATCCACCAGTGTTATAATCCATCATAGAAGGCCACAAAATTTGTCAAGCATGATGGGCCCTTAGGAAAGCCATGGTGACTGTCACCAATCACGTCCTTATTTTCCATGTGCATGTTCCTAGCATAGTTTTGAGGAGGATCCACTCCATGATCTTGCTGAACACACAGATGAGACTGACTGGTCTGTAGTTCTCTGAGTCTTCTTTTTTTTCGTTTTAAAAAATGGGGGTTATGTTTTCCCTTTTCCAGTCAGCAGGAACTTCAGACTGCCACCACTTCTTAAATATGGTAGATAATGGTTTGACCAATTCATCCGTTAGTTCCCTCAGGACCTGTGGATGCATCTCATCGGGTCCCATTGACTTGTGCACCTTCAGCGTTCCTCAGATGGTCTCAGACCTGATCTCCTGCAGCGGGCAAATATTCATTCTCACAGTCCCTGTCTCTGCCTTCTGCATCTTAGACAGTGTGGCTGGAGCCCTTGCCAGTGAAGACTGAGGCAAAAAAGTCATTGAGTACCTCAGCCTTCTGCATATCTCAGATAACCAGATCTCCCATTTCCTTTCGGAGAGGGCCCACATTTCTCCTAGTCTTCCTTGTGTCACCAATATACCTATAGAAGCTTTTCTTGTTGTCCTTGATGTCCCTGGCGGGATTTAATTCTGTCAGGGCTTTGGCCTTCCTAACCTGATCTCTGACTGCTTGGACAACTTCTTTCTATTCGTCCCAGGCTACCTGTCCTTGTTTCCACCCTCTGTAGGTTTGCTTTTTGTGTTTCAGCTTGTCCGGGAGCTCCTTGTTCATCCATGTAGGCCTCCGTGTAAATGGTTTGCAAATACAAGTTGATTTTGCTACATAACTTTGAGAAAAATTTGAGAAGTAAAAGAACTCATAGAATTGATATGTGCTATAATATCACACAAGTTAAAAAATTTATTTTGGGTGTAGGATCCCTGGACTGAAAAACTAGTGTCTAAACCAGTTCAAGACCCGTATTTTACAACAATGTTCTAAGTACTGGATTGGAAACTGTTCCCACCTTCATGTATATTAAAATATTCTTGCCAAGACATCTCTGTCAGATTCTCCAAAGCTGTATCTATACATCATTTTATTACATGAGACATCTTTGACAAGCCTCTGGGTTTGCTGAATTGAAGCAATTTTTTGGTAGTTCCACCTTTCTACCCATATGATCTGTTCGGAGGACCATTGACAGATCTTATCTTGACACTGAGCAGAGATGTGGTGGTGGGCATGTGTCTAGTTCTGGGAACTTGGAAACCTCTCTGTATCTCACAGCAGAAGAATAAACCCTTTTTGCTAAGAGGGATAGCCCTCTTAACCCCACTGTTAGACAATTAAAAGGTCTGATTCCATTTTTTCCTGGATTTATCCTTCCAGGATACACTGAGGTGGGGATGCTATCAATATCTAATTTGTGTAAGGACTCGCTGAGTCAGAGAGAGAAAACAATTGTGATTAGGATGTTGTAGGGTGTATCTGAGATGGTATAAAATCTCAGGTGCCTTACTCTAAGGAATGACATGTGTAATCATAAGAAGCAGTCCCAAAAATATTTGGGAAAAAAAAAAAACATTTTGCATTGCATACAGATTCAAGATGTTTCTTCTGTTGAGAAATTTACTTTTTAATTAAGTTCAGTTTGAACTAAACTGTTTCTTTCCCCTCTATTTGTCAGTTTCATAACTCAAACACAAAATCAGTTATTCACAGTGATTTAGTCAGGCATCATTAACAAGGAATAAGATACCTCAGGCTTGGCTGACTCTGCCACTGTACCTTAGCCCATCCTTTTGGCCTTTACAACGCAGTGTAATTTCTCTTGTCCTAATTGCTTCTTTCTCCATTCCATTCTGATCTCTCATCCTTTCCCCTTGAGCCTGTCTCACTTCTCTTATTTTCTATATTATATAGCCTATACAATCATTTCTACAGGTTTTATATAACCATAGTATCTCAATATCTTCTGCCTTCAAGCCCTGTGCAATTGATTTTTTTCTTAATCCCTTTTCTCTCTTCTTTTGTTCCCTCAAGTTTCCTTTTCTTCGTCTTCTGGTTCTTCCCCTCCTTTATCTCTTATTTATTTTCCCTCCCCTGATGCTCTTCATCCTCTCTGGTTACCCACTTTCACTTTCTCATCACTCTTATCGTTCCACTGATTTCTACGTCATTCTCCATCCCACTCCTTTGTTTTTTTCAGTTATTTTCTCTGATGCCTCCTGGTATGCCCTGTAGCTCCTCTGCTTTAAATTCTTTTCCTTGGCTCTCTACTTTCCAGACTTTTAAAAAGTGATCCTAAAATCCTGCAGCCTCTATAAGATAGAGCATTTTTCAACACACTGTTTCTTTTTGTATTCCCTATTATGTAGAACTGTCGTCTCAAAATCAGTGCTTTGAGGGAGATGAAGCAAGAAAACAAGTTTCACTGCAGCAACCAAATATAGAGAAAACTTGCACAGCCTGGAAGAATTACCCCAAATCTCTTCTCACTTTTTAATCTCTGAGAAAAATGTTGCTAGGGATCATCAGAATTAAAAAAGAAAAAACTTTTTTTTTTTTTTTCCCCCCTCAACTGAAATTTTGGTGCCACAAACAAACAAATTTATTGGAAACAAACATCCTTCTCTTAGCACAGCCAAAAGCCAAAAAGTTTTCTTCTTGTTTTCTTCTTGACCAATATGAACAATTATATGTGGAGGTGGATCTATTCACTCCAGGTCATTCCAATACAGACATTGATCGTCCAAGTCATCACAAAATAATGCTATTCATTACTATTCTTAATCTTTATCAGAGCTTGTATGGCAATGGCTGAATGTAAATATACAGTCCTAGCAGTGTAAACAGAGTGCAAGCAATGTCAATGCTGTATTCAAGTACTGCTCAGCAACACAGAGAGAGTCAGCAAAATAGGAAGTTGAACCTGTAAAACTGAGGAATTCATCTTTCAGAACTGGAACATGCAAAGGTGAACAATGCCAGCTTCCTCTCCTTCTCCTGTCCCTCCCTGCAACATTTCCTGTCCCATGATTTATCCACTAGAAGTTAATTTTTTAAGCTTTAAAGTGAGCAAAGAATTCACCCTTACTCGATGGGGTTCTGTTATCTTTTACTCTGTGTGATATTGTATTGCTTACAGAGCATGAAGTGCATCTTTAGTCATAACAAATACTTTTGTCAAAATCCTGAATCTGCACATTTCTGAGAGTTTCTACTGTAAAAATTGCAGTGATGTGGAGAACAACATTTTCATGAAGCTGTCCTTGATGCTCAATAGGCACCCACCAGTAAAATTTTAAACAAACAGTAATGGTGGGAAAACAAAGAGAAATATTTATGATACCAGCACCAGATCCTTGCAGCAAGGTAACATTGTTGCTGAGTGAAATGAACCACTTTCAGACAGCCCTGGCCATCCCCATGACAACCTCTGACTCTTAATCCAGTGGAATTCTGCACTTATTCTCTTGTTTCCACTAGGGGTGACCATTCTCACAAGAAAAGTATATTAGTCCTACATAACATTCAAGCTCCTGATAGACAATCTGAAAATCTGAAAACCAGTGTAACCTTATTGTAGAGGCAGTAAAAAAAGTGAAAACAAGAAGATATCTGCACTAGTCTTGGTCACTGAGCACTGAAGTTAAGGTTTATTTTTGAAATAAGGTATAAAGTTACTGGAATACAAAGCTATTAGATGTGAGAAATGGTTAGGGGGGTGGCTGTTTTTTTGAGGCTATTGACCACACATGTTCTTTAATAAAAAATGCTTTATCTTATTGTCTCCATATTAATTCTGATCCATGCATCTCAGCAGAATGAAATTATCCTTTTGTGTGTGTTTAGTAATCATAGGCAGGATATAGTTCAAAAGATGATTAGGTATTTGGGATCTTGCCTGAATCTGAAACAACAATCATTCACTTCCTAAATCTGTGTTTTACTTGGTTTCCAAGATTAAGTTTCTGGTTGGGCTGAAATGCTCCACAGGAGGCTCTATCTTGGAAGCAGATGTTTATGTATTGCCCTGGGTGCTGTTGCATGACTAATGTAGACAGTTAAGGACCGAATATGGTGGTATCAACAGCCTTTTGCATAAATTGGTAGTGAGAAAGCTTATCTGTGGCATAGGAGACTTGAGTTGTAGAACCATTTTGAGGCTCTGTATCTTTAACTGATATGTCTACTAAGTTATGCAGAAAAGGGGGTTCTCTTTCTGTTATCATCATCACTCTTTCTCCTCTGGCTACAAACTGGTCTGGATTAACAAGATTAGCAGAGGCTGCTTTCTTTCCCCTCCTCTGTTCGACCTCCTTTGTTCTCTGTCTGCCTCAGAATGAGGAGTAAGATTTCCTTTGCTCAACAACTTCTATATCCTCCTGGTCTATGCATAAGATAAGAGTATTTTTGGCTCCAGCATTATCTGTTTTAAAAAGAGACAACACTCCTCCCTGTGAATTTTATTTCAGGAGAGATCCAGGTAGAGTAAACTCTAAGGGGAGAAAGACATCTAATAATATCTGTCTCATTTCTTTACCTTCAAGAGATCCCTAACTGAGGTCACCCACTTCTCTCTGCTTACTACAAGAACAGACAAATTTTAGTCTAAGCAATGGATCCTATTTTTCTGTTCTCCCACATATAAAATGTCGATTGGTATTTTCGTCTTAGAATAGCAATTTCAGAGCATTCAATGGTCTTGTGCTTAAGGCATCAGGACATCTGAATTCTGTCCCAGTTTTTCAGAATCAATATCAGTTGATC
This sequence comes from Strix aluco, assembly GCF_031877795.1. Lineage (NCBI taxonomy): Eukaryota > Metazoa > Chordata > Aves > Strigiformes > Strigidae > Strix > Strix aluco. The sequence continues at coordinate 48,911,891 of NC_133931.1, forward strand.
ACTATTGTTTGTCAGTGGGTTAACAAAGTAACAAATAAACCCAAATCTTTTAAAGTCTTTTATATAACTGATAAAATTATTATTTAGTACAAAGATACATATTCTTAGATTTGTTTTGCAGGGTTGTGACAATATCTGAATCAAACCACTGAGACCTTCCATCTTAAGAGGAATGACAAAACATGTCCAAATCTAGAAAATAAGACAGTTTCCTCTTTTTTTTTGCAGTTATATGTCATAACACTCAATACTTGGCAATAATAGAGACACTGAAAAAGATCCACACTCTGTGTAGCTCTCTCTCAGAAATGAAAATAACCATGATTTTATAGGCAACTTAATTAGTTCATGTTCATGATTAGTTTGTGTAGGTTATAGAAAAAGCACAGGCTCCTCTCGGTGAGAACTATCAAAGATCTGGCTGTCATAAAATTATTAAAGGAGTTGTTCCCTGTTAATTAAGCTAAATGAAGACCATAACGTATTACTAATAAGAACAATAAATTATTGAAATACTGTATCTTTTATGTTACAAATATCATTGCCATGTTAATTACACATTGACATTAATAAAATACAAAAAGGAACACTTGAGACTTGGAGTTAATGTGGGTTTTTTCCAGCTTTTGAGTTTCTGCACATTTTATATCTGTATCAAGGTCATCAGCTCTCAGATAATATAGCTAAAATTGATTTCTGAATAGTCTCCTGCTGTGCTTGATGTCATTTTCTGTCCTTATAAAAGACAAGAAACTCCAGGAAGAAGGTAGAATTTCTTTTTCATGAGATTTTTTCTTTTTATGTCCTATTGTTGCCATTTTTTAACTTGCAGATTCATTTATCTGATGATCCACCCGAAAGAAGAGTTAATTATTCTTGAGTTTAATGTTCCTTTCTAGAAACCTAACATACATATATCTGACAATGCCTTTTCAAATTAGTAGTTTCATGTACTGAGCAAGAAAATTTTCAAAAACCTTTTGAGTCTTTGCTTTTTCATTTTATTGTGTTGCTTTGGTGAAACTATTTATTTATGTTTTGATTTTTCTCATCTCCATCAAAGAAAGCACCAAAAAATCTCTGTGGTAAAAAGGGCTTGATCCCCAAAGCCTTATAAAAGCAATATTTGAATTTTAGTTGTTCAGGAAGCCAAAAAATAATGCATAAAGTAGACATTTTTAAAGGAGTGTTAATTCTATGCTTAAAAAAAATGTCAAAAGCTCACACAGACACTGTTTCTTTTGTCCTCTTCCTTCTGCAGGAAAGGTAACATTGCTACATCTCTTTAATAACAATAATCCTTGTAGCTGCATCAGAAGGTGAAGTACCTTCAATATATACACCATATGCTGTAAAAATATCTTTCCTGTGTACCAGCAATGATGGGGATGGGGGATGGGAGCAGGGGAGGAGGGAAAGGTAGTGAGGAAAAAGGAGGGAAAGAAAGGAAGGAAAGGCAGAGGACAGCACTAAGATTTACCAGAACTGTGTTTAAAAATCTTATTGCCTAGGAAGGAGAGTTAAAGTGATGTTATTTCTATTCAGATAAAATAGTAAGAAGTTAAGATAAAATTTTTACATTAGATTATATTTACCATTGATTTTTTCCTCCATAATGTTGACTGATCATAGAAAGTGAGCCACTATTTTTAAAATCTGAAACAGTGTTCATGATTAAAAAGAACAACCAAGAACAAAAATGCTACATATTGAGATAATTCACTAGATAATGGACCTCCTGACTCTGCATGAGAATACAGGGATTCATTTGATCTGTATGGATACAGGGCAATACGAGGACAAGAATGAACCATCTTACTAATAAGAATTAAAAAATAATACAAAGGGTGAGCAATTTTTGTTTTTCCCCTGGATTATACACATTTAGAATCATGTTGAAAGAATTAAAACAAAAACAGTGGGGAATATCAACTGAATATGAAAAATGGGAAACAGAACAAGTGAAAAACATTAGGATGATAAGGAACTTCACCCAATAATTTGGGCAATAATTCAATATTAATTTTTAACTTCGCCAAGCCAGTTGAGATTTGATGGGACTGGACGGGTTATGCCTGATAATGTTTGAGATGGATTTCCATCATATTTAGACAAAGCATGAGCTTTATTGCAGTCAGAATCCAATGATAAAAGTACCAGGATCAAACTACATACAATCAGCTGCAGTGGCAGTGTGTATACAATTACATACTCAACATGGTTCCAGGTACATAAGTAACTGGAGTTATGAAGATGGTATAGTTTTTATTACTTCTTTACTTAAGAAATTGCACAATTTAACAAAATAGATTTTATATGAATTTGCAATCACAATTTCAAAGACAAAAAAGATATATTACAGGAAAATCCAAGCAGTAGTGATGGAAGGGGAAAGGTTGAGGAGGATGAAGAAGGGCTTTGTACTTATGTTCAGACTTTGACTTAGTTCATTTAGAGTAAATATTTCAAAAAGATTAGACATGCTAAGAATATCTATGGAATAGGTACTGAGAAGCTAGAAGACAGTAGCTTGGGTACCAACTAGATAAATTTGTGAGACTTCCAACCTTAGAGAAGAGAAAGACAGCAGTCAGAAAAACATGAAATGCCTTCTTTCTGAAAATAAACATATCACAAAAATAAATTAAAAACATTGAACGAGACCTAATTAATATAATTAAGAAAATTAAATGAAACTTTCTTTAGCAATGTGCTTGGAAATTAAGGTACCACTTAGAGAAAATATTAATTCAAAGATGCATGGAAGGAAGAAAAAAGGAAAAGACTAATGGCTGCTTGGAGATAAAGGAAGTAGAGAAATTGGTAGGATTGAGGTTCAGGCAAAAAAAATTAACAAGGAACAAGTAAATGTTATTTGTGCAATCAAACTGTGTGACACTGACTCTCAAGTTAGGGACAACCTATATAATAATAAAAGTAATAGAAAACATTCCTCAAAACAGCACTGAAATAGTTGTGCCAAAAGTCTCAGTGTCAGTTTTTTGGGGGGTATTTTGTTTAAAAAATGTCCGTCTTACATCTGTGATGTTTAAAGCTTCGGGGTACCAGTGTTGTGATTCTCATAGTTGATGTAAAAAAAAGGTATAAGAAGACAAAATTTCAGTACAAACGACCTAAGATGAGACATCAGAAACAAAGGAAGGGATCTGGGATTCTTCATTGTTTATTTGTTTAAAGAAATAACATTGCACCAACAAAATCTGATTCTCTTAGGAGTAAAATGTTTATTGGCACAGTAATTTGTCTAAGTTAGATTTATTACAGAATAACCCGTTTTGAGTTTAAAAATCTTTTCTTGGTTGGTCACAAGGATAGAGGTGAGCATGTACCCAAACTACACATCTGGATTAAGTAGGAACGATCATGTACTAAGTCTGTTAAATTTTATAACAAGGATAAAAATTCATCTCAGAGCATCTTGGTTTTCTCTTTTTCACTAAAGAAAATGACAGTTTTGGGTTTTTTTTTTTATATTCAGCCAAGAAAATTCTGCACTTTCCATATAGGAGGTCTAATTGTGTGAGAACTGAATTTATTTCACTTCAGGTTTGATTCTGTAGTTTTAAAAAAGGTGTGGTAAAAACACCAGCATCATGCAACCCTTGTATGAGTCACCATTTATAAACAGTTGCATTTAGAAGATAACTAAGAGCCTCTTCTGTGCTTTTTCACAGCAGACTCAAAGAGACTAACACCTCAGGAGAAGAGTACTCTGTCTCCATGACACCTTGAAATATCCAGTTACCATAGTACCCACAATTTTAAAAGACTGGTCATTCTAAGCAGATTAGTAGGAGCATGAAGGAACCAATCCAGAATGTATTTAATGTATTTAAATGCTCCAGTACCCTATTGTTCCAGGTAATAGAAAGTTTTTACCAGCTAGCAAGGTCTCAGTTTAATAGCTTTGTCAGTTACTGTTCCCTTTGTAGTATCATGTATGAAAAAAATTAATTACATGATGAAAAAGATAGGCAATAAGTTCTCTTTGAGGATATTTATAGGTACAGTTTTTAAAGCACAATAGCTTAGAAAACTGAAATAATTCTTCTTTGTTTATCTGTTAAATTCTAGCCTTACAAGTATTTCAAAGGGTCTGTCTACACAACATTTTACAGATCGCTATAAGCAAACTGAGTGCATCTCTCAGACAATCAGAGACTATAGACATTTCTGAAGTTTTCTATCCTATTTTGAGCTGCTAATTTTCAGATCCAATAAGAAGTAATTAATTCATTATTAGCTACTTTATACTTTTTTACTTCAACCCTCATAGTAACATCTTGAAAAAGGACAAACCAGTTGATTGATGGAGAAGAATATGAGATATCCTTCAGAATGGTCATTATAAGTTGAGAAGTGATAACTCTGGACAATTCCCTGAAAAAAAGAAAATGGGATCCTGCAGACTTGGAGACAAAGGACAATGAATAGGAATAGAAAAAAAGATCCAATAAAATATACTGAACGGTTGAAACTGCTAGTGAAAGTAGTGAAGTAATGGTCTAGCATCCATACTTTAAGAAGTATGATGAAAGATTAAAGTTAGTGAAGAAAAGACATTGATAGATAATATACTGGCTTAAAGAAAATGTTTATACTAAAAGCTATAGAAAGCTTGATATGTTTAGATTATCAAAGAGAAAGTAAAGAGAAGTCTCAAATATTTTAAATGAGTATCTTCACAGATACTTCATCAACAATGATTAAAGGAATTCAAGAGATGTTAGCTGGTAGAAATTAAGTTCAGACAGATTCAAATTTTGTGACAACATACATATTTTTGATAGAGCAGGCTGGTAATTATTGCATCTGCCAAGGGAAATAGGAAATTCTTTATCTTTTGATAACTTCAAGTCAAAAAAGACATAATTTGTTAGCATAGTCTTTTGCCCTGCAGAAGTTGTTGGGCTCATTTTCCCTACCATCTGAAGAATGACATTTTAAAGGTGCTACTAAAGTTTTTATTTTTGTTAAAAATGTAAAGATTTTGTGTTAGATTGTGAAATCCTATCTTACATTAGATTGTAAAATCCTTGGTCTTTCAAAGGCTTACACAAATGTTTTATTTTACACATTTTGTAATTAATTGGTCTACTCACAATATATGCAGAGATTAAGAGCTCCTGAAGGAAGGTCCACAGTAATATTTAAGTGAACTGATGACCAATTTACTTTTCTTAATTAAGTGCTAGGAAGGTAGGGCTGGAGATTTTAGGCTAGCTATCTCTGGAAAGATCGGGTGTTGCAGTGCAGTTAGATGTAAATATTTATTGACCTAAGCTGGTAAAGAGTGAAATGGAGTCAGCTTTTGATTTCTGTCTGAGTTTTCAGATCAGTGTTCACCTCCAGGTACCACAGATTACCAAATATATCTGACTCCATCTCAGTGATCAGACACAGGAAAAGTGAATGCCAATGCATTTCCAGACTCTGCCCTGCAATTCCTTTTTTTTTTTTTTTTTTTTTTTTTTTTGTCTGCCAAAACAATTACCAAGTTAGGAGAAAAATTGGCTTTACTACACAAGTAAAGATTTCATTTAATTCTTAGTGTCTAACTACCCAGTAGCAGTTTTATTTAACATACACAGCCCTAAATAACTTGTGTGTAGAAGAGAAGAAAATATTTAATTCCCCCAGCAATTGAGAGCAAGAAAGGGTCATGAGTACCGGGGACTATTGGCTTAAGCATAATAGAGATCATAAAGAGCTTCCTCACTAGAAGCTGGGGTGCCAAGCTCTGCAACTAGCTCTTTAACTTCTGGTTGGATAGATTGTAGGGCAGATTAGAAAAGGCAATTTGTACTGGGAAGTGTAAGTTTAATTTGATTCTGGTTTAAAGCAAAATAATTGCATATAAGCTCACAGTATTATACCACCCATGCATAAAAATTAAAGAGCTAGTTATGCAGAAAGTTCAATTGCTAGTTTAGAGCTTTTGGGTTGTCTAACTGAAATCAGGCTTATTACGTGCAGAACACTCCTGATCAAGCATGCACAACTGTCTTGGTATGCCTCTTACACAGGAGAAATAGAAAATCTGTGCTTTTTCCTATAAATTATTCAAAACCTAATTGAAATATTACAACCTGAAAAAAAGCATCCTTTCTCATTTGCAACTGCAGGGTATGAAAAGTAGAGACAAGTGACCATAAAATTACTTTAGTTGACCTCAAATTGTCAAATTCATAAACACAATTGAAATAGAAAATCCTGTTGTGCAATCTAGGCACAGATTCTGAAATTCAGAGTACCTAGCAGGTGAGCTGCCAAGGGTCTGTCTGGTGTTTGGGATAAATGAAAGAAATCTATGGACTTCCTCATCCTTTTGCCAATTGGCAATAGTTCCTAAAGGGATGTTCTCTTGATCTGGAATTGCAACAACACAGGCGCTCTTAAACCCACAAATCAACTCCTTAGAAAAATATCCAGTTCTTGCTGGATAAGGCAAGTAGCCAAGTGTGTACTGCTGGCCTTTGAGGGTTTTCTTGTATATTGGGAGCATCTAGTTGTCTATTTGGGGAAGCAAATCTAACACACACATGCATAGCAAGAGTCAGCTCTTCACATCATAAACATTGTATTAATGTGCCTTGAAAGTATAGTAACCTCATAACCTGTTTTTCACATTCTACGAATTACCAAAAAACCCTGTCATTCCAGAACCCTAAATTGATATGATTTCAATTTTTCTTTATGAGGTGTTTTCAAAACTGATAATTTCACAAACATCATCAAGTTTGACTGATAGTTACCTGAAAGAAAAGTGAGTGAGTAGTAGTATAAACTGGATAGCAATTAGGACTGGCAGATGGCAACTGAGCACAGGACTGGCAGTGAAAAACTGCAGAGCAGACAGCAGTGCTTACAATGATGACAGATTGCCTGACTGGAAAAAAGCTTTCTTGCTCTTGTGTTGTTTTCCCCTGTGTTTTAATGGTGGACACAGAAGTTCAAATTTAGCTTCACATCCACCTTTTGGAGAGATAATCTAAATAGAAGACAAATATACAGTATCTTTATATATGCTTTTCTACCATCAAAAGGTAGCCCCTTTCTTCTATGACTGATATTTAATAGAAGTCTGCAATGACACAGGGAATACAAACCCACTGTAGGTACTTCTAAAAATAAGAAGCCAATTGCAATACGTAAAAGAAATTAATAAATAAACAAAGAATTTTCTAAGAAAATTTCATATTCCCTAAAAATGTAATTCACTGATAAGAATTATATGTTGTTCACCAGCAGGCCTCATTTGACCTCTTATTCCAGATAACCTTAAGTCAGACCTGGACATCATCCTCCCCAGTTCTTTTAGATTTAAGTTTATCCACATGGTATATGTATTGAATGAAGAAAGAGACTCCAAGACTTCTCAAAATTAGGTCACCTTTGCCTAGTTGATTTTATTAGCATTACAGTACTTTTCAATGTTTCTTATTTGAATAAGAAAAGATTAGTTACACCATTAATGATTCTTCTGATTCTTTTAAACTAAATCAATTCATGCTCTCTTTAATCTCATGTGATGAAAGCCTCAGAATGACCTTTGCTGTTTACAAAACCAAGTGAAAAATAACAGCAGTTCAGGTAGTTCAATGAGTATTGGGCTAAGAAATCTGTCAGCCATCACATTTGATTTCTCTTTATCAGAATTAAGGGGGTATCAGATGATCTTTAGCACTGAAAAAACATATTTTTGCATTCCTTATACATGTCTGTTTTCACTCTCCAAAAACTTTAATCTAATTTTATTATTTTTAATTTCTCATTTCTATTGAATATATAATTTACAAAACTTTCCTAACAATTTTCTTGGCTAAACAGTAGATACTTCAAGTTATGGCTGCTTCTTGAGGATATTTTCTCTTTCCTCCTTATAATATATGATTTTACCTGTGATACTGTAAGTTTTAGTATCATTTTGATGCTAAAGATCCCTGAATTAGAATACAAATGTCTCAGTTCTTTTTCTCTGACTTTCTTAAATACTTTGCCCCTTGGAAACAGACTTTCATCAATTATATCGCCTTTGTAAATGCTACTGTCATCAATATTACAAGTCTTTGCTGTTCATTCTGCTTATTTATGCTGCTTTAGTTAATGCTATATCATTCCTAAGTATATATATCCTTCTCTATAAAGTAAAATAAAGTGTGAACACAAGAAAAAAACTAAATACAAATTTTAAATTATTGATGGATAGTTACTGCAGTAATGAGCTTATAAATTATACTTATTATTTATTAGACACATTTCTAATGGTTTTCATTTAGCACATGACTTATGGCATGTTCATATTTTTAAATTAAGTTTATTAAAATAAAATGTCTGTAAATGTAAAGCTTAGGAATTTGAAATCTGATTTCTGTTAATAGTTTATGATATTTGTTCATGATCACAATTTCTGTCATAAATCAACTGTCCAAAACTGTTTTAGAACACAAGCAAAAAGTTGTTGAAAGCTATCAGAAAGAAAAAGTTGGTATTATTTTTCTAGTACTCTGCAGGATGGTAAAAAAACAACCCTGAATTATCACAAAAATCTATTTTGCTAGGTAAAAAGCCCCTACTTATAAAATTAGTTTTTATGAGCAAATAACAATTCTATGATGTAGAAGAATTAGAAATGTATGACCTCTTAATTAGTTTGGTTTGAATTTTTATTCATATATTATATTTAAACAGCAATCTACATGAGCAAGACACATTCTTGGCCTCCTCGTATGTTTAGATCTGAGTTCACGTTAAGTGGTTTTGTAAAGGCACACAAATTGATCTGTTATATTTATAAATTCTGTAGACATCTAGTATTTCATGTAGATGTTGCCTTTCATCTTAATTTTCTGTCTGTTAAAAAATCCTGTTTTAAAGAAAAGAAAAGCTTTAAAACATTCAAACAATTTATGTTTGAAAGAAGAAATGTATTTGTCAATGTTATCTCCAAGTCCTCATCATGTCTTTGACAGCTGTCGCCCTTGAAAAATAAATAGTTATGTTGACAAATAATTTCTGTTTAGTGTAAATGCACAAAACATTGTGCACATGAGAATCTCTGTATCTCAGTATTTCCTCAGATTTTCTCCCAGAAGAAAGACTTTATACACCTACATTGGTCTTGTAACCATATGCCTACAATCAAATGCTTCACCTTAATCAGAAACAGTAAAGAACAGGATGATGAAACAGAACCCTAATATCTTTATAATCTAGTAATATAAACTATCACCACAGATTTTCACTCTAAATTTTACTAAAATGCTGTTGATCATATTTATAACAAAATAACATACAGATAAATTAGTAAGAAAATGATGGAAATAACTAAGTGTGATCAATGATAAAAACTATACTTACTGGAAACAGCTGTAATATGGACCATACTAGAAAGAAAGAAACATATATCAGGGTGATGAGTAGGGAGGTAGCAAGGCCACCGAGAGCAGGAAGATCTACTTGTTAACTATTCAGCAAGAAAGACATACCCTTTCTCAGCCCTTGTCTGGGTTGTTTTAAGCCTTTCTCTCCACACTAGCTTTTCTGTAGCTTACAGGTAATTCAAGGTACAAATGAAACCATTCAATGTAACCTATGGTGAAATTTCCTATCACAAATGTACCAGACTGACTCATATCTGTGAAGGAGATAAAAACTGATACATTTCAATTTTATTAGATGCCACATTGCACTTTTGGAGGCTTGGTGCCTTCCCTATACTTCATTTTTGCACTTTAATATTAGTTTTGTTTGCACACTATTACTTCAAGTCTTCTTTTGGGCAAACTTCCAATATTACTTCTAGTATTTTCTTTTTACAGTTTAATCCCTTGCTAGACAAATGTTTGGCTGTTGGGAAATAGACACAGGAGCTGCAACTCTTAATAAAAGTTTCAAATTAACAATACCACAGTAACAACAGAATATTAAAAAACAAATTGTTAGAACACACCAAAGTTGTGCTCCTATTGTGTGTTTCTTCTCCTACTGCAATTTTTTTCTTGTTTTCTTTTTCCAGGATACTGGCACATGTTTGCCTGCCCTCATTCTCCCACATTTGTTTCCAGTTTTTAAATTAAATATGCAGCTGTGTGGTGTGACTCTGGCACCTACAGGGTTTTATATGGCCCCCTTCATTCAGCTGCAGATTGGCAGAAGCTGATAGGGCAATCTAGGGAAATGCTACAAAATTTTCGCTCTGCTCTCTCTTAAAAAAAAACATGTCTGGTCAGGGGCTGCTTGAAGAGATAAACCTTAACTTCATCTGACCCCTTTGTGTGTTCTTGTGTTATGTCCTCTAATTCACCTCCTCTTACCCAAAAGTATACACCAGCGTCACCCTATATTTCCTTACTGGGGTGGGATAAACTTTATGTTGCTAGGCTCTCTTTCATGTCAATAAATGTGCAAATAGACTTTATGTTGTATCAAAACAGTTAAAAGACCTGAGCTATATTATATATTCCCTCCTCTCTTATCTGTAAACTTTGAACCACAGTGGCTTTGAGTTACTGTAACTTGTTTTGATTAGGGAAAAAGAGTATCATACTTTTACCCTTTTATATTAGCTCAAAAAATCTTCTGGAAGGTCACTGGATTTATAGGCATTTGTGGAGAATGATGAGAGAGATAGAGTGGATGTGATGAGAGAAGTCAGTTTAAGTCATGCCTAAGAGTTGTAGAAGATAAGCAGAATGTCACTGCAGTCCTCAAGAAGCATGGTAAAGGACCAACTATTTTACCAAAGGGAGAATTCCTCTTGAAACTTCTTATATCATTTTGTGAAAGAATATTTAAATTATTTTTAAAATAAGTAACCGACTTTTTGCAGTTATTCCTCTTCTGCCCAATGTGGGAATATCTTATCACTCACCCCATCCCTTCACAGTTATGAAGAAATAATAGTCTTGCAATGTATGTCTTCAGTGTAATAATGTTTATTGCACAGTGGAGACCAGCAAGTTTTTATAAACAGAAAAATACTTCTTTTGGAATAGCTAATGCTATTTCCATCATCATTCTGCACTGAACGTGATCCCTGCATTTAATTATTATTCCTCTCTCATACTGGCCACCTTCATGTACACATGCACAACTTTCACTACTGGGAAATCACTGAATTTCCAAAGGAAAGGTGCTGGGTTCTTAACTCTATAAATATGCATAAATTTTCCACACAAAGTTTGCTCAGGTCATAAAAGAAAATGAGTAAACCTGGTGTTACTGGCTTCCAGAGTCAATATATGGTTATATACAAAATAAAAATCTTTGGTTTCTTTTAATGTGATCTCACATGTTTATGACAGTCAAATGAATTCTGGATTTTTACATGTGATTAGAGATTCATATCACTGAGACAAAAGGGAGTGCAGAAACAGCCAGAAGTATCTATTTTCTTATCAAATCATCTCTCACAATCTGACTTATGGTAGCTGACCACACATTTTCTCTCAGCATGCCATAACTGTGAAGCAGAAAGCATTAAGCTTAAGATGCAAATATGTTTTGTTCTTAAGTGCAACAGAGCCAGCAGAAACTGCATTGTCTGATTTATAAAGAAAAAATAAACAAATGAAATTATATAGCTTGCCTAAGCAACAACTGAAGTCTATAACTACTTTGAAAGTATAAATAGGAAAAATAAGTAAATATATATATATATATACCAGTGATATAGGGAGAAGAAGCAGCAGATTGGAGAGAACTCAGAAAAGAGGGAGTTATTTGGAGAACCTTACTTGCCTGCAGATCTATTAATTTCCACCACAGTGGTAGCTGAAATCTTATTGTCTGAATCATTTTAAACTGTCTTTCAAAAGTCACTATAAAGTGCACAAACATATACTGTCAGGAAGATAGACTGACCATACAACTTAATAAGTCTTTCTTATCTCTACATTTTTATTTCTATGAATATGACAGTCAATTGGAATTGCACTAGGAAATCTAAGAAAGACTACTGATAAGGAAAATATCAAACTGATGCCTCATATACATATTTTAAGACATCAATATGTAATATTAGAATACAATCAAAAATTTAGTATCTGTTATTTAGATTCCTTCCATTTATGAGACAAATACTGTGCTTGCTGTCCTGGATTCAGCTTTCTTCTTAGTAGCTAGTATAGTACTGTGTTTTGGAATTAGGATGAGAATAATGTTGATAACACACTGATGTTTTAGTTGTTGTCGAGCTGTGCTTACACTAGGTCAAGGACTTTTTAGCTTCTCATGCTGCCCTGCCACTGAAGAGGCTGTGGGTGCAGAAGATGTTAGAAGGGGACACAGCCACGACCACAGAGCCTAACTGGCCAAAGGGATATTCTATACCGTATGAAGCCATGCTCAGCATATGAACTAGGGGGAAAGCTGGCCAGGGGACTGCTGCTCAGAACAGGCTTGGCATTGGTCAGTCGGTGGTGAGCAATTGTTTTTCGTTTATCACTTGTTTTTCTTGGGTTTTATTTCTCTCTCTTTTTTTTTATTTTTCTTTTCATTACATTATTATTATTTTTTTATTATTATTATTAAGCTGTTCTCATCTCAACCCATGTTTTACTTTTACCCTTCTGATTCTCTCCCCCATCCCACCAGGGGGCATGAGTGAGCTACTGTGTGGGGCTTAGTTGCTGGCTGGGGTTAAACCATGATACATGCATAAAGTATACAGGAGGAAAAAAAAAAAAAAGTGATTTAATCATTTTAAGTTTTCCACTAAAATTAGAAATATTCCAAAAAATAAGTCCAAAATTCTCATATGAGTCCCTGAGGAATTCTGCAGTTTACTCACGTCTGTCAGTTCTGGGGCCGCACCACAGGCTCTTCTCTGGTTTCAGTGGTGGGTCTGCTTATGCCAGTGCCATTTGTTATGTCAGCACATTGGTGGCAGCTTGCGTGCAAGACATGGACTTGCCTGAATGTCCCTGAATGGTCCACTCTGGTGAAAGAAGACTGGTGATGTGCAGCGACCAGGAATGCTGGATCATGGGAAGTTCCCGAGGAAATCAGACACTCTGAGAGGATAACAGAGGGAATGTAAACTAAAGCTCTCCAGGGCAGCACATGTGAAGCAATGCCAAAACCAACTGAGAGTCAGTGGTGACAAAACTCACACTCATTCAACGTGAGAAACCCTCCAGCAGCTCTTAAACTGTGAAACAAGTATCACTTGTTACATATGAACTATAGTAAAATTTAAAGGCTGAAGTAAGAACCTGTATGGATAAAAAATTATAAAAATATTACCCAGCTGCTTGCAAGCTGTGATGCAATAACTATTACAGCTGGAGAGCTGTTGGAAAGGTGGAGACCTTGTGAAATATTTGTGGAGGCAGAGGATGAATTCTCATTTGCTGTGTACTGGCACCAGAGAAACCCACTGTGTAGACACCTTAGAACTGGGATCATATATAGATGTCATTTTATGTCAATGTTTAATAATTCTATGGTAAAAGATAAGAGTTACTATCAATGCAATAAGGGCATGCAGGACATTTTATTTTTCATTCTTTATACAAAGACTGATATTGAGAAAATAGAGATACAGTGAAGACTTTGGATAGCACCTTTAGCATTGAATGTGACAACAAAATACTGTTGTTGTTGTGTTTTCTTGGCATGCGTCTTGTTACATATATATTGTTATACCTTACAATATATACCCAAAGAATAAAAAGTAACATATTTCTGGCTACCTCTCATAAATGTTCAATTTACATCCCAAGTATGAACATTTGTTTCAAAAATATTTTTGGATGCAATTTTCATTTTAATAAGCCAGCGTTGAAGGGTTTCTTAATATCTGTTATTTTGCTTTTCCTTCTAATTCCTTCTACGGAGGAAATGTTTTGGTACTACAAAATTACAAGCAAAAAATATGGACACAAATTCAGACCAAGTTCTGCCTTTCCATATTGACATAAAAGAAGCACTTCCCAGAAGCCTAGAACTTTGGTAACGTATTGGGGTTTAACCTCCACCTCAACTGGAAGTGAGTACATAAATATCTTGTGGTGTGAAAAGCAGACTGTTTAAAATGAGCCTACTGTTGATCACACCTTATATCAAAACTACAATACAATACATGGTTCTGAACAACTCACGAATGGTGGGAACACTTTCAACATGAATGAAGATCCAAAAACTCAGCATATCAAACTTTATCCTGTCAGTCATATGATAATGTCTATAGACATACTTACATGACAGTCATTCAAGATATTTGCCAAAGCTCCTTAAACTTCACAGGATGAACAAGTAAAAACTGGAACAAATCCTTAACATACTTCTGGGTTTTGGAATGTCATATTCCAGAACAGAGAGAAACTGACCCTGTATTTAATTAATGGGATAAATAGGAACTTTTTGGAAAGTCCTTTCCAGCACTGTTTTATATGCTTTCTATTCTTTACACACAGAGGGAGAAGTAGTGCCTCATATTTTTAATCCATGTTCCAAGCACATTTATGCACTACACCATGGAAGCACCCTTGGGGAAGGAGCTTGGTCTGAGAACTGAGAACAGTGCTTTGAGGTATGTGAAGGGAGAAATAAGACAAGAAGTGTCAGTACTGACTGACTGGAGCAGACAGTTTCACTTTGAAGAGTGGAAGATTCCCCATCATTTCAAGTTTACAGATCAAAGCGTACTTCCTCTTCCAAAGATTTCTTTTCCTTTTCCAAAGATTTGCTTTTCTTGCGGTAAAGTTCTATGGTCTATTCTTCAAGTTTTATTATTTCATATTGTAGGGTGGGTTTTTGTTTGTTTGTTTGTTTGTTTTGGGTTTGGTTTTTTGTTTGGGTTTTGTTTCTTTTTTTTGTAATTTTATTTTAAGAAATCACAGAGAATAACATAATAATAGAGAAAAGCATACTTTCAGCTCAGAGCCATGGTGGGTAGCTACATGAATTCCGCATAATCTATTAAAGGTATCTCAAACTTACAAGAAAATTATACCCATTTAGATCAGCTAAGCAATATAGGTATAAGGAGTTACAGACTCTGAGAAGTTAAGAAGGAGTTGATACAAAGTCAACTAAGATAAATAGGAAACTTTCCAATCATTCAGTATGCCAGGTACTAGCAGGAAAACCTGTATAAGGTCATCCTGTATAGATGGATGCATGCACTCAGAGCTGAAGGGAATAGATGAAAGTGTCTGAGGTGGGTTGCTGTTATACCTCTTTCTCACCATCCTTGCATGGCTCTGTATAGGCAATAATACCAACAGCTCCCAGATCTGAAGACAAGAGCAGCAAGGTTACCATTTAGGTGCAGCCAGCCTTGATCAGCGTGCCTTGCAGGTAATATCATAGTCAATTGTGCCAGAAAGTCTTCCTTAGCCAGGTATTCCAGCCAGAAAAAAACATGTCCTTCCACCTTTCTGTTAGGACATATATTTCTAGCCAGTTGCAGGGACGTCATGAGGTAATGAGGAGAGTAGTTCTGGTATACCATGAGATCCAATATCAATATCCAGATCACTAAAGTCTGCTTCAACCCTGGCAAAACAGGAAGAGCTTCTCAACAGTGTACTATCCTGATATGGCTAAAAGAGTGTGACAAAATCAAAAGCAATTGAACTACAACTTACTGCTTTGTAACTGCGAAGTCCTCCTGATGGTTGTGTGCCTGTGATCCATCAGGCTGCCCCACTCAGAGACAGAAAGCATTTCAGTTTAACTACCTCCAGGCTTCTAGCTTACGTGCTGGTATGCTCCTTAATCACTTACTACAGCTAGAAGTTGATATTTTAACAACAGATTTTACACTTTTGTGAGTGCTTTGTAGAGAAATATTTAATCTTACTCTGACATTGTTTATTGCTCCCCCAAAAATGAATTGTTCACCATTAGTATGGAAATCCTGATTTGTCAGAACTATTGAAACCATGTAGCCCTGTAATACAGTATTCCCGTTGCTATTAAGAGGCCATAGTTTTGTAGTGAATTCACAAGGCTTTGGGACTGAGGCTAGTCAGTCTTGCTCTACATGAACTTCTAAGCCTCCTGCAACCTTGTTTTACTCAGCTTAGTTATGACAGCAATTTCTTTAATTGACCTATGGTCAATTTGTTTTCTTTTTGTTTATCTTTGTGTGGTACAAGCAATGCTTTATATAGATTGCAGTAGAAGCTGTTCTATGTAGAATGAGATATTTATTACTCTAACATAACAATGCAGTGTGGAGAAATACAGGGCTAACACCAGAGAAGAAGAGACACAGAATGCATGGTAGAGAAGTGCAGGCACTGGATTGGAAACAAGCTTGACACTGAACACCCCACAGCTGTGAACAGCTCACTGATGGTTAATCAAAGAAATGCAGATGTGGAGCTGGACACAGCTAGTTTTAGGTATAGCAAAGAGAACAAAGAAATAGTATCTTCCACACTTTAAAGGCACTATATATAGCAAATTCAGGTGTAGTGTGGAGCTGCAGATCAATGAAGAATGAGCAAAGTGGTAAAAGCATGTTAGCAAATGTCTAAAAATTACCCCAAGTGGATCCTAGAGGGAGGGAGAAGAAGCCATCAACAAGAACATCATGTTCCTCCTGGTGAAGGACTTCAGTTGCTCATGATAAGAACTGCTGACCTCCACCACCAGAGTGAAACCACCAACCACACAATGCAGAGGAGCAGGGAGAGAGTGGGCATAAAATTAGGAAAAGGGAAGGAAACTAAGCATGCAAACTACATTGTTACTCTTTCTTTTTTTTTGTACCAATTAAATCTACACTAATAATGATTACCTCTTTAGATTTGAGTTATACTGACAGCAAATTCTTGACCTTACTTGTCTATAACGTATGCTTCTACTTTGCCTGTAAACAAGATTTTGAGCATAATACTGTATTGCCTCAGGGTAATTCAAATGAGTCTCCAATCACAGGCCTTAATCATCTTGTGCAGAAGTAAAGAAAGCAGTCGTTCCAAATTACTTTCTTGTATGACTCCACAATCTGTTGCCGATTATGATCTAGTCTAGTTTTGGGAAGCAGCTTGTTGATGCAGATACTTTTTCTCCCAGAGATGCTGTGTACCCACAGGATGACAAAACACTCTGACAAGATTGGAAGAGGAATGAAAGAAACACCAAGGGAGAGCAGAAGGAGGTTAGGCTATTTTTACTCAGGATTTCTGGAGAAGCAGAACTTAGGGGACAGAGGAAACAAACAGATGTTGGGAGAATAGAAGGAGTTTTGGCAAAGATGCTGTGTCCAGGGAAAAAAAAAAAAAAAAAAAAGAAAAAAAAAAAGGAGGTTTGAAAGCAAAAGCTTTTAGTGTAAAGTAGGGTAAAGCTTTTAGACAAACAGGAGGAGTTCTGGGAAGATAAGCTATGTATGGTATGATGAACTCTATGGCTAGGACTTCATACTAATTAATTACCTGCACATCCCCACCACAACTTTAGCCTGTGTCAATTAGCATTCTCACAAACAACAAGCAGGCACTACTCAGGGAACAACAGAGAAAAACCACTGTTCCCAGGAGGTAGAATGGGTGAGGCCACTCTGCTTGGAGGAAGGTGGGGAAAGAAAAGAGGAGCTGAGGCGTATGATGGCAGGCTGTGACATGTGGCCCCCTGCACAGAGAAGCAGCTTAAACTTAGGTCTTTTTTGTACACTACTCTAGTTGCAGCCTGATGTGCCAGCTGAGACTCTTGAGAGGAAAAAGAAAAAGATTTTGGTTTGCTTTGTGTTCCTCAGAAAGGCAGATGTTATAATGAAATGCACAGAATAATGACTATTTAAAAAAGTACTTGGGAAGACTGGTATACAGCTGTGGCTTGCAGAAAGTTAAATTTGACAAAGGTCACACAGTACTAGTTCACACAGAACTAGGAGTAGATACTGTTTGTTCCATGATGCAAAATTTCTTTAGATGTCCAGAGCAAGTCAGAGCTATCACAGATGGCATTCTTTAAGGAGGATAGATCACAGCATACAAGCACAATTGGATTTGCAGCTGTGCAACTTGGAACTTTATGTACCAGAACCCTGATTTTTATTTTCTCTGAGTGAATTTCACAGAACATAATATTCATGTACTCCAAAAATCACAATGCAGCTTCAAAAGAATTAGATGCCAGTTTAATATACTGTAACAAGGACGCTGTGAAAATCTGTCAGGAGTTTTCTAATATGAGTGATCACTTGTTATAGCAGATGATGAAGTACAGAAAAATACTTAAACAACTACTATTACTTTTTTTCCAAAATGATAGTTTGGTAAAAAGAAAAAAAGTAAAAAAGAAGTGTTGAGTCTATAAATCAGGCTCCATGATTTGATTAGCTTTTATTTTTCATTAGAATCTATATTGCTTAAGTAGTGTCCATTTTATTTTGTCAAACACAGCCCTTTTTAGGTAATCCCAAATCTGTGAGATTAATATTTATTTGCAAAATAACTTTAACATATTATCTAAGAGAAAGCAGACAAAAGAAAAAGTCCTGAGGGATACCATTTTATGTCATGTTACAAGTGACAATGGTGATTTTTATCTCACTAATATCACTAATGATGTAATCCCATGAATCTTTTTCTAAGCAGCAGAATGAAAGCTACAGCCTCATACTGCAGCAGGTGAGGAGACAGGGGATTTTGTTTTGAAGGGAAGTTACACACCTTGGAGTTCCAGGTTGGGACAAATTCTGTAGGTTTTCATCCTACAGAAAATGTTGCTCACCTGTTTTAATGCTTTTAATCAAGATAAGAATTTCAGGCTGAAAAGAAACATTAAAAATATTTATTTAGTACAATTATGTTTGTATTTGATTTGGAGTTGAAAATACTTCAAGTATAAAAACAAGGAACTGTAGGGAATTTTTAATTTTTCCATTCTCACCTTGAGATACAGTTGTTATTGTGCGATTAGAGATTTGAAAATATCAGAAATACAGTCATCAGATAAAGGTAATAGGGAATCTTTCATGGAACCAAAAAACGCTTTTATTTCAAAAGAAAAAAACCCTGTGGAAAAACTGATTTTAACTTACTGTTGAGATTTAGTTTATTTCTAAATAAAAATACCTCCAAAACCTTCTGTCTTGACAACATCTGTTCTTAAGTTGTAAACTAGAATGTTATTTTTTGTAATGAAAGTGCAAACAGGATCTACTTTAGACATATCTACAAGGAAAATGCTCTATTAAATAGACTGGGATAGTGAATATAGTAGATATATATAGAAATGCACATTTTAATGCACAATTTTAAAGAAAAATACAAGAAAAATGTTTAGCCCTTTATGGCCACAACCTGGTAAAACTGAGTTTGTGTGATGTGTGCCAGTCTAACCATGCAAAGTTTCCAACTTAAAAAGCTTAAAAATAATTGAGCACCACAGAAGAGCTCTCCTGCTTGTTTAATTTTCCCACACAACCAATGCAGCAGTAGAATAAAAGGTCCTGGATGAAACTTTTCTCCACAAAACCAACCTTCTAAGTGTCAAACAGAGCAGGCATGTGTGAGGTCAAGAGTGGTGGAAAGTATTAGGAGAGATAGACTATCAGGGGTGATTTTACATGAAAGTTCAAATGCAACCTCTAGAAGTCTAGAGATGCATGTTCAGCAGTCAGGAGGTTTTAGCAGATGAGGGAGATATAGCACTCTGACCCGATTGTTTTGCTACTGGTTCCAGAGCTACTTCTGCTTTCCTTAGAGTGACAATGATTTTGTGGAGCTCCATAGCTCCGGGGTGAGGAGCTCGTAGTCTTCTTGGGACCACTGTCATCTTGAGTAATTTAGGGAAAATCCAAGACCTAGCGTCAGGTTTAGAATCAGCAAATTACAAATGTTAGTTTTTGTGTTCATGTAACTGTGGCAATATTCACCCCATCATAAATACATTTACTATAGAGAAGGTTTCACATTGGGCCCCTTGTTTGTATTCTTGCCTCCTATTTTATATTGCTTTTCTTCAAAATATTGTGAAAATATGGTTTAATTTTTATTAAAAACATTACTCTGAGAAAACAATATTTTGAAATAAAAGTACAAAGATTTTCCACTGTAGACTTAGATTTGCAATTTAGTTTAATTTGCCATTGTGTAATCTAATCTAATCTAATCTAATCTAATCTAATCTAATCTAATCTAATCTAATCTAATGCAATACAATACAATACAATACAATATTCATTATTCTATTAGTGGTACTTGCTACAAAAAGATTTTGCACATCACCATGTACAAAAAGATTTTTTTTGATACAAAAATATATTTTGACATTAGAGAGGCAATGTCAGATTACGGTAATGCATAAAATTCTTCTTTTGTTAATTTAATTCTCTCCAGTTTAATGAAAAATGTAATATTTTCTAATTTAAAACTCCAGGTATGATTTCTATTTGTGAAATTGAAAATCAAAGTGTTTGTGAAGACATACTTCACAGAATTCATGTGAGATTTCCAGAGACTGAAAAAAGCTTCTCTTTTGTACTAACAATTGAAATAACAGCGTTTATAATTTTGTTGGTCTAAATTTTAGTACATTTGACAGCCACATTGTCATTTCAGAAATTTTATTCTATGCAAATATGGGATAATTTGTATTATAATAATTTGAGGAAGCTCACTGTAGATCAACATCATAGGAATAAAAAATAAAGTTGAAATGAATCACCATAAAATGCTTCTAAATATGCTTGCAGGGTACTGATCTGAAATTAAAGCAAATTAATATAAGATCCCCATTCTCATTGAAACTAAATTCCAGATTAATTTGTTGAGTGCATAACAATTACCAATAATATCAACAATAATTTCACTTCTTAGAAAGCTTTGTATGAAGGAAGAACACCCTGCTACAGAGATGAGTTACACTGTGCTTCCAGTCGAAGTCTGATCTCAAAATGTAAGCTGTTTAATTTTGCATGTCTGTACATAATGCACAACACTCCTTCAGACAGAAGTGGATACCACACTTCAAAAAACTGACTTTCCCTTATATATATGTACACATATGATTCAACCACAATACCAAAACATTCTCATTATTTCCTTTACTTATATGAGTTTTGTAAAGTATTCTGAACATTTAATGGAAAGATTGGCTTAATGCTTGATACATATCAGTACATAAATGTGATACTCTATAAACGGCCAATGAAAAATTTACATTCCTAAATGGCAAGTTTTAGGTGGAACTGTTGTCCCATATATTATTCCATTATCATTTAAGATAACTTTTCATGATATGTGGGAAGGAGAAATGAAATTCAGGTAGAGTTCTTTGCGATTAAGTGCTCTATTTTGTTAAACAGACTTAAAGGAAATTAATGTATTTTTAAAATAAATGAAGAGAACAATTCAAATAATCTGTATCAATGATGGCCAGAGAAACAAAGCAGAGTTCTCAGTCTTTGCATTCAAATCTAATGGCAGTCCAGAGGATAAATAATATGAAATGCTGTTGAAATAATAGGAACAACATCTCAAATGAAAAGTTAGACATCCCAAGCATCAGTGTAGTTAATTATTCTTTTGTTCTTTAGGAACAAAAGACTATTGTGCTGTCAGATCATGCAGTGTTTGTTTGATGTAACTTTCTTATGAAAGCTGGAAATATAGATACAAGACTGACATTTGTAATCATGATCAATGTGACAAAATACAAAAAAAAAAGAAGTTAAACAAATATTGATCCATTATGAATGGCACAGCCATTTTTTTAATTTCATTTGGACTACAATCTTTAAAATTGGATTCAGATTTTTTTAATACTTTATTACAAATATTTTTATTTCTGTTCACCATTTTATCAAAGCTTCCCTAAACCTAAATTTTTCTCATATGGGTTCTCAGTTGTTTATTGTCACTGATATGAGTTAATCAAATTTTATTTTAGATTTGTATGCATATATCACTAAAATTTAGAAAGTTTAATTAATTAATTAATTGAGGATATGTTCTACTTCCTTTTTTCACCTTGACTTGTTCCACCAGATGTCCAACAAAATTTTCTTGTAGAACTAACTGAGAAAAAGTTGGTCCCAAATGTTCCTTGTTACAGAATCCCATAATTTGAACATAAAATTTATACCATCATTAAATTGTAAAACTCATAGACGCATACTTAAATTCTCTAACAAAAAGGAGGTTGACATTAATGACAGTTGTGCAGCTTAATCCCCTAATCAGCTTTGGAAATCTAAATCCAAGTCACACTGACAAAATAAATTAAGCAACAACCTACTCATCCTTTTCATTTCCTAAAACCCAAAGAAAGCTTGAGAAAAGGAAAATGAAAATAAAGGGTGATCTTACACCTGAAACTTAAGAGATCGGATGCCAGACAGAGCAGCATGCTGCTGGGGGCTGCAGCATGTCACTTCCCTGGAGCACAATGGCAGCAAACCCAAGTTGTCTGGCTGGAGTGACAGAGAGTAACTGGGCTGTAACAGGGAGCCTTGACCTTGTTCCCCTACAGGTTTACACTGCAAGTGGAAATCAGACATACACAGTCCAATAGTTGGGCTTTTTAAAAAAATTATAAATCGTCAAAGTCTATCATCTGCCACACATGATCTCAGATACCACTATCAATGTGTCCATAGCTTTGTTAGACTATATGTCTAGTAAGCTTTTAAAATATCACAGATATGAGCAGAATAGGAAGAGACATCAATGTGTCCTAAATTATAAACCAGGCCGGGGTCACAGAAATGATACCACATGCTGCCTAGAACTGTTAAGTTTAGTCTGTTAGTTCAGTTTTGTCAGAAACTTTTTTACATGTCATTTGTACCATCACCTATTATGTATATCATTCAAGTTAGAACCATAGATTATTGCCACTGTTATTGACCAATATATTTTAGTCATGTAAATTATCTACGACTGGTAATTAGCTGCAGTCAGGCTATAGAGGGACAGTTTGAAACCATTTCTCTTCATCAAAAATAGAGTACACATTTTTGCTTTCCTACATTTTAAGTTTGGAATTCCTCTTTCATATAATCCTCAAAATACAGATGCTGATGCTGTGAAGAGTCCTTCAGTCCCAAGAGTTTGATTTTTCCAACATTGCTAGGGCAATGTGGCTCTAATTTTGACATCACAGCAAATCTTTCCTGTCAGAGTCTAGAAAGTTGTTTAGGCAATATCTCTTTTAGAGATCCATTAAGGCATCTAACATAGCTCATTTAATTCTGGAAAACTCTTTGGAAGAAAATTATATATTAAATGTATTTGTTTGAAACACAATATACTAAAAATGTAGACAGTACTGCTAGACTTCACTTTTAAGTAATTTGTAATGAAATTATAAATGATAGATCTGTGCAAGTCCATTCATTCAGTGGATTTATGTGTGGTCTCAGCAAAGCAGATTTCTTAACATCATGGTATGCTCTGAATATTCGTTCATTTATTCCTTCAATTCTGAATATCATATGCTAAAGGAAAAAAAAAATCTCTTCAGAAAGTGGCTCTGCTTCTGCTCTTGAACTACCTCACTTGTCTACAAATAGCGCTTCTGTATGATAAAAAATAGATCACACAGGGCATGTATGTAAGTAAGCACAAGAAAGTGAAGCAGAAATGTTCACACTACAGATACAGGGGTTTTGTACAACATTCTGCTGATATGAATCCTTGGAACTGGTGATGAAGCCTAAATATTTGCCTCATCCATATCCACTGAGCTTCACTAGACTGCAAAAGTAGCACTGAACCTGCTCTGTATATATTATACAAACGTGCAGCAGGCAAATATAACCTGATGTGTAACAAAACAATTTATCACCTAAGTTACAGAGCACTTGAATGTATTACTGAAATGCACACAAGAACCATAATGGTTTCCTAATTTGTTTAACATGTCTTGTAAGTTAAAGAGATAATGAAGGAAAGATATATCAGTGAGATACAGAAGAAATCTTTCAACAAGGTACAGATAAATAATAGAGGTCACAGTATTGTTTGCTGGGGGACTATCCTCTGTAATGAGCCTTTGTTAAGCAGATCTTTTTATTTTTAGTCTTTACTAAATATATTCATCAAAACCCATCGGTCTCATGACTCTTCACCTCTTTCAGTGAAAAATTCAAACTTATTTTCTTCATCTTTGAAATACTGTATAGCTATTCTGTGCCACATTAATCTTTTTCCTAATTTATTTTCTGTTGGTATATTTTTTTCATTAACATATTTTTATACTTTGCCTAGGTATTCTTTAATTTTATTCATAACTGTTTCTTAATAATTCAGAAAATGTCTTACAGGCTGACCTCCTGTCTATCACAGAAAACTACTTATCAAGCAGTTACCTCTACATTATGCCTAATCAGTTGTCCTTGATATCTGAATATTACCCCCATTCTCAATCTAAACCCTCTTCAACACCATCTCATTCTGTTGTTAAGCTCATACCAGCTTAATTCCATTAAAACTGTGTATGTTTATGGCAGGAAGGGATGTGAAGGTAAAAAAATTGGACTGCATCTTTTATTTGTGTTGTTGAACACCAGCAATCATGAGATGCTGAATCAACTAACATCTTCTCACTATCCTTTTATCAAATATTGTACAGTATGAACACCTACCTTGACTAAGGCATCTTAGTTTCAAAATCACAAATTGAAAGCGTATGAAGTGAACAAATTTTCAATTATTTCCCATATCTATCAATTCTATGGGCTCTGAATGGAAGATCATGTGGCATGAGACTTAAAGAACTGATAACTTCATTTTCAGATGGTGCCTAAACAGCAGTATTTTTAAAAAATGCGGTGTCAAGTTGAATACAAAAGGCATAATTTCTTTGCAAATCTGACATTTAATAGTAGGTTTTGAACATATATGGAAATCCATTCTTGATGTAAACTCAAATTTCAAACTTAAGAGGTTTGTTTTGTTTTGTGTTGGTTGTGTCCTCCCTGTCACCCTCCATCCTCCCAAGTATTTTCTTTTTTTTTTTTTATCGTTTTTTTTATTTTTTAAACTTTTTTTTTTATAAAAAAGGTCTTCTTGAAGAATTCAGTCAATAAAACAGCAAATCTGATTAAAGCCCACCAACCTCATAGACTCTCTCAAACACTGCTGTAAATGTAGTTTGATAAAGATAAATCACGCCCTTTTCCTCAGACTTCAGACTACTTATTTTGTGTGCATTAGGCAAGTCATAGTAATACCTATTAACTCTGTGGCACCACAACCTCTAACACAGGTTCAGCTGAATTAGACACAAAGCAGTAACTGATTTTAATAATATTTCTTGACTGGGGTTCTATTTCCTGTCTGGACAGTACTTAACACACTATTATCCTAATCACTGAAAATTAAATTACACAAAGCCCTTGATGCAAGATGAAAAATAATATTCTATCAGCTATCAAAACTGAACTGCTCAAAAATTTTTTATCAGAGAATTATCTGTAGAATCAGAAAGTATTAACATAGGAAACAACATAAATTTGAAGACAAATAGGTCAATAGTTCCCATCAGTCAAAATAACTTATTTTCTTATCACAAGAACAAAGACATCCTCTCATATAAGATATTTGAGGGTCAGAGTACAGGGATTTTCTTTTTCTGGTCTCTACCTTTTGCACAGATCAGTAGAAAGCCTAATTAACAGTTTATCAGTGTAATAATAATGTGAGAGAAGAATCAACTATCAGGAATGGATACAGATAGCATTTCCTACCGTTTCCACACTATCAAGAATCTAGCGTACATTTCTTATACACATTCAGGTATGTCAAGTATGCCTTCCTAATTAAAGTCCTAAAGATTTCATGAAGTTCCTAAACCCTTTTTACTGTTCAAAATATGATAAGAGTTATGGGAACGTTCTGTATTTTTCCTACTCTATCTACAAAAATGTGTTTGTTAGATAGAGAAAAAGCATATACTCCGTAGCTCTCACTACAAAAATGTTATCAATTCTGACAGTAATATTCAAATATGTCATAGCAAAATAGTCTGAGAACTGTTTACACCCAAGAAAAGAAAAAAAATCTGACCCAAAAAGGGAAATTACAATGACCAAAGACTGCAAAAGAACATTCTGCAAAAGATCAATATGAAACAGTCCACACCACTGGTCTTATTCATTCTTGTTACCTTGGGTGAACAAACTTCCCTTCTTGACAGAACTAACCAAACCTGTAGGGAAAACCTTGTGCTTGACAGACTCGTAGGGGAACATTTACCCTGCTGTAACCTACTTAACCCACCTGTATATGTGCAGGTAATGTACTTTTATGCTCCTTACTAACTCATTGCTGAACAGGCTATTCTTCAGAGAATCTGCATATGTTAGCTTGGTGTATAAAGAGTGAAACACTTGCTAGGATCAAGGAGTTAATTTATAATAAGTGACAAAAGCTTGTGTGGCATACATTAGTGCCTTCTGAATAGAATTTGATTTTGAAACGCTCCTCAAATCCCAGATATTGAACATGTCTGAAGGATAATGAGTTATTTGTTACAAAATGACATAGCAGAAAATGAAGCAGCCATTACAGATGTGCTCAGCTCACAGACAATCTTGGGTATCAGAGTGAGTTCTATAGAGAGGAGATGCTGCCCACAAGAGTGCTACTATCTTCAACTCTTATCTGAAAATGTCTCTTATGATTTTTAGCATACTTTTGGATAACTGCCAGAGAGCATATTTTAAAATGTCACCTAAAGTACAGATAGCTCTTCTATCAGTAGAGCACTACAGAGTGCCACTTTGAGACTTGAACCCATGACATTGTGTCAGAAGCAAAAATCATAACAAATGAACCAGAGAGAACTTGGCAACCTACTTCATGACTTCTTATCTTTACACAAATTTCTATGACAAAATGCATTGCTTCTTAAAGAGAAATGTCATTTGCACCCAAACCTGAAATTAGAGCATCTGGTCTTTATTCGTTTTAAATAGCCAGAGGTTAAGGCTGCATCTTTTTTAATAAACACTTAGGTTAATATTTCAGAGCAGGAAAGGGATCTATGAGTGCTAAATAAAATTCTCAAAACTGACCTTAATTTTTTACGTTCCCATTTAATTCTGATTGCTGCTATATGTAGTTTCAGAATTGCAGTACTTCCCCTGTAAATAATGAATTGCCAATGCAAGACCTACTTCTACTATGGCAAAACTCACTAATTCAAAGCCAGGGATCCATTCACATTTAATAGATAACATAGATAACATATTCTAACAGTTCTTTTTTCTGTTTGTCTTAATGCCCACTGTACTTGTCTTTGTATTTTATTCAGTAGGCCTAAATAAGTATGGGGCCAATGTAATACTTGGTATCTGTATTATCCCGCACATTTTAGAAGATCCAATAGCCAGTAAACACTTCTATAATTGGTGAAACTTTTTCTTGCATATTAGAGGCTAGCATAAGACTTGACCTGATCTTTTTTGTGATTGGCATATATTTACGCAGTCCTTAATTCCTCCATCTATTAGTTAAAAAGCTTGAATTACTATGGTTAAACACAAAGTTATATTTAGGCATAGTCCATGCCTCTATATAAAAAGGAAAGTTTTCCCAAGATAGCTATGTCAGCTCTGTTGGAAAACCACACTTTCCAGCTGACATTGCTGTATTGCCAAAGTGCTGTACGATATCACAGTAGAGTTCGTTGTTAATGGTTTTGTTGTGGTCTTATGTGAGAGTGTAATTCTGATACATTTTGGAATACCTAGCTTTTAAACCAGTGTTAGAAACCTCTAGGCAAGCCATTATTCTATCACAATATTTTGCACTTCATTCATTGTTCTTCTGATGAAATATACATTTCACATTGCTCATTATCTTTAATGAAAAAGCCATACATTTAAGAATATACAGAAAGTTCAGTTACAGTTACAGAAATAAACTAGACCATATCATATCTCTCTGCAGAAACAGTCCTTTCTCTTCCGCTACTCACTTCCATAAGGGAAGATGATACTCAGGGGTTAAAGTTATTTCTCTCTTTCTTTTAGGCACAAGATTCCTTTAAACACAAAACCAAAAATTCTGTCATCCCATCAAGCTTATAAAAGGACTGAAATTCGAAGTAGTCCATTATCTTAAGCCCCACATTTAGTTTATGTACTGTACAACTAGCTATTCATCCAGGTACTTCATTGTAGTATCTAATCCAGTGTATGTTTGATACAACCACATACATGTTCAGCAATATATTCTGATTATCCAATATTTTTTTCTAGTTTTAAAAAGGAACACTGATGTTTGTAAATAGGTTTGACAGTGACACCTACATCCTGACACATAAACAATAATTTACAATTCTTGTGATGTTCTTGACAGCATCTTCCTTTTAAATAATAAAAAGTACATCAACAAATTTTACATTAAAATTCTGAAACCCCTCAAGCTAAAAAATATTTTGGGTAAACAAAGTATGTGCCAGAGTATGTGTACTACCATACGTCTTGTGAGTCAGTAATCATAGCCTACATTACATTTGCACATAGAGTGGTTTCTTTCCTTTGGAAACGCTTTTACTTCTAAGTACAAAATTATGTTTTTAAGAGTTTAATTTACTTTTGCATGAATTTCTTCACCATCACAGATTCCTAATGGACAATTTTGGAAACCAAAGTCCTCTCCAATATTATATGTACTAGCTGTGGAAAACAAGGGTGGTTTAAATTTTTACATCACTCACTTCTCAAGGAAAACATTATTGCTCAGCAAAGAACCTAAACCTCTAAACTGCAGCCTCAGGGTCTTCACTACAGAAGGGAGATTTCATGATCCAGGTGTAGTTAAACTAAGTCTGAAAATGAATCAGTACAGCATACCTCAGTTATATAGCCTTTCAGAGCAAAGTCTTGGTAGCTACGACTCAGCATAATGATTTATATTTTCTGGGATTTGCCTTAGTGTTTATCGACAACTTTGAACCATGTTTTATGAACCAAGAATTACTCTGAACCTTACTTGTCTTCTTTGCCTTGTGCTGTGTTACATGCTACAAACACGGCCTCAGGATTCAGCCAATAGAAGTAAGAATTAGGGCAAATGTAATGTGAATTTTATGCTGGCCCCATTTACATTATAGCTGGTAGAATAACATGACCAATTTATTTTACATGAGTCACCAGACAACTTTCAAGTAGCTGTAACTTTCTGACACTACTGGTTTGAGGAATTTCTTATTTTAATTAGGTCATTATTAGACAAATATGAATGACTGAAGTTGAAGATGAATATCCATTAACTCAAGCTTAATATATGAAAACACATTCTGGAGTAATATTCATCCTGTTTAGAATGAAACCAAAATGGACCATTATTGTCACTGAAAACTTATTTTAGAAATGAACAGACGGTATCAGTGATTAATATTCTGTATTTTTTGTGACCTAATAATAGGAAGGATATGTTTCATGTATCTGATTTCTTTCTGTTAAATTTCCTGTAACCCTAGGATTTATCTTCATTACTTTGTCTGAACTTCTGTTTTCTTGAAATGCACTGCTCATACTCCTAGATGTGCTCAACTCAACTCTATTTCTGTTGTAAATTGATCATGTCAATATCACAATTGAAAGCATTTGGTAATAGCAACTGTAATCAAAAAGGAGTCCATGTACAAGTCAACCTTTACAAAATCAAACCTCCACACATTGATCTGGAAGAATGTTCCTAAAGCTCCCTGATTAATCCACAAAGTGAATTTACAGAAGAACAAGACTGACAGAAATAAAATACCTGAGGAAAATACATTAATCACACATGTTTTTAATGAGTCCTGGTCCTCGTTACAATTAAAAATATAAAAGAAATCAAATGTTTAAAATAGGTCTGTATCTTTACACACTTGTAACTAATTAACCAAGAAAAAAGGATGCTCAACACTGACATAAGTACATCTACTGCATTTTGAATAAAATGGAGAATATCCCCAAGGGGATAAGAAATTAATGTAAGATTAGATGAAAAAGATAAAAAACTAATATTAGATCTCTCTGACAGATACAAAATTGAATAAAAAGAAAAAGTTAAAAAGATAAAGTCTCTCTACCTTTACTTTTCTCCCACTGAAATGGTTTATGTTGATCAATTGTTCTTCATTTCCAGTAAAATGTCTTTTTTAGGTTACCATAACTCAAATTTAAATTATATCTTCTGTAATATAAAAAGAAAAGAAAGTGAAATACATTAAATGTGATTCTGAGAGGGCAATTTTAGCATGTGATCCTGCTTGACAGACATTTGTGTGTATTGTGTATCACTTAATTTATTTCAGCTTGATTTATGTTCAGATTCAGACCTCTTTTTCAGACAAATGTGAGTTACTTTACAGTTTAATGGGACTGTTTTCCTGCTGGCAGGGTTTGATCCTGCTTAATAAGTTAATATTTTCCTCCAGATCCGAGAAAGAAAAAATTTTTTTAAAAAGCCTTCAGAAAAGACTAAGTGATGTTCTTTTGTTTTGCTTCCATGTAATACATAAAACTGTTTGGCTATGAATTTAGAAGAGTCCTTGTGCAGCACATTGCAAACAGATATGGAGGATAACATGGTACTCATTTCTTAGATTCAGTTTCTGGAAAAAAAAAAGAGATAAGAAAGTAAATATGGAAGTATTTATATAGTTTTTCTCCATTAGAACACCATAAGAACAGGCCAATAATAAGGTGAGGACTAAGTTCTCACCCTCTCTATTATCTTTCATGGCAATTATATCTTCAGAGAATTTTGTATGTGCACATAAACAAATTGTTTGTAACCAGGATTATTTTGAAGGACAAATTGTGATACTACTTTGGAACTAGTGCAAAAGAAAGGAAGATTGAGCATTAGTCAGTAGTAGAAATTTAGATTCAAGTTGGTTTTTAATCTACAAAAGTATATAGACCAATCATAGTGTGGGAAATAAAAGTGAAGCTGGTAAATAAATATTTTCAAAAGCTAAGAAGCTTACTGTGTTAAAGGATTGCCTTTAAAAATTTTCTGAAGAATGTTGAAAAAGAAATTTGCTATTTTTCTCCCTTTCCTTGTCTTTTCTCTGTAGTTGTTCTTATTTGAAAAATGGTAGACATGTTGGGAGAGGGAAGCACAAGAAGAATAAGAAGAAAGAGAAATTGAAAAAAAGAGAACACTTCCTGAAATAATGTTTTAATCTCTTTTAAACATGACTACATTTGTACAATTTTAGGAATCTATGGAATGCATGTCTTTAGTGGTTGAACAAAAGTCTTGGGAATCCAGATATGTATTAGCCATGGATTCGTATGAAAGGTAGTATAATTATACTGCTACATAGAAAAGTAGAGATGAATGTCATTAGGGCAAAGACAATCATGTAAAATTTTAGATTATATTTAAATCCTTACAGGATAAAGTAGTATTGAACATATTTCTTTGTTTTCATTTTTGTAAATTAATTTCACATTCAACAATATTAAAATTATTTTTGATCGCTTTATAAATCCTAAATTTTCTTATTTGAAATCTACCTTCAGTAAAATCAAGATGGTTCCTTTAACACTGAAAATTGTTAGAGAAGGAGCTACAAAAGTGTTGTAGTTTAAGCCCAGTAGGGATCTAAACCCCATACAGTCACTCCCTCCCTCCCTCCCTCCCTCCCTCCCTCCCTCCCTCCCTCCCTCCCTCCCTCCCTCCCTCCTTCCCTCCCTGCAGTGGGATGGGGAGGAGAATTGGAAGGGTAAAAGTGAGAAAACTTGTAGGTTGAGATAAAGACAGCTTAACAGGTAAAGCAAGACTTCCCATTGGCAGACAGATGTTCAACCATCTTCAGGAAAGTAGGGCTCCATCACGTGTAATGGTTACTTGGGAAGACAGACTCCATAACTCTGAACATCCCTCCTTTTTTCTTCTTCCCCCAGCTTTTATTGCTAAGCAAGACATCATATGATATGGAATATCCTTCAGTCTGTTGGGGTTAGCTGTCCCAGCTGTGTCTTCTCCTAGCTTCTTGTGCCCCCCCAGCCTTCTAGCTCGCAGGGCAGTGTGAGAGGCAGAAAAGGTCTTGAGGCTGTGAAAGAACTGTTCAGCAATAACTAACACATCAGTGTGTTATCAGCACTGTATTCATCACAAAGCCAAACCATGGCATCGTAGAAGCTACAAAACCCACAATTATCCTAGGGGAAAAAAAAAAAAAAAAAAAAGTACAAAAAGTAATCAGATTGAACTGTCAAGGTCACTTTTGTAAAAAAGAAATCCAGTTCTCCAGTTCAAAGTACTTCTTAAATAACTTAAAATAGTCATAAATATTGGAAATTGCTGATGCAATCATATTTTTCCAATATTTGCATGATTTTCAGACAAATTGAAAATATCTGAAGATCACTAGTGAAGTTCATGAAACAAAATGAAGCAAAATAAAGTGAAATGAAACAAAATGAAACAAAATGAATAGCATAACATAGCATAGCATAGCATAGCATAGCATAGCATAGCATAGCATAGCATAGCATAGAATAGAATAGAATAGAATAGAAACATTTCAGTTGAAAGGGACTTACAATGGTCATCCAGTCCAACTGCCTGACCAGTTCAGGGCTGACCAAAAGTTAAAATATGTTATTCAGGGCATTGTCCAAATGCCTCTTAAACACTGACAGGCTTGGGGCATCGACCACCTCTCTAGGAAGCCTGTTCCAGTGTTTGACCACACTGTCTGTAAAGAAATGCTTCCTAATGTCAAGACTGAACCTCCCCTGATGAAACTTTGAACCATTCCCACACGTCCTATCACTGGATACCAGGGAGAAAAGATCAGCACCTCCCTCTCTGGTTCCCCTCCTCAGGAAGCTGTAGAGTGCAATGAGGTCACCCCTCAGCCTCCAAACTAGACAACCCCAGAGTCCTTAGCTGCTCCTCACAGGACATGCATTCCAGCCCTTTCATCAGCTTTGTTGCTCTCCTCTGGATGTGTTCAAGGATTTTAACACCCTTCTTAAATTGTGGGGCCCAGAACTGCACACAGTACTCAAGGTGAGGCCACGCTAATGCTGAATACAGCAGGATAATAACTCCAGGATGTGGTTTGCCCTCTTGGCTGCCAGGGCATGCTGCTGACTTGTGTTGAGCCTGCTGCCAACCAGCACTAATAGATCCCTTTCTGCAGGGCTGCTCTCCAGCCACTCCTCTCCAAATTTATAACTGTGTCCAGCATTACTCCATTCTAGGTACTGAATCCAGCATTTGTTGTTAATGTTCATGCCATTGATGATTGCATAAGAACTGTTCAGCAATAAGTAAAACATCAGTGTGTTATTAACACTGTGTTTATCACAAATTGAAACCATAACACCCTACAAGTTACTCTTGTCCCTCTGGAGAGCACCTCCTAGTTTGGTAGCATCAGCAAACTTGATAATGGTGCATTCAACTCCTGCATCCAAATCTCTGATAAACATATTGAACAGAACTGGCCCTAGAATTGAGCCCTGGGAAACTCTGCTGGTGGTCAGTCGTAGGCCACATGTGGACCCTTTCACTACAACCTTTTGAGCTCTGCTTTTCAGCCAGTTCTTCACCCAGTGCACTGTGTACCTACCTGTTCATCTCATAGTTGGACAACTTGTCCAGAATGATACTGTCAAGGAAAGTATCAAAAGCCTTACTAAAATCCAGAAAAACTGCATCCACTGCCTTCCCCTCATCCACTAGCCAGATGACCTTATCATAGAAGGATGCCAAATTAGTTAGACAGGACTTTCCCTTCATGAACTGTGCCTGATGATTGTGTTGTCCTTTAAATGTCTTTCAATAGCATCCAGTATGGTCTTCTCCATAATTTTTGTGGGTACTGAGTTTAGTCTAACAGGTCTGTAGTTTCTATATTGCACTTCTGTATCACAGAATTCATAGCTCAGGGGAAAAGAACATTTGTTTTCCCTTGCTTTTGTCAGACAATACCTTTAGCAGGATTTAGACAGCAATAAGAACTGTTTTTCATTATTGGAACCAGTCTCAACCCTTCAGCAGGAGTTATAGACCTGCTGAAAACCTTTGAAGTTCTGTATATTGTAGACCTAGTTCCAGATTTTCTTCAAGACTTTCCCCGGATTTTGTGGGAATACCTCAGCAAGAAGCCTTCTTTGGTCACTGTGTCTTTAATACTCTTTAATGATTATAGTCACACTGTCCTGCTTCACAAAGCAGTCAAATATTTAGCACTTTCTCAGATCGAGCTTTACACTTCCTTGACACTTAGGTAAGGGCAGGGGACCTGGCTTCCACTTTTCACTGAATGCTAAGTAAGACAACTTAAACTCAGGTTACCTATAAAATCAATTTTCTTGTAAGATGTCAACAAAATTGTCTGTGAATAAATCTATAGATTTGTATCTCTGCCATTAGGTTAGGTGAGATACATACTAATGTCAGGCCAGGATAGTTTATGCTGCAGGTAAGGGGAGGCTGAGGTCTGCACTATGATGTGACAAGGACTTTTTCTTGATGAGAGTTAAAAAAGGCTTTGGGCCTGAAGTGTTGGTATGCATTTGAGCTCAAGCTTATCTCACTTCCTATGAGATCTTTATGATGTGCTGTCCCTTTTCAACTGTCGAGGTAAAGATCTCATCTAATTTCCTAAAGTATCTACTTGCTAATACTCAGCAAATATTTTAAAGATGTCTAAAGTCAGATACAGAAAACAACATGTTAACAAAGAAGACATCTTCCATGTGGGCTTTGTGAGAAAGAGGCACATCTATGGCACAATTCTTCTATTTACAGACTTCATATATCTACTTTACTTAAAAGTGCCAGTTTCTCTTGATGAACTGCAAACTGGCAGCAGGGTAACTAGTCCAGATGTAGACATCTATATTTCAGACACCTCCTGCTTCATGAATCCAGCTCTACATAATTTACCTGTAAATAATTTAAAGGAAACTACACAATAGAAAGTAATATTGTGATATTATTCACTGTTTGAAGTTTATGCTGCTTTTATACTCTATTCTGGGAATTTTTCCCAACTTTGCCAGCAATTTGTTAAAGGCCAACAAGAAAACAACTACGTCAAACTTGCAAAAGAGCTATATCAATTACCCCAAAAGTGTAAGTTGATTAGTACAGACCAACATTTTTTTTTTTGTCTCCTTCACAATTGCAGAGAGTAACTGTACTAAAACATAAGTTCAGAAACCTTAGCTTTTTTACCCGAAAAGTTGGAGGTTCAATATGCAATCTGTAGTATAAGCTTCTAAAAATGAAGAGAGTCCAGTATAAGAGAACCAACGCTCAATACATTGATCTCTCCTGTGTTCTCACTAACCTGTTACAAGTTTGACCTTCAGTGATTATCTGCCTAAGCAAAGCTGAATTCTTAAAAAAGCAATTCCAAGGAGAGGAATATAACTCAAATGTTAGTTAGCCATAAATAAGTCAACACTTTTAATTATAAATAACCTTCAGATTCTATGAACATTTTATGCTTTATCATTATTAGATTTAACATTGTTAAATACATGTGGACAGAGATATTAACAGTAATGATATTGATCTCTGTAGTACTGACTGTATTTTGCACACATGCTGAAGACATGAAGGAATAAAAATTCCTTGATGAATAAGTTTGCAGTCTAACTTGACAGCATAAACAAGGAAAGAAAAATGTTGAACAACTAAAGCCAACAGAAAATGAGACACGCATGAGTATCATTAGTTCCAAAAACCTCTTGCTTGTCTTTGATGCCTCAGTTTTAGAATTCACTTCATACTTTAGAGTTTATCTACCTTTGAGTTAGTAAAATTTCTGTGTATCTACTTATGTAGCTGATTATTTGCAATTTACAGTAACCACTACTAATGGTTTCCAGACTTTTTGATTATGGAGTCACTTTTGTAAAATGGGTTCTATTTTCATCAGTATTATGATCTTAAATACTGACATGAGTAACTAAGTTTCTGTTAGACAAGAAATCCAATTTGTAACCAACATGAGTCTACTTGGGTCATGACCTCTAGAATAGAACTGCCAGCTCAAGTCATGACTTCACAGAGCACCTCTAGGCATTGAAGAGATATATGCATTAAAGATTTGTACTTCAAACAGACATCTCCAGAAAAACTCTGTCTTTAGTAATCTGATCATCTAATCCAAGAAATGCCTCTCTGCTCAGAAGGGAAAGAGATGCATTTATCTGAAAAATGAAACTCATTACATTATCTTTGTGCAAAATGAAGATCCAAGTTCAATTACTAATAACTGCAGCACTTCCTTGCAGTCAACAGCAAGTATCTTGATATCATTAACGTGATGAGTTCAAAGTCCCAGAAATTACTAGTTTGTATACTTTAAGCACAAAGTGAACTCATCTTTCTTGTCTAGCTCTTCTAGTGTGAGACAGATCCTGGACTAAGAGTATGCATATAGTGCTCCACATCAGTGATAACTTCTAAACTAGCAATGTAGTTGCACTTGGCATTCAAGTTGCCTCTGTATCAGACAATGAACAAAGCGGAAAAAAAAGACACCTTGTCTCCAGCACCATAGGGTAGGATTCAACTTTTCTCTTTAAATTTCTGCAATGTAGGTGTCAATGTATGAGATGGATGTCTAGGCTTCCAACAAATGCAGAGGAAAGTTAATCAAATATAGTTAATGTAATCTGGAGGGTAATTATCTCTTCATAATTAGGTGGGCAGGTATAGATTCCCTTACATGAACATATTTTGAGATGGTCTACCATATTTAAGATTTCTCCAGGGTGTTATTCCAAAACAGTGTTGAAAAACATGGTACAGGATCTATAGAAAACTTGTCCTCTTCTGGCCCAGCAGCTGAAGGACAAGTGAGACACTGAACAATATCAGTGTCTTTTCAGTGTAAGAAAGAAAAAAATCCAGAACAGCAGATAAATAGGTAAGAAAAAAAAATGACAGAAGCGTTATTCATTGATATTATGTTTTTATTTAGTTATAGGCATACTGAAGAAAAAAATGGAGGTGGGGGTGTTGAAGAACTGAAAGAACGTGAGTTAATTTCCTTTAACAAATTCATATGAATTTATTGTACAATAAGAAGTCTTTGAACACAACTTGGGGTTTGAGAGTGGTCATTAGCTGCAGTACACTAGCAAATCCTGGGGAATTTATGTAAATATATAAATATATAAATCCTCATGGGTTATTCTAACCAAAGCAATTGTCTTCAATCTTAATTTGGAATTTAGATTCTTCTGAGAGGGCTTCAATATCTCACCCATCCATTTCAAAGAATCAACTATTGATTCACTTCAGCAGTATGATTAGAGCTACATATATTATGTATATATATCCTTGGTTATGGATACTTAAAATACATGAAACTGCTTTTTTTCCTTTTGCTTTGGCATAATCCTCTGATTTAAAATATTTGTGCTCATTCCCTTCTTAAGGCATTGTCCATAGGAACAAGGTATTTTTGAGGGGTATCATGTCAAGCCAAGAATAATTATAAAAGGATTTACTGCAAGTAAAACTAGAGAAGTCCTAAGTCTATAACAAAGAATGTCTTAACAAAAAGATTGAGAAGGGGGGGAAGGGGTTGATGAATGCTGCCTATTAGCAACACTACATTAACCCTGTATGTATTTCATGTGTTAGTCATACATTTAGAGGAGAGGGTAAAGATAAACCCATTTAAACTGTTATCTTTTTCATTATAAATGTCTATTGATTTCAAAATACAGATAAAAGAAAAAAAACTGTGCATTAAAAAGCTTTGTGGACAAGCAGCAAAACAAATACTTTGTAAGATATTGTTTTGAACTGTACTACTTCTCCCCACAAAACCTCCCTAGCAATTTGACATACTTCTTTCTTATACATCTTGTTCTGATTGAGATATAAAACACATTTTTTCCACATCACATAAAATTCTTCAAATATGTTATTATTCTTGTTCATATGAAGCAATTTCTTTCATGGCAAAACACCAGTTTTCTCTTGTTATTTTGGTGGGGTTTTTTTCAACCATCATAAAAAGATCAATCTGTTTGCAATAACATGGGCAAATGCAATCCATTTTAAAAATAATTTTCAGTCCCAACTACCAAAGAAAAATCATACAGCAATTATATTTCTGACTTAAAGTGTAATTTATGAGCCTATACTAATTCTATAACTCCAGGCAAGAAATATTTAATGTTACAACTTTACCACATAAAATGTTTCAAATTGCACCCTGAATCCCATACATTTGGGACATAAATTTTTCTAGACCACATTTTAACAGTTCTGCAAAAGCAATGATTCTTTAAGGGAAAAGACTCAGGTTTAACAGAGACCCATTATCAGAGAGACCAACATGAAGAGGTACTGGGGGAGGTGGAATATGACAGCTGTCAACTATCCTTATAGCTTCTCAACTAGTGGAGCCAAATTATGTCTGTTCACAACTTGAAGCTGTACTTTGTTTCCTGCAGCAGCCAACCCAAAAGGGACTAATCCAGCAGCCAGAACAAGAGCTCTCTGATAGTCAGGGGCTGTGGAGCAGATGTGATGCAGAACAAAATTTGCCAGCTCCATAACCTGGGGGGAACATGCATATAAAGGGAATCAAAGTCTGACTGTTTGAAATTTGAGTCTCCTTTGCAGTTCCATTAACATGGAAGGAAAAGATGAAGTTTTGGCCCAATATACAGGAGAACTATATTTTATGGTTCTGTTTTATTAACATTTGATCCTTTTAGGGGTAAAGCTTACAAATGTGGAAAGAAAAGCTAAATGCTATGGTGCCTGATATTAAGCTATTTATTAACTTTTAAACTAAATCATCCTAAGTGATTTTATAAGGAAATTTAGATTATGAAGAAAATTTTCATAGTTAAGGAAAAAAATCCACCAAAAAAAGAGGCCAAACTGAAAGAACTAAAATACAGTGAGCCTAATTCTAATTTATATTAGGAAGTTTTATACTACTCTACTACCACAGAGAGATTTGGAAATACTTGTAAAAGTAATTTATGCCCACTTTAAA
The DNA here is from genome assembly GCF_031877795.1 of Strix aluco. NCBI lineage: Eukaryota > Metazoa > Chordata > Aves > Strigiformes > Strigidae > Strix > Strix aluco. The sequence continues at coordinate 48,950,831 of NC_133931.1, forward strand.
GCCCATTTATTCTGCCAGAACAGCCATAACTGTGTCACTGAGCTTTCTGAGAGTCACAACAGTCAACATCGGTCAAAATATTCTAAGTGTGTATGCATTCATTACAAGTGTCTAAAACCATTATTCATCATTAACATGTCTAAAAATTTACAGTCAGCAAATCAGTGAGGAAAAGCTGTCATGTGAGCCAGGCACCCAATTACAGAGGATTATACTCTGGAATTTTCAAATAAAAAAATCTTTCATTAACTTGACTGGGAGCAGAAATAGATTGCTGCAGAGTTGTCTTAAACTTTGTATTAATAGAGAATACAACAATCGGAATGAACTTCGTACAACCTGTAGACATCAAATTATTTGGCCAAAATATTTAATGACTGTTCACAAATGCAAATATTGAAGCAAATGAAATTCAGAATAGATGAATAATCAAATCTGTGTTGGCTTAAATTAATTCTATTCATATTAAATTGCTGAACCATCTCTTCAGAAGAGTTAGTTCAGAAGGAACAATAATTAGAAAAAAATTATTATGACTAACTGCAAAAATTGACATATTTCTCTGATCTAAATTTCTGATGCATGGTCATTCTGAAAAAGTAAAAATAAGTTAAATGGTTCTTTTGATGACAAAATTTATGAAAAAAATGTCAGAATCCTAAAGTTACAAGATTCCAAATTTTATAAAAAGTCATATCTTCTTCAGAGATACCCCTCTTAAATTTATCCCTTTCCCTCACCTAGCTTAACCAGTGTTCCAAAAGATCAAAAAGTGTTGATTTTATATGGCATTTCTAGTAGCAAAAATATATTAACCCTCATGTAATACAGCTGAAGAATTGAAAAGTATTCAATTTATAAATGTCATTCTGCAGTAGACTACTTGTTGAAGTTTGGAACACTTTTTAAAAAGCCATTCACATCTGAGAGGCAAAGATTCACCACGTAATGATCTAATCCCTGACAGTCATTAAAATTAAGGACCCTGCTGAAGAGTAGCTTCAGATAAAGATTTGCAGAGAATAAAGTAAAGATTATCACAGACAGACAAACACGTGGTACATGTGATACCAGCTCCAAAGAAATTACTCCTTTATTCAGCAAGCTACATGCAGGCATAGCCGGCTAATGAGCAATAGCCCTTGAAATAACTGAGGTAGAAGAATTTCTTTTTTGCTTGTCTTCACCTTCTTCAACAGTGATGCCAATTCACAATGCTAAAAAAGTTTTAACTCACACGCTGCAGGTTTGGAATGTAGAAGATATTCTCACGTTTTGGCTAATGTGACAGATTAATTTGGATTTGCAGTTTAAATTTCTATCATTTCAAGTATCTTTAAATGCACATGTTAGGTTTAGTGTTAGACTTTTGTCTTAGTGATGCTGGGACATGTCAGGCTGATTCTAAAACTGCTTGTGGTAATCAGTCTGGACTGCATATGTGGAATACAGTAAATTCTCTTGTTGTGCTGTTTGATGCCTATGTTTGCACTATCCTATTTACCAGATACAACAAGAGTCTCCTCCTCTTCTGGTCCCTTCCCTCTGGAAGGAATATTACAGATGTCATTTATTAAAGAACACCAGAATACACGTTCTAGAAGCACACATCTCAGTATCAGAGAAGCCAGTTCTGATATGCCTTCACAAATTTTGCAGCCCTTCAGGACTTATCAGATAATAGAAACAGCTGACACAGACATTGAACTGTCATTCAGGTTTAAGGGAAAAAGGTTTCCTGGATTAATGATTAACAAATGGTGGCATTAACTTAATGGAAGGTTGATGAATCTTTCAGATCCTCCTTACGTATATAACTTGACCAGGAAAAGGCTTCTCCCTGCCTGACTTTTGTCCATCTTGCTGAAGAATCTGTTTAAAGAAGTGGGATGAGGACATAAGAGTCAAATATTACAGGGCTCAAACGTCAGTAGGTGTGCAGGAACAGACTAAGAAAGGAGAATATAGGAGACTATGCTATATTGGGTCAAATCTCAAAATCAAGGTTTTGCATATAAAGGTGCACCATTCAACTCTCAGTTCTCTGCACATAAAACATGCATGAAAGTCAAGGAGTTTGATTTTCAGATCTTTTGTCTCTGAACTCAGGCACACTGTGCACAGCTAATTTTTCTCCTAGGCAAAAGATTATGAGCAAAAATCAGTGGGTAAAAAATTGTCAGTACCCAAAGCCTTTGAAAATGTAATGTATTAAATATGTGCTAAGTTTTATGAGTGTGAACCTCAGAAGTTTGGAGCCCTCCTATGATATGACAGTGCTTGATACATGTCCTTGAAATATCCAAAGGTTTATAGCACGTAGCTCATAAAAGTCTATTCTTACATATTCAAGAACATGATTAACTTCTATTAAAATTAATCCATAAACAAATTGTTGTGTAATTCCTGAGTATCTATATACTAAACAACTATCTCCCTTGATCACATCTCTGCTAAGTAAATTCCTATTAAAACCTTGCAAGTATTAAATATTCAGAATCTAATCCTTTTGCTAGTAAACCCAAATACCATCTTCAGCAAATAACTGCAATCCCATGGCTATCCACAGAAATCAGAGTAGATTTCATTTGCTTATATTAAAAAACTAAGAAGAAACAGAGAAGCTTTTGAAGCCCAGCTACTAGAGTATGCAGTTGCTAATAAATGTTCATCAGGGAAAATAATGGGCATTGATCAGACATTATTTTTGGAATCATATCTACAAGGAACCAGATCAGTGTAAATAAAATCAATTCAGTCTATGGTATCTGTTGCTAATATTTTTTCTTCCCGCTTTCAATCTTAGAGTTGCATCAGTCTTGGTAAAATGTCAGTCTACTTCTTTAGCTCCCAATTACAAATCATACCTGTGGTTCCCTGCTGTTTTGCTACAGTCTGTAACATCTACAGCTCTTCCTTACTTGACCTATTTCCTCTTTTTCCTTCTTCTGATGTAGCTGTAAAATAACAATATATGAACTACCACTAGAGCATGTCTTATTCTGTGTACGATGAAGCAGCATATATACATGCTTCTATATACATATAAATGTCTTCTTATACCTGCTGATATGGACTTTTACTAGGTCTATGTTGCTTCAAGCCTGTAAATAAGAAAAATCTTTTGCTATACAGTAATCAGTTTTTCGCAAAGATAATTGTAGCTATCCTGAAAGGTAGTGACACCTTCAGATATAAAATATAAAATTGAAAATTCCATCTATCTCTTAAACTATACCAGTGCTTATTGTCATCAGTGCCCCTTCCACTGACCTTTTCAGTAATAACATTTTTCATTAATTTATTTTCTCAATTTTTTTTTTGACTCATTGTCACCACATCTATTTTTGCACTTCTCTGTTGTGGAATATCTCTGAAAGCATATTGAGCAAATACATTGATAAACGTACATAAACTGTTAAAATACTATTTTTATAGTAATTTAGATCTCATTTAAACTAATTTTATTCACATAAGTGGAAAAGAGGCAGTGGTGCAGTGGGAGTGAGAGTGGGGAGAGGTGAAGTGTTCCTGAGAATAACTGCTTAGTTGTAGTCTAAAGCATTAGATAAAATGTGGGCCTTATAAATTCATTAAAAAAATATGTAGCAATTCAGGAACATGTTCAAAAGAACAATCCTCTGTGCTTGAGTGACTTCTGGCCAGCAGGTAGAAGCAGGGCCTAATTTAGCGGGCTGTCTGTATCACATGAGGCAGTAGGTAGAATTACAGGTAGTCTTCAGGATTCATTGAACAATGTTAAGTATCTCTGCAGTTGGATAGATTTTTTCTTCAGAATCCTGTCTACATCCAAGGATTCATAATTTAGTGCTGTGTCCTATCACATCAGCTGTCCTACGTGCTGCATATGATCACCTGCCTTTGTATTAGTTGATAGAATAGAACTGTTGAACTATTATTGACCATAACCTGAGAGTTTAGTCATGTATATAAGTACATGCCACTCTACTGTATCTACATTTATTTTATGGCTATTGCTGTAGTTAGTATTTTCACTGAGAATACCAATATTTCCTTTAAATTCTCTTTAAAGTAGTAATATATCTTGTTCTGTACTCTTCATGCTGTGAGGGTCAAAATAAACCCATTGGGCAACATTTTTGATGCAGCCTTATATCAATAGAAAAAATTGAAATTACCACTTGGGAGACCTGGAATAATTCATCTATCCAATCCTTCTGGCTATCTTTAGATAAATGCAATTTGTCTACAAAATAAAAAGTTAATAAATGAGGGATAAAGAAAAGGTTGAGTGGAGTGAGTGAAAAAGAGAAAGAGAGGTGGGGGGAGAGGGGCTGGGGGGGAGAGGATGTGCCACTGCAGTGGAAATAAACTGCTTAATTATGCATTAACAACTCTTACCATTTTCACCATGACTGAAATATCTCAGATTAGCTAATAAAGACTCAAGTGTGGTTAAATATTGGATTTCTAAAATTAACATTACCTTTGAAAAGTGAAAAGTTCTAGTAAAGGTAAATTGATATAGTCAACATTTGCATTTTATTGGATGATTTAGTCATTCTTACATTAAAATTTGTTTTCAGGTATATCTATTGCTTTTTATTTGACAAGCATGAGTTCTCTTGGGGTTTTAATCTCTCTTTATTCACAAAATTCTACACATGGCCCATCTGCTTCAGGGCAGCTAAAGCAATTCTGGTTTGCAGTCAGTGCCTGGTAAACGCAAAGGAATTATCTCAAATGTAAGATAAAATGTAACTAAAAATCTGCTAGGCTATATTTTAAAAGTACTTTTTGAAAACTATAATGTCAACCACTTATTGAAGAGGTATAAAGAAAAGCAGGAAAAAAAAATGTTAAGAAGGTTTATTGTGAAAGTGGAAGACAGTGATGGCAAGAATGGAAGAGTAATCTAAAGAAAATAGGTCTATTTGGGAAGCCTAAATATTTGAGGTCTTCAACAGAAAAGAAAGGTGAAATGAAGATTTAATATTTTAAAATTAGGATAGACCCAAGTTTTCCAAGGTGGTGGTATTCATTGCATAAAGCATTGGTTACTACAACTCCATGACAGAGAACAGACTAACTCGTACTCTAGAACATGACATCTGAAATCACCAGATGGCTTATTGCCTTACACTGTCAAACAAAGATGTAAAATTATGAATATTTTTCATGAATGAAGTCTCTTATTGTATTCTCAACTGAACTTGAGTTATATTAGACATACTTCAGACACTAGATAAGATATGTTATCAAAGATTTAGATGTCAAATAAATTCACAATAAGAGGACTAACAGCAAACAACTTCTCTTCCAGAATTTTGTGCATCAGTTAGGATGATTAGCTCAAAAAATAAAAGAAGAATTTACATGCTTCAATGGATCATGTCCACAATTAGCAGGATAGTGTTTCTGCTATGTTTGCTACAAAAAACAAAAAAATCCACACACAAGAAACCCAACACCAAATAAATTCAGAGTGCATTGTCATTTACAGATAAAATGATAAATTCCAATAAGAACATGAAAAAGGATCATTTTGGACAAGTAATTGTGACTTGCAAAATGTAAGAAGACAATACTGATTTAAAGGAAATCAAATGTACACCCACTAGGAGAAAATATTCTCTAACAGACTTCTAGAAACTTAAAAAATTAACAAGAAGAAACTTCTAAGCTTCATAAAGTTTCTCAGCCTGCAGAGGTTCCAAATTTTAGCAGCACAATGTGTCTACAAGATTTCCCAAAGATACTTTAAACTGAGCAGCATCTAAGAATCATTCTAGGATGGGCACGCTTAGTTCATTGAAGCCTCCCCATGCACATCCAGTTATGCTTCTCAAAGCTCAGCATGAAAGTTAAGAGTTATATTTAAAAATTCAAAAAGGCAATGGACATCTCTGCTTTACAGAAGTGAACTGAAAAATAATTCCGTAAAGGAAAGAGTAAATTTAAGTGAAGATAACTGAAGATACTGTAACAATGCCATTTTAAGTCAGCAGGAGACTGAAAAGAAAGTGTTGGAAAAGATTCTGAGAAGCAGTATGTAATTGATTTTTAGAAGGGAAGACTGAAAAGATGCAAGAACCCACGAGGGTGGGACAGAAGCCTCAGAATACAAAAGAAGTCTGCATGTAAATATAGTCAAAGAGGGAATTAAATAGCTCTTGTAAAAGCTTCATGAAAATGGGACAAGCTACTATCCAGCTATCTTAGTCATGTCTAACATCAATGTGTATCCTCAAAAAAACTAAGCATCAGTTTCAGCAAACTGAATCTTGTTTCACAGTTTATTTCACAAGGATTCATGGAAGCTGATGCATATAGCACATAGGCTTCTTGTAAACAATTACACTTTGTAGAACACAGGAGACATATAGGTGTAGACAGAATAACAACACCAGCACATGTATCTGTACCTCTGCTTCCTCATTGTCCTCACCTGCTCTTTCTGCTCACATAAGATTTCTTAATGAAGTCCAGAGACATTCTATTCCATTTTCCATCTCTTCCCTCCCTGTTCTTTCACCAGATCTTGCTTTCTTCTCTTTTATATGTGGGTTTTTCTTAGGGTTTTTGTTTGTTTATTTGTTTGTCTCATATTGGTTTTGGGGGATTGGGGTTTTTTTTTGGTTGGTTGGTTGGTTGGGGTTTTTGGGGGTTTTTTGTGCCTCTTTCTATGTTGCTTTAAAATGACTGAAGAAAGACCATTTCCTTCATAGCTGGCCTTGTTTCCTTGACCCTCTTCCCCATCCTGATATATTATTTAGTTATTTCAGTGTGCAAAGAAGTTTTGAATAAAATGGTTTGCACTGGTGTGTGGGTTAACCTTGACTGCCCACCAAGTGCTCACCAAGCCTCTCTATCACTTCGCTCCTCAATGAGACAGGGGGAGAAAATAAGATGAAAAACTCATGGATCAAGATAAAAGCAGTTTAATAAAGGCCACATGTGGCCTTTAATAAAGGCAAAGGACATGTGTGGAAGAAAAGGAGACAAACAAAAAAATTATTCTTTGCTTCTGATCAGGAAGAAATAGCCAGCCACTTCCTGGGAAGTAAGGCCTCAGTATGCTTAGTGTTTGTTTTGGAAGACAAACACCTTAAGAACAAATGCCCCTCCTCCTTCTATCTCTTTGCTTTTTATTGCTGAGCACGATGTCCTATGGTATGGAATATCTCTTTGATCAGCTTGTGTCATCTCTTCTGGCTATGTCCCCTCCAATCCTCTTGCTCATTTGCAGCCTACTGGCCTTTGGGAGTGGGATTGGAGAGACTGCCCTGATGTTGTGTGAGCACTGCTCAGCGGTAGCCAAAACATTGCTGTGTTATCAACACCCTTCTAGCTACAAATACAAAGCACAACAGTATGAAGGTTACTATAGGGAAAGTTAATTCCATCCCAGGCAGGCTCAATACAAAAATGCAATTCTTTGTCCACACAACCATTAAGGTTTTGTAATGATCATCATGGGACAACAATCTAGACAGAGCAGAAAGAAAACAAGCATTTTGCAATTTGCTTAACTATGGATAAAGTCACCCATGCTGCTCTTAGAAGTTTCAGGAGTGAAAGTGAGCATGATGTTTTCTAAGATCAGTTCATTTCCTTTTTACATAAGGATCTTTTAAAACAGAAAAAGTCACTTCTAAGCTTCATGCCAGGGTTTGAGAAGCACCACTGGATATGCATGTGAAGGCTGCCATGTACTGAAGATGCACGCCCACCTTAGGTTGATGCTATTTGTTTTCCTTTCCCACTGAGCTGGGAGTTTAGTGCTATTTTAAAACATCAGGCATCATGGAATACCACATATTTCAGGTTTTCACATACTGCAACAGAGTCCTCAACAAGAACAGGCTGGGCCACAGGGTTCAGGGAGCTGGGAGTTGGGGGTGGCAGCACAACAAGTGGGGCACTGCCCTCACCCACACGGGTGCAGTCTGTGGTACCCCAGCAAGGAGACACAAACTCTGCCATGCCAGTCCTGGCCATGGGCACAGAAAGCCAGGTCCCTGGATAGGAGACTCTGCAGAGCCAAGAGGCGGCTGCAGGGCCCTGACTTTCAGACAAAAAAGAAGTTAGAATCATTACAATACTGTTTTGCAAAAAAGATAAAACATGAAATTAAAGTTCAGCTCTGAATAAGAAGGAATGTTAGAGGTCCCATCACAACATCTGCCCTGAGTTGCATTTCTGCTGAGTTAGTCTACAATGCAAGTTATTTGAATGGAGAAAGCCTTTTTACTGCCTTATAACTGATAATCATATGCAGTATTCTTACAAACTACTGTTCATTTTTTCATTAAGAGGAAATGAAGGGCAATTTCTAAGCTTGCATAAAAACATTTTTATTTTCTATTCTGTCTGTTCTTCTGCTCAGATCTCTGCAAGTCTAATACAGAAAATCTGCAATTCTCCTCCCATGTTCACAGGCACACATGCATAATATCCCTGAGCAATAATTTCAGCTCTATAAAAGAGTGTCTGTGGAACCTGTTTAGGCTTATCCTTCCAGACCTTTAGTAAGAGTATTTATAAAAAAGATTTTCAATATATTGGCAGACCTGACAAAGGTTATAAAGTTTATTTATTTTTTTCAGCACAAATCTTTTGATTTAAGGCATAAAAATATCACTGTCCTAAAGACTGTTAAAAAACCCCAACAAACCAACAAAACAAAAAACTTTTTAAAAAATCAAGCAAACACATCTATATTAGCAGAAAAGGCCTTTTCCTAATATATTTGACTCCTAAAGCTAATGCTTTAGAAGTTTATCTACAGAAGCAATCTCTTTAAGTGTGGACAAGACTGGATTATTCATATCCCTTCTCTTGTTAAAGACATATTCTAAAAGAAGTTCAGTATTAGTCACTTTAGAATAATTACTAATTTTAATTGCCTGTTAATAAAATTTTACCTGTTTCTCATGATGTATAATATAGTTCTATCTCAAGTTCTTTGCCCTCTGCTATCTTTCCACTAAGAGGTCTATCATGTACATTTATATCCACTGAAATTAGCACAGCTCCATTCTCTACCAATAAAACTAATGTCAATACAATTATATAAATTTAAGCATGTGAAAATCTAGTTATGTTGGCCCTGTTTTTAAAAGAATCATTAAAAAAAATAATTTTTTGCTAAGTGTTAAAAAGCTGATATAATGAGAGAAAATATTAAGCTCTTTAAAAAAAATTAGTAAGATGAACTAACCCTTCTGTGAATTATGGAAAAACACATATCAATCTACTATGAAGATTTGAATTCTAAATTCATGTATGGTATTCTTTGCATGTTCCTATCCTTAGAAGGAAGTTGTGGTTGTAAGGGTTCAGATGACAAGACCGCTGTTCTCTCTCTGGCAGAAATATGTCTAGAGAGCAAAAGCTAAAGACTTACTAAGACATGAATTACTGCTGGGCGTGGGGAACAAATCTTAAATAACTAAACTATTTATTTTTATAATATTATGAATACTATAAAATCTAATGAAGAACAGTTTGTTTGAAGCCTCCTGTGCTGGATCATGGCGTTCTCAGTTTGCTCTGAGAAAAACTCTTTTTCAGAGTAACACAAACACTGTCAGGTATAATTTTATTGCCTATACCCAGAAGCACAAAGAAGCAGAATACTACTGGCAATGAATTTGCCATCCCACAGAGAATGGTCTCAATTTCAGACACTGCTCAAAGAAACAAAACAGTTTGAAAGCATGAGTTTAGCTGAAGTTTTGTATTTGGGTAGCTGAGGTTGTGGGACAGAAATAGCATATCACACCACTTGTGTCCTAATGTCTCATGTGAATGATGAATGTGGGAATGTTTTTTGAAAAGTTATACTTCTTCTGTTATCTCCCTGTCCCAGTTCTCGAAGCTGTTAAGTGTTATACTTGCATAATAGCTCTTTGCACCATTGCTTCTGGTAGACATCAGTGCTGCACTCTGAAATCTTGCAATGGTTTTCAAAGAACATCAAATATATCTTTCTATATAAAAACTGAAAGCCATTTCTTTTAAAAAATTAATGCCTTGCTACTTAAAATATCCTAGAAAATAGGGGGGTCCTGGAAATTCTAGTCTTTAAAAGCCCCAAACATCAACTTGAAATATGTGTCTATAGAAAATGTTATTCTACTTTCTGCAGGTATATCTACTGGAGAGAAAGCAAATAATAAACAGTTTTGCCAAAATGCTTCCCTGTACCATTTTTAATCATATGAACTCCCACTAAATGATAGTTAAGAGTAAGAAAGATTAGTAGTTCAAAATACAGAAAGGATTTTTTGGCATCTAAAAAGGTTTTGCATTTAGAATTTTAAGAACACTAGTTTATACAAACTGTTACAAGTCAGATACCTGAAAGGGTATTCCCAGGCTGAGCGATTAACTAGACTGTTTTCTTTTATTCACAAACCAGTCTAATTGTATGAACCAATGAAACGGATATTAAATATTATGATTGGATCTTTTTTCTTGTAGAATAAAGCTGAACATATGAACATCATGTGATGTACCCTGACTGTAGATGTGTCATAGTATTCTAAAAGCTAACTTTCTCTCCTGTTAGGCAAAAAATTTAGGATAATTCATTTGGATATTGTAATGATTTCCTTTTTCTTCAGAAAATATTGCACATCTGTATACTCGTAGATTAACAAGATGGAGGCAGCTGTTAGATCTTTGCTGTGTCCTTGAGAGCTCCACAACCTTTTATTCAGTGTTAACAACTGTCTTCACAGTTTTGCAGATAAGGTCATGTGAGAGATGCTCAGATCCTGACTTTTGTCTACCCACTTTAAAATATCAACACTCTGACTGATTTCTGATTTTGTCAATGCCTTTTTCACTCATTGTGTTTTGCTCATCTCTGACCACCTGTTTCCAATGTGACTTTGAAGTACTTGGGAAAGGATATCTCTTGTTGCCTGCATTAAAAGAAAAAGGGAGGAAAAATCAAATTTTGTTCAACATATTAAGGCATGGGAAGTTGTACATTGTCATCTCAATAGTTGAATTCTTTCCAATATATGAGATGTAAGGTGGAATTCTTTCCAATATATGAGATACCAATCAGGTTTCACAAAATTCCATTGCAAAGAGCAACAGTTTAGTTTCATTGTATGTATTCAGCAATTTTGAATTACAGGAACATACACTAAAAAGTTTTCTTGTCTCTCTGCTAATTTTCTTTTACCAGTGCTACACTACCAGGGTCATAATTTCATTTGTACTTCTGAATAAAATATTCTCTCCAGTTAAATAGTAGGTGCCTAAAGGGATTTGAATTCCCATTTTCAGATCATGTAGACAGTGTAGCTGGTCTGGAGTATGCCTCAGTTCTGGTCCATGTTCATGACTTTAAAAAAAAAAAAAAGATTTAGATGTATGCAATGGCATCAAGGAGCTTTTTAACAGTTTATACTTTTCACTGTTGAGCAGTTCCTCCTGTGAGAAAGCGCAACCAGAACTACACCTCCAGACTAAAGGTTAAGACCTTGGACTGTAATTGAAGACCTTAAAACTGTTTCAGCTCTAGGCTTCAAATCATAATTCAGACTAACTTTCTGATCACTCTCTTATATTTGGGTATTAATTCATATTAAATGTCTTTGGATCTGTCTGGAAAAAATGGGAATGACGAACAAAGTTTCTCTTCAGTTTTGTTCATAAACCACTTTATCAGTGTCTGCCTGTTATTTCTGTCCTTTTGGTCATGTAGTTTTTTCAGATGTGTTTACTGAAAGGGTAGAAAAAAGATGTCTCTTTTGCCCTGTTGAACAATTTAGTTGGAAATGGTTTTTGGTAGCGGTGATCCTACTCCTTTTCTGCATATTATCACATGCAGCATAAGCTCTGATATTTCAGATGAAAATGAGGAAATATCTGAAGAAAGGATAAGAGGTAGAATCTTTTGGGCTTTAGAGGCAAATATATGATGGAGCAGGAGTTTTTATTCAAGGTATGAAACATTAATGTTATTAAATGAGGGCCAAGCATCAACTGTGTAAATGGGGATAAAGGGACATGCATACTTTTAAAACTGCTTTGAAATGTATCAAAAAGGTATTCTGAAAGTTATAAGACAGAAAAAAGTCTGGTTTTAAATCTGCTTCCAATATTTTCTGGTTCTAAATAGAGTTATTCACACTTGTTTATGCTTGGAAAACCCTGGGATTGCTAGTGATCCCATCAGCTGGTCCAACAGCTCCAGATATTTTCTATTTTTTTTATTATTTTATCTATTTTATTGTTTGCTTTCCAAGCTTTTCAGTTACTCAATAAAAACAAAATTATTTTATTTTCTCTTGGATAAAGTCATTATGCTACCTGAAAAACATACAATTTAATCCATTCACTGGAAATAAAGTGTGTTTTTATAAGAATCACTGCCTTATTGTGACTGATGCTAATGAATGAAAAGTTCTGAAACATATAATAAGAACATTTGGTTTGGCTTAAAAATCCTTTGATTATGCTTTGCATCTGCTGTGTAATAACAAAGGTGGCATTACCTATCATAACTAACAGAAGACATTGATAACGAGTCTTAAAAGGTAATTGCCATAGTTCTGAGAAAATGAGTCACATATAGAGCAATACAACATGATCCAAAGTAAAAATAAAGATATTAAACCTTTAAAAACATTATGCACAACTGTTGACAAAAAACTTAGGAAAAAAAAAAATGCTGCTTTACAGATGTTCTTAAAATAGTTAATTTTTGGTATTCATGATATATAATTCACTCAGTTTTGATTATTTCCTTTATGTTCTGTTTCTTCTTTGGAATTTATTATCTTTTTATTTTATCTATATCTTGAATTTCACAGCAACATTTTCAATACGTTCATAGTGTTGGTCAGTGAAGGAGCAGGATACCACTATCTTACTTTTGTGAATAATACAGCATGAATTATGAACGTATATTTATGTATACATTTTGCAATGCTCTGAATCATTATATAACTGTGACCACTATATATGGTCATGATCACATAATATGTGAAACTGTACAGCCCATGATTTCAGTGGAAATTCAAAATACTGAGAAATACCTCCCCTCTGGTTATGTCAGTAAACTGAAATTATATTTTTTAAATGTATGTTAAAATAACATTTTAACATGAGAAGACAGAGACAGAACTTTGACTCTTTCATTCTGTATTTTCTTCTATCCAAGAAATGGATAGATAACAAGAAAAGAGTCTTTGTAAACATTTCTCTGAAGAAAATCTGTTCATCTGATTTTATGGTATTTTCCAGACTTTTTATTTTATGCTCTTTGTGAACATTTGTGTGTTTGGTTTCTAAGAACTGTTGTGGAAAGAGATCAAATAGTAAGATGAGCTAGAATATGACCTGATAATGTTGTTAATAAGGATTTGTTTGAGTATTATGTTAAGATGGCCTTCTTGAATCTCTTTATTGGTTTAGAAAATTTTCTGTCTTGGAGAAGAAACAATATTCTCTGACTTGGATGAGCTTCATACAAAATAAAGAGCAAATTGTGAAAATATAACTTTCAAGAAAGAATAATTACTGCAGGAAGTTCACAAGCAACCTACAGAGAGCAAGACATTATTGCGTGAGTTTAATAAATCCTCAGTATTCGTGCCTGTAGCAGGATGCTCTGCTTAAGTGTGTGAGGAAGTAAGAACATTGTCTCAAACTTTGCCCTACTTGTGTGGTCCTTCTGGTGGTTTTCCACCAGAAGGGACAAGAGGTCATGCTGTCCTTAGTGTTGAAGGACACTGAGGATTAGCCTGACTCAGCAACCTCAAAACCTGAAGAATATGGGGCAAGAAGTGAGAACAGTTGTACCAAGAAAGACGAATTCATGCAAATTTAGATACTTTAAGGGTTCTAAACCACTCTTTTGCAACAAATTGGCATAGTTGGCAGGATGGTAAACAATTCAAAAAAACATGCAAAAAGCTTAATGGACTATCTATGGGAGCACAATATAGATATTAAAGCTGAAGATCTTTGTTCAGTGCCAAATTGTTATGACTGAAAAGAATTACAAACTAAAATAGATGAGAACTGGGGATCATTAAAGGATCAGAACCAAAAAGGTATTATCTGTCATGTATTAGGATTACATGTAAAAGCTTCATGGCAATGGAGAGAACAAACTGTTAAAACTACTAATAGTGTGAAAAGAAGGAATAACATGCAGAATTAGTCCTGCTTTAGCAGATGGAATGCAGGGGGCAACAATTAGGAGAAGCCAGGAAAAAAGATAAAAACCTGGAGTACAAGGTTGAATTGATGTTATTAAAGGATCACAATCCACTGGATGTTAAGAAAATCCATAAATAGTGTCACACAAAGATTGGGATAGTGATATCTGGTGGACCCTGATGATGATGATGGAGAAGAATGGGATTCCAATGAAATTGTGGAGCCTTTGGCTTCTGAAGAGGGAGAAATTCCTGAGTTAAAAATGAGACCCATAATTAAAACTGAGGTATGTGAGGTACCTCAGAGAAGTTGAAGAAGAAATACACTTAGAACTATTCCCTGGGACCCCCTGAAATTGGTAAATTTATAGGGAAAATATGGATGAAAACCAGGAGAGTGGGAAAAACAATATTTGTGCAGAGTGGGCCTCTCAAGAGGACATAGAATATTGCTAGATGGGAGTGAGGCTGACAGATATTGGGGACCAGGGTATTGTTAAATCTAGGACCTGAGCCTACTGGATGCCCTCATTCTATAGATGTTAGGGAAAGAGGAAAACCAGCTTCCATAACTGTATGGTCACGTAATTAATTATCCACCACTGTTACAGAGGCAGCCTGTTTGCAGGCAATGCACAGGTGTTTGAACACAGACATCCTGGTCTCTGTTGAAGAGACATGTCTCTAACATGTCAAGACCCCTATTGAGAAGGGCCCCAGCAATGTTGAAAACATATTTAGTGTGGCACTGGGACAAGATTAGAAGGGATCTAGCTCATAATGAAATGCTGCCAGACCCCCAAGCCCTGAGATGACCTATTCCCACTTGGAAAGAGCTCTTGCATGATATAGTAAGTCGTGCAAGAGAAATGGGTTGAGAAGTCCATCCTGGTGAACAGACTCAGCCTACTGATATGGGCTCAAAATCTGACATGTGGAGACCTCCTGAACATCAGGTGGTAACTTTTAAGTATACCCCTCCAAGATAAAAGAGAAATTAGGACCCCCTGCTCATTTGCAAGAACAATGAAATGATCTATGGAGACCTGCGGTGGCTCTAGGTATTCTCCATGCAGTTTTAAGGGGACAACACACTGCAATTATAGCAGAACTGGTAAAAGCAGTAAAACAGGGAGGAAACATGAAGAATGAAGTCTCCACCTGAAAGACACGATTCAAATCCCTTTGAAAAGAAGACACAAAAAGGAAAAAAAAACAGTAAGTGCCAGGTGAACTTTGGGTTTCCTCACCCTGTGTATCATTACCTATCAGTGGTCTGATGACAGAGGACCCTGTATTTGCTTACCTGTAGGACCTAAAAGACAATCTCTAAAATTTCTAATTGACACTGGAGAGGAAATATCAATAATTACACCCAGGGATGCTGAAAATCTAAACATACACCCTGAAAGAAAAAAGGTTAAATTAACAGGATTTACTGGGAGAAGTAATCTAGAATATATTGCCAAGGCTTCTTTGTGGTTGCCCGGGGAGAAACAAATGACCTCACATACTTTTGCAATAGCAGAACACGAAGAAAATATTTTGGGATATGATATCCTCAAAGGAAGTTTGGTAATTGCCAGACGGAATTGTCTGGTCATTAGGATCTGCAAATCATCTAAATAGTAAACTTTCTGAAGGTAAGAAAATTAATCTTCTAAAAGTAGCTCCTGTTTTACTCACATCTTTTGTGACCAATGTTAAATAATACCCTATTTCCCCTGCAACCAGAAAAGGTATAAATGAGGTAATCAAGGATTTAGAACAGAGGGGTATCATATTTAGGATGCACTCCCCATATAATTCCCCTGTTGGTGTAGTCCACATCATTCCAAATAGATTCCCTGACAATTTTGCGGTTCGAGAAGACAAGCTCTATGACTGAAAATAGTTATGGAATACCTGTTAAAGTGGAATAAGGGTCTTAAAAGTAAAATATAAGCAAAATTTTATAAAATATCCTTTCATATGTAAAGTGTTGTTTAATTTAAAAGAAAAAATGGAAAAAAAGCATTTAACACAGAACTTGTCAAACAGACCAAATGTCCAACTATTTCAGAATTTGTAGTGAAGGTATCTCCAGGGAATTTAGAAGAAAGTCCTTACTAGAGAAATATGGATTATTGCTCTACAGAGAAAGAACTTCAGTATAAGTTTACATTTTCTACATTTTGCAGCAGATAGTTTAATTTGTCCACATTATATTTAATACATTTTGGCTTTAAAGATGAATTTTTTCAATTAATTTCAAAGTTAACTTTGTATTCAGTAAATAAGTTTTTGTCTTATTTTCTTTTTAATTTTATTGGATGTTCCTCTGGTGCATGAACATGAAAAAAATAGGCATTCATCTCACTCTCTGTTCATCTCTTGTAATTCAGCAGTTTCAAATCTGCATGCATCTGAGATGATTATACTCAGGCACTTCACTTACCGCAACATATTCATCCAAATATTTTTGCCTTCTATACATAACCACTCCTGTTCATCCAAATACATAGCCAAATATTTTTTGCTGTTATTCATAAGCAATCTTTGTTTCTACACTTTTTGAGGGGTATGGATTAAATATCTGCCCCTTCAGGTTTCAGTGTCAAAATTTTCATCAGACTTTGACAATGCTTTCATAGTGCAGAACTTTGGTTTTGCAACATCGTGGAGGAAGACGGTCAGTCAAATATAAACATGGATGAAGACCCCTTAAACTTTCTAATTGAGAAAGCTGCCATAAGGCTAAAGTTGGATAATTACCCCAACATAGATGGAACATAGGAGGAAGGTTGAGAAGGGGAAGGGGACAAGCAAGTCAGAGATAACACATCATTCCTTGATGGCAAATCCCAAACCTTCTAAACCACAATATGGAACAAGCTGACAAGATTATTCACATATTCTCTATGACTAGGGTCACTAGGATGATTCTGTACTATTCTTCTATCTGATGACTTAGTATTATCTTCAAAATTACTTTCAGAATGGTTTTGTACTGCCAAGATACACTGAAGAAAGTTTTTAACTGAAATGTCATCCAAGTCTTCTTTCAGACAGTGAGAGGTGTTTTACAGACAGCAATGTGGATTCACATCTGAAGTACTTTTTTCCAATAGTCATTGTTCTACGTTCATTGTCAGCTATTATTTTATGAAATCCAATAAAGTACTTCACTGTTAAATTTTATTAGCAATACTTGGACAACTGAAGGTTTGAGTTTTCTGCCCCGTGTTTTCCAAGAACAGATAAATAACTCAGAGTCTGCTGATTTCTAGAGAAGAAATTTGATGTGATCTACTTCAATATTAAAGGAAAATTATCTCTTTGGGATTTACCAATTTATAGACTAGTCAATTTGTAGCCCACAATTATTTTTTTTTCCTTTCAGTAATAGTTAGCGGCACAGCTTCTATTTATCTTATGAAAAGGCAAAAGAAATGTATCAGATACAAATATTATCATGAAAAAATTATTTTTGCTCTACATTTCCATAAGCTGTTGTACTGCAGTAATGTGACTGTTCTTCAATATCTATTCTTTTATTCCTATGTAACTTTAGGATAAAGATGTCAAAATCTGAACTGTCCCCAGATCTAAATTTTTGTCTTCAAAAGTAGGCCAACAACAATATTACTAAAAGCATAGCTAAATTTGTCAGATTTGGAAGCTAGCAGTGATATACTGTTGCTGGGTCAGTAAAACTTCACATTTTGAAGGGATGAGTGCATTTGAACCATACAATGAATCAGTAGACTAATCATACATATCAACCCTGTATCCTCTTGATAAGCTCCAGTATTGCAGAGGTTTTGAAGCCTGCTTCTGAATTATCAGACACTTTCCTTTCAACTCATTTGACCACACACAGTCCATGAAGGAGCCAAAACAAGAGCATCAGCAATCAGTCATGAAATTTGTAATATAAGCTGTCATTATGCCCACTAATATGGCCACAGCAAGTTAATTAAGTTCACATGGAATGATATAATACTACCCTGTAAAGCATTTCTGCCATAATAAAAATCCCTGATATTGCATAAGCACTCAGGCTTTATCAAAAACAGATAAGTGAAGAAGTTAAAATGAATTCTCTGAACCTGTATTCATAAGTGTTTGCTGAAAACGCATTGGAACTTCCATCAGCTGTCTCTGCCAAACTCAATAATCAAAACAATGTGGTACGGTCAATTTGTGCACAAGGCAGCTGTTTTGTGGAGTACTTTTTACGCCTGCAGGGAGCTGAGTGACCACAACTACCAATCAACAGTAGATGTAATATAACATCCTAACATTGCTTTCCTCTACAGCAAGACTTAGCATGCTACAGACAATACTAGCAAGATTGCCAAGGTTTCTCTGAATTGTTCCAAAAATGCCTGTTGAAATTGAATGTAAGCAGAAAAAATGTCAGTGGAAATACAAGAATGAAATGTTGCATTACTTTTTCTCTTTTAGCAGTCTGTCAAATTGTTTTCATCCTGTGCAGTCTAATCACAAAAAAAAAAAAAAAAAAAAAGATTATAGGACACAAATTCCTGAATATATATTTATTTGTTCTTACTAAGCATGCACTTCTTGGTTATCCTTTGAAAATCAGTTCATACTACATCTCATGTATACAGACCCAACCATACCGAATTGTACAGCCCTGATGATGACAAGGAGAAAAGGTCTTACAGATCTCAAAAAGGATTCAGGAGAAAAAGATAATTGCTGACAGAGGAACTCACACTTAACATTTACCTCATGAACCAGAAATTTCTTTCAGAAATATAGGGTTTTTCTGTCTCACTGCTGCCAAATTTCACTTCTTCACAGTTTTCATTTTCTTTTCATTTCAGATAGACTATTACATAGACTGTTGCTCAGTCTGTTTAGATAGTATGTTCGCATTTTAAAAATAGTAACATTGTTAATTTTATTAAAATAATGAAAAAAACCCTTATTCTTTCCCTCAGAAATTTCCTACTTCTTGTAGATGATATGCTTAAGACTTGTATTGTAGTATGTTTAAACAACCTGGGAGAAAACATGGAACACAAAAACCCATGCTTCTTGGCATGCAAGAAATAGCAATACTGCCTTGCCACCGCTTGGGGCATAATTGAGGATTATAGCTCCAAAATACCACAGCCTTAACAAGGTTTGGCTCCGGTTTGTTGGCTTTAGCTTATTTGAATGTGGTTTTGTTTTTCATGTTGTTTTTTTCCCCACACATTATCTTTTAAAGAGTAAATACTTCAGTAAGAAATATGGCAATTTCAACGTGATTTGACACTTGTCTAGTACAATTTCTATACCTTTTGCAGTTGCTGTGTCATTCTTCTGTTTTCTTATTGTGCCTCTGCTACCAAGTCTGTCCTTTCTCTCCCAACACTTTCATTAGAAGCATGAGATGAGAGAGATAGAAAGAGCTTTCCCAACCAGATGAATCTGCAAAAATTTTAAGCGACTTATTATCTGCTAATTTTGATTTTTAGAAAGTTTAATACATATTTCAGTCCTTCCATGGAACTGGATTGTTTGGTTTTTAAAAACTGGGAGTATCTCCATAGGTTTAGGACAATATCTTCATAGCTTTAGGACAAAACACATCAGAAAGGAGTTATCAGAAAGATTTGTACCTCTTATGTTTGACAGAGTTGGTGATACATGTGACACACCTCTGCAGATATTTGTCCAGTTACATTTAAGATATCTAAAGCCAGAATTTTCAGAAAACCATTCTTCACAGAACCACCCTCTGCTTCTCCAAATGAGGGTTGGCTGGATGCAGTACAGAAGAGAAGTCATTACCAGCAGCAATGAGAAGGGACAATTATTACAGTAGAAGACAAAATATAATCCCCCCTGATGTCATCCAGAGTGTTACTGGAACTACTGTGTGATGTTTATATAATCCTGATTAATATAGTTTAAAGAAAGTCATGTCTTTATCACAGAATCACAGAATCATCTAGGTTGGAAAAGACCTTGAAGATCACCTAGTCCAACCCTTATCTAACATTGACAGTTCTCAACTACACCATATCCCTAAGCTCTGTGTCAACTCATGATTTATGCTTTAAGTAGTATGGGGAGTCATGAGTGTAAGGTAAATATCATTATTTTTAGTGAAGTCCTTCCAAACTGAAAAGCCTGCACAATACATGTTCAAATAGCAAACTATTATTCTTCTTCAATTATGTAATCTACAAATGGCTGGACCAAAATTTCCTTTCAGAGAGGTTGCTTCTAATCTAACTTTTGTGCCAAGTTTCAATAGTCTGCAGATTTTTAGAACCTAGAATAACAGGGTTTATAATGGAAACAGTGACACTCTTGTAGCTATAGATGTGCCAGCTATGTCGTAATAATCAGTAGATAATTACTTTTAGCTTTCCACTCAGTGAATTAGGACAGATGAAAATTTTCATTAAAAGATGAGTTTTGCTGTAAGAAAGTTCATTTCAGGACATATCCACAATAATTAACTAACTGCAGCTTGCTCTGTGATTTCTAAATATTTTTTTTGGTGGTGATTAATTTTTAATTCAGGAGGACTATCGTGAACAAAAATATTCAGAATGAAAGGCCAAATAGCTAGGTGAAGCTCACTTGTCTATTAAACACAGCTTATCAGTGTAGCATGCACAGGTCAATGTGAAGAGCTGAAATGAACTGTGATGTGATGAATCAGCTCATGTAGAGAGGATCCTGCAGACGTTCTCAAGAAGCTCTAAGGGCATCTTTATATCTAATACTGTTGTGGTTTGAACTCAGCCAGCAGACAATCACCACTGGTTGCTCACCCTTCTCCCCCAGCTGGGAAATGGGGGAGAGATAAAAAGGAAAAAAAACCTTGTAGGTTGATATAAAAACCAGTTTAGTGATGGTAACAAAACAATAACAATAATGGAAAGTACAAATGGGTAATGCACAATGCAATTGCTCACCACCCACTGATTGATATCCAGCCCGCTCCCAGCAGTGATCCTGAAAGAATGAAGATCCCACAGTTGCAGACAAGAAGTGAGAGAGAACCCGTGTCCTTTATATACTGACCATAATGTCACATCAGATGGCTCCATTGGCCAGTATGGGCCCAACACGCCAGTGTGCCTCCTGCCAGCTCAAGAAAAGTTAACTCTATCCTAGCCAAAATCTGGGTAGGGTGCTCCAGCTGTGCTCCCTCCCAGCTCAAGAAAATTAACTCTATCCCAGCCGAAACCAGGACAAGTACCTTCCTACTGAACTTCAGCATAGATTCCCATTTAGGAAAAAAAAAATTCCAAATCATAATGTATGTCTGACAGCATGAAAATGACCCAACGTACTTTATTTTACAAGAATACTAAATTTTAGTCATTTTATTTTTATTAGGAATGAAAATAGTTGACCCACCAGCATCATGAAAACAGTGACTAGATCACATTATGGATTCTACTTTTCAAAATAATTCACCATAGTTAAGTAGTAATTATTGTAGTAAATTATATCAGAAGGAGTGGATTTAGCAAAATACCTTCTATTGCTACCATTTACCACTATATTCATTAATCATTCAGTGCTCAGAATATCTTCTGGTGTGTTAATTTGAACCTCAAGATAATGTCCATTTAAACTGTGCCAGATGGTGATTTCTTTCATTATTGGAGTAGTTCAATATTTTATCTAGATTAACTTTATTTTTAATAAAATTTTCAGAGAGCAGACATGAAATCATTAGATAAATCTTTATTATTGTTTTGCTTCCCACTGCAGTTTTCTAACTTAATTTGAACATTTGAAAGCCTCCAGGACTGTTGGGGCCAGGGAAAAAAAAATAGTCAAATGTTATATATTTGCATGTACTTTTTTCTGATTTCTTAGGTACTGGTACTAGGTAACATGTAGCAGCCCAGAGTGACTTAAGAAAATAGTTACAGTAGATACAGATAAGATTATCTTGCATTTTCACTGGTTTAGGAATGCAATTCTATATTTAGCCTTATTAGCAAATTTATAATAATGTATATTGAGCTTCTATCTGTGAATTTAAAACCATATACAATTTAAATCACTTAGATTTAAATTTCAGAATTCTCAAAATACTTAAAAAGAACAGCTGCTCCTGTTATCATCTAGTTTTATTTCTCTTCCTACCTCCAAAGAAAATAAAAAAGAATTCTCGATTTCTTTCTCAAATCCTACCCATTGCTTTTTCAATTAATGTTTCTTAAAATTAGATTCTGTCACTGTGACTGGAAAACCACTGCAATGAGTTCACGAATCAGATTAAGTCAAACTGGGATTGCTAGATGAAAGACACAAGAAATGGTGGTAACTGCAAAACTGACTAATTTGTCAATATACAGCTGAAACTGAAAGTTACTATGCCATTTAATTCATTAATTAATCATACTTTCAGTCACACTGCACTCAGCACTGGTTTCCATTTTCTTCTTTTTATTTTGTGGATACGGTGTGCTCTCCTGCAAGGTGTCAAGTAGGCTTTTAAAGGTCCACAATTCCATCATTAACTTTTCAGTTACACAGTCCCTCATGACTCATTCTTTTCTTTTTTTTTCCCCGCTTTTCCTCCTCACTTGCTCTGCTCTACCAAACCTCCAACCTGTAAAGTTATATATATGAGAAAAGTTCTCTTATCTTGACAATCAAACTGGAAAAGAAAAATTTTTCAAAGTTCATTGAATCACAGATATTATAACCATTATTAAAAATAAAAAAATATCTAGCTCTTAGAATAGAAATTTCACTCTTTCTTTTTCCCTCTTACATTAATTCATTGGAAACCAAATTAACCTTTTTTTAATCCATGTGTGGGTCTGAACGTTTTGAACTACATCATATGACGTCTGGATAAAATACCATACTTTCACAAAATGGATAGAGTAAATTTAGGATTATATACTCTCTCTAGTATAAAGACAAATATATATATGCAACAAGAAATTTTCAAAGACAAAGAACTTTCTTCCTGAGAGAAAAAATATTTTTCTTTTTAGACAGTACTCCTCCTATAATATTGGAGCAGCACAAGCCACCTTTCATTGGTAACAAAGGAATATGACCAATATATGTGTTTCAAATGAGTGAATGAGCTGCCACAGGAGTCCTATTAGGTTTTGCTAGGTGTGTATTTCATCCTATTAAATTTAACTGGAAGGTTTATTTGTAAACTAGCTTTGCCCAGACATAGAAAGAATCTGGAAAAGAGCATGAGATGTTTCCCTTTTCTGTTGTTTACGAAATACCTTGAGAATCATGAGTCATTTGAGATGATGTTCTTTCAAGTTATCTTCATGAGATACTATCTACTTTTACACTAAGTTGTCATCTCATCAAGGCAATTACCTACCCCAACAAGCAGATAAAGGCCCTATTACTGCATTTTGTTTGCTTGTTATAGTTGAAAAAGTAGATCATGTGGTCCACACATGACCTACTGCCCATGAGATCCTTTCTCACTTTACTAGATCACAGGGAACCATTTGTGTTGGCCTGTCCAGTTTGCCAGAGAAAGTAAAGAACAGTAATTGCCCACATTTTTGACTTGCTCTGTGTTTTTCCTGATGGATCACTGAAGTTGATCCCTGATATTTTAACTCAGGTAATCAGATTATACTGATGTTCTCCTCACATATATATAAGTGATTCCTGAGGTTTATGGACTAAAATCAGAATGTAATTTCATTTTCATAAAATGGTAAGTGTGTTGACCTGTGATTAGAAGCTCTTATTTTGCTATGGAAGTTAAGAAATATTGTGTCTTAAATGTTCTAAAGCACCTGAAAATAAAAAGGGGAATGGCAAACTTTTTCCAAGTCTTTTGTCAGACTCCAGAGAGATTTATGATGTTTAATATCTAAGAAAAGGAACACAGTCCATAAACTAAGTTATAACACTTAATATTAGGATGAGCTACATCTCTGTGCACCTTTTAACTCTGCAGTAGCCCAAAGATCATGCTTATAGTGATAAAGCATCATTAAACTAATTGAATTTCCAATTAAACTATTTATGTAAATTGAGAGATTTTTGGCAAGCAAAATACTATACTACTTTAAAGATTATATTTGGTCAAATAATTTCATATTTGCCCTCTCTTTAACTGCAAATATGTAACACCTGTGGGGGTTTAACAGTAGTTTTGTGACTACTGTTGAAGTTGATATGTGCCAAACTTAACATTAATTTGTATTAAATTTAACTCATGAGCACAGTGTAATGAACACATATTCTGGGTATTAGGTAGATTATCAGATATACACAGTTTCTAAAACAGATGTGTAAAATCTCTATCTTGAGGATATTTGATTTTCAGTTTAACTCAAAGATGTATGCATTGGTGCCTTTCTCCTTTTGTACTATTGTGAGCAACAGCATTTCAGCATGAAAAGGATCCAGACATCTAATGAAACTTAAACTATCAGGCTGTGACACAACACTTCATCTTTCTCTGTGATAAAACAGCATATCAAAGTGAAAAGAGGAGGTGGAAATAATACAGAAAATTGCTCTAAGTTTACTACATTTGGCCTTTGTTGCTAACTCAGCTCTTTCACAAATAAAATAAATTAAAACCGAAGCAAGTGTTGCTATCAAACATTTGGTATCTCAATGGATAAAATTAGTTCTCAAAGACTGCTTGTAATGGAAATTGATATTATGCAATTGTTATTCATCAGTGGCTAAAAATGAAACATATGAACCAATAACATACAGAGTATGTTATTGCATTTTCATAATGCAGCTTAATTTTGCAGTCCTTCAACAATAAAAGTAAATGATTCAAGTTTAACAGAAAAAACTGGAGTTGAAGTGAATGAAATATCTTTTACAGCAGTGGGAACAATTCATAATGTAGCAAAAGCAAATGCAATAATAAGCTATGAGAGCAAGACTGACAGGAAAGAAATCACTTTATAGTGTTAAGATTGTGCAAAAAACCAGAACTGAATTAAACTCATTAGTGGAATAGCATCAGCCTATACTTGAAATCACATTAGCAACATGATTTATATGCTGAATTAACATTACAAATAATTTTTTTTCCCTTTTCTCTCTCATATATGTATGTGTATTGGGTTTACATGGCAAGGTTTTGGTAGCAGGGGAACTGGAGGAGTGGTTTCTGTGAGAAGAGACCAGGAGTTGTCCCCATGTCAGACAGAACTCTTCCAGCTGGATCCAAAATGGCCCCACTGATGCCCAAAGCTGTGCCCCTCAGTGATGCTGGTGGTGCCTCTGTGATAACATATTTAAAGGATATAAAGGGTAAAAAACTCTGTGCAGCAGTTGTGAAAGAGAGAGACGAGTAAGACAAATGTGAAAGAAACAGCCCTGCAGACACCAAGGTCAATGAAAAAGGAGGGGGAGGAGGTGCTCCAGCCACAAAAGCAGATTCCCTTGCAGCCCACAGTGAAGACCATGGTGATGCAGACTGTCCCACTGCAGCCCATGGAGAGCCATGTTGGAGCAGATATTCACACTGCAGCCCATGGAGGACCCCACAGAGGATCAGGTGAAAGTACCCTGAAGGAAGCTGCAGCCTATGGAGACCCCATGCCAGAGGGAGGAGCTGTGACCCATGGAGAGGATCCCATGCAGGAGAAGGTTTTCTGGAAGGATTTGTGGCCCGTGGGGGACCCACACAGGAGCACTCTGTTTCTGAAGGACTGCACACTGTGGTAAGGACACATGATGGAGCAGTTCTTGAAGAACTGTAGCCTGTGGGAAGGACTCACATTGGAGAAATTAATGGGAAACTGTGTCCTGTGGGAAGGACCCCATGCTGAAGCAGGGGAAGAGTGTGAAAAGGAAAAGGGGGCAGACACTAAACATTATGAACTGACCACAACCCCCATTCCACCATCCCTCTGCACCTCTTGGAGGAATTAGAAGAGTTGAGAGCGAGGGAGTGAAGTTGAGCCTGGGAAGAAAGAATGTAGAGAGGAAGGTGTTTTAGTTTTGTCTTTGTTTCTCACTTTCTTACTCTATCTTTTATGGTCAATAAATTAAATCAGTTTTCCCCAAGTTGAATCTGTTTTGTCTGTGATGGTAACTGGTGAACAATCTTCCTGTCTATATCTCATGCCATGAGCTTTTCCATCTTATTTTCTCCCTCTGTCATGTTGAGAAGAGGGAGTGAGAGCGTGGCTGGGTGGGACATTTGGCATCCAGCCAAGATTAACCCACCACAGTATAGCTGTTTTATTCTCTGTTCCCCTAATAAGTGGTCAATAAATATGACTGGACATGGTACAAAGCCCATTGATAATGCAGAGAATGAAAAGAAGCAGTTTGGATAGGGTACTATCAGAACAAGACCCTGATTATGCCAGTTATGGACTGAAGAGTGTTTTCAGCATCCACAGATGTTCTTAAAGCATAAGGGTGCTTTATTAGTCAAAACATCAGGGAGACCCCTTTAGACTTAAATGGCATTTGCATTAATATCTTAGCCCCAATATTCTGTTGCTAAAGATGACTTTGCAGAATTTACACAGATGAACACAGAACATCCTTATGCAAATGTTCAGGTGTCCAGTTTGGCAAGCACAAAAGTATTAAAGTCCTTCTGTCTACATTTAAATAAGTTAAGGACTAGATACAAATACTAATTTCTATGTGGAAACTTTTCAAAATGGTGAGATAAATATACAGAGGGGAATTTAGTATATACTAGAATTCTGAAAATAAGTTTCTCTAGCCAGAAAACTATCTAAAGTTTCCTGATGGTTTGTTTTAGCCTTCATGATTTTCAGGAAACTACTATCACAAAATGCTTTGGATCTCACTCAAAAATATCCACTCAGTTCGTCAGTTTACTGTAACTCTTGATGGTTATCTTCTGAGTTAAAAATCAATCTTAAATTTGAGTTTAAGCCAATGACTCCTTGATTCTTTGTGTGTCCCGTGGTGACATGTCAACTCTTCAGCTAATGCAGTCATTAGGAACATGCAGATTTGCTCTGGCACAATTTATTTAATTCCAAATTTTAGACCTGACAAGTCCAGAGATTCTTAAACTTCTGTACAGTTCCTGGAAGCCTCAGCCTGTATCAAGCATGGGTAAAAGGAGTAAGTGCTCTGGACAGGAAATCAGTGGTAGCAGTAGAATTACATTAAGTACCACAAAATATATCTTCTGCATACACCTACCAGGCTAAATAAAAGAGAAAAGCTTGAGTACTGGTTGCCAGATCATCCAAACTGCATAATTTTTGCTCCAAGGCTCTTGTTTTTACCACTTCAACAAGGTGTCTTCATAACAAAACTCAGGCATGACTCTTGGCATGACGGTAGCTCTCTACAAGAGCTTCTTCCAAAAGGCAATACTAGTGATGTTGCACCATACTGGGCTGCTTAAACAGTGTTCTGGCACTCTTCCAGCAGGCTTTGTCACTGCTCACATCTTGAATGATGCTACATCTTCAAATTAGTGATAGAAAGCACTAGGCTGCCACAATCTTGCACTTTGAAGTGAGAAAAAAACACACAAGAATTACTGTTTGTGTCTTAGCTCCACAGGACCTAGAGACAAAACCAATGTTCTGTGACACAACCAGGTCACACCAGTCATAAAGAGTGAAAGTCAGTATGTGCTATCTGGACTTCTGTACTTACTTGTTAGGCCAATTAGAAACAACCTTGTGTTCATTTCACATGCTCTCAAAATGTCTGAAAGCATGTGAGTACATTAGTGGCTGCCAGATCTTCTCCACCACACACATTTTTTGGAACCTGTTCAGGGCATGAATTAAAGCACCCAGAGCCTCACAGGCTCCACTGTTTTACTGAATTAAAGTACCCAGAGCCTCATAGGCTCCACTGGTTTACTCCCCCGCACTCTGCTCTCCCAGCTGCTGTAGGAACGAGAAGCGATGCACAGAACAGAGTGAGAGAGAGGAGGGGGAAGGAGATTCCTCTCATCTCCTCTCTTCTTGGTTGGCAGCATTATGTCTGTTTGGGCATTTCTGAATTTGTGCATTTGGCAGTGGCAAAGGGTCAGCCTGACTGGTGCTGTGAGGATATCTGACGTGATCAAAGGCAAAGTATTGCAGCCGAGGAACTTGCTTTGTCTCGACTCTTTAGAAAGAGTCATACTTGGGGAGCTGCCTCTAAGCCACTGCAGAACTAAACTTTGCTGATCCATGAGATGAGGACCAAAAAAAAGGAATTTTAGCTACTTTGCAAAGGCTCATTTAATCAACTCTAAGACTAAAAGGCATCAAAAAAACCTTGCAAGTGCAAGAGACAGTTTTTATCCAAGTATCTCATGCTACCTAAAATATCAGCTCTTCATGGTTCAGCTACTAATAAAAGCATGGTAAAACAGTTGTTTTTATCAGACATGGATGTTTTGCTCATGAAGGGCAGACTAATATGCCACCACTAATTTTCAGAGGAACTTTGATGGAGTGCTCTGATGAACTGCTCTTTTTCCCTATAGATATCGTTGCATGGCTGCAATGTTGTCTTAACCTCTAGAGTTTAGTGCTCTTGCTTTATCCATACCATAGCTTCTACTCAGAACATGGGATGCTGGTCTCTGTGACAAAGAACATAAGTTACCCAGTCCCAGTTATGCTGCTACAGTGAAAGCACAATTGAATGTGATGGTATAAACATCTCTGTAGAATGAAAATCCGTGGGAACTCTCGTCTAATTTCCTTTTCTCTTCTAGAAACCACGTAAAGCAAATAATTCAAATATGAAATAACAGTTACTTTGGCCTTAACTTATTTAAACCTAAAATCTGTAAGCACTATTTTATATATATATATATATGTAAAATTGAACAAGCCATCACGTTTTAATGTTCTTCAGTTCAGCCTTCCCACACTCTGAGTTTGCAGGATCAGAGACCATCTTTGCTTTAATCAGTCTCTATCCTCCTGAAAAATTTTTGAACCTCTCATGATATCTCTGGATTAAACTATTATTAACTCCTCCTTTTATAGTCATGTGAAAAGTCATTGCTTTATATCATGCTATTTTATCAATATACTGGAATTTCTGTATTTCATATAAGTACAAAGATATGGATTTGTATTTTTATACCATTTACATATTAGAAAATATTTTTGTTTGCTTTAAAGTATCATATCACCATTTTTTATTTCCACTGTAAAGATATTAACCTCTAACATGCTAATATATTTGGTAGATGTATTTAAGTAACTTTATAAAATAGGAAATTTAAGGTTGTATTAGATTTTTTCAATATCCTTCAATATTTTGATATATCAGAATAAAACACTGATAAAAATGTGAATTCATTATTTCAATCCCTTTCTTATTATTCTAAACACATATTCCTGCTGCTCTGTTGCCTTCTGATTTAAACCTTTCTGAATTGTGCAAACTCAGCAGCCAAGTTGTATACAGCTTGCCTACTGCAGCATTTACCCAAATGCACACATATTGTAGTCATTCTTTATGAAATTACATACCTAAATTAGATCCCCTAAAAGGGGAAAAATCCTAAATAGTAATCTGGAGAAAGAAATATGGCCTCAAGTTGCTCTTTCCTTTCCACTTCTCACAACAGTAGATATATTTATCACTTCTCCCCTATTTTAGACTTTCTGGGTCTTGATTTAAAGATAAAATTTTACTCCATGGATATTGATATTGCTAGGTTATCATCACCTGGGTTTACAGGTGATTCCAGACTTATTCATTAGTCATAAAAGCACTGTTGAACTTAAGCACTTGATTTCTCTCAACAAAAATGTGATAAAAATGAAATGTTATCTCTGGTTTTTACTTTCTCTGCAGTATAACAAGATATTATGCAATACATATATTTTAGTATCATATAAAAGTCTCTAATAATATGATTTTTGAATACCTCTAATTCTGCAGTACTATCTTTTAGATATAGATATGGGGACAAACTTTTTAACAGGGCCTGTAGCAATTGGACAAGGGGCAATATTTTTAAACTAAAAGAGGGCAGACTTAAACCAGATATAAGGAAGAAATTTTTTACAGTGAAGGTGGTGGAACAGATTGCCCAGAGAGGTGGTAGATATCCCAGCCCTGGAAACATTCAAGGTCAGGTTGGATGGGGCTTTGAGCAACCTGATCTAGTGAAAGATGTCCCTGCTCATTGCAGGGGGGTTGGACTAGATGACCTGTAAAGTCGCTTCCAACCCAAATTATTCTCTCCCTGACTACCTGGGATAAGACTTGCTTTTCAACAGGAGTGCAGTGGACTTCCTGCATTTCAAACTCACATACAGGCATGTGCTTAACAGTTTTCTTGTTTTCTGTAAAAGGTACAGTAATGAGATACGCGGATCTTGCATGCATCTGGTTTTCTTTCTAGAGAAAATGTTTCTCATTTTTTTAGATATTTTTGTAACCCTAAGGTTCTGATCATTTTAAGTATCGTAGGCATTTCATAATTCCCCTCCCCCTCCAAAAAGACAAAACAATGGGAAAAAATCTGTCAGACGCAGTACTGTATCAATAAGCAGTCTACTTTTCTTAGATGATAAACTAGCTAAATATAAAAATAAAGATATTCTGACAAACATTTCAGAAAGGAAAAAAAAAACCAAACCAAGATAAGTTGCACAGACCCCCATTTTTGCCATATCAGACTTGTACCTTTCCCTGACCGGCTTAATTTAAACAGTAAGGTTTTATATGCTCACATATAACCAAAATGACCTAGCTGAATCAAATCTTCAAAATGCTCCACCCAAATTAAGGCAGCAGAATTAATTACTGACTGGAGCCAGCTCAGTTTCTGTGTATAATGTTTCACCTTGGTGTTGTATTTTTCATCGTTAATGTTAGCTTACTGATTATTTGTGTTGCTACAACAGATCAAACTATTACAGACTTTTTGTTTCTATGCTTTAATAAAGGATTTCACAATAATGACCTGGAATATAATGGCCTAGAATTAGAGGGCCATTTTGCCAGGCTATGAGTCTATGAATATGTTTTAATGTTTTTTTAACATATGTGAATAGGAAATCCACATTTCTACAAAACAGTTGCTTATGTTAAATCCGTGACAGCTGATTTTGGTATATAAGATGACAGCCTCTGAAGTTTTGTTAGCAAAATTATCCTTTATATTTGGTTTTGATTCTGGCTTGCCTGTGATACATTTATAAACTTGGTATTTGAGTTCTTTCACTGCATCAAGCTTTTTCAATGGTAACTGATAGTTCTAAGTCCCTTTCCTCACCCTTGATAGGTTCAAAACTTTGCAAAGTCAAGCCTATTACACACAATAACTTTATTTTGGTCAGGATTTTAGTAAATTGACAGTGCCACCAACAAAATTTATTATTTGTTAATATTCTAATTCACACAATGTCCATTCAGAGTGCAGGTCAATGATCATGGTCTGCTCTTAGTGTTTTATCAAGACAAAAACTTTTCTTCAGCTACAGACTTACACAGCTCGAATAATTATTTAAATTTATAGGGATTTTCCTGCCTAATATATTTCAGTCCCTTTCATGCTCCAACTGCAAAGTACAATATTTGGAAATTCTTCAGAAACTTCCTTTCTGCCTATGCACTAAAAGATATTTGGGGTTTACTTTACTGACTGACTTGGTTATTTCTGATATCATGCATTAGGGAATGTTGGTAAGAAATTGGATTTAATTTTCTGGTCCCGGAGACATGGCCTCTGATGAAAGGATATTATAGATTTGTCTCATCATATAAATTGGAATTCATTTATTTCAGAAGATACATTTGACATTTGACAGATGGGTCAAATATCCTGTCAAGTTAGACATGTATACAGCTAGCCAGGGTGTTTGTTGCCTTTTCATAATAAAGATAAAAGCCTTCCTGCAGTTCGACTAGCCCACCTCCTCTGTGTCATCAATGCGGTTTAATAACACTCAATGATTAACTCTGCTTCACAGTCTAGGTTATATCCTTCCTCTTGGCTCTCATTAGTAGGGGCAAGCTTGCAGCCTATGTGGTAGATCTACAATTTGAAAGGAATGAAAACATTGTTTCCAAACTAGATTCCTACAGTCATACTACCCTATTTCTATGGAACTGTAGTGCAGCTGCTATTGCACTTAGTTTGTATCGGTTTTCTTTCTTTCTTTCTTTCTTTCTTTCTTTCTTTCTTTCTTTCTTTCTTTCTTTCTTTCTTTCTTTCTTTCTTTCTTTCTTTCTTTCTTTCTTTCTTTCTTTCTTTCTTTCTTTCTTTCTTTCTTTCTTTCTTTCTTTCTTTCTTTCTTTCTTTCTTTCTTCCTTCCTTTCTTCCTTTCTTCCTTTCTTCCTTCCTTCCTTCCTTCCTTCCTTCCTTCCTTCCTTCCTTCCTTCCTTCCTTCCTTCCTTCCTTCCTTCCTTCCTTCCTTCCTTCCTTCCTTCCTTTCTTTCTTTCTTTCTTTCTTTCTTTCTTTCTTTCTTTCTTTCTTTCTTTCTTTCTTTCTTCCTTCCTTCCTTCCTTCCTTCCTTCCTTCCTTCCTTCCTTCCTTCCTTCCTTCCTTCCTTCCTTCCGCTCTTTCGCTCTCTCTCGCTCTTTCTTTCGCTCTTTCGCTCTTTCGCTCTTTCTTTTTTGATATCTTAATTACTTATATAGATGACATTTCAAAACTAGGGTTCTGTTCTTGCCACTGTGTATGTCAGCAAAGAACGAAGCCCAACATAAAGCCATGGTATTTTGGAATTAAGGTATGGAAATTATCTTTTAAAAGAGCAACAAGTTGTATTTATTTTTCTAGATGTACTATATCAATAAATTTTGAAATTACAACTAAACCCAGTTGAAATACCAACTAATTTAAAGTACTGAATCAGCTTGTTCACTTTAGTTTTCTTATATCATGCAAATTTTTATTTATATTGAGATATTTAGTTTTATGTCTTACAAGAAAAAAACAAGATACAAGGTGTGACTTCCATATATAAATTAATAATATTTTCATGTGTACTCATAATATGTTATTATTGCTAATGGTGTGCTGTTCCTGACAATGAAACAAATAAGAAACAAACAAAAGCTGGAGGTAAATGTAAGGGCCTGCTTCCATCCAGTTGTTTCTGTGAACACGCATTTAAAAATGCTACACAGCTTTGAATCCAGATACAGCTAATGATATGTTCCCTTCAACATTAAGGAAAGTTGTTTCTAAGTGACAAAAAAATATTTGGAAACTCAGTCTGAATTTCTTCAGTGCACCTTTGTAACAGCATTATGTCTTATCTGAAGGACTCTCTAGATGAAAATCAGTTATTCAAAATGAGAAATTACTGAAAATTCATTTTCAGAAAAGAAAATAGGAAAGTGCAAATATCTAAAGGTCTGTTGGTCTATTTGGTTAACCTTTGTATTTTCTTATGTATCATTAATTCTAGCAACAGAAGTAATGAATTCAAGGGAGATGCAATGGAGTTGTGGCAATAATATTCCTGTGACTATTGAAAATATCCCAAACATAAACTTAATATCTTTTTTAAGATGTATTCAAAAATTACTGAAATGGAGAAACTTTTCTTTGCTATTGCTTCTGCTGCTATTCTGACATTCCATTCTTGTAGACAGCATATGTGGGATCAGCATATTTTATAAGGATTTGATCTGGAGCATATCTACTGAGCATATTTGAATTGCTCAGTCCAGCAATCATGTGAAGTCCTGTGTGTATATGAGCATATGTAGAGCAATGCCAAACCTGTTGCAAACAGAGGATGTTGTGGGTGGGAGAGCAACACAGGAGAGCAACAAGCAGTGGAAAGAGCAGTAAGAGCCCTGAGGGAAAAGGATACAGGCAGCACAGAAGAGGTTAGAGGGACAAACTGGACTAAGCTACATGACTGGATAACAGCAACAGAAAAAGAGGGAAAGAGAAATTCATATCTGAAAGGACCATTGGGAGAATAAAAGGCATTGATAAAGCCCTTTTTTTTTTTTAAATCATTTTCTCTGCAAAATAGTCCAGAGTACAGAGGAGAGTACTTCTGAGATACATGGCCTCAAGAGACAAGAATTAAATGGAGACTTGGGAGTCATATATGGGTCTCCCTGACATATGATAGGCTGACTGGGAATAAATTTCTTTGAGCATAGATTTAAACTGTTCTCTAGGTTTACCAGGCTCATAAACAGACTTGTTTACTGAAATTCAGTGGAGCATGTTAAAGTCGGACTGGAAAACAGAGTCTGTTTCTGCACAGGGGAGGACAGAGTGGGCTGATGTCGCTCATCACTGCCTCTCAAGGTAACCAGAAAAGCTGTAAGGAAAGTGTATAGGGAGCCCCAAACCATGCAGCCCTATCCAAGGGAGGCAACATCTCCCTAACTCCTCATGGCAAAGGCTGTGATAGCTCTATTGCTGCCTGTGCCCCATGGCTTGGGTCTGTCAACCAAAAGTTGTCAAAAAAGTTTGCCTGAGGGTTACTTGAAAGTATAATCTATTAAGATTTTTGTGGAACTTGACTACTCAGTTACTAAAGGGATGGCAGGGAATCAAAATTTTAGTGCAGGCAAGCCCAGATAAAAGAACTTTTAAGTTTTAAACTAACAAAGAGTGCCAAATTCTGCCAGCTTTACATTTGTAAATTCAAAAGTTATTCATTACATGTGTGGCTCTCAAATTACATGAGTGTTGCTGTTCTATACAGGACTCACTTTTTGTAGGTATTTGCTCCATGCCATGTTTAAATACACACATACATGCACTCATTCAGACTCACTATCTGCCACCAAGAAAAATTCTCATACTTACACTTCAATCCTTCTCTCTTCAGTAATCTTTAGAAAAAACTGACCCTGGCTCGGACCAAATTAAACTTAGTGCCAAAATTCTCACTCTAATTTCCAGTGTCTAGATAGGTCTATAAAGCTTTGGAAAGAAATCTCATCTGTGCCTATGCATAGGGTGCCAACAAGGGTTTCTTTCAGCCCCTGTGGAAGTTTCAAGCACACAGACATTTAGCTTGAAAAGGTATGTTTTTCCAACCCTAACATTTCTGAATCTGCCCTCAGGTTTGAGATTTTGCTTTGGACTTATTTCTCTTGTCCCCAGCTTCTTGGGTCCAAAGAACATACTGCTCTCTTCAGAAGGACAGGATAACAGAGAAAAAGGAATAAGAAATGGAAAGAGAGAAAAGGTGGATGGGAAAATTTGTAGCTTCTTTAATTGCTCCCCATTTCTTACATACCTTGAGAACGGCACAACCACACCCAGCTACTGCATTGAAAAGTACCTTATTCTAGGAGGAGGATTATTGATTCAGTCTATTTGCATTAAAATCTTCTTTGCTTTTCCATATCTTTTATTCTTAATTCCAACTAGATTTTAAAAGCATAATGTGTCATAATTAATCACTATAAGATTTTGTGCATGGAGGAAGATTTTGCCTTTTGAATACCATTTCCAAGCACAAGAAGGACACAATGGTGTTTGGGAATAGCAAACATGGGCTGACCAAATCTTATCAGACAAACCTGGTCACCTTTTATGATGAAATGACTGTGGATGAGAGAAGAGCAGTGGACGTTGTTTATCTCAGTTATAGCAGGACTTTTCTCATGGTCTCCCACAGCATCCTTGTATCCAAATTAGGATGTTAAGATCTTAGAGAAAGGGGCTACTAGATGGGAGAAAATCTGGCTGGCATTTATCCTGTGAGGAGAGGTTGAGAAATCAGGACTTATTAAGCCTGGAGAGGAGACAGCTTTGAGTGGACCTAACAGCAGTCCTCCCATACTTACAGGGAGGTCATCAGGAAGATGGGACCAGGCTCTTTACTGGAGTACAAATGAGGTCAGGAAGAGAATGAGAGATAGCAATCATAAATTGTAATAGGGAACACTGCAACTGGATATAAGGAAAATTCCTCACCCTGAAGATAATTAAGCATTTGAGCAGGTTGTTCAGAGAGTTTGTGGAATGGAGTCCTCAGAGGTTTCTGAGACCTGCATGGTCAAAGCCCTGAGAAGCTTAGTCATTGAGTGTTGACCCTGTTTGCAGTAGGAAGCTGTACTAGGGACTCCATGAGATCCCTTCTGACCAGAATAATTCTATGATTCTAAGGTCCACAGATCATTCCTGAGACCTCAGAACTGTTGTAAAGCAGTAGGAAGTCTGTTATTCTCATTTTGTGCATATTGTGGGAGTTGATGTGTGACAAATTGATGAAGCTGTTCCCTGAAAACGTCTATCTGCATCTTTTTCTCCCATTTAGCATTTGGGAATGGGCGGCTTATACCCCCATTAGTTGTGGTGCTTAAATGGTGAAATTCTTATTTGACTGCAGCACTATTCCATGTGATTTTTCTTCTGCTTGTAGCCATAATGGCATTATTTTCATGAACTGATAGTAGATCCTTCAATCTCAAATCAGATTAATGTTTTTGTCTTACCTTATGTTTCTATCTACAAGTCCCTGGTAATTCTAACATCAGATTTCTAACAGTCAAACCACTCTCATTTTTAGCTCTGTTGAACAATATGTTGACAACTAATGGTTCTTAGTTCAGTGATTGTTTCTTAATGTCAGTATAAAAAACTAATCAGAGCTTTAGTCCACAGACCTGTTAGCAAATTCTCTCTCTGACTGAAGTTTCTAACTACCTGCCAGACCAGGCATTATGAATGTTGTCAGTGATGTGCCTAAACTCCTACTTCTTTGGAAATTACATGAATTGATGTTTTATGAAGTACGATTTGTGTTCAGAAGTTTGGTATTTTGGCATGTTGGCCTTTCACAAGATTTTGTCATAATAGTTTTGGTATATGTTAACTTCTCTTTCACTGAAGCATTTCCAAGTGAGACTACCTCAAGAAAGTGAGAATAATAGTGTAAAAGAAGTACAAAGCTTTTTTATTCCCCCCACAAACCTCATATAATCTGTATTGGGTTTGTTTAAAGGAGATAAAATTTTCTGCACTATCAATATAGGTTCTTTTATTTGACCTACTCTGTAGTTTCAACAGGCTTTAATAGCTACTTTGATGTATGTATTCATTTCAAACCAGTATAAGAAACCTTTAGCCCTTCTCTTTTGGATTTTTCATTCTGCAAGTGACCTACTTGTATTGCCTTTTTAGTTATTTTTATTTCCCATAACTTCTTAAGAATCACATTCTCATGTTTTAGAGCAAGACTTCGTATTTACAGAATCTGTAAACTGATGGGACATACTCGAAGGTACAGACTTGACCATCTTGTGATAATGATCTTAATTGTTTTCTGTTGGTACTGGTTCTTATGTCTCCTTACAGCAGAATGAGTATCTGTCCATGTGTGCTAAGAAATGGACTTCTATTTAAACTAGGAATTAGTCACATTGTTTGAAACATTTTAACACCGCTGAGGTACAACATGCACTGGAAAGACCTTCACAGTATTAAGAAGAAGGAAGGGTAAAGAGAAAAATTAAGGGCATTTTTGTAGATCAGTTCTGTTTAATGGAAATATAACAAGAAATCAATCCTAATCTACCATTTATGAGATTTCTTAGAAGGTGTTCCTTTAACTACAGTTCACTGCTCATCTTCTTGCTTGTCTTCCTTTTTTTGTACTTAATTTCTTATCAATTTTGATTGAAAATGCTCTGAAAGTGTGTATTTATTGATGGGGTAACTCGACTCATGATGTCAGAGGGACAGTCCGGCTCCAAGCACATTTGAAGAGCTGTCAAATGGCATCCTTAATGGTCCTAGCCCTTGACCATAACCTCATCTGAAGCTTCATCTTGTCCCATAAAAAGCATTATATTACTTCCTTCACATACTCTTGTCCAGGTTTTGGCTATTATTTTTCTTTTGCATTATATGGGTGATTCAGAAAGAGAAAAATGATATCTAAAAAGGCAAGGTCCTGATGCTGCCAAATTGTTTTACATAGGTTTCAGTATAGTCTGTGGGTGTTTTGTCATTGATGACACTGGGAGAAGAATTGGACTCTACACGCTCATTGTAATTCAGCGGCTCAGTTGAAGAGTGCACGGTGTCACTAATAAGTTCCCATCAGAGAACAGTAATGGGAAACTGGTTTCCTGGCACCAGCTGTGTACCTTACTGTGCCCTGCTACTGTTGAAAATGAAAATGACATATGAATTCTGCTGATCAGAACATATTATAGCAACATGCAGAAAGGAGCAAGTTTCATTTTCCACAACAGAAAGGAAGATACACTGTAAAGGCTAAATGTTCCAAAGGACAGGTATCCTGGGTATATTCTGGGTAAAGGATAGGTGTCCTGGGGACACTTTGTATTAAAAAGAGCTGAATGTCTGACAGCAAAGCAGGAACAGTCAGACAAGCGAAGCTGCCTGAAACATTAAAGGAAAAAAGTTAATTACGTGTTTTACTGAATTAATGATAAACATGGGATTGTTAAGGTGTACTTATTGTTGTTTTGGGTTTGTTTTGCCTTTTTGTTGTTGTGGTTTTAGTTTTATTTTTTTAACTGATTGATAGGCAGAGTCTTGGTCCTAAAAGGACAATCTTATTATTCTTCTCAATCTATACCTTTAACACAAGACGAAATCTTGGAGACGGGCATAGCTGTTAGCACTCTTTTCAGTGCCTCTGTAGGCTGCCTTTTGAAGGTTAGGTGAGCACCAAAATGTTATCTTTTGTTTTCTTTTTTTGATTTTTCTGTATACCACGAGATTCCATGTCTTCCCTTTTGAAGCTTATGCTGTCTGTTTCTTTTGTGTTGCCTGTATCCCCTTCTAGTCCCCCTTGCTTTTTCTCTCTCTCTTTTAGCTTTCCTCTGCTCTTTGAGCTTTATCTGTGCAATTCCTTGGAGCTTCATGCTGAAGAAACATGACTTGACTGCAAGCTTTCAAGAGTCACAAATGAAATGAGCTTAGGAACTCTGTGTCTCTTAATGCCAAGTGCAGAAAACTTTCCTAAATGCAGTAGTTTTCCCAGTCAATTACTGAAGCCTGTGAGAAAAGCATGGAGTAGTAAAATTATGGGCAATACTGAAAGGAAGAACAGAAAGTAGAACCAGTCTTGATTTAATGGAGAGGAGCATTATTGATTCCTGCCCTCCACAGCAGAACTTAAAAGCATATAAAATCCATTATTTTCAATGGCAGACATTTTAAAAGCCACTGCTTGTGTAATGTTTCAAAACATACTGCACTGGAGTTACACTGTCTCCTTATTCTTCTACATTTCTGTTGTACCATGAGCAAAGTTTTGCCATTACACCATTCCAAGAACTAATTCCCTAATGACTACAATCAGTATCTCCATAGATCAGATTGCACCTGGGTTACCAGCTTGTCAGATCTTCTCAGCGAAACAGGATCCAGCACTTCAAAATAAAACCTCCAAGGAAACCCTAGAGCTTGAAGGAAATTATTTTGGACACTTAGAAATCCCTGACTTTGATTCAGCATTGCTTTCAAACCCCAATGTGTAGCTAGGGAGAGCCATGATCTTTGAAGTGTCTCTGTTTCAACTAAATAAGACAAGATCACCTGAGCTCCTTCAAAAGCTATGGTTTACTTGGAGTCATGTTGTCAGTTCTGGTTTCCTTTCTTTCTTCCGCTTATCCCTTGCATTTTCAGCAACATTAGAAGTACCCTCCCATGAAAGGTCCTTGCTGAATCAAATTTTGGGAAACTTCTGTGCACAATCTTCACTCATTCTTCACCTTCATTTTTAAAATGGCCTCTGTTTCTTCCTGCAGTAGAAGACACAGCAGAAACCACTGTGCTTTGGTAGAAGAAGATCAGCCAACTTTCACTTCCATATTCCTCACCTGAAGAGAAAGTACTGCCTTTGGCACGATGCTCTAGGTTTTTCTTGGGCAGAAGGATTTTATAACCATAGAGTATTATGTTCCAGTTCTCTTTGTTCTTTTTTTTTTGTTCTTTTTTTTTTTTTTTTATTTCTGTTTCGGTTTGGGTTGTTGGGTTTTTTTGCTTTGTTTTTCTCCTCTAAATCTTGGGCCATTATTTATAATGTGCTCTATACTTATTAACTTTTTATTAAAAAAAAAAAAAGAAAAAGAACAAGAAAAATTGCAATCTTTCCCTGTAAAAACTGATTAACTAGTGCAAACAAGACTGCCTTACTACTTTGGATTATTGAAGCAAAGAACTGCTTGGATTTACCAGAGAACCCAGGCAGATTTTACTCCTGCAATATCCAGTCAGCATGGTATGAGTGTTCCCAATCATTTGACAGAGCTGCACAATGTGCTATCTGCATTATAACTAGATCTGACTTTGCATACATATAAACTGGAGATAGACCTCGTTGTTCCCATACAGTACTATTTGCAAATCTGTTATTTTCAATTATATCAGATTTTTATATCTATATCTATCTTACAAGATTGCATGCAAGGAAGAATACTATTTAAAGTGACAAAAGGAGAAATAAAATTCTTCTCTGCCCTGTCACTAGAAGTCTGATTAGTGAGAGAAGCTTGTCATCCTTCCTGAAGGATCGGTACTGGAATAGCTTGCTCAAGAAGGCAACAAAGTCTGTATAGTTCTTGCTTGATGTTACCCTTCCTCAACTTGCTTACTCCTACCCATCTTTGAGGACCGATGAGAGATCTCATAGGCCTCTGTTACAAAAAGGTTTGTGAATAATTTTGCATATCATTACTTATTCCTACAGGTTTTTTGCATGGAATTATCAGACAGGTGCTCTGTTCCATGTAATGAATAAAATGGAATAAGCTGTACCCCATACTTCTTTCTCCATAGTATATTACAACTTCATGGTAAAACCACTGACATTAGTTTACTTGAAATCTTTGCAGACACTTGCTTCATTTTCTCCCACTAGCTTATTCTTATTCTTTATTCTTATTCTTTCTTTTTTGTCTTAACTGAATAACCTCTAGCTATTAGAAGTATTGCTTTTGGAACTAGGCATAACATTTTGTGACATCCACTGTTTTCCTTAATGGTTATTAGAAATCAGAGTTGGTGCTTATAACTGATAATTCTTTACAGTAAAATAAGTTAATACAGTAAAATAAATTAAGCTATGGAAAGAGCTTATAGACTGCTAACTATCACTTCCTCTAAGCACAACTAGTCTTGTTTACTGAAATCATAGTAGACTTCACAAGCCTCCTAGAAGTGTCAGTTACTCCTATGACCACTTATGTAAGACAGGGCATATGGTCTCCTCAGGATGCATCCACTGAACATCAAGTCTTCTGTTACAAATCTTTGTCAGGAGTTTTTCATAAGAGCTATTAGTTTTATTATAACTCTAATATTCTGGTTTTTTGATCAGTGCCTTTTCCAAGTTCTATCTTTAAATGACAAACTGTCAAAAATCTGAAGTCTTTCCTTTTGTAAACTCTATTTTCTCCTCTACCCTTTTTTTATTCTGTTTCAGTGGAAAGCTTAATGATAACAACTTAGGAGTAACATACATAGGTGACCTGAAGAAAACAATTACTCTCAGTGTGAGATTTATGAAGAATATAATTCAGTGGACCATCAACAGCTGGTCTATTCCTAGCATCTCAGAACTGGAAAGTGCTGACTGTGAATGTTTTTAACTTCTAACATTAATTAAATGTTCAAAGACTTTCTAATTAATTATATATGTACTGATTTTCAGGGGTTTGAGTGACCTTTCAAACATTTTGTTCTGCAGAAATTAAGAATGTCTATTCTTCTGTACTTTATACAAAATGGAGACTTTATATAAATGAAGAATAAGAACATTTAATGTTATTGTGAACAAGTAAATGTAAAAAGGTAATTAAATGTAAAGACACTGTGTGGGTTGGCCCTGGCTGACTTCCAGGTGCCCACCAAACCTGCTATATCACTCTCCCTCCTCAGATGGATAGGGGAGAGAAAATAAAACAAAAGTGAGTCGAGATAAGGACACGGAGATCACTCACCAATTACTATCACAGGCAAAACAGACTCAGATTGAGGAAAATCAATTTAATTTATTACCA
The DNA here is from genome assembly GCF_031877795.1 of Strix aluco. Lineage (NCBI taxonomy): Eukaryota > Metazoa > Chordata > Aves > Strigiformes > Strigidae > Strix > Strix aluco. The sequence continues at coordinate 48,992,894 of NC_133931.1, forward strand.
ATCAAATCAGAGTAGGATAATGAGAAATAAAACCAAATCATAAAACACCTTCCCCCCACCCCTCCCTTCTTCCCAGGCTTAACTTCACTCCCCATTTCTCTACCTTCTCCCACCAGGCAGCACAGGGGGATGGAGAATGGGGGTTGCAGTCAGTTCATCACTGTTGTCTCTGCCACTCCTTCCCCCTCAGGGGAAGGACTCCTCACACTCTTCTCCTGCTCCAGCATGGTGTCCCTCCTACAGGAGACAGTCCTCCATGAACTTCTCCAATATGAGTCCCTCCCACGGGTTGCAGATCTTCACAAACTGCTCCAGCGTGGGTCCCTTCCATGGGGTGCAGTCCTTCAGGAACAGACTGTTCCAGCGTGGGTCCCCCACAGGGTCACAAGTGCTGCCAGTAAACCTGCTCCATTGTGAGCTCCTCTCTCCGTGGGTTCACAAGGCCTGCAGGAGCCTGCTCCAGCACAGGCTTCCCATGGGGTCACAGCCTCCTTTGGGCACATCCACCTGCTCCATCATGGGGTCCTCCACGGGCTGCAGGTGGATTCTGTTCCACCATTAATGTCCGTGGGCTGCAGGGGCACAGCCTGCCTCACCATGGTCTGCACCACAGGCTACAGGGGAATCTCTGCTCTGGTGCCTGGAGCACCTCCTGCCCCTCTTTCTTCACTGACCTTGGTGTCTGCAGAGTTGTTCCTCTCACATAGTCTCACTCCTCTCTACCACTGCAATTGCTGTTGAGCAACAACTTTTTTTCCTTCTTAAATATTTTCTCACAGAGTCTCTAAGACTGTTGCTGATGGGCTCAGCCTTGGCCAGCAGCAGGTCCATCTTGGAGCCAGCTGGCATTGGCTTTGTTGGACATGGGGGAAGTTTCTATCAGTTTCTTAGAGAAGCCACCCCTGTAGCCCCCCTGCTATGAAAACCTTACCATGCAAACCCAATACATACACACACACTCCTATATATATACACACATAAGTATATGCACACAAATGTGCATTCTTTCTCCTAGCTCTCTGCTTGACATTGTAATTTATAAATCAATAAATCCACTGCAGGTAACAAAAATCCACTCTTTTAGTTAGAGCATCATCCTCCCTACCACTGGTATATAATTGTGCATTTATACAATTTGTCCTGTTTGTTTTGAAATAAAAGACATGAACAGGCTTGACAGATGCATTTCAAAATAGATCTCATACATCTGCATTAATGTAAAACCCCAAATTCTAAAATAAACCAAAAATTAATGGAAATTCTCCAATAATAATACAAATTGTGTCCATTCTGCTACCTAAAGGTATCAGAGTTTTAACCAGAAATAATATGTGCACCAATGGTGATGCTGATCTTCCATAATTTAGATTTTCTCCCTGTACAGAACAGATCTCTTAACTTTATCCTCCATGTAGGAAATAATGACTGTTCTTGGAGATACTTTCAGGACTGTTACACTCTGGTGTATCTAGCATAACCTGAAAGCATAACTGATGAGCATTAACAACAGCCTCTAGTCAATCGCTTTCAAGATCATCGAGCAGGAAGCTTAACGGCCCTGATTAAAATATCCATCTACCAAGTGTTCTTGACAGCTGAGTCTGAAAAATGTGCTACAGAAAAGATAATATTAGGAGTGCTTTAAATGGGCCTACACTTCTGACTAATTTGTCAGTTACAGAACAATATAGAGGCTTAGATCATTTTAATGTTTATATACAAGTATCTTATTAGAGCCATACTAGATGGATACAGCATGGCTCAGAGTTTTTGTGATTACATATATGCACTATGTCTTTGATGAGCTTTGCAATCATTGTGCTCATAAGTATCCATGACTTCATTTCCTGTGATAGGAGAGGTTCATGTTTTCTTTCTTTTCATTCTTAAAGCTGCTTTCTAGCAATATTTTTATAAGCTGTGCAGAAGAAGTAAGATATACTTCTCTGAAACCTTTTAATTGTGACAACACTTTGCACAGCAGGCCAAAATAGGAGGATTTAAGCTTCAAAATCCACAAGGGATTTGGAATTGCACTGAATGTTTCTGGCTTTGTTCCACGGGGTGAGATGACACAAAGCTCATATATAAAATCTCACCTTATGCAGCAATTTCAACTCTTTAATCCTTGCTATTAGTTAATTTTTGTAGGTCTCTTCCAGAAATTAATCATCAAGACAAGATAAGTTCAGGTTGTGACAAAAATATCCAAAATTCCACAGTCCGCTGTACCCCACAATATTTACATTTAATGAGGCTAGTACCAGTGTTACCAACCTTTATCTTATAAGTATGTGTATGTTTTTAATGAGAGATTTTATATGATTTTTCACTGGTTTTAATGTTGTAATAGTTTTCTGGTTTCTTGCTGTTTAAATAATTTTGATCTCTTTCTCTTCTTCAGTAATGTGTTATCCAAGTTATCATTTTTACTTGCATTTAATTTTTAATGCTATCCAAGTTATCATTTTTACTTGCATTTAATTTTTAATGCTATTAATTTTACTCACTGCTAAGTTGCTCTAACTGTAAAAAAATCCTTATATTTATTTCACACGTTGATCTTAAAGGATTTGAATTCCTTTTTCCTTGGCTTTCTTCTTTTTTCAAATAACTGGATCATAGGTTCCTCTCCTTCTGCATCTCCACTACAATGAATTGTAAAACTCACTGTAACAATGAGAGTTTTCATTCTCAAATGACAGTGTATATATATCTTGTAGAAGTGTTGATTTGTACATGTCTTTTCCAGCCAAAGGAAACAAGCCGTCTGGTTTCATCTGCAAAATTTTTACAAAATAAATGAATCTGTTTTCTCATTTCAGATTCTATAGAATTAAATATGGTCATAATCACAAAGTAATATATGACAATAAAGTGATAAATATATGATAGTAAAGCAACATTAGTGAGATCAAGTCTTTAGCTCCTGGCTTCATCCCTATACACTTGTATGTAACCAGTGCTCAGAGGACCACTGCTGTTGACTCTAGTCACTGTAATGAATTCCTTATTCTCATGCTCTTTTTAAATAAACAACTTTGTAAAAAACCTCAGTGTCTCCTGGTATTGGAAATTAAGTTATATTAAATGCTGGATTTAGGAATATGTTGTGTTTTGGTTTGTTGTTTTTTTTTTTTTAATATAATTTTAGATTCCTTTACAAAAACATTGTCTTCTGAGGAACAATTTCTCACTTCTGCTGATAAATCAAGAAGTGTAATTGACAAAGGAGAAAAAGAATTTCCATTGAGTTCAAGAAAGGAATTCTCCTTGGTGGTGCTAGTATTAATGGAGAAAAAAATCCAAACTCACTGAACAATTTATATTCTGTAAATTTCTTAGTATACAGCAAATTATCAGTTTAAGGCTTTTGGGATTCCAAATGTAGGTTTGCTAAATTTAACAATGTGTTAGAGATGTGTTCATACCAAAGGGTTTAGTGATAAGTAGTTATATATTTTGTCAGGAACTTCAAATTGGAAGCAAATATAGTACAGTCATGTATTAAGGCCTGTCATTATTACACTGCCTTAAAACAAAAATTGCTTTGTGAGATACTGCTCTAATCAAAACAAAAAATGCAAGGAGATATTACCTCTGAGGGATCCCGTGAGACAAAATAATGGAAACATATATGAATGGTTGCACAAAGTTTAACTTCAGACAGATACTGTCATTAGCAAAATCTATGAGGCTCTGCGCCAAAGTTCTCTAGCCAGCTTCACCATCTTAATAGATCATGAGATCATGGGGAAGTGAGAAAACACTTCAGCATTAAACAGTATGGGGCATTGGCACCTCGAAATTTCCACTGCTATGCAACAATGCAAGAACACAAAATTTAGTTTGACTAGGTAAAGGAAAATAAATAATTTTTGATCATTTTCAGCTGTTCATAGTTCTAAAAAAGTGAGAAAATATCTGCACAGTAGTTTCCAATTCAGCCATTCAGGAACAGACCGAAGCATAAGAATAATGCTGATTTATAGTATTCTTCAAGTACTATTCTTGAAAATTACTTCCTCTGCTATACAAGTCAAGTCTAATAAACAAGTTGATGAGAAGAAAAAAGGCAAAGAAAATGTCTAATAAACATTCTTTAGAAATTCAACAAATGTTGATATGTGGTTTTAAGAACCTAAATTTATGAACCTAAATTTTGAAAATACTGCCTGAGGTGGGGAAAGCTGGCAGAGAGATTGTCTTTATTGAAATTGCCACTGGTGTCTTTTTAAAATGTTCCCTGGCGAACCTCTCTCATGCAAGGCAGTCAAAAAGTGAAACTTGGGAAAGATCACAAAGCAAACAGAGGGATCTGAAACCTCGTAGATCAAAATTGAATGTAAGGTCTGCTGAAGGACTAATGAAGCAAAGACACTGTGCCTTGCTCTATTTTTATTACAATAGCTAACCAGGATCCTAAACATTAGAACAAAATACTTCAACAATACATGTATGCCTAATCCTCCCCTGCACCCCAAAATAATAGATTTCCCTATTGAGATCCCTGTTACTGTGAATAAATTGTGAAGCTTTCTCATGTTCCTACTTCTGTTAGTTTTTGACTACTTTTCATGAACTACACATTTACATAGCTGTGCATTTTCAGAACCAAATCAGGGTAAGATAAGATCTGTAAAATGAGCAGGCATGAAACATGTAAGTTGTATCAAAGTTAAGGATTTTCAACTTGGTATTTGGAGGTTGCTTGAGAGTTTTTCTAAGCAATTCCAAGAGCCAAAGGTTGTAAGAATACCCACATTGATAGCATGGTCTTTTTTTGACATTGATCTTCAAAATACATGCCAAACAATTTGCAATGTGTACTGTACAAATGTCAGTCAGAGGTAGAAAGACAGACACAAGTGATGACTGTTAAAATTTTGCATAGTATCGAAATCCTAGATTTGGTGGAAAAAAGATCAACAACAGAAAAGTTAGGATTCTAATAAGGACCAAGGGAATAATAATTAAAGGGGCTAAATGTGACTCTGTCCTCTTTACCCCAGCACATACTCCCCCTACAGTCTTTGAAATACAGATTTAGTGACAATATTGAGTTAACAACCACTAGCAGTCTCCCAGGTCCCCTGTATTCCTCCTTTATATATTTCTACATATGGAAAGAAACTGTCATGATGTAAAACCACCAAATGGATCTTCCCACATTGTCAGAGGGAAACTGATGCCACTAAAGAATACAACCTTATAAAATATCAGTGTCTGGTTGCAGCAGGTAAACAAGATCAAGTTCTTTGGAGACCTAGTTTCAAATGCACTTCAATCTTAGATGCAGTAAATTTGCCTTGTGGTTTGTAGATCTACATGAAGCTTCATTTGGTAAATGTTATGGGTCTTGATTAAGAACAAAATAAAACTAGCCACTTACAAAAGTATATGGAAAGCAAGCTAGAAAAATATGTTATTTTAAAAATTTTTCAATGCCATGTTAGCTTCTAGACAGAACTTTCAGTTTCCCAGATCTGCGCTTTGATGAATTTCTATTTTGATGGAAACTAGAAATAACAAAAATTATAGTTCTTTTTTGAATAATGCAGTCAGATATAGTCCTGCAGTGCCAAGGTTCAATAAACAAAGCAGTAGTTTCCAGTCATGTAGTCATTGTATTTCTAAGGTGTACAAAGGAATGATTTCAAACATACACACACACTATATATATAGAAAGAGATAGAATGCACACATATGTAAAAAGAGAATATACAAATATTTTAAAACATTCTTCAGGTCTTTCCAAGATGTAATGTCAGCTATTCAGAAATATGCATACAATTTAGTGTTTACATAGAGTTACATAAATAGAGAAGAGCACACAAGTATAAACATGTATATGCGTATGCATAAACGCGATTTACATGTACTGTCCAGGCAATATTTTTATCTGTTGTTTTTTTTGTTTGTTTGTTTTCATTTTTACAAATATGGAATGATAGCCATAAAATGGAAGTTATCTATGGCTGTACAGTAGCATTTCAGTAATTAGACACATAGAAAACTTTGGTTTAATGAAGAATACAATATGATTGGCCCTTCTGCCTTTCTCTTGACATGATAAGCTTTCTAATATTTTAGTGAAGGAAGTAAACACAGTTTTGATAGATATTGAACTTACAGACATTACTTACCAAGTTCATTGTTTAACTCTGTCCTCAGTCCTAAAATCTTGTGCTAATCTTGTAAGGGGAATGAAAGAATAGTCTGTGGATATCCATTTGAATTAGCAGTCTAATGTATACTGCTTTCATTGAATAGCCTTAAGATTGGGTTTGTGTTCAAATGCAATGACCATTTACACTCTTCAATCCATTAAGGACATTTTGGAACAAACCATACAGGAAACTGTTGGAATATATGATGCTTGAAGTCTTGGACAGAACATTTATCAGCACACTCTGACTGTCCAAACTATTTCCATCTGTCCTTAATATAGCATCATAATGGGACTGCTGAGCAGAAAAGGCAGCTGAGGGTCGTTGTTAGAAGAGCTCTGAAGCCACCTGTCCCAAGGCCAGGTGGAAATTAAAGCCAGCTGTAGCTGAGGCTGCACATAAGGGTAATATGCAGCCCTGTTGTGGAATAATCTGGAGCTTTTTATGCTCTCTGAAATGGCTCACGTAAGGCTGAGTATAGAAGCTGTAACTGCACAGATACCTTTCTGTTTGCCATGAGGCTGTAAGCTGAAGATTTATGAACACCTAAGGGTTCGTAAGAACATCTTTCTCTGAAGAACAACAAATTCCCATTCTCTTCTCAAAAACTATATGGAAATACATTTACTCCCCTCTTTATAGCAATTTACAAATACAGATATTTATATTTTTTCAATCATTAAACTAATACAAATCTTTCATATTGGTTTACAAGGCAAGTGAAAATGTATATATAATGTATATACATATATATAATCAGAAAGTTGCTTTTGTTCTGTGTTACATGGATTATGCTCTGGTAATATTTTCCAAAGTAAGCCACATTAGAAAAGTCAAGCCTTGCATATGTATTAGAGCCAGTTCTAAATACTTATCTCAGTCTTATGCTACTTGAAATCCATTCATTTAAGTTGATTTATGCTAGTATAAGACTGGTAGAATATGAGCTAGAAAGAAGGAATCAGGTCAACATTTTTTAATCAGAACTTCAATATTCACACAGTCAGTGTGGTATGTAGGTTAGCTTCATAACAGCTCCATAAAGTGAATTGATACACAGTACTGTATCATGCCAACATGACATTACAATCTATAATTTAAAACTTTTCCTTTGAAACTAGCTAAATACAGATTAAGAAGATAGATGGAAAGAGCCTCATCATCTATCAAGTAAATAAAACTATACATCAATGAACATGCATAGGCATTCTTCTTTGTCATCTTCTGTGCTCTGTGTGAGTAATACATTCTCGATTAGCTGAGAAACTTCTGTAGACTTTTATGTCTTTTTGTATTTCATATATTCCATGGGGTAACATAAATTGATGTTTAATTATACTGACTATATGGCATAAGAACCATCATTGTTGATTTCTTCACAGAACAATGAATTGGTGCTGTAATTCTTAAATGCTTGGTAATCAAATTTCTCCACTTCTCATCAGGAAAACAAAGTATCAAATACACTAGTTTTGGAGATGATATTGTGTAGGTATTTGTCATATATTTTCAAAGCAAAAGGCTACTGCTAACATTTTTCCATGGGTTTTTTTGTGTTCTGGAAAACAAAACTTGTTCTAGACATTTGAATGTATCCAATTCTGTTTTTTTTTTTTTTTTTTTAAGTCAGAAAAGGTTGAACACTTTGGTATGGTTTTGATCAAGGATTCAATAGTTCCCATGCAGAATTCATGTATGTGGGATTAAGTACTGACAGTTTATCTGCTAATTTATGCTGAGGCGATTGGTATTTCCTGGAAGTGGGACAACCACGGGACTCTTATGAACATGAGGCCATTGAAGAATAAATAAAAATATGTGCAAATGCCTTATCTTCTTTCCGCTTTGTTCACTTTTCTTGTTCACTTCTCCTGTTCATGCTTACATGCTCAGCTGCCCCAAAGGAGTCACTCAGTATCCACATTTCTAAGATATTGTGTTCTTCTTTCACTGTACTTGCCCTCTCATCCTGAAAAAGAATCTTGGTTTGAGTTCTGCTGTTTTCATTACTGATCTCTTATTTCAATGTTATATAATTATCATCTCCATCTCTGCTCCCAATGGGTTTAGTACAGTATGTCTCCCATTTCATCAGTTAGTAGTGGTGAGCACATATGTTCGAAATTATATTGATGAACCAGAAGGGAAAGCAACCTGTTTATCTGACTACCATTTTCTTTTAAGTGGTGAAATAAAGCATTCCAAATGAAGAAAAATAACTTTCTGTGGTTTACCAGAAATTGCTGTCTGTGTCCTTGTGATAAAAGTGAGATAAAAAGTTTATAAGGACTGCAGTTAACTGTTTTATACAATTTCCTTTTATATTGTAAGAAGTCTTCTAAGCAGGAGACTAGCTGATCTATTTTGACATTTCTTGCGGGGATCTGTAACTTTCATTTCCTTTTCCTGGACAGTGTTGTAGAGATCTAAAGAAGAACCACTGTCATTGACATCTATCTTGTCAGTTATAACTATTATGTACCTGTTTATACCAGAAAACCTTTATTTTCAGCTTAAAAAATTATTAATGTATTGGTTGTAAATTGTAAGGTTTTGGTAGGGTGGGGTGGTCTGCAGGGGTGGCGTCTCTGGGATGAGGTCAAGGGCTGCCTCGTGCCAAACAAACAGTTGAAACTGGCTCCAAAATGGATCCACCACAGGACACAGGAAAGCTGGTGGCACCTCTGTGGTAACATATTTAAGAAAACACCGCAAGGGAGACAAGGAGGGAACAAAATAGTGAGAAAAAACAGAGGGAACAGTGAGGTCAGAGGAGAAGGAGGTGCTCCATGACAGAACAAGCAGACACCTGAAGGGACTGTTGACCATGGAGAACCCATGCTGGAGCATGGTGATAAGGAAAATGATGATAAGGAAAAGTCAGCAGAGAGAAACCACTATGCACTGATAGTTGCCTAGCTGAAGGGACCAAGGGTAACTTGCAGCAGTAATACTTGGGAAGGAGAGGCATCTGAAGCTTGGCCTAGCAAAGGGGGGTGAAAGGTGTTTTGACAAGTGTCTAAATGTTTGTCTTTTTGTTTCCTAGTATGTGGATAAAAAATTAATGTTTATGTTAACTGGCAAATTAAATCCCCCAAATCCAGACTGCTTTGACCATGACAGTAGCTAATAAGTGATCTTCCTGTCTTTATTTTAGGCCATGAGTTTTCTCTTTTCTGTTCCTGTTTTCTCCCTGTCCCTCTGCAGGAGATGTAGGGAGTGAGAAGCTGTGTGGGTGCTTGGCTGCTGGCTGGGGCCAGCCCAACACAGATAGCCAAGTAGTTACCAAGATCCTTCTAAGTGAGAATCCTACCAGTCTTATCAAATTAAGGACTTTTGTCCGTTATGCATCATGCTGATTGGTTCTATGATGTTTTAGGTTAAATACAACGTCATGCCTATTCATACATACTTTTTATCTCAATACAACTTTAACTGTCGTATGGTCATTAAAAGTTCCATGATGTTCATTTAATTGGAGAAGAAGGAGTTAAAACACAGACTGACTTGAAATATTAGACTAAAAAGGAAAAGAATTGAAGTTAGTGAAAGAAAATATAAGCCAATATTGCCATCAAATCATCAAAAGCATCTGAAGAGACAAACAGCATCAGGTGAGAAATAGTTCTCTAATGAAAACCAAATGCCAAAAACATATGACATTTTATCACATTCTTTCAAAAAATCTGCTAGAAAGAGCTGCAGCACAAATCACCATCTGTTGAAACATCTATGGCATCAAAATTCAGTCTTTTGATAATGATTTTTCAATATCCTCTTTTGACAAGCAACTTGACCATTATTGTAGTTTAAACAGTTAAATGCTATGCTATTCTTTAATGTCCTTGCTAGCTTTACACAGTAAAAATTATTCTTCTATTTCCCCTGTTTTTAAAAATTGGCTTAGCAAAGATAACCTCTCACACTACTTTGCTAAACCAAAGAACGTGTTTTTTTTGGATATGGGAGATATACATTGTCCTTTAAATACTTATTTAAAAAAACACAAACACCGATATAAAGATAAACAAATCTTCACTAACGCCTACAACCTTGAAATAGAACCAAATAAATTGAGTTATGGTCCTACCTGCATTATAACATTTAACACTGAATAGCAAACATAGCCTATATAATTTATTCAGGGAAAGGACTCTTATTCCCAGTGTAGATTAATATCTTTTCCAATATTGGTTGCTATTTGAATGAATAAAGATGTTTAATAAGGTTTCAGTGTTAATTTCAGTAGAAACTTGTAAGACTCATTATTTAATTTCCACCTCTGTCAGACTTTATAAAGTTGATGTATTTTATATTCTTCAGGGTTTTTTTTGTTTTGTTTTGTTATCAGTTTTTCAGAGCTGCAATCAGACTCTTCTCTCCAAAATTTTTAGAAAAAAAACTCAAAAAGTATTGTTGCATGCCTCTTATGTCTTTTGAGCACCAGGAGGGAGTTGTAATAGTCTCAAATTCTTTTGTTTGATTCTGGTTTTGAGGCTTCACTTTTCCATTCAAAAAAGTAATTGTCTTAATCAATGCCACATTTACCTCTTAGATATTTTCCATTTCTCCTGCTGTCATTTGAAGAGGATCAATTGTTGATTTACGTTTTTTCTCTCCATTCTGCATCACATATCTTCTGCTTTTGTGATTCTGACTGTAATAGAATCAATCTTCAACTCCACAGTTTCACAGGTGAGTAGTAGGTTTTAGGGATTTATTTTTTTTTAGATTGACAAGGGAGGTGAATTTACTGTAAAAGTTTATTCTGCTCTGCTACATTAATTACATCATGCAATCCAGGCTTCTTGACTTTGTGCATTCCTTCCTATGAGGAAATTTTATGCCTTTATTTCATACACACTTGTATAGGGAGGAGAACTCTAAGTAAAACACATTGACTTAAATGCTCAGATGCACCTTGAGTATAGCTAGCATTCTTAATGCATGTGCACACACGCACAAAAGCCTGACTCTAATTATAGCTAAGCTACATACTTGCCTAGGGGAGCCAAATGCAGCTAGAGTTTGGCTACTTGGTCTGTCTGAGAAACTAAAAGTCAGGTTGACTGCCACTTTTGCTGCTTCTAAAGAAGGACATTGGGCACAGCCACTGCTTAAGATGGCCCCAGTAGCAGCAGGAATGGGAATAAGAAACAACAAACTCATGTCTGCTGAAATTTCTTCCCAGTGTCATTTCATCTCCTCAATCAATCTTTCCCAAGGGCATCCTGTCTTGGGGGGCTGGGCAAATGAACTCAGATAACTTATTCTTGGGGCAACAAAATACAATCCCTGAGACAGTTGTGTGCAAATATGAACATACATAGTTCACTGGTTATTTTGAGAGGGAAAATTCTACTATTCTGGAATCACTTGAAAGCAGTTTCTTATAATCATTCTTTTAGTTTAGAGTCACCGTGGCACAATATATTCCTGCTGTTCTGTTAGTGTGATTCTGCACCATGCATCACACAAAGAAGTATAGGTGACTGGAAGATTTACAGAATTTCTACATATTTGACATGGGTCTTTAAGCATGTTATTCTTTGCAGAGAAAAAAAAAAAGTATGTTCTGTTCAACAATATTGAATGCATGACATTCATTCAGTACAAATACTAGATAAGAGTACAGGTCATAGAATGCAGTTAAATGTATTTCATTTGCATTAGCTAAAAGAAAATAGTTTCAAGAAAAATATATACCATATTGCGTGAACTTAAGGATAACTACAGGGTTATTCAGTGGCATTGTATCATACACTACAATTAAAGATTGGAAGAACTGAAATAACTGATAGAAGAGAAAGAATTGAAGTAGTCTGAAATAGGCTCTGATATTACTACTTATTATTGTAATGTGATATTTAGCAAAGACTGAATCAAAACTGACCCAATTTCAAATAGAATAGCCAGTATAATTATTTATTTTCTTGGTGAAATAGTCTCTTGTTAAGCATTCTATAAAAAGTGTTGAATACTGAAATTCACCGCTTCTATCCTAAATGAGTATTCATTTAAAGGTAGGGAGACATCATACCTATTCTAAATTCAGACTAGAGGTCTGTGTTCAACACATCCTATGGAACACTGACATGAGTGATACATTGCCATGTGCATCAGGATCTTATCTTCAGAAAGCCCTGAGAAACTGGGATGAGCACTCTACGTGCAGCATGTAGCTTCATTCTGTACCTATAAAATCTTAGCTTGGCTTATGGGTACAGACAGAGGGAAATATGAGACATGATATCTAAATATAGTTTTGTGATTTAATTGAGATATACTGATTTGGATTGCTAAATTGTCATATCATATAATCCCAAAGCTTTGTGATGTGATTAATGCATCTTGACTTAAGGTATGAGGGGAAAAAAAATCTGTCTGTGATTATTTGAAAAACGGTTTTGAAATTTATTTCTGGGAAGATAGCTTGGTATTTGGAAAGCGTTTTAATATGTTCTCGGATGGCATGAAATAGCCAAATTCTATGACAGAGATCTCAGGTACAGATATTAAGACATTATCCTTTTCTCTTCCACAGAAGAGTATGATTATGCTCAAGGCAGTAATTGGCTGATGTGGATAAAGTAGAACGCTTTGAGTTCTTCAGGCAGTCCCTGTTCTTCACATTGGCAGACAAGTGTCTTCCCTGGGCACAAGAAGGAAAGCATTGCAAACTCTCTTCTGGATTCCTGACAAGTGACTCCACTATCTGTTAAAAAAAGCCCCCATAACTAGTTTCTCTTACTGTCCTATCTATGTATTTATGTTTTAGATTATACTGTGCTGATTGCGACTGCATGTACCTTCTCAGCAGACAGCCAAACAAGCCTTGTCTTCTCCGCCATAAATTTCTGGTTTTAAATACAAACTGAAAATAAACTTTTCCCCTCTAAAGAAAACAGGGGTCATATTTGGCCTGCAGTTTACAATGATTTTCTCTGATAAAATGTGTTAGAAAACCTGCCATTGAGGCAAGAAACCTGCCCTTACATATGTACATGTGTATTATAAAAAGAGCATTTTGTACACATATATACATAACATTCTTAGGCACAGAGGAGACTTTCATCCACGGTCACAATCAAGACACAGTCCTGTTGTCCTTTTTTATTTACCTTAGACCATGATGCAACTTGTTATCCTTAATATTGTGGTGTATAGTTCTGTTCTCAAAATTAACCATATATATAAAGTCACAAAATGTGTATAAGCATCAACACATATATAACTCAATTTTATTTTCATTTTTTGATTTTTAAAAATGATTTTTAAAATATAATATTTAATTCTACCTTATTCACCAAGCCGACTTGTATGGCAATTATTCCATATTCCACTTATTCATACACTCTTTTTTATGCTATTCCCCTCAGGAAAAGCCTCAAAGGGTAGATAGGCTTTGCAGCATAACTTGTATATCAGTCAATAGAAGCTCCAAAAGATTGAGAGAGGAAGTGAATCTCAGTGCTAAAGGTGCTGGTTGAGTGCTGATGCCTGTTGTTTCCATGGGTGGATTCAAAGGGACAACAAAGAAAAATAGGGGAAAAAACCCTCCAAAAAAACCTCCTCCCCTCTTGTTTATATGAAATAGAAAATTAACAAGTGATCTTTAAAATGGCTAGAAAATTCCAGATCTTTTAGTGCTCCAGAAGTGAATGCCAGTACCTTGAATTAAACTATGGAATGAATGCAAGTCAGCAGAGAGTAAGTCACATGGATTATTCTATAATTTTAGCTTAATGAAACAAGCTCTAGACTCTCCAAAAAAAGCACGGAATGCTATTATTGCATATTTTTCTATTGCTTTAACTTGAAATACTTTACACCCATCTGTCATCATTTTGGGATCAGCCATCTGAAATCCATTCTTGTTACACTATGTTTGGTTTACTTTTATGAATAATCTCAGTCAGTGATGAGCAATATACATTAATAAATAATATTTGTATGCTTGTGTATAGTACACAACGTTATAAATATCCATGGTTTTGTGAAATATGATGTTCAGCATGTGTATTCCATTCAGCTCTGTGTGATGGGTGCCTCAGGAGCAGAAAATTTTCTCACTAGTCTACTGATTTGCCAATTATTTCATCAGGCATATATCTAAACGTGCTTAACAAGTGTTTCCGAGGAGGTGACGACTATCAAAATATCAGCACTATTTCCTTATACTTTCATGACAGAGAAATAGCACTAAAGGAGATTACTTGCATTTGAACGGACTTTATCAAACCCCAAGAAAAGGTGTGAGCATAGAGGTTAATGTCCTCTCAATGGAGATGATGACCTTTAAGATTGTAGCTCAGTATTTTTTAAATGTCCAGCATCCCAAAACATTTTTTCATGATGTTCAAAGGATGACACTGTGGGTGATCTTGGGAGCTAGTAATAAGGTCTACATTAACAAAGTTTCTTCTGGAGATTAACAAGTATATTGCTTGGCAGCAGCATGGTAACACAAAGAATTCTTGAGGAGTTTTTGTCTTCCTCTTCATCCCACCCCAATTAAGGCTATTAATAACTCATTTTCTATATTTTCTCATTACAAAAACTTTGTTCTACACCATCTTCATCTATTTGCTGTACAGAAATAAAATCTCTCATAAAATATCCCTGACACCCTCATGGTCTCTACACATTGTCTTACTACATAAGTAGGTGCTAAAAATCAAAGATACTTTCAGGAAATAGGATCAGAACATGACCCTGGTAATTTTGGATTTTTTTTTTTTTTTTTCCATGAGGGAAGGGCTCTCCATCAGCAGGATTTGAAGGAATTACTGGTTTAGATTGGACATAGGCTTCTGTGTGTTTCTAGACTTCTGCCTATTCTAGCATGCTCTGAGCAGCTGAGTGTTTTAAGGTATTTCCTGCATTTCACTCCATCTCAGTGATAAAATGTAGATATCTTGGAAACAAATATTGAAAATGTGGTTTAGCAGTATATTTGTATAATGCCCTTTACATATCTCTCTTTCAGAAGAGCCAAATTTTACCTTCATCAGGACTTCTGGATGAAGTTCTCGAGTCATATTCCTAGCTTAAGGAAGGTATTCCTATGACGTATTGTGGTGGTTTAATCCCTGCCGGTGTCTGAGACCACGCGGCGGCTGCCCCTCCCCCACAAAGGGAGTGAAATACAAAGCCCCGGGGCTGAGATAAGGAGAGGTTTAATACAACAGAGCAACAGCAACACAACAGAAAATAACAATAACAGTGAAAACAATGAACAGAGCAAAGTATATACCGAAACAGCAGTGAGAGAACCGGCTGCGCCAACCCATGTGATCACTGATTCTTTCCACGCTCCCGCCAGGATGTGACATCAGCATGGTATATGAATAAACCGGCTAGAGCTGCCCCCCCACTGCTGGGGAAACTTAACCCTATCCTGGCTAAACCAGGACACGTATGGAACTGGCAAAGTTAATTAGAAATGGGAAGCAGGTAAAGCATCCTATATGACAAAGTAATCATTATTTTATCTCTACCTCATCTACACTGACACAGATAACTGACACCTGTATTTAATGGTAGGCAACCCCTCAACTTTGGGAAACTTTTTCATCAAATGGAAAGTGTTAGTTTACGATCAACAACACCAGACAAAGTAGAAGATTCCTTGGTAGCTGTTACAGCCATGTGCAGACAGTGTAACAGAGTGAATGTCTTAAAAAACACAACATGGATTAACCATCACTAAAATGGCAAATGGAGGTTCCACAAACCAGTGTTCTTTATCCTGGATCCCTAGTTCTTTATTCTGTATCCTTCTGCTCCCACCAACAAGTATCAGCCCTTTGAATTGCAAAACCTTCTACAAAGCTTGTTCTGATGTCACAGACTCACAGAACCACAGAGTGTCTGAGGTTGGAATGGACTTCTGGAGGTCATGTGGTCCAACCCTCCTGCTCAGGCAGGGCTACCTACAGCCAGTTGCCCAGGACCATGTCCAGACAGTTTCTAAATATTTTCAAGGAGGGAGCCTCCACAATCTCACTGTGCAACCCATGCCAGTGCTTGGTGACCCTCACAGTAAAAAAGAGTTTGCTGATGTTCAGATGGAACCTCCTGTATTTCAGTGCGTGCCCATTGCCTCCAGTCCTGTGTAGTGCTAGGGCCTGAATAATAGGCCCTGAAACAAAGTTGACCACTAGAGGAACCTCACAAACAAATGTTATCCATTATTAGTATCTGTTAATTAGTAAAATCTGTATTACCATTAACGTTCATTAATTAACGAAATATGTATGCTCACTAGTGAAAGATGTAGCTTAGGCAAAATGTAAACAGTAGTGAGGATGAAATGTTGTGAGGATGTGTATCCAACTTCCCTTGTTTAGCATTGTTCAAGGCTGAGAACCCAAGTGTTTGGCCTTGTTAGAAGTCCCTTAGTTCTCCCCGCACCAAGCCCTGGCCAGGCTTTGGGTGGAATTCAACAGGAGGATGAAACCAGATGTTTCCACTCAAAGAAAAGTGCAAGTCATTCTGATGCTGATATTTGTTATATAAGGCTGGACCCTGTTGCCTCAACTTTGGATGCTTTACCTACAGATGGATGTATCATGTAGGACTTTCCACTTGCAGGGAAAGTTACTCCAAATCCTTGATGCAACCAGGGCTCCCCAACAAACCACAGATCTGGATGTTGGTAACGTACACAAGTGGTGACATATCTTTCTTAATCACTATTCTCCCTGTCGTGTAGTAACAATTAGATGCATTACCTTGCCTATTCTTATTTTCTATAATTAACTGTACATAATAATAATTAAGTGTACTATTCTGTATTTTTCTTATTGCTTATTTTCTCTATTACTTGGTTATATCCTTTAATTATTAACGGTAAAATAAGCCTACTCTTTTTACTCTGGTGTCTGAGTTTAATTGGCACCCTCAATCAGCAGAACATCCTGTCACTGGATAACACTGAAAAGAGCCTGGCATAGTCCTTTTTGCACCCTCTCTTCAGGTATTCATACACATTTATAAGATCGCCTCTGAGCATTCTCTTCTCCATGCTGAACAATCCCAGCTCACTCAGCCTCTCCTCAGATGAGAGATTAAAGGACTGATATGAGTCCTTCCTACCTTCTCTTCACTCACTTATCACAACTTATAAAGCCACAGTAGACATTCCATACAGTCAAAGCTGTGTCTAGATATTTGCAGCTACAAATTTGATTAGAGGGCTCACTCTTATGTAAGTCAGACATGTAAGCACAATGAATCATTTCTTGAATATAAACTATGGATTTAATCAACTGGACTTGGGACATTATTTCAACAGGTTTACAATTTAACAGAAATAACTTTCATTCGAGCTAATGGGTACTAGTGAAAACTCTCTCCATGGAGAACTTTATCTTTCAAATTCTAGCCATTTTAATTATAGAACTATTTAAAAAATATGAGAGTATTTATTTCCTTTAAATAATAATTTTTCCACCTTTGACTAGAAACAGCAGAACTGCTTTTCCTTTCAAAGTGAAAAGAATTCACTCTGAGGCAGAGATTCAACACAGAAAATAAAAGCCCAAAACTTTCAACAACTGAATTGTGAGTGATGGAAAAGGTAGACAAGAATAGGAGACACTATGGAAGCCTAACAAGCATGTATAACCTTTCTTATTACAAGGATCATACTACCCATCACTGAAACAGTCTTTTCAATGAATGTTCAGAAGCAAAGGACAGCAAGTTGTAACTTGCTACGAATGATTTTACAATTGAATGTTTCTATATTCAATAAAAACTACAAAGCATATTTTAAGGTGGACAACATATTCTATAAGGTCAAAACATTATTATTAATACCTTAATTTTTGGAAAAAACCAGTGCCTTAGAGCTGAGGAATTCAAATTTATTTGTGTAAAATTTGTGTTTACACAAATTTTGAACTTTCTTACAGAAAATAATTTGTCAAAGGTTTTCTTGGTAAACTATAAAAAAACTCTCCTAAAGTTCAGTTGTCTCAGACAGAGTGTAATTACTACTTGCTATCACCCTCCAGTCACAGAACTCTTTGGTCTGTTAGTGGCTGGGAATGCCTGCTTTGAATAAATGCTCTATAGTTATATCTCAGCAACAGCATAAAGATTCCTACTTTTTAACTGCCTGAGATACATATAAACCAGTCAGAGTGGAGAAATCCTTAATCCTCCTGTGATTACTCCTTAATCACCCTGTTATAAAGGTGCAAACTATGATGATCTGAATGGCTGGTTCAACCACAGGTCTTGAGTGTTTTTTCAAGATGTTAAAACTCAATCGTGTATCAAAGAGGTGGGCAAGGCACAGGAAAGAAACATTGAAAATTAATCTTTTGGAAATGCAAAATTTACCTTTTTTTTTTTTTTTTTCCTTAAAGTTAAGGCTTTAAATAGATAATGTATTTCAAGTGGATACACTTCATTTTCCTTTCTTCCCACATTTTCACTGTTATAATTTGTCCAGGCTCCTTACTATGAAAATTGCTACCTACCTATTTCATTAAGCTGAACATTGTTGTAGGAGTAGTGACATCTCTCCAGCCTTTCATCCCGTGCATCTATAGATCATGACCTGCCCTAATTAGAATGCAGGGAAGGCTGTTCTCTATGAAGGTCTTTTGCAATTGACGAGGTAATTGATGCATTAAGCTACTTTCTTCTCATGTCACAAGAGGCTGAAGACTCTGAGGGTAGCTGCAGCTCGGAAGATCTGGGACATACTTTTTTCTAATCATTGGGTGTACTTTCTCTCTGGTTCAGAGCTCACTGAAAAGCTAAAAGTTACCTTTATATTTGGAGGAGCCCCTCCACCAACGTAAGTTAAAGATCTTTGCAGACAGGCAAGCAGACATAGGAAAGGGGTTTGGTGGAGACAGTATGTAAAAGATGAAGGAAAGTCAATTTCCAAACCATATTTTTTCCTTTTTTCTAAAGCCAGGTTTAACGATTTTAATTTCTTTCTTCTGCTTAGCTCGGTACTTAATGGGGAAAGGAAAAGAACAACTGTATGAAGAAGGATAGGAAAAGGCATAGCCTGGAGATGATTCTTGCTTGATCAAGAACAGCTATAATAATAACAACAGCTATAATAATAATTTCTTTAGCCCTTTGCATCCTTAGTTACTCAGAGCAAGGAATGTCTAACACCTCATAAGAAGGAAACATATTCCGGCCATGACAATAAATAGCTGATGCTTGCAACTGACTTCATTGAGTCTATTCATGTGATAACAGATCAATAGCTTGCATAAGGGTTGTATAACAGCCTCACATGACTGCCTATAAAAGCAGAAAGAAATGCTGTTCATTGCTAGGGGAGCTAGGTACAGGAACGAGTACTGCTAATGAGTGGGAAGGAAAACTGAACTCATACATTTTACAAAGAGTGCCCCAGATCATGGTGGCGATAATGAGTGCCATTGAAAAAATATGTAACACATTGGTACAGCAGGAGAAAGAAATCCATATTGCTGCTACTTATGCTGTACCTGTCGTGTGGATAAATACAGCAAGGAACTTCTGTTTTGCAAGGCTGCCAGTCTAGTAACTTTACTCAGTACTAAATTTCAAAGGAAAAAATAGCGTTTTATTACTTCACTTATCTTCTCCCTGTGGTATAAATTGCCCAAGAGTTACCTGTGGTTTCAGCTGCCCAGTTTCTATTGACTTTAATGACAAAAACATGGCTAAAACCCTATGCATCTCTATAAAAATCCTAATCATATCTGCTTAGTTTACTGACAAAAACAAGTTGTTATTACTGTCAGTTCAGCACAGCCAATATAACTGTTACAGAGCAAACTGAATTGCACTCTGCCTCGCATATTATCGACAAAATTGTCAGCCAGATTTTGATTCCAGAGATTTTACTGCTAGTGATGATTAGTGTTGTGCACAGCTAAATGACCAGGCAGCTTAGTTTGTTCTGGATGAAGCCCCAAAAGTTTAAAGTTCAAACAGTTCTCTGAACCTTTTCCAAATCCTATGGTTCTTCACAACTGAGCTAGCATTCTTGTGAGCACTGTGTGTGCAGATACCTTACAAGTTCACTAGTACTTCATGTTGCAGGTCAGTTGGAAAACACTGTGAAAATCACATTTTCAGAGTCATTCTGACTCTGCTGGCAGTGGTTTTTGCAGCAAGGATATGATGAGGTTCACAAGCATGGATTTCATATCAAAACATGTATATGTAATATTTATTTATGAAAAATGAATTTTATTTGATCTGGAATAGAGTCATTGTTTTTACCAAATCCATAGAGAGAGTCCTCAGAAGCAGCAGGAAAATAATTCATGGGAAGTGTGGCTGTGAGGACAGGCAGGGAGTCAATAAGATACCTCTGTAAGTTTTCCCTAATAGACTGGAGTAGCAATTCTGTCAGATGACTGAAGGATTATAAAGGAGATCCTCACAGTCCTCATTAAGGCTTTTTGACTTAGTAATATGGTATTTTCCCCATATCTCATCCTCCTGATTCAAAAAGGTGTTTTTTTCTGGGACCTCAATATTAAAGCAATAGCTGAGTTTCATCCACTAACAGTGCTCTGAGGAAAAAACAATGACAGCTTTTTTGATGATATCTCACATGTAGTTAAAAACAAAACAAAATAAAAAAACACTTTGAGGGGGTTTGAATGTGTAAAATCTCAAAGCATTTACGTATATGCACTTCATAAATGTATGATGAAAAGAACTAGTATTGACCCAATTTTACCAAGACAGCTTTCAATACAGATCAAAAATTAAGAGCAATAAAATATATAGGCAGCTAGTTTCCCTGTCTCATTTTGACATTTGTACTTCTTGTTATTTTATATTGCTACTAGTGTGACAGAAATGTCTGGAACAGGAAGACTACCTTAAAAAACCAACCTTAAAGATCAGACTGCACTTTAAGCCTGTGTCTGTCATGAGTCTTTTAATGCCTAACAAGGAAATACAGATCTAGCAACAGATCTACAACATCTAAAAGAAATTAGAATCGTCACCGTAACATTTGTGTTTGCTTTTATGATGTTATATGTGTGTGTTTGTGCAGTAAGGGCAGAGAGGTTGTTTAAAACAAGTTACACAGAAAAAGCCCTTCTTTTTTCTTCCTAAAATCTCATAATTATGAAAGAGAAAAAAGTGACAAGCAAGAGATTGATAGGGAATGAGAAAGAGCTATGTGCTCAAACACAGTGATATGCACAGTTACATGCACATCTTGTCAGTTATTTGCTTTTATTTTAATTAGATTTTTTTTGTAAAATATTCTGTCATCAGAGGAGATGAAAATCATGAGACAACGGGGAAGTCAAGAGAGGAAGGCCAGGGTAAACACAGTGCACTAAGAGACATTTCTGACGTGGGAGGCAGGGTGAGGTTGCCTTTGGGAAAAGGCAACAAGATGAGAGGACAACAGCACATTCATTCTTCCCAGGGCTGATGGTGGTGTTACTAGAGTGACTCACATCAAAAAGTTCAGAGAAATACGTCCCTTACTGTTTTTTTTACACATGCTATTTTTTGTAGAGTTCCTGCCAGATTCCCTACTTGTTTTTTCAGGCTTTCCTAAGCCCCACTCCAGGCCAGGTTTTCCCTAGCTTTTTGGGGGGTGTGCAACAGTGGAGAGATGAAATCCACAGGAGCATCAAGCAAGATTGTACTCTCTGGATATGACAAAAAGGCAGCTCTGTCCTCATTCTTTTTACAGTTCACAAAACCATGTTTCAAGATGGACTCTGGGATAGCGCCCAGTACTTATGACTGGAGGTACAGTGGGCTGCAATGAGTCTCATGAACGGTCAGATTCTGAAGAAATTTCTTTCCATCTTTCCATGGGCTGCAAGTAAATTGCAGCCTCCTGTTGTTCAAGTGACATCACCCATCCCTCCAGAAACAATGTTTGTCCATATTTATTCCTTAGCTACTAGCAATTCAAATCACGTCTGTCTTTTTATACTAATTTTGTCAGCTTTCAACAAGGAAATCTGGCCTTCTGTTCCTTTCTCCTGTAAAAATAAATAAATACATAAATATATCTTGGAAAATGTGCAAAGATGGACTTGAAGTTAACAGAGGACAGAGTACTTGAAAATGCAGGTCTATAACATAACATAGCTTATCAAAATCTATTTTTTGAGCTAGAGCTTCAATTTAATGAGCATGCTAACATTTCAGCAGTCATTATACATTGAAAAAAGTTTCCAATAATTAAGGATAATTGGCAATGGAAATAAAATGAACAGATGATAATGGGTCTGCAGCAGACTTCAGCAGCTTGCTCTTTAGCATGCATTGGGTAAGACAGCAGAGGCAAAGGTTTTTAAGTAGCAATCCAAACTGGTCAACTGTGTCTTAATTGTTATTCACCTAAATTTTTACACTCTGTGCCTCTGCCTCCATTTTTCAGTCACTTTGCAAGTTGTTGTTCTTTCTTTTTTCTTTTTTTTTTTTTTTTCCCTGGGCTGCCCACAACATAATATTCCAGGGTTAATTACCAGCCAAATTAAGTCTATATTTAATGATTATACAGTGTCACAATCCAAGCTTCTATTAGCTTTCCCTCTAATATCATCACGCATAAAACAATTCACTTTCAACACCCTGACTAACCTGTAGTGCCAGTTTTTATTAGGTTTTCAGATGAAATAGCTTTAATACATAATAATGTTGTTGAATACATAGGGATTTTAACAGTCTGCACAGCATTTTCCACAGCTTGCTGACTCTTTTTTTATGGTGGAACAGGGGAAGAACAAGAGGAGTCTTCATAACATTGGAGTAAATGCACTTTGGATCATGGCTCTGCCTGTTAGATCCATTGTGGTTAAAGTATTTTCACAATATATCATTTTCATTAATTTAAATCTTGGCTGTTAAAAGCTTGCTGTAGAATGGAAAAGGAATACAAAAGAGACAAATTCAAGGACTGCAATCATAACGTTTCCAGTATTTGTTTTGAAATAAAGATATTCACTCACCCTTAAATCTCCCTTATGATGTTGCCTTTACCAAAATGATGTTTTTACTGAAAAAGTAGAGATTCTTCCTTTTTGCTTCAACCTCAGAAACTGTATTTGGACACAGTTGTCTATTCCATCCTGCTGTCAATCATAATGACTCCAAACAAATCCCACAGTTACACATGCATACAGCAAACATAATGAATGATCTGATCTGTTTATAACACCATAGTATGCCCAGTCTAAAAGTCAAAGAAGTCTCTGCTTAATTTCAGTGGAAATTTGTAAAATGGTGATTTGGGAATATCACTTTGTTCTTGAATAAGAAAGCTTCAAATTACTTATGCAGGTCAGTTAAAAAAGTGATGAGAGAGCTTTGCAATTGCAAGGCATTGTTATGTGTCTGAATATACTACCTATGTTACCAAAAAAAAAATTATAAATAATAGAGAGAGATTTCCATTTTTCAATTGAAAGTCCTTTTTTTTATTTGCATCAATTTGTAAAGCCAGGAACTTTAGTTACCTTGAGACCCCTGCACACAACTTTGAAAGAGAAATATGTATTTTCTGTTCATAATTATGTCTAGTCCTAAAGTTCAGCCTCATGAGCCGCAAAAGGGATAAGAAATTCAATGAATCTCCATTTCTGGAAAGGATAAATATTCCCCAGCAAATCAGACATTCAGTATCCAGTTTAAAGCAGCTTTTAGCCCTAAAATGTTGTTGCTAGGACTGAATCACTTCTGCTTGGCCAGTTGTAAATGGATTACTGAGATGGGAATTTTTATATTTCAGAGAAGAGGAAAACAATTGTTTGGGAGTTTTCCTATTTTAAATATAACAACTATTTCAGTTTGCTTGAAGGAATTGCCTGTAGAATAAACAAACTGTTGAGTAGTGCAGAGGCAAAGCTGTGAAAAGTGAGGGATAGATAGATTAATTTTGGTCTCATTAATGCATTGTCACTTTTTGATAATCTCACTAGCTATATGGCAAACTGTGAACCATATTTAAACCTGTAATGATTCTGAAGAAGGATTTAGTTTTGGTGAATTTGGGTATCAAAATTATACATGAGAGATTTCCTCACTGGCTTAACCAAACATTAAACAGTAATAAAAGAATAGAAGTTCTGGTTTCTTGGTTTCTATTTCAGGGAAATGAGGACATACAGTGGAAAATTATGCATCAAGTGACTCAATGTGGGAATATAAGAATATAATCAACAAATTTCTGTTTAACAGGTATCTGTGTATAGAAGCATTAAGTATTGCTTTTAGTTGGCTGTTTCAAGTTAAAAAAGTTTATACAGTGGAAAGAAAGTGAATAAGATTTTGTTCAATTGTTGACACCATCTTCCATGAAATATAAATGTTATCTGCTGTATGAATATGGATGGTTTGACTGTTCAGTGTTTTACAGTTAGGTTTTAACATAACTTTTTAATGTTGATTTATAATACATGTAGCTTGCTATAGCTTTATAAGATAATTCAAGTATCTCTAGGCTAACTCCCAGTTCAAAGCAGGGTCACATATAGGATCAAGTGAGGTTATTCAGGGGATCAAACCAACATACTCAGGGCTTTGTCCAGTCTGATCTTGAAAATCTCCAAGGATGGAGACTTCACAACCTCCCTGGACTGCCTGTACTACTACTTTACTGTCTGTTGGTGAAAAGGTTTCTCCTTATATCCAATCTGAAACTTTCTTGTTACAATTTATAAGTTTTTCTTCTTGCCCTTCAACCATGTACCGCTGTGAAGAGACTGGCTTCATCTTCTCCCTACAGGTACTGGGAAGGCTGCTGTTAGGTGCACTCAAAACCATCTTGATTTCAGGCTGAAAAAGCCTCAGCTCCTCAGTTTCTCCTCCCATGTCAAATGCTTCACTCCCTGTCCATCTTAGTGGCCTTTCACTGAACTCTGTGCATGGCAATGAAATACCCTGTGAATTGCTTATGTTTACCAATAGAAAGAAACAAATTAATTGATATACATGCAGAAGCTCCATGCATTGGCTCTGCAGAAAAAAATCCACCCAGTTACAGCTTTACGGAGGCTTATACTGAGGATGTAAAAGAAAAGGTGATATTTATAGATATCTTAGATTCTTGTCTGTGCATACTCCATATTCCAAGTAATATAGAATCCACCAATACTGGCTTCAGAAGTGGTACAACATGAATTTTAGCTTATTCTATTTTCTTATCTTTCTAGAGATATGCCATTTTGTTTATTGGAATAGACATACCATGGTGAGTTACTTTCCAGCAATACACCTACTTGATTTACCAAACCCCATTCTACTATAATCAACATTACGTCAGACTGAAAGTCATACAAACAAAATATTTTTCATCCTTGTATTCTCCTAAAAGATTTATGACAAAGTGATGTCTAAGGAGACTGGATAAACCTTGGGGTTTTTTGTTCACAACATTTGACAATCCATTTGAGAAAGAAAAGCTGACCTAGATACCCAATCTGTTTAACTTCTCCTACTTTATGGCTTTGGCAGTTGCTTTTTCTACAGAGTTTCATGTTAATGTAACTGTTTGGATGAGAGTAAGAGTCTTGCATTAGTTTATGCCAGAAAGATTTTGCCCCTGAGTCTTACTTGTCAAAACTCAGTCTTCTCATGGGACTTATTTTTCCTCTGACCATGCCTGTCCCTACTGTACTAAACCTTCTGACTGGGACTGCTTGCTTAGGATATTTCCAATCTTTTTCACTGGACAGACAGTATACCCACTACAATAAAATATTCTCTATTTTATGGTCATCTCTGAATAGGAAAACCATTATTTTATGGTATGACTTAAATAATATTTCACTCTCTAATGCCATTTTTCCATTGTATTCAGTCTTTGGTCATATTAATATGAGTGTTTATATAACTACCATTTAATTTATGTGTCTCACTACTTCATAATTATCACATTAAGAATGTACTTTCATTTCAGGAGAGATGACTTTTTGTACCTTGGCTATACTTAGATGACTAATTACAGAGGTTTGACCCTGACATTCAGAAGAAGGCTCAGATATCAGAGGAAGTGATCATTTTCTTGTATTTAAAGTCTTCAAGTAGTCAATGGACACGCAAATGCAGCTCCAAAATAAACTCCAAAATTAACATGAATCACCTTAACCTGGTTTTCTGCATGGACTGTAAAGAAACCTGAGGAAAAGCAGACTGCTAACACAGAACATAGGACTTAAAATCCTTTCTCACCTTAAAATCAGCGAAACTCATTTAATAAAATTCAGTGCAGGCAGTGGAGAATACTGTATTTTCTTACCCAAACGGTGCTCTAGGAAGGCCTTAAGAATTACTGGAGTAATTCCAAACTGTTTGAAAAGCTTTAGGCAAACATCACAGTTTTAACTGCAGAGGAGCTAATTTTTTTTTTCAGATTTCAAAGAAAAGTGTTCTATGAAAACAGAGCCACCACTTTGCTCACAAATTATTGATAAAATTAAATGATGAAATGAAAATCACTCTTTATCTCTTTAGAAAATAATTACATAAAAATCCAAATTTGAAGGGAATACTCACATGGAAATACTCAAAAAAAAAAAAAATAAAAGGAGCTGGTCCATAGTTTAGAATAAAAGGATTGACATGAAGAAGGCAAAGGTGTGTTTTTATTAATTATTCTGATTTATAAATGACCAGTTCAATTCATCCCAAAAGATTATGACTGCATTCTCATTAAGTCCTCTTCATACCTTTTCACAAGTGCATATGGGCTTTGAAATGCACGTAACTGTAATTGATACCAGAACAACGTAAAGTGGCCTTAGTACAGTTGAGAATAAGGTCCTTAATTTGGAATGTTTCAGATGTGTTAAACTTTAAAAAATAGTGGAATACTTTCATATTTTTAAATATTCTATAAGAATATAATTCAAAGGCAGATTTAATTTAAAAAAAACCCTAAATATGAAGCAATAAGTTTGCAATATCCACTAATCTCTTTGGCAATTTCTCTCAACATTTAATAAGGATTTTTACTATATTGCATAAAGCCTAACATTCTTCATGTATGTTTACAATGCTCAATGCAATGGCTCTGAGAGAGTTGGTATGGTTTATTATAAGCAAGACAACTCCCTTGGCCCTTAGAATCAGTCTAAATGTAGAAACAGCTTTCAGATATCAAATATTAGAACAATTTAGCAAGATGCTTAAGAATGCTCATGGAAATCTCATAGCCTTAATGTGGTGACTATCCATCAAGTAGTAATTCACTGATATATTCACCTGGCACCAGATTAAGAACAGGACCCAGTCACTGTGAAAGTGTTTATTCCAAATAAAGCACCAAACTGTGGATGTGGAAGTCACATTGCAGGGGTTGGTTCCCATGATTGGTACTGGCAGGACCAACATGCTGAACACTATTTTTGGATTCTGGATTTCCTCAGTGCAGACTTTAGTGTGGTAACTTTATGGGTATTTCGCATTTCATGCCCTGACACTTTAACTTGGGGAACATGATATGTAGCTGGATATGTAGCACTCCTTTAACTGAAAGGACAGTGCTACATTTCCTCCCTTCCACATAACAACAGAATGGTTAGACGATTTGCCCAAGAAAATAGAGATGGGTTCATTTTATCAGCCAAAGAGCCCTTCACATTCCTAAGAAAGAACTCTATTAAGTTATAGACTAGATCATATACAAGTTATCGCTCTTATTGGCACTTGGCTGCTGTCAAGATATGAATTCAGGAATCACAGGACAAGAAAGAGAGCAAGCAAAAAATCATGCCCTGCTAGAGGCAGGAGGTGGACCATTCAGCGTCAATAACTACAGTGTTTCTGTACCAATAGCCTTGCCTGGTATAAGTTTATTGGAAGAGATTTCATGGTTAGAACTTTTAAGCAGATAAAGGAATTTTCTTACCTGTTATCTTAAGGTAATTCTGCATCCCTCATCCAGCCTACATTTCACTTATTGATGCATAGTTATTTTAGAGCTTGTCATCATCCTTTTCACATTTCAGCAAGTGTACTGTTAGTTTGAATGATTTAAAATACTTGCTGCAAAGACCAAGAATACAGAAGAGTGTTTATTCTTGTTTACAAGAGCGTCAATTTTCTGGATTACTGAACAGAACAAGATGGAGAATAACTTTATTGGTACATCCAAAGATCTTTGATTAAAATGAAAGATTTTACAGCTTCAGCTGTAATAAGAGGTCTAGACTGGTAGACACTGCAGTAGGCTCAGGTACTAGTTACTCGGCCAGTTTGCAACAAAAGCAGAAGCTGGTCAAACATGGTCCATGTTTCAGTTTGCTGTCACAAAAAGAAGCACAGTCTGATCACTCCATCTTTTATACCATACCTCTTCATATGGGAGACCATAGGATGGTCTGCAGTCACACTGAGATCACCACTCACAGGTACTCTGGTAAACATCCCTGATATTGCATGATTCAATGAGAAGTAAGCTTTGGTAAAGAGGTGGCAATTAAAATGTCACATGAAAGCAAATACACAGTTTTGGCTCACTAATGCAATATTTATGACTTTAAAAATTAATTCTCTTTTCTGGAAATTAAGAATCTTTTTCATTGTCTATCAAATTAGACTGTATATTTCATAGGTACCAAGTTGTTTATCAACCAGTTCATGATATTCATAAAAATATTTCAATTAAATTTTTTTCAGAGTTGCAAATAAGTATAGCTCCCTTCATAAAAAAAAAAAAAAAAAAAAAAAGCGTGGATTTTGTTCTGTTCATTAAACTTTGGGTCCTTCCTTTTCATTTACTGCCACTTAAACACAGAACTGGGAACCCAATTTTTCTATCACATAGCCCATGGTTCACTTTGACTGCCTGCACCAGGCAATGGGAGAAGAAGCTGTAACCCAGATTCTGAGATTTAGAGGTTAAGTAACAGAGTTAGGACTCTAGACTTTAGGACCACAGACTTTAGTAAATTGCTGGCCAGGATCCTTTGTGAGACCATGAAGAGGAGTAAAGTTGCTCTGGATGCCCGCTGGATTTAAAAAAATAATAGTAATTACTGTACTAGGGAACAAAGTATCTTGTTCTACAGAAAGATAAGACATTTTAACAGGAGGCCAAGCAGGAAATTCTTAAAAAACTGAACTGCAAAGATAGAGCATACATGAAGTAGAATCTAGGACAGGCAGTGAAAGAGAAGTGCAACAGCATTTCTTAGGCTTTCAGGGGTGAACACAGTAAAAGACAAAGCCTAGCTGGACTGAGCCAAGCTATTTTCATTAGTGACAGATGATGAAACAAAAGGCAACTTTTACAAGTTAAGGCTTGGGTTCTTCAGACTGACATTAGGAAAAACTTCTTCATTATAAAGTTAGGGCAGTAGAGACACAGATTGATCACAGAGGTCCTTCCAAGACTCCATTAGACAAATCAACAACAATGTAGTCCTGATTCAAGTGGGAAGGTGCCTAGATGTCTATTAAATGTCCTTCCAGACAATATTTCTATAATTCTGAAAATGTGCATGTATAAAAAACTTTTGAAGAATATTTCAGAATCAAAATTAATCACACTAACATTAGCAGAACTATGGTGTACAATCTCTGTTTGCTCTTTGCTATGTGCAAGGTCATCTTCCTTTTCACTGATCACCCTTCCTTACATCCTTTCACTGACTCTTCTTTTTTTCCATCACATCTAGTTCATCTACTTGCTCTTACCTTTCATGCTTTTCAAAGCTCTAAGTATCCCTACCTATTTGTTCTCTGACTCTAATGAGTTGCTCTTTGACATTTCCACTCCATCAGTGATAGTAGCCCAAACTATTCACTTGACAGTTTCTGCCACAGGAGTCTTAGCACTTTTACAAATAGAGTGCAACTCCTTGAATTAGTGCATAAAGCCATTAACCTCTCATCTTTCAATTCCCATCTTGAGACCCACAGGATTTGGAAACGGCCAGCTGATAATGGCTAGATAAAAGGCCATTGGGGAATGCTGATACCTATTTTAAAAGTTTACAATGATGTAGAACCATCAGGTTGAAAAATACCATACTAGATAACCTTTATTATAATTATTATAATCTTATTATGGCTTCTGTCTTACTGTAGATTTGCTGCCTACCTCCATTTTCTCTTGCAAACTCTGTAATCTAGGTAGAACACTTTCCATGGTCTTGACAGACCACTTCACAAAAAAGGTCCATATCCTTTTTAATCTCATATAAACTGATGATTAGAATAAGCCTCAGTGTCACTATTTGTGTTTAAGAAAGTTATTTAATCCTAACAGTGTTGCTTCAGAAATTAAGAATAACTATGGACATAATTTAAAAAAAAATTCTTGTGGTTCACCAAAGAAGCTGAAATTTCCATCTGCTTTTTTATGAAGAGCAATCCATTCTTATTTAGAAAATAATTTATTTTCTAATTTAAGTCATCCAGAGGACCCACAGGTTACCATATACATAAAAGGGAAGGCAGGCAAAACACAGTATAAACCAAACTGAATATTAATATAAAATGCAAATCTACATAAATGCAGTAAGCCTAGATAAGATAATAAGATATTCACACCATATTGGACTTGTTATATGAGGACTGAACTGAGATTAAATCAAGCTAATTACCAGTCTTAGATGACAGGAAGAGAAAAAAGGACCTGCACTCTTGTCAGTAAAAATATTATGAGTGTGACTTGGCTATCTACCCTGAACAGCAGCAGTTCAAGGCAACTGTACCCCAGGAGACCAAAGAAAAAATTGTGGCTTGGAGGTCACATTCCTTCACAGATTTTTCTTTGCTCTGATAGAAATGTAAGTCACTTTATTCTTCCATGTAAACCATTTTATACCTCTTAGAGCATAAATTCAGCTATATACAGGGGTTTTGCCTCCCAAACTTCTTGCTCCCTTCTGATGTGCCTGCATGCAGAAAAACTGAGTGCAAAGTCATTTTTGCCTCCTCTGAGGAAAGTCCATGCAAACAGATACATTTCTTTTGAATGAAAGAGTTTATTCCCCATAAAATGTAGATTCTATGGCAGGAACTTTCATTCTCAGCTTACGGGGAAGCTACAGTGAAGGTCTAAGCAACAGAACAACCATGCTTATCAACTGCTAATGGCCTTTCCTTATGCCAGATGAGTAAAAAATCAAAGTTATTTCAGTAAATATAAAAAAGGACCATATGTAAATGCAATTGTTTCTGCAGCTAGTTATTGTAAGAGGTAACAAGGTGTAGGAATAGGGAGCTAGGAAACTTTATATTTTTTTCCACATTCTCTTTTCTGTAATTTTGATCATTTTCCCATTCTGTCCTTGTTTTCCCATTTATAAAATTTGAATAGTAAGAGTTACTGGAGATTTTTTAAAAATAATTTTAAAAAAGAGAAAAACGCACAACAATTTAGATATTCTTCCGGGGGGGATATAAATATTCCTTTCTTATTTGTAGATCTCAGAATGGGTTTATGAAACATTTACAAGTATTTGTTGAGGTTTTACAAAGGAGTAAACACTATTCTCATTTGATTATACATGAAATTCAAGAAGCAGTAGATACATGATACTTCCTGCTTCATTAATAAAAGGAGTTACTCTAAATATTGTCCTTATGTTATGATTATTGGAACAGGATATTATCCTCAGATCAACCACGTGATGTTTTTTCTCTATTTTCTTTTCTACCCATACCTTAGCAAAGAGAATCCCACATGTTTACAAAACCAAGGTGTGAAGCCCAGGTCCTCAGAAGCCATTACTGTAATTGTCTCAGACACACTGTAAAACAGCAAATAAAAGAGCAAACAAGTTGCAGAGATGAAGAATGTCACCCATTTCTATAGCTTCAACTCCTCAACTGAGCTTTGGGCAGAAGATGTAGTTAATCAAGTTTCTCTGTGGCATATCTCTGATCCAAAGGAGTGGTTTGGGTTTTTTTTCAGCTTGTTGCTTCTTTTAATCTCATTGAAGAAAAAGCCAGCAGCAGACAACAGTGGTAGTAGCAGTTCTTTGTCTGCCCGGTCACAGGAGTTAAGAAAATGAGGGATTTCAATGGTGATCCCAAGACCTCTGAAAAACTGTCTTCCAAAATCAGTGCTCAAGATGTGCAATCTGTGTCTTTGCTATATTGTCAGATAATATGCATTCAAGTGCCTTCCCACATTTTTTCTTGTGTGCATAGGGTCTATCTGGTGGGAAGAAGGACATTTTTATTATACTTAAAATACAATTAATTAGTTCAGATATGTCTTATACGGTGTTACATATAGTTACTTACACCAGTTATGCATGAGACTGATTCTGCAGCTGTCAGGATTTATCTCCTATATTTGTCCATCAGCATAAGATTATATATGCTGGTTCAGTCCTAAACTTCATAGCTCAGTACCTTGTTTCCAACAGTGGCTATAAGGATATTTCTAGAGAAAAGGTAAAACAAGTCAAGTATATTGACATTTCACCTTAGCACAGATATTTTCAGCTCAGAAACTTGGAATGGGATGGGATCACTCATGATGTGATTGCCTTCATTACAGTGTAGCCTACACTATGAAAAGTTTGAGAATTCCCTGGCTTAAGTGACTGTTCATGAAAAATACATACCAGTAATGCTGAGAAATCATTTGGTTTTATCTCTTGCTAAGGTTGGACAGATTATGAAAGCATGGAGAAAAGGTCAGGAAAAATATGGTTTTGCCTACATACGTCCTATTCTGATCATTTTCTAATGAGTGCCATTAATGTGTGGCTTTGTGGGATTTATAGTGGTGGAAGAGAAAGTTCACAAGGTTCAATATCATTTCATGTAATGGGCCTTCCTCCTTGAACTGTCACTGCACATTTTACAAGTCTTATATACAGCCCATAGTTTTAAGAAAAAATCCAAGAGTATAATTTACAGAATAAAAACAAATCAACTCAGTAAATCTTCCAAAGCCATGAAGGTTTCTCTTTTGATCATTTCAAAATGATGGGGAGAATTGATGAGCTACAGTTTCCATCACCTAATGTCCTCAAGACCCATATTAACATGCTGAGTGTTATTAAGACAGATGTCAGTAGCTGTATAAATTCTCTGTGATGAAAAAGTATCTGAATAAGCAGGAAATAAGTACTGAAATGTAAAATCCTGCACTGTTAATATACCCAGAGGAGGATGTTACAGCTGAGGTTTAGATGTACTTATATAAAGCTCCCTATCTTGGAGCTAATGAAGAGATACTGACAGTTTGGCTGCAGTGTCTCTGAAGTGTTTTAATGACTACAGATTAATCAGTTTCTAAAGCAGCATTCCCTAGTGGTTCCCCACCCCAAAAATCATAACCCCAAACCAGCAACTGAATGTCATTAATAATTAAAAAATAAAGAAATAAAACAACAAGGGAAAACCAAAACAAACCCCCCAGCCCCTCACCTCTTCATGTCATGAAAGCTGGAAGCATTTATAGTCACATTCTCAACAAGAAAAAAAGCCAGAGATGACACTGGATTTAGTGGAGCAGTCAGTTAATTGTTACGGTGAGGGTTTTAATTTTCTTCTCAATGTAAATCACAATTGAGGAAAGCATCTGCCACCTCCGATATTTCCTGTGCAGTAAATTTAAATGGATTAATCACCCTGCTTGTTCTGAAGCTCTGAAGAATGATGAGCACTTGCCAATGGGCTGTGGAGTCCCTGGCTCATTGATTTTTGCTGTCTGGGTGGAATTGGTGGGGCTATGGAATGATTTAAATAGAAATTAAAAAATAAATCATGCCTAGACATTTTTTGCCCACCCATTCCCACGCCTTATCATCATAAACTGATTAAAATATTTTCCTGGAGACCAAGTGGGTTTGCTAGCAGACTATTGGGATAGGGTTGTACTTGATCACAGTCAAACAAGGATTGTAATGTTGACTTTGTGCAGGAACATTTTTACCAGTGCAACAGAATTCCTTAATGTAGTGCTTGATACAAAATGTCTTAATCAATGGCCATTTTTCCAAATAGCTTCAGTGAGTTTTGTGTTCTACCGAAAATGTGCAACTCCCACTTTGAAGTTCATGGAAATTCAGCAACTTGCAGAGCCCACATGAACCGTTCATGGACTTCTCACATGATGCCTTTCTCTTTTTTTATAATTGCTAAATCCCATTAAAAAAGAGAGACTGAAGGTGCAGAAGGGGAGTGGGAAGCCAGCTTTCACAGTCTGCCCAGTGCTCATCTTACAGGTGAACAACATCTGTAGCTGCAGGGGTCTTGCACATTACTAAATGTGAGAGAAGATGGTACAAGAAACTGTCTCTCATTTAAGAAACATGCTTCTCTGCTTAAGAGAAGATCCTGATCCACAGAAAGACAGAAAATAAGAAGCTGGAAACTAGAAAATATGTTATGATTCACTTGTAAGAAACCCTGTGCTTTACTGAAGAGGGTACATCATGCTTTTGTGTTTCTGGTATTTTTTCATCCTTTTTAGAAAATATCTTCTTTTTGTGTTTATATTCCTGTTTCTCTCTCTTTTTTTTTTCCTTTTTTTAAATTTATTTTTATATTTCCTGCCTTACAGTGTATTTCAGAAAGATAATATACATTTGTCCATTCATTATTTTATCAAAAAATAACTGTTCTATCAAAAGACATTTTCTAGTATTTCCATGTGGTTATTAAAGTGAAGAGAATTTTTTCCCCTGTTTTTTCTGTGCCTCAGCTAAAATTAATCATACTGAAGGCCTATAAACCATTCAAAACCAAATGCTGCCAAAACTCATCATCCTTGCAGAACTGAAATGATAGGAGGATAAGTAGCTGCTTTGGTGAGATTAGTTGTATATTTGTATGAAAGAGAAAAAAATCATGTAAGGTTAGGTCATGAATGTATGGCTGAAATCTCTTCTGCTTTCATTTTCCAACTGAAGTATTGATTTAAGCAGCCTGTGAAATAGCATGAAGTAGATAACTGCTTTGGCTGTACAAATTAGCTACTTTTAAAGGTATTAATGACTACGTAGGTATGATAGGGAACATCTTTTGCATAAGGATCTCAATGGGTCTCATGTATATTCACTAATTAAGCTTCACAATAAGCTTGCAAGCTAAATAAAGAGTATGAAGTGATTTTTAGTATGGCACAAAGCCATACCAGACTGGAAGACAGTAGTTATTTCCGGATGTAAACCAATATTTTTCAAAAACGCAAAGGTAATTCAATTTTTTAATGAATTTAAAATGGATGTGAGCATCTTTATGAAGTCTTAGAAATGTTGCCATGAAGAGTGTAATGAGCATAGGATTCAGATTCCTATCAATGTCCCAAGCAAAAAACCCTCCTTTGCAGGAACATCATCTCATCAACATCATGCTCTTTTAGCCATGCTCAGATGAATCAGGGGTGATTCACACAAAGGACAGCCATCTGCTGCATCTTCCTATCCCAGTGCCTACATAGATGCACAGCTTCTTATTCAGATTGGAAATACAGTTAAAAAAAAATACATGGTTGTTTGAACACAGAGTTAATAATTTACAGCATGGGTGGAAGGGTATAAACTACTTTGATATTTCTACTGGGTTTGTCAGTACATGCAGTAAAGCAAAGATCAACAGTCTCCATGTCAGTAGTCTATTATTTAATCCAGACAACATAAAGACTGGATGATCAGACAGTGATGATGTTTCTAAGCAATAACAAAATCTCTTTTTCTCTTTTCCTCAGAAATTATTTTCTGAAAAATGTTAGAAAAATATAATCTTTTTTCTCAGTGATACATTTGGTCTTACCAACTGTTTCCTTCCAGTGGTGGACAAGCAATGACATACTATTCTCAGAAGGTATTTTGAGGCAGGATTTAAATGGGAAGAGATACAGGATTTGTTGGACAAAGGAATGGTGGAAGACTGAAGGGCAAAAAAAGGATTGGAGAACACACAGAAATGTGATTTTTCTGTCTACAAAAGTGACAGGTACAAAATATCCACATGTGTTCCTTATAAAATGCATAAGACTATTGAAACAGGTAAAAATTGTCTTACAGAAATAAAACATTCAAAGCAGTAACAAAAAAACCCAACCAAACTAAAAAACAACTAGGCACGTCTTGCTACAAAATTATTCAGGGAGTCAGGTTTCTTATGTAATTAATGTATTAAGTGAATCTGTCTTATTCTGTACAGTTGCTTTTGAATGATTGTTTGCCTGTCTTCCTGATCAGGTGTCTGTCAGGACACGTGTATGATACACACCTACATGAATCATTGGTAAGGTAAAATATACATGCTAGTAATATGAGTCTGAGTTATCTGGATTCAGGCAGCCACAGAATTTTACCCTGTTTTTGTCAGCCAGGCCCCAGTAGCTCATGATTGCCATGACACTTACAGCTGAACCTGTCATGTGAGTAAGGATAGGTCTGAGCTCCAGGCAGCCCATTTCACCTCTTTTCCCCGCATGCCTGCAGAGGAAGATGGATCCCTCCAGATCTGAGGTAGAGTGAGCATCAACATAGAAACAGCAGCTAATCATTCAAGGGAAAGGCTTGTTATGCTAAAGGGAGAACTTGTGTCTTGGGCTGTACTCTCTCACATGTATGATATAAAGGTATTAAGTATATGGTAGTTATTTGTGAATTTATCACCAGGAAAGCTGGAGAGAGAAGCTTGGAGTATACAGCCATATAGCTCATTCTGATTTTATTTAGAGAAAGGAAGCAATGGGGAACAATATCAAAATTCACTGGTAGAGGGCAAGGATTTGGGAATGCTACAGGCAACATTATTAAGACAATATAACCTAAATTTTCCCTTGTTAAGTGGATTACAAAAGGATAAAAGACAGCTTGAGTGGTTGTGCAAAGAAGAGATCAAAGACATAAGAATGAAAACTAAAGGAATTAAAAAGAGGGGAAACCAGGGCCAAGGAAGCTGTGACTGATCTCCTGATTTGTGTATTTCCTTTCACAGAACAGCTGTAGAAACTTTAAAAGCTTTGATGCCTCAGTGTCAGGCCAGGTTTCATTTCATTCCTGTTTTTCAGGCTGTGAGAGGAAGAGGTCACTGCCCACCTTGTTCTGAGACCCTCAGCACGGTCTGGCCTACAGGGTAATAGGATCTGTGGGCTACTAGGATATGTCACAGCTCCTACTCACCCACTTCCCTAAAGGGCTGGCACCAGACGGTGCTAACCTTTTCTGCTCATGATTGGCAGTCACCAGATGAGGCATCCAGCATCTTTGTTTGATGTCTCTCTTTCTGCTTGCCTGGGAAAGAAGAAGCTAGGAAGGAAACTTCTTAAGAAGGTACGTGTTGCTTTTGCAAAGCTATGCTGGGGTGCATGGCACTTCTGCCTGCTTTCTTTCTAAGCTCCTCGTGTGACTAATAGGGTTAGAAACCATCTAACCCTTACTTGTAAGCTCTTTAGTGCTTTGAGTGTCTTTTAATCTCTTGTTCTGCATGTAACACAATGTATCTCTGATTTTGATGCTCCCAACACCTCTGTTGTAGAAATAAATAATAATAATTACAGTGATTTGTCTCCAAGAAATTACTCTTTTAAAAGTAAAATATGTGTTAATTTCAAAGAGTTTCTTATTATACAAATATGGCACCTGTTTTCAACTAAGAGCAGGATCCCAAGTGCTATGATTCAGGGAGCAGAGCAGAGACTCAGGAAGTTAATAAAATGTGTTGATTGCTTTATGAAGAAGTTGCAAGCTTATGAATCCTTAAGACTGTGCAATTAGTGACTACCAGTGAAAACACACCCCCCTCAGGACATCAGCAAATCCATGAATTGCAGTAAAGTAACAACTAAACCAATTAACAAGTGAACACAAAATCAATTATTGTGAAACAGGCTAGAACAAAACAATGACAAATTCTAGTTTTGAAACAAGAACAGAAAAAACAAACGAGTATTTCAAGCATAAGTAATAACAGTCTACACATATTAATTCACATAAGCATTAATATAGAATATCTCATACAAAGAATATAAGAAAATATAAGAATAATAAAGAATATATCATACAAAGATTTGCATGTCCACTCAAAACACATTTAAAAATACAGCATCTAAAAAACCTTCAACCAATCCTACCTATATACATTAGCAGATGATTGCTCTATGATCTCCTTAGGTAATATGAAAGATGTCAGACTTGTGGCATAAACCAAAGAAATACTAATGAGAAGAATATAATTAGACATAAGAAAAATATTTTCTTTATCTTGTAAGTCTTTTAATTTTAGCTTTTCATAACTGCAGCCCAATTTAGAAACAGAGGAAGCCAG
This sequence comes from Strix aluco, assembly GCF_031877795.1. NCBI lineage: Eukaryota > Metazoa > Chordata > Aves > Strigiformes > Strigidae > Strix > Strix aluco. The sequence continues at coordinate 49,031,278 of NC_133931.1, forward strand.
TCATGAAAGTATATGATGTACTGCAGAAATTGTAATCCTTCCTTAAAGGATAGCACACAGAAGCTTGCTGGCTTTTTAATTTTTATAATGCGGGGTTTCACAGCAATGTCCCATGTATGCAGCCTCTGAACATCTGAGTATATGATATCACTAGCTCAACATATATACAGTCTTGCTCTTGAGAATGATGTCAGAGGACTCATTGTCCACGATCAAGTTGCCGTGACTTCACAGAAAGGAGTACTCTTAGATGCCTGATAATTAGGGATCTAATGGAGACATTCAGAGACTCACTGCTTTATATCAAATTGCTCCTGTTGATTATGTTTCAAAGGCTAGATGGCAGCATTGTCAACTCTCATGATTTTTATCATGTTTCCTGATATTTGGTATTTTCCTTAAAATGCCAGCTGTCAGAATGCCAAGTTTTGCTGAAAAGCTCAGTGTTTCATTAAAGCTATGTTTTTAGTTGTCTGATGGTCAGAAACATGGCTGGAGCTCAAAAAAAAAAAAAAAAAGGAATGATAAAACTGGAGGGGTTGCAGTCTAAGGACAGTTTTATGCACCCAACAATAGCATAATTTAAATCACTAAATAAATCACAACACTGAACAAAATGTTAGTGGTAACAAAAGAATCCTCCAGTTCTCCTTTCTGAAATAAGACGTAAAGACCAGTACAAGTGGAAAAAAATATTTCCCTCTTTTATTCTCAGGATTAATGGTTATTTTTAGGAGATCAACTAAAGACAGTCATCTTAGACTTCCAAAGAGCTTTATCAACTTATCTGTTCTTATCCTTTCTCCACTTTGCCCTATTGTCATTTTATATAAGATCCTCAAGTCAGAGATCATCTATTTTTATATCGCTGCCAAATGCCAGATACAACTCCAATGTGAAATAAATAAATAATCACAGCATTAATAATGTCAAGTATTCATTAAAAACACTACTACAACAACCTTCCAGGAGTAAATTCTTTTCATATTTGTAATGAGTTATGAAATATTCATTTGTTGTTGATCCTGAATACTGTAGTTAATTTGTCAGTAATTATATGAAGAAAGTTACTAAAATTACACAGTGCTTAAATACTTATGCTGCTACCAAACGCTACCAAACCCATACTTGGATTATGAGATATCCACTACTTAATATATTTTAGCTTTCAGTTGAATATCTCATTTAGATTACATTACCTGTATTTTTCAGTTTCTTTAAATGGCATTAACCTTTCTTATACCTACATTACATTTCTTCACTTATTTCAAATACATGAAACTCATTACATGTTAAAATAATTCATGGTATAATTTATTGATATAAACTCTAAGTAGAACTCTTCAGTCTTAAATTTATTGTAGAAGAATAATTCTGCCCAGTCTTATAGTGGAATTCTAACTAGTGTGTATTTTCTTTGGATGTGCTTTAGAATATTTTCAAACACAGTGTATTTCTGCCCCTTTTTCACATTCAACTTTGAACTCCAGATTGTGTATTTCATCCTTTGCACAATGACTCTAGGATTTTGTTTTTCAGTCTTCAGCCTGTAGACACCTAAAAACACTTGCAAGCAAGGTGTGGTTCCTAGTATAATTTAAACCTATTGTGTATTCATTTCACTAAATTCCTGTCTCAGAAGTGCATGGGTTAAGCATGTACAGGCACTGAGTTTTAGAAACATTAATGTCAATGACACCTCTTTATGAAGAAATTAAATCAAGTAGGTCTTTAGTCCTGGCTACTCTTTATGTAATTTAGTGCAAACAGTTGCTACAACTGCTATTCTTTAAAAATATAGTGTATATGTTTTCTATATTGAATATGGAAAGCCAAAGGATTTGACAGTGGCAAGGAATTTATGCTCAGAAAAAGGTTTTCTTCAGAAAGTGTAGTTTTCATTACATGTAAGTGAATATGTAAACCAATATGATACGTATATGTAGGTATATAAAAGTTTTTCAATCTAATACAATTTTGCCCAAGGATTTAGATTTTTTGTCAGGCACATTTAAATGGCAGATTTAATTTCAAGATGTTCTGACCAAAAGCAGAATGGTTCAATTTTTAAATTAAGTTTACCATGCGGTTTTGAATCATCTGACAAACCAATAAACTGTATCATCCTATCAGTACATCACACTATGGACGCTGCTCTTATAGATCAAACTCTAACAGGGTTAATACATTCCTATAGTGAAGTCTGAATTTTCCCCTGATTACATTTTTTAGCACATTGTGAAAGGTGCAGTATTCTGAAAAAATACTGTGAATTCCAGAAAACATTAAAACAATGTATGGATTCTAGGTGTAAGTTTTCATAAGGAAGTATCTCTTTTCTTAATACAGCTGATAAGGGGCAACAAAAATACTATACTTATAGTCAAATTGTCCTATTCATTCATAAACTATGTCTTGTAAAAATAAGTATAAACTACAAATGTTTAATTACTTGGTTTAATCTAACGGTAAAGGAAGAATTGTTTGGTTTGATTTTAACCTGCATAAAAGCAGATATGCAAGGTATTAGTCTTTTTTCCCCCAACATGTAATTAACTTTATCTACTTTAAAATATAAATATTGGTTATAAAAAAAAAAAAAAAAGAAGAAAAAGAGAAATGTGAAAATCTAAAAAAATCTTTCAATTAAACCTAAGATCCTCTGTGCCTAATGGATTATTGGAAATGAGACTTGAACTCATTTGTTCAACCTGTTTACCTAATTTTTCTTTAAAAGGGAAAAAAAATGTGGCTCTGAAGTAAAAGTGTCCTGGGCCAGATTTGTGTAATACCCTACCTAATGATTTCCAGCCATTGCATGCTAAACCAATTTTGAGGTTACTCTAAACTCAACTTCTGGAAGACACCCAGCCTGGAAAAGGCAGATGTCTCCCTTACTGAAGTCTTTTTTCCCCTTCAGTGTAACAAGCACTGACCATGTGTGTGTTGCAGCTGAAGATATATACTGCTACACTTAAATTGAGATGGATTTCAGAAATTTTCATCTGCTACCTCAAATACCTCTCTGTTGAGCCAGCTACTATATACCAGCCACCCAAACCCAAGTATGCACCAGGGGGCAGTGGGGCCAGCTGCACTGCAAGATTCAGGGAGCTGGGAGTGGGGAGCTGGGGGTGGGCAGCACAGTCGGCAAGGTAGTGCCCTCACCCACACGGGAAGCAGCCCCATAGTACCCTCTCAAGAAGAGTGGAGCAGGTTTGGTGATGGTACCCAGGGCCACCCACAGCCCAGACCACCAGGCAGGACCATAGCAATGGGATGAGTCCCCAGGTCAAATCAAGAGACCAGGATCAGGAGGGCACAATGATAGGAACAGACACAACTGCAGTGTTGCTCAGGCAACAATCAAATGCAAGGGCCTGAGCTTAAATGAAGCTTCTGAGCAAAGAGGGTCTGGGAGAGGGGAGGGAGGTGGTCCTTCCTCTCAGCCCCACAAGACAGCTGTTTCCACACAGCCCAGGGTTACACAGCTTCACACCTGAGAGCTAGCCTTGAGCATCCGTAGCTGAAATCAGGGCCTTGACAGTATCACTGATATTGAAAAGCATTCTGTTCAACGGATGTACTATAATACTTGCTGATCTCTATTATCAGAATGAATAATCATTTAAAAAAATCTCAGGAGCTAATGATCTAAAGGCTATGTATGACAAGGAGTAATAACAATAGAATTTTGGTTGATGATGATGGACATTCAGTTAAAAGTATATATATAAGCAAGAAATCATCACTTTGGCCATCTCAGTACAACCACTATGCCTTTATAAAATACTTTATCAATCCTGCACAGAGCTATCAGCCATACCTATATGATATAATTTTGTGTCATTCTCCAGCAAAGCATTCTCTTAGTGGTGTCATTCAGCATCAAAACTGAAGGGGCTGGTCTTTGAGGAAAAGTGAAATGAGTCGGATATATTTAGCTTCCCTACACAATAGGAAGACCTATAGGAAAGACACATCTTTTTCTTGGAGGTGGAGTGTAATGTGGCCCACGTGTTAAATTCAGGTAGTCCACTGCACTGCCTGTGAATTTGATCACTCTTGAGACAAATACAAAGATCAGTAAAAGGCTTGTAAGAGATGAAAGGAAGAAAATAGTACAGAGCCTGAATATCAGCATCAACTGCTTAATAGTCAGGACATTAAAAGGTTTCATGTTTTTATTTTATACATTAAACCAATGGGATTTTTAAGCAGCACATTGAGATTGCCCAGGGATTTCAGTTTCATTGCATGTGTCACTTAGACACCCCAGGACAAAACAATTCAGAATATACTGCTGAGAACAACTTAGCATTGGAAGAAGAGAATGATTTTGTAAGCTATCTCTTATGGCTCCCTTATAGTCTGGTTTCTTTGTGCCAGTGGCAACTTGCCTGAATAAAAAAGGTGTAAGACCTGTGGGATTTGGTCTCATTCTCCTCTGTAGCTGTCGTTTTCCAATCCAGTGTGACTCATCACAATGTCTCTCAAGAACTATTGCACTTCATATATCCCCAGGAAATTCATATTAAGACTGTTATTTTTAACGTTATTCTCAGGTCTTGGGAAGATACTCATTTAATTTAATGCTTTTTTCTTTCCCTCCCACAATTTTTACTGAGCTCAGTTTTTATTTTCCATCCATATTTTAAAATGCCAGCTTGCTTTTTTGAAGCTGAAGTGAGGAGCTTGGACAATGAAGCCCTTCTTCCTTTCTTCCTCCAACTTTCATTTAAAAGGGTAAAAAAAAATAGATCCTACACTTGGTAAAAATCATATTTTGATGGACTTGAACACAGAAGAGATTGTTGCATGTTATATGAAGCTGAACCATTACCCAGAAATAGTCACAAATGAAGCAAAATAAGCAAACAATGAATAGATACTGAGGAGACTTGGAGATCCTGATGGGGATCTACTGCTTTACAATACATTAGCTCCATGTTTGTAGTCAAACAGAGACCAGAAGTTATTTACTATTCATTTAAAACACATGTGGTTTCTACTTGTTTTTGATTTCTATGCCCATAATATTGAGTTGATAAAAAGAAATGGCTATACTTAAACCATAGCTTTCGGCATGAATCACTGCCTGGAAAATTTTATTGCCTCCTAAGGTTATCAAATGACAGTACTTTAATAAGCACCTAAACAAAAATTTCTCCTAAAATGTAAAAAAACCTCAATCAGCAGTTGCTAAAACTTGTCTTCTCTTTTTTTTTTTTTTTTTTTTTCCCCTCTTCTGACAAACATTTCCTACTTCTATTGACTGTTTGGGTGAGGTCTCCCAAAGACAAGTTTTTGACTACCATTTCACTGATGCTGGAGGTGTGATCAGCTCATTTTGGAGCTTCTCATTGCTACCTTGGCACATCTGTCAAGGTGGGTTTTTTTTAAGAACAGCTTTTTCCTCTGTGAAGAGAATGTTCCTTCCTTGTAAGGAAATTCATAATTTTTCCCAAACAGACTATATAACTCTAATAATTTGAGCGTGGGATTGAAAATGGATTTGAAACCTCTTGAAATCCTATTCAGTTGGCAAGTCCTTTCTATCTCAAAATCACACAAAGGTTCACTTATCTTCTCAATATAATTGATATTTTAAGAACATTTATTACAAAAATATCATTTTCCTAATTACATGTTCAGGTGTTTATCTTCTGGATGGATTGAAATCTCTGAATACACATATTTCTGCAGAAGAAATTAGGCATATATGCAGAGAGAAGACAATAGCCTAATTCTTTTTACAAAATTGCATCAGTATGGCTTTGAACTTTCTTCACATTTTCCAAAATGCTAGGAAAATGATAACATTTCAGTGATCTACATAATATCACTTCTCACTTTAGCAGCTCTTAATAGCTCCTCTGCATGAAGCAGTTTGAATTTCCTGATGGCTTGCTGACATGTTTTTGGCCATTATTGTAGAGGCTTGATTCACCCAAGAGCCTAATAAGCACTAAGACTTTACAATGAAGAATGAAATTATCAAGCAAGCTGAAGAAGATCTGAATACGATTTGGTTCAGTCTTATATTACTCAAAAAAACAGGAGGCTGGAACAGACCTAATTTACAGTTCCCAAACTATATGTAAATTTACCAATCAAAACAGAACAAATCACACAGGACATAGAAAGAACAGAGCGTCCTGGTAAAAAAAGGCATTTACTTGTACCTAGTAAGAAAGATCCAGGTTAAGGACATGTAATAATAAGGTAGAAAGATGGTTCTATTTCTGTTATAAACATGTGTCATGTCAAAAAGAAGGAGAAGATTTAATGGAGTCTATGGGGTGTTGTGCATATCTCACATTAGACAGGTGGTAACCATATGGTGTAATCTCGAAAAGAAAAGCCCTGAAATCATGTTTGCTTATTTTTTTAGACCATAACTTCACACTGAAAGAAATATCGTTAGTTAAAATAATAATAACAATAGAGTTATTTTTCCTATGGATTTAACCGCAGTAAATGTTTTCTATACAAATGTGTTATACAGAATAGCTTGCTTTTTTTTCCCCTCAGTGCCAGTGTAAGTGTATACAGAGGAATTTTTCCTTACCTGCAATCATTTTTCTTTATCATTAGTTAAGACTCTGTATTGGGTCTTTCAAAGTCATTCTGATAAAGCAGCAGTGGCCAGAAGAGAAACCAGCTTGTTCTTATTTTCTGTGCTTTACTAGTTCCACATTTCAATGGCAAATATTAGAAATTACTTCTTTGCTCAGAAGGAAATCTAACTCCTTCAAATTAAACTGGGCCTAGAGAGAGGACACAGGTGTGTTACACAACTTAGCCCACATTTGACCAGGTTTCAAAACATAAAATTGAATTTCTGATCAATTAGCACCCAGTGAATAGCTCTATTTATGTGGTTAAACCAAATGGGAAGAAACATTAGTAAAAAGTGTGCTGTTATTAAAACTACTAATTGTGTTTTATTCATACAATTGAACAAAGAGCACTGGGGATCCTGAAACTACGTAAGAAACTGCAGACCTGAATATACACATCCTTATATCTCAAGTAGGTCAAGTATCACCCTAGCCTTGATTTTTCCTATTGGAATGAACATTAGTGAAGTGAAATATAAGGTGGGTCCTTCCCTTATGCAGATGCAGACTAAAGAAAGAATGCAGCTCTGTAATGAATAGAGAATATTCCCCAAAGTCCCCAAGGATACCTAAATTCCTTCCATGCCCTTGATCCTCCATCAGTAGAGGGCTAGGAATTCTTGAAAGGTTTTGAAGAATGTTGAGTGAGAGTCAAATAATAAAAGAAATTGGGAAGAGAGATTTAGGGAGAACTTTGACCATTTGAAGATGCTCCTTAGTTTCTGAAGATCCATGTGGGGAGCAAGAAAGAGCCTCATTACACCCACAAAGAGGAAAAGCTAAATTCTGCCGGTGGGAACAGCAGTGAGCATGGAGTGCTCTTCAGTGGTCTGATGCAATATGCGTCTTTGTGCTCCAGCTGTGCACTCTCTTTCTGTGAGCTTAGTTCAATGCATCTAGTCTGTCCTTTTGATGTTTCATTGAAAATCTCACAAGTTAAGTGCCAACCTCCCTGGAAAGTGAAATCAAAGCAGTCAATATGTTGGGGTGGAGGAAGAGTCTGAAAATATTTTTTAAGCTCATGAAATGACACTGAACTTGATTCTTATTTTTGTTAGTAACTTTTTCTTCATAGCAATGCCAAGGTGAGCTAGGAATAAGGGTTTACGACCTCGCTGCTGACCAGTTTTAATGCGTATTATTTTTATTGCACTAATACTTAGAAAACATTTTATGTCTATGTTATTGGTGCTAGTAAGTCAAGAAGTTTCTCTTTTAACAAGTATTTTGCAAATATGATTTCATTCCACCTTAGAGGTGAAAAGGAAAATGGTAGTTCTTAGGTTAAATACTATTTTTACCTTGAAAAATATCGATTTAGACAAAGCATTGTTATACAAAGTATTTTTTGACAAAAATAAAGATTTTATATAATTTTCAACTTTTTGAGTAATACAGGTGAGAATTGGTACAAGTTTGAGTGTGACAAAAATCACCCAAACCTCAAATCTGAAAAGTAAAAAATGGAAATGTGTAATGATTTGAAAAGTGAAAAATGGAAAAGTGTAATGCAAAAAAAAAAAAAAAAAAAAAAAGTAGCCTCTTTTTATATTATACTGATTTTATTTTTTTTAAAAAACTTCCAGTGGAGCTCTTTTAGAATTCATTTGATTTACATAGGACCACATATGTTTCATGCACAACTACTATTGTTTACTTTTTTAATGATCTGTTAGAAATATATTAGTAGTATTTTAAGATGGGCCAATTCAGACTAGAAGGGGAAACAACCAGTTCCCCATTTCCATCTTATTTCTCCAAATGGCATGTTCAACATAGTGGACAGGTTAACATAATGGATACATTCTGCTGAATTTTCTTCAATTAGCTCTACTCAATTTATTTGACATGTTCACTTACACTTGTGCTGATTTTCTGTTTGTAACCAAGGATATTCCAGCATAGTCTGTAATACTTCACATTACTGGGAGAGCAACCCAGTATACTGAAGTAAGAACTAGAGTTCATGTCTTCAGTATTAAAGATCATCCACCATGTGCACCATCCTTCAGCTAGTGTTTTGAAATCTGTTTGGGATTTTAAGGACTCTCAGTCTGTGACAGGTTAATGCAGCTGTCTGTGGACTAGAATCAAGAAACTACATTATGCAAGAAACTGCAATAGATGAACAAAAGACACCTGGAAATGTGAAAGGCTTGAAGAACTATGGCTCAGTGCCTGCAAACCTGTCTGCCTTTGCAGAAAGCTACTTTAAGGCTTTTCTAAGAATGGTGTTGTACTGTGTTATTTTATCCATATTTTTCATATGGAGGTGTAATTTATAGAAAAACCTTGGCGAGGCACAGTAGGCTTAGCCAATGCATCTTCCAGGTGAATGTGCATGGGGACCTAAACCAAGTGGAAACAAAAGCCTGATATTCCATCTTGTTCTTTGCTAACCTTCTTGTTCACAAAACAGTGAAGCTTACATCCAAATTAGTACCCATTTGAATGGGTACACACAACAGATGCACACATAGAGCATTTTGGAAATCTTATTTCTAGATACTAAAAAGTCCTGGCTGGATGTTCAGAAGTGACAGTGACTGCAGCTGATGTTAATGGCTTTTATAAACAACAGGTCTGTCCTGTAATTTAAACATGTCAAATTGCTGAATCTGGTGTTAATTGTGAAGTGAATTTCTCAAATTTCTAGACATCAGCAAATATGCACCTGTTATGCCCAGAAGCAAAAAGCTCAGCATATGATTATGATCATAGAGCAATACTGCTGTGATTCACAGCTACTCCTGTTTACTTTTGCTTATTATCTGCTAAAAACATATTAAGAAAATTTAAAACAAGCTGGCTGAAACTGGAAAGGGAAAATTTAGTCCTCCATCTTAGTTCTCTGAAATTGATTTAACATAGCATACAGGTTTAAATGTGACAAAAAATGATAGTTTAATCTTTGAGTCATTTTGCCATGTGCAGTAAACCTGAGACTACCCACTGCAGAACTCAAGTCTGAGTTCTTTGCCAGGAGAAAGCGTCTTGCTCCTCACCTGCTTCAAGATTAATAATATCACTCCAACGAGATTAGAGCCATTATTCTTCCTGACCTGACCCAAATGGTACAAATGGGATTTTAAAGACAGTGTCTACTGGAAGATCCAACAGAATGATGAGGTGCACAGAATAGCTACCATGAGAAATCAGTGGTGATAACCTGTCATGTCAGTGTTATAAAGAAGATACCCTATTAGGTTTAGCTATTAGCCCAGAAGAAGATAATAGTCATAGATCCTGACCTTTAATTAAATGGACAACACAAAGAGAGAGAGAAAGATAAACAAACTTGTGCAAAAAGTGGCAACTTTTGCTGTCTTGGTAGCACATCTGTGGAGTGGAAAAGGGATAGTAACCAATGGGACATTTTTCAGATTGCTTTTTCTCTTATTTGGTGAAGAGTCAAAAAGTGTGATGACAGAAAAAAAAGTCATTAAAAGTTCTGCTTCATTGGCTAAACAGCAGAATAACACTGGATTTCCACAGTTAGGAAAAGAAGAAAGGAAGAGGGGAGGGGAGGGGAGGGGAGGGGAGGGGAGGGGAGGGGAGGGATTTTTTAAACTGGAGCAACATATATTTTGAAGGTGTCTGGTTTTGCTCTGTACAGAACTGGTTCGCTTGCTGCTGAATATAAATGAACACCGGATAAGCTTTGGCAATCACTTTTTCTGAATGTTACTTCCTTTGAGCCACAGTATGGCAGGATAGTAATGCCCATCATCTTCTTACCTCACATTTTCTAAATACTGATGGAGCTACCCAGTAACACAAAAAAATGGTGACTTCTGAAGGTGACATGAAGAAAAAATATTTCCTGTGTGCTTGGGGTAAGTTTATTTCTTAAACTTTCATTATCCAAGGACACTCCCAAAGTGTCTGGATCTAGTTCTAAGATATTTGTGCTTATTCAGAGTGAACTATACCTTACTTGATGGTCAATCCTACGATAATGTTCTACTTGTAGAATAAGCTCATATAAGCATGAGCAGCACACAGCATGAGCTAATCTGTCAATTATTTGTAAACAATGTGACAAGAATTGCTGAGTTCTCATAATCAGCCAATTCTTGAGGAAAGAGAAAACTATTTAATTTAATAACACTTAAAAAAAGATAGATTCAGATTCTGTTTGCTCTTAATCTGATCATTTCCATGAGGAAAAGCTAGAATTTAAAAAAATCTGGAATGCTTCATTGTTATTTACTTTTCCAGTATCTCCAGGCCTGCACTATAAAAGTTGCAATGTATACAAAAGCCTCATGACTGAGAACCTTGAAGATGACAACACTAGAAACAAGATTATTTCAGTGAACTCCTAAGATGAAGGTTTGCATACACAATAGGGAAAAGATATAGCTATTATTATTGTTGACAAGTAATGAACCTTCCCAACTGATTTAAAACAGTTTCTGCGAAAACTTAAAACCCCTAACCAAATAAAACCAAATTATATACATAAATAGCAGGTCTTATTGCACTTATCAGACGTATTCTTTTTATTATTTTATATTTATCAGGAAAGTCTAATGTAATTTGCTGCAATTTATTTTAACTATTTGAATTTGAGAAAATGCCCCAGACATTGTGGAGGAAGCATACATTTCAAAACTGATTCATAGCTGATGGAGTAGTAGGATTTTTCTTTTCCAGCAAAACAAGGAACTGCTGCTTTAAGCAACCTGGATGTTTCTGCCACATCTGCCAAGATCTAGGACAGTGGTGGGTTCCTGCATTTCTGGGTTCAGCTGTTACAACACATGGTGCAGTGACCGGTACCTCTTGCCCTGTGTGTAGTCGGGCTACTATGGCAAAGTGTAGGGGTCAGTCCTGTAGCTCCAGCTATAGAACCCAACACTTTTATTAAGTGAAGACTCAATTTTCAATTCCAGGTCATGAACAAGATGGCAGTTGTCACACAATGCAACTGATTATTATAGTAACTAGTGACTTTTATCTGAGTAAGAAAACATTTGTGAAGTTTGAAATGAAGTAACAGCAAAGATATGTGATATAATAATTTAATGGAATGTGCTTTCACCTCTGGAAGCCTCACTGCAACTCCTGAACTGGTCATCTGAATCATCCATTATAACTAGTCCCCGGTTATTTATTTCATTTATTTCTCAGTGAAAATTAGTTTTCTTTAAAAAATTACAACATACTGGCAGCCTTTACATAAGAGAATCAAATGTCTGTAGAAACAAAGACACTTACCCTTAAGGATTAAGATATTTGAATATCTAGGTAGACTGGCAAAAGATCTGCCTGAAATGTTCACTCTTCCAAGTGTTTCACTTTACTATATATCACATACACATATGCTTGTTCTCATTCACATGATGTTAAATGATATTGACAGGCAGCTTTAATTTTCCATGGTTAAAAAAGATTATTAATAACTGTTTTAAGAAGTTACAAAATTTCAGATCATGTTACACAGGAATTTGAATTTTGAAAATAATTATGTTGAACAACTATAGACCTGTTCACACATACAATTAATTTTAAACTAACCCCAAAGAAAAGAAAACAGACTACTAAACAGGGATGAGATGTGTGAAATACAAGAATTTACCCATGGAAACCCTTATTCATGTGAATAATCACATTGGCCTTCATCAAAGTACTCACACAAGTAAAGATTTGCAAGATCAAGCTACTAACTTGCTGACTATCCTTAAAATCAAGGACATTCAAGAAATGAGGGACACAGAACAATGATTCCACAGTATTAAACATTAAATCAGTGATCAAATATTAAATGGAGGATTACAGAAAATGACTAAGATGCATTGCTCTTAATTGTGTAAGTTATGGACCCAATTGCTGGTTTCATTTGCAAAAGGGAAATCATTTACAAGGTTAATTGCAGTGTCACCTCATAGTCTCCAGTTCTTTTTCATGTTGTGCAAAGCAAGTGTGAGCAGATGGACAAGAAGAACATCTGGCAGAGAGAAGCAGGATCAATGCTGCTGACAGTCTTGACTGATTTCCTTTAGCGTGCACACAAAATAATTGGTGACAGAAAGGGCAGTCAGAAGTAAAGCTCCAAGCCTAAAGTGAATCTTTGCTCATGCTATTAGGGAACAAACTAACTTCTGTAGCTCTCTCTGTCAAAGTCTGGGAGACCTTAAATATCTTCCAAAAAATATGGTGATAATTGGGTTTTGTACAATATATGTCCTTAAAATGAGTAACACTCTCATGCAGTTTTCTCCATTCATATTTACTTTGATCTCTAAAACTACCAGGCTCTAATTTAAGCTTCATTTGTGGAAAGGTGTGCCTGTGAACCAACTGTATGGCTGTTCCTTTTAATCCACATATCACTGTGTCAAAATATGATAGATCCTATGAACCACAGGTCTGCAAAAAGCATCCAAGACTGCTAAAGCAAACTTGTAGGATGTACAATATTATACAGCAAGTTCCTTCAAGTATTTAGCATTACTTTTAAATGCTTCTTTTAGTGTGGTTGTAAAATAGGGACTTAGCTGACGTCATTTCAAACCCACTCTCCAATATCCTGGAGGAGTTGTAGCAATGAGAGAGGGTCCCTGGTTTGAACAAAAGAACAAACATAACACTTGTCTTCAACAAATGCCAGAGGAAAGATCTGGGGAATTACAGGCTAGACAGCCTCACCTCAGCCCTTGGGAATATGTCCTTATAGAATCCATTTCCAGGGAAAAGAAAGAAAAAATGTTAGGTAGAAACTAATAGCACAGACTTCTTATGGGGAAATCATTCTTTATCAACTTCATTATCTTTTGTCATAAAATGACTAGATCTGTGGGCAAGGGGAAGGCAGTGGGTATCATTTATCTTGACTTTAACAATGCTTTCAACATAGCAGGAAGATAATGTTCAGAGTGACCTTGATAAATTTGAGGAATCGTCCAAGAGAAACCAGTTGAAGTTCAACATGGATAAATGCAAATACCATCCTGTAACCTGGAATGGAAGAACCCCAGGCACTGGCACAGGCTGGAGACGTGTAGTGCACTGTCAGAGAGGACCCAGGAGTTCTGGTGAATAGAACGTTGAACATGAGTCAGTCATGTGCCATTGTGAGAAGCAACCACATCCATAACAGGTCAAAGGAAGTGATAGTTTCCCTCTACTTGGCACTTGATGAAGCTGCATCTGGAATACTGCATACAGCTCTGGATACAGGAAAGATTTCAACAACCTGGAAAGAGTCTGGTGGCAGGTTCCTAAACAGCTTATGTAGCTGGAGAACATAACATAGAAGGAGATACTGAGAATAGGGTTTGTTTAATTTGGAGAAGCCTAACTGTTTGCTGGTTTTCATTCCCAGAAGTGAGGTTATAGAGAAGATGGAGCCAGAACCTTCTCAGAGATGCACAATTAAAGAACAAGAGGCAACAGTCACAAGTTGCAACAAGGAAAACTTATTAGTCATAAAGAAAAATTAAAAATATTTACCATGAGAGTGGTTAAGTACAGGTTGCCCAGAGATGATGTGGAGTCTCAATTTTTTGAGATTTTTTAAAGCACAAATAGAAAAGGCCATGAGAAACTTGATTTAAGTTTGGAGTAAGCCTTGCTTGAAGAAGGAAGTTGGACCAGAAGTTTTGAAGTTCTTTTCCAAATTTTCTGTGATTTGATTGTCAGATTCTATAAGGAAAGGTCCATTCTCTTCAAATCAGTAGTCCAAATATCCTGATACTTAAAGAACAGAAAATAAACTGTTGAGGTCTAGGGATCTTATTCCAGAATTTGTCAAATGTACAGAGATGATGATGATGATGACATAAGAAAGTAACAAGGGAGTGCTGTTCTTAAAGAGGACAGGGTTTACTACTCAGATCAAGAAGAGCACAACACCTGTACTTATGGAAGATTTTTAAAGCTTTTTCATCTCCCTCCCCTCCTCCCTCACTGAAAATGTGTGACTTGCTGTGTTCCTGTATCAGATAACCCAGTCTCTTGCTGCCTCCCACTATGAAATCAGGGCTGACACTGTCCATGTATGAGGAGTTTTTCCAGTGTCCTTTCCAGACTGATTTTCGACATGACCAGTCACTTGTCTATTTATATATTTATAATATTTTGTATGAATGTACTCAGATTTTTACAACAAAAACACGAAAACAAGCAAATCATTAAAACCTTTCTTAGGTCAAATTTCTATCACAGAGATTGTTAGCCAGTTCCCTACTCTGTAAAATAATATGAATATGATTAAATGCCTTTTACACTTCTGTCTTTACATCCCAAGGTCCCAAGGAGATTATAGTGGTTAAAGTTCACTCCTTTCAGTCCACCTGATCTTCTGACTCCTGTCTGGTTTTGAGCTGTTAATCCTTAAAACTTGACTTTAGTACCAGATTAAAATATCTCGTTATTAATACTGCTGTGCCTTTATGGTAACAGAAAAGATATATCTGTGCATTTACTTTTTTAGTATTTTGTGTTTATTCTTCTCTTTTCCTGTCTTTTCTCAAGATAGAGAATAATTTCCCAGTTATCAATCACAATGCAGAGTGCACCCTATGCACATGACACATTGAAGAGGAAGTTCAAGGGTGAGCTCTCACCTGGTCTTAGCATTCCCTCTACAAAGTACAAATAAAGTTGTTTCTGTCTGGTCAAAGTAGAAAACATTATACACAACACATGTAATTAATTATCACCAACACTGTTATCACTGGGATCCAGCCAGTTACAAAAGAGCTCCTTCTTGTTACGTTGCTTCGACATTACCTTTTCCCCTCTGATGGAGATATGTATTCAGTTATGTATGGGAGCTGTTCCCAGTTTATTCTTTTCCTCTGATATTGGCTGTCATATTTTTTTCTCACTTTTTTAAACCAGCTCATCAATTCTGACTAGCTGCAAAAAAATCTGTATGTATAAGGGGCAATACACAATATAGATGATTTTCTGATATTTGCACACACACTGATGACAAATAGTGCTGTGTAAAAAAAGAAAAAAAAAAAAACTTTGCAGAAGAAATGTGAACCTGCTTATTTTTATAACTTGCAGCAGAGGAGAATGGGCACATACGGGAAGGTAAGCTTGACAAGTTCAAGGAATGGATTAGATGCTGCCATGTTTGCTGAAGACTGAGGATGACAATGGTCAGAAGTTTATGCTACTGTGTTTCCTCTCTGTGGTAACAATTGACAGTATCCATTTGACTTTTTCAACATAGTACCAGTTACTACAATAATACTAAATCTTTTGGGCAGTAGCTGATGAAATTTCTAGTTTCTCTTTCTCTTCTTTCCCTCTGTTTCTTCATACTGCTATGATATTACTAGGGCAGCAGCATTTTTTCCCATGCTGGAAATCACAGAATCACAGAATTGCCTAGGTTGGAAAAGACCTTGAAGATCATCCAGTCCAACCATCAACCAAACATTAACAGTTCCCAACTACACCATATCCCCAAGCACTAAGTCGACCTGACTCTTAAACACCTCCAGGGATGGGGACTCCACCACCGCCCTGGGCAGCCCATTCCAACACCTAACAACCCGTTCCATAAAGAAATGCTTCCTAATATCCAGTCTAAACCTTCCCTGGTGAAACTTGAGGCCATTACCTCTTGTTCTATCGCTTATTACTTGGTTAAGGAGACTCATCCCCAGCTCTCTGCAACCTCCTTTCAGGTAGTTGTAGAGGGCGATGAGGTCTCCCCTCAGCCTCCTCTTCTCCAGACTAAACAACCCCAGTTCCCTCAGCCGCTCCTCGTACGACATGTGCTCCAGACCCTTCACCAGCTTCGTTGCCCTTCTCTGGACACGCTCGAGTAATTCAATGTCCTTTTTGTAGTGAGGGGCCCAAAACTGAACACAGTAATCAAGGTGCAGCCTCACCAGTGCCAAGTACAGGGGTAAGATCACTTCCCTGTCCCTGCTGGCCACGCTATTTCTGATGCAAGCCAGGATACCATTGGCCTTCTTGGCCACCTGGGCACACTGCTGGCTCATGTTCAGCCGGCTGTCAATCAACACCCCCAGGTTCCTCTCTGACTGGCAGCTCTCCAGCCACTCCTCCCCAAGCCTGTAGCGCTGCTGGGGGTTGTTGTGACCCAAGTGCAGCACCCGGCACTTGGCCTTATTGGAGCTCCTACAGTTGGCCTTAGCCCATCACTCCAGCCTGTCCAGGTCTCTCTGCAGAGCCTCCCTACCCTCGAGCAGATCAACACTCCCACCCTGCTTGGTGTCATCTGCAAATTTACTGAAGGTGCACTCGATCCCCTCGTCTAGGTCATCAATAAAGATGTTAAATAGGAGTGGCCCCAAAACCGAGCCCTGGGGGACACCACTCGTGACCGGCCGCCAACCGGATTTAACTCCGTTCACCACAACTCTTTGGGCCCGGCCATCCAGACAGTTTTTTACCCAGTAAAGCGTGTGCCCATCCAAGCCTCGAGCAGCCAGTTTTGCCAGGAGAATGCTGTGGGAAACGGTGTCAAAGGCCTTACTGAAGTCAAGGTAAACAACAGCCACAGCCTTTCCCTCATCCAATAAGCAGGTCGCCCTGTCGTAGAAGGAAATCAGGTTTGTCAAGCAGGACCTGCCTTTCATAAACCCATGGTGACTGGGCCTGATCATCTGGTTGTCCTGCACTTGTTATATGATGGTACTCAGGATGAGCTGCTCCATCATCTTCCCGGGCACTGAATTCAAGCTGACAGGCCTGTAATTTCCTGAATTATCCTTCTGACCCTCTTATAGACGGGCATCACACTGGCCAATTTCCAATCTGTCGGGACCTCCCCGGTCAGCCGGGACTGCTGGTAAATGATGGAAAGCGGCTTGGCAAGCACCCCGGCCAGCTCTTTCAGCACCCTCGGGTGTATCTCATCCGGTCGCAGCACAGTGTTGGAGGAACTTGAATTCCCATTTGATTTTCTCAAGACCGTATTAGCTTTCCTTCCAGGACCCACAGGATCTCACCTGCAGAGCTTTGGTTCTTTGTAGGGGATGACAGAACATGCTGTAGTCAGGAAAATGTCCTACTCCCACCCTTCTTGGCTCCCTGTAATTTCTGTGGAGGGTTCATGTGGATGGCAAAGAAGAAGAAAAACACATTAGGAGGTTTAGAATAGGTCCCTATGTCCCACAAAAAGTTCAGGTTCAGTACCAGATTCCTACCAGGAGTGCTGCTAATAGTGATGCTTAATGATTTAATTTTTTGTTTTCTTGTAAGGTTGAAAACATAGCCTTTGTTGGTATCAATATTCTGCTCACCACTCTTGCAAAATTTCTCTCTTTTCTGTCTATTCTAAGCAGGCAATTTTCTAAGAAAGTCCCCAAGACAATCCATAAAGTCCAGATTTCCTGGCTGGTCAACCAACCTGAGACAGGGAGCCTGTAAGTGTGGTTCTAGACAAAGCTAAAAGCATCTTTCTAAAGCCTGTAAGGCTTTATGAGCTCTAGCCCTCTCAGTGAGATATGACATTTGTATTTTGATAGAGAGAGGTGAAAAAAAAACCAGAAAATGTAAGCCCTTCTTGAAGACAGGAACATGCATGGGACTGAAGAGAAATAGAATGAGTATTGGCAGGATAATGGAAAAAAATGGGAAATGTTAATGGTTCATAAGAACTCAGAAAAGCTTTACAGTGAAAGGAATTTCTACAGGAAAAAATGTGCTACAGCAAAATGGCCATTTTCTGACACTGTGGCAGATCATAACAAAACTAAGACAGTCTTTGAATATTTTTTTCTTTATACCTAAAGTGTAGGGGAACATAAAAGAGTAGAAAGAGCATTCTGTTGAAGATAATGAATACCAGAATCCCCTCAGAAAAACGCTGCATTCTCTGAATATGAATAAGAAGGAAGTTCTAAAATATAGGTAGAATACTGAAGAATAACATTAAAAAATATTAGGCAATATTTAAGACACATAAATATAGACAGACATATATGAAATGTGTATGTACCTCTTTACAAATGTTAAGAATCTAAAAAAAATAAAAAAGTTAATGAAAATCTCAGTATTAAAATAGAAATATAACAGATTTCTCCAACATTTCGTGAAAGGAAGATGAAAGGTGAAACTCTGTAAATAGGAAAATAAAATTTATTTGTGACTAAGAGATAATCATACCAGAACAGGCATGGTGCCTGTGCTGGTTTTGTGTGTGGATGAGGGGATTTTTGGTAGCAGGGGAGGCAGCTACAGCAGTGGCCCCCTGTGAGAAGCTTCCCTGGCTCCAAGTCAGACCTGCCCTGAGCCAATGCCATGTCAATATAGCAATGGTGGCCATGCCTCTGTGATAACAAATTTAAGAAGGGGAATCTAGGAGGAGGAGTTGGAGTTGTGAGACACTTATGCAAACTGAGGTCAGTGGAAGAAAAGAGGGGTGGGGGAAGGTGCGTCAGAGCACAGACTCCCCTGCAGCTCATGGTGAGAGGGCAGGCTGTCCCCCTGCAGCCCATGGAGGTCCATGGTGGAGCAAATGATGACCTGCAGCCTGTGGAGAACCCCATGACAGAGCAGGCGGCTATGTCCAAAGAATGACAGGGAGTCTATGAGAAACCCCCACTGTTGTAGTTTGGCACTGGAAGGAGGTAGAAACTTGGGAAGAGTTCACAGCATGTGGGAAGGACTCATGTCAGAGAAAGTTCAAGGAGGACTGTCTCCTATGACAGGGACACCATGCTGGAACAGGGAAAGAATGTGAGGAGTCCTCCCCCTGAGAAGGAAGGAGAGGTGGGACTGACTGAACCCCCCCCATTCCCTGCCCCCCTGCACTGCTGGGGGAAGGAAGTACAGAAATCAGGAGCAGAGCTGAGCCTGGGAAGAAGGAAAGGGTGGGGGAATGTGTTTTTAAGATGTGTCGATACTTCTCAATGTACTACTCTGTCTGTTAAGTGGTGGTGTTAGCGTTTGAATTAAATTGATGTTCTTTTTCTTCCCCTAAGGAGACTGTCTTTTGCCTGTGACTGTAAAGGGTGAATCATTCCCCCTTGTACTTATCTCGACTCCCAAGCCTTCATATTATGCCATTCTCCTTCACATTCCTGAGAGGGGAGTGATCAAGTGGCTATGTGGTGTTTAGTTGCCCTCTGGGCTCAAATCACGACAGTGCCTTATGTTAACAAAGCTTTAAGTCAAACGTGTGTAGTGCATTGATGATATCACAAAAGACCCCAAAAAATAAAGTTCTGTGCTGAAGAGTGGCAAGTACAATATCAGGGTTTTATTGTAAGTCATCTAACATGATAGCAATAAGTGTGAAATATAAGAGACGTTTGAAAGGGTGTAAGTGTACAAAAGAGAATATTTTGATGACTTTGTGGACTGGGTCAATTTCATAATGCACCATGGTGCAATCATAACATTTTTGATGTCAACAATGGACATCTCATGAACCAGCCAGTTAGAGACTTCAAGATCTGGGGCAGTCTTTGGTTATGTCTTGAGAATTGTTGAAATCACTGTTTAAGATAAAACTGGCAAAGGGAAGCTCTATAAGAGTGACAATAATGTGGTGAAATACTAATCCTTATAAGAAAAAAAGGAAAAAATATCAAGCAGTAACTGTCTAATTTTAAAAAGGGAATAAACAAAATGTGGAAGAAGAAAATCAAAACACACAGCCAAGAAATAAATGACCTGTATGACACACAGAGAATGATCATTGGTGCCATAGAGGATCAGTAGTATAAACCACAAATTAAGTATGACTTTAAAAGAACTCAATAAATGCTGATGTGATCAAATTGAAGTATTAGAAAATGATTACAAGTACAGATATCTCTCAGAAAGTTTTGTCCTAATGGGGAAAACTGAGAAGAACAAACTTTGACAACTTAAAAGTAGGAGCATAATAAGGTTCATGAGAAAAGGTTTTTATGGGCAGCTTCCTCATCCCAACACACTTTAAAAAAAACACAGAAGCCTAAGTATAAAACACTATGTTGTGAAGTTTGTAAATTATGGTGCTATAAAAGGAAACTAAAGTCTTTGCAAGACTAATTAACATTTTTCATTCGTTTACACCAAAGGATTTTAGGAGGTTCTCACACTGATGATTTCTCTCCATATTTACAATGACGAACTGTGTAAAATTGAAATGTTGATAGAAATGGTTTTACAACAAATTGCTAAACTTTATAGCAAGAAATTGCAAAGTATTTATAAGAAACTCCAATGTAAGATTAGAAGAACTCTCTATAGTCCATAATCTGTTGTTTAACTTGGCTTTAGCTTCAGGGGAATAGAAGTTAGCTTTTAAAAATAACTTACATTTACAAAAGCTACCATAACCAACACAACAGATGAGTGAGGTCCCCACAGAGGGAAAACTGGAAAGATGGAAGTCGTGACCGTAAAATTACTAAGAGTCATAAAAGTATCAAAAGTGACTATAAATCTCTGGGAGAGGTAGTCTGTCCTGGTGGTCTCAGTCCTGCCAATGAAGGGAAAAGGTGTGAGGAGAAGGCCACTAATAGAACAAGTTGATAATTGGCTGTAGAACTGGTGATGGTGGCAGGGTTTTGGGTTCTATGGCCACGTGACCCTGTTTGCAGACCACTGTCTGGGAGAGATGGGTATCACCTTACTAAGTAAGGCAAAACTATTTTTGCCAGTAGTATGGCTGACCTCATTAGGAGGATTTTAAGCTAGGAATGGTGCGGGAGGGAGAGGGCAGCCAACAGGCCTGTGAGATATTGCTGAGAAAAAGGCATGGGGTGTTGTGGTGGGAAGGGGACACAAAGTCAAAAAACAGGGCTTGGTTGAGGTCACTTCCAGCACCCACACATGGTCAACGAGGTGCGTAGAAGGTACCATTGTGGACAAATACTCCAAACAATCTCCAAGAACTCAATATGCAGGGGTCCCCTGCTTAAGTGCCTATATACTAGTGTACTTAGTATGGAGAATAAACATGATGAGTTAATAGATCTGTATGCAGTTGCAGAGCTATGATCTTGTTGGTATCATGGAGACATGGTGGGATGGCTCCCATCACTGGAGTGCTGCAATGGAAGGAAACAGGGATATAGGAAGGACAGGAAGGGAAGATGAGTCGTGTGAGTGAGAAAGCAGCTGGAGTGCATGAAGCTCTGCCTGGGGATGGACAAGGAGCCAACGGAGAGTTTATGGGTTAGGATTAAAGAGAGGACAAAGGTGACATGATAGTAGGTGTCTACTAGAGACCATCTGACCAGGAAAAACAAGTGGACAAGACAGAGAGGTAGGAGCAGCATCACATGCACAGACCCTGGTCCTGGTTAACCACAGATATTGATCTGTTGGAGGGGCAGCACAGCAAAGCATTAGGAATCCAGAAGGTTCTTGGAGTGCATTGATGATAACTTCTGCCTCCAAGTGACTGAGGAGCTAATGAGAAGTGCTCTGTTATACTTCATTTAAAAATGGGAGGCTTGTTGGGGATGTGAAGATCAAAGACAATCTTGGCTGCAGTCACCATGAGACTATGGAGTTCAGGATCCTGGGGGCAGGGAGGAGGGTGAAAAGCAAGCTCACAACCCCAGACTTCAGGAGAGTAGTCTTGCTGGAAGAGACCCATGGGATAAGGCCCTGGAGGGAAGGAGAGCCCAGGAAAGCTGGTTAATATTCAAGGATCACCTTTTCCAATCTCAAGAGAGTTCTATCCTGATGAGCTCCCTAGCTAAATTCAAACACAAAAGGAAGTTTACAGAAGGTAGAACAAGGACAGGTTACTTGGGGGGAATACAGAAACACTGAGCATCCCAGGGATGAAGTTAAGAAAGCTAAAGCCCAAATGGAATTGAATCTGGCCAGGCATGTCAAAGACAAAAAGAAGGGCTCCTAGAAGTACATAGGCAACAAAAAAACTAGGGAAAATGTGGGCCCGTTACTCAATGAGATGGGGGACCTGGTTACACAGGAAGTGGAAAAGGAACAAGCACTGAATGCCTTCTTTACCTCAGTCTTTATTAGCAAGACTTCAGGAATCCCAAGTCTCAGAGATCAAAGGGAAAGGTTGGAATAAAGAAGATGTACCCCTGGTGGAAGACTAGCAGGTCAGGGAATACTTAAGCAAACCAGACATATGTAAGTCCATGGGCCCTGATGAGATGAACTACAAGTGCAGAGGGAGATGCCATTGAGAGGCCATTCTTGATAATCTTTGATCAGTCATGGTGACTGGGAGAAGTGTTTGAAGACTGGGGGAAAAAAAATGTCACTTCCATGCAAGAAGGAAGACCAGGGGAACTACAGGCCAGTCAGTCTCATCTCAATCCCTGGGAAGGTGATGGAGCAGATAAGCCTGGAAACCATTTTTCAGGTGCGTGAATGACAAGAAAAACAGGAGTAGTCAGCATGGCTTCACCAAGGGGATGTCATGCTTGACCAACTTCATAAACTTCTACAATGAAATAACTGGCTTGGTATTAAATAACTGAGCAGAGAGCAGTGGACATTCTCTTCTGGGACATCAGTAAGGCCTTTCACACTGTATCCCATAAGATGCTCACAGAGAAGCTGTTGATGTACAGGCTGGATGACCAGTGAGGTGGACTGAAAACTGGCTGAATGGCCAGGCTTAGAGGGTGGTGATCGACAGCATGAAATCTGATTGGAGGCCAATGACTAACAGTGTACCCAGGGGTCAATACTGGGTCCAGTCCTGTTTAATTAGTGATCTGGACGATGGGGCAGAGTGTACTCTCTGCAAATTTGTTGATGACACAGAAGTGGGATAAGTAGCTGATATGTCAGAGGATCATGCTGCTGTCCAGAGAGACCTTGAAAAACTGGAGAAATGGGCCAGCAGAAACCTTATGAAGTTCAGCAAGGAAGAATGCAAAGTCCTACACCTGGGGAAGAACAACCCCATGCTCTAATATGTGCTGAGGGCAACCCAGCTGGGAAGCTGCTTGGCAGAAAAGGACCTGGGGGTCCTGGTGGACACCAGGTTGAACATGAGCCAGCAATATGTCCTTCTGGCAAAGAAGTCATCCTGGGCTGCATTAAGAGGAGTGTTGTCAGCAAGTCAAGGGAGGTGATCCTTCCCCTCTACTCAGCACTAGTGAGGACACACCTGGAGTACTGTGCCCAGTGCTGGACTCCTCAGTACGAGAGACAGGGACATACTGGAGAGAGTTGAACAAAGGGCCACAAAGATGATTTAGGGACTGGAGCACCTCACATATGAGGAAAGGCTGAGAAAGCTAGGACTGTTCAGCCTGGAGAAGAGAAGGCTCCTTAGATTCCAGAGTCTTCACCCTGGCTCCAGGTGGCCCTGCTTGAGCAGAAGTGTTGGACAAGACAACTTCCAGAGGTCCCTTCCAACCTCAACCATTCTGTGATTCTGTGAAAAGGTTCTGTACTAGGACAGATAACAAATTCACAAGTGATCAGTGAAGGGATGAAGAGTCATATGAAAAAGTTTATAACAGTACTGAATTAATTGGAGTTCAGCTAAAACAGATGTCAAGGTCTTGCAGAAAGATCTCAAATGACACTGTACATCTGAGTGACGTTATGATGAAGTAAAAACTATTTATTCCTGGTCAGCATGAGGGATGGGATATTGAGTTAAGTGGACTTTTGATCTAACCCTACATAAACATTACTATCTTCTAGACAGTTTACTAGGATCAGAATATGCAAATTGAATGTATATGGGTTCTTCAAACATTTTGTTATGGGCTGATTTTAACCTCAGTATGGGACAAAACAGGCAGGAAGATGCTGACAGCCATTTACACAACCACCAGACTCTTCAGACAGGCCAGAAGTTCCTGAAAAAATGGAATGTAAATTCTTTGAATAGCAGTACCTTTGGGTGAAGCCTTCAATGATTGCAGGATTGCCTTGCTTATGAACTTGATTTCTAGTGAAATCAAAGCAAATGGAAGAATTACTTTTTACAAGGGCATGTAGTTATAGGACAGGGGGTAATGACTTTAAACAGAAAGCGGGTAGATTTAGATTAGTTGTAAGGAAGAAGTTCTTTACTGTGAGGGTGGTGAGAAACTGGAAAAGGTTGCCCAGAGTTGTGGATGCCCCCTTCCTGGAAGTGTTCAAGGCCAGGCTGAATGGGACTTTGAGCAACCTGACCTAGTGGAAGGGGGCAGGGGGATTTGGAACTAGATGATCTTTAAGGTCCCTGCAAACCCAAAACACTGTATGAAGAAATATGTGTTCATAAGGCCATCACCTACATGGTACTAGCCAATGAAACCAGGGCTAACCATGTTTTATGAGCAATTGCCCTAAATTTAATCAATTACACAGATTATAACCCTCAGTTTTTCAGGACCTAAAAGGTGAATCCTTCTCTCTCTTCAGTTTTAGTTTTGATAAACAAAATGTTATTTTTTGTGGATATTTTCACTTCAGTTTGTGATACCCAGTACTACAGCAAATAACAAGATAAAATCCCAGAGTTACAGTGGTAAGTACCAAGCAGCACCAGCTTGTTAGAGTAAAATCTGTTATAGAAAAACATAATTTTGGAAGAGATTTTGTAGAAGAGACATGTTTGCTTCATTAATTTTGGGGTTACTGCCAAGAATTTGTTCAGTGCAGAAAAATACTAGGAAGTAGGCTAGAGGATCTTTAGCATTGTATAGATGGTGGATTGACACCTTTGCTACTACATATATACCAGCCTTTTCATATGTGTCATCCTAACATAGGTTGACCAAGACTTTTTCTCTGCTTATTTTTGCTATCATGATATAGTGGGCTTAAAAAAAAAAGGTGTCTTCCTTTCACAGAGCATAATTTTTGTCAGATTACAAATAATACTGTAGCTTGCTGATTTTGAATCCCACTTCACAGGGACTGTGTCATCCTTCCCCAGTTTATCCAAGTCATAAGTATTTTTACTAAACTGTCTAGGCTTTGCAGCCTCGATTAAATCAGGATGCCAAATGTTACATACACATAGTAAGTGACTGGATCCTTTCAGTAAATACAGGAGCAGTTAAAGGTTCATTGCTGTAGGTACATTGTGCTGAACAAAATACAGAATAATTGCATAGCCTGTCAACAGGATGTTTTCTAGAAAAAAAAAAATTAAAAAAATAAAATTCACTTTCCAGTACATGCCATTTTAAATGACATAGATACTCTGTTGAAGCAGCCAGTAGCACAGACCCAATATTCTCATTTACGAAATGAAAGCCTAAAAGGAGGTAAGGACTTGTCTATTGTTTATCAAATGTGTTAACTTATCCAATTCAGAACAAGAAATCTCGATACTTTATACTTTGACATACCAAGATAAAAGTAATTTGCCAGTGGGAATCCACAAACATTTCTTGCAAAGTTCTGGCAGCACAATTACAGTGACAGGTAATATGGTATTCTGGAGCCTTCTCAGGAAAAGAATTTCCACTCAGTGTCAAATGGACACTTGTCAAGCCAAGATGAATGTACATACTTAAAAGAATGTCATCCATCTAGCTTGACAACTTCTGTAGGCTGAACAAATTCAATATGCTTCAGATATGATAGTTCAAGTAAATGTGTGAAGCACCATATGGAAGAAGTGAACACCTGCTGCAAGGTGTCACCTAGCAATATTGCATGCATCTGATGGAAGATTGCTGACATAATTCACAGAAGGGACAGAGTTTGTCCCCTACAGATGAAGAAATGATGGTAATGTGACTCACAGGGGACTTGAAAAGAGAGCAGATCCAAAATCTGTCACTTTTAGTAATGTACCTCAACAACAGCAGTTGCCATTTTTTGCAAGGTGCTTTTTTAAGCCATTATCAGATGCATGGTCTTCTTTTGCCCTTTGGTTTACAGAGTTGCTTTATGGGGATGAAGGACATAATTTTCCTGTGGCATATGATCAGGCACTTTAAAAATTACATTGACGACCCCAGTACAGTTTTTTTTTTTTTTCCTTGCTGTAATGGTTTTGGCTGGGATAGAGTTAATTTTCTTCATAGTGGCTAGTATGGGCCTCAGTTTTGGATTTCTGCTGAAAACAGTGTTGATAACACAAAGATGTTTTAGTTACTGCTGAGAAGTTCTTACACAGAGTCAAGGACTTTTCTGCTTCTTATACCACTTCACCAGCGAGTAGGCTAGGGGTGCACAAGAAGTTGGGAGTGGACACAGCCGGGACAGCTGACCCCAGCTGACCAAAAAGATATCCCAGACCATATGATGTCATGCTCAGCATATAAAGCTGGAGGAAGAAGAAGGAAGAGGGGGACATTTAGAGTTATGGTGTTTGTCTTCCCAAGTAACCGGTACACATGGTGGAGCCCTGCTTTCCTGGAGATGGCTGAACACCTGCCTGCCAATGGGAAGTGGTGAATTAATTCCTTGTTTTGTTTTGCTCACATGTGCAGCTTTTGCTTTACTTGTTAAACTATCTATCTCAACCCACAAGTTTTCTCACTTTTACCCTTCTGATTCTCTCCCCCATCTCACCAGGGGAGAGCGAGTGAGCCACTGTGTGGTGCTTAGTTGTCAGCTGGGGTTAAACCACAACACTGCTTATACAGTCTCACTACATTCACATAACAGTGATCTTTATATGATAAAGAACTGTTATGATCAAGAACGTAGAATGGTGCCCTATTTTATGAATTGTTTAGGGAAATCTCTGTGTTCCTGGAAAGTAGTAGGAATACAAAAAGCTGTCTGCACAATATAACACTGACTAAAATGAAAGTGTTATCGCATAGGAACATCAAAGATATTATAAATGTACCTGGAGTCAAAGGGACAGAGGACATAGAAGTCTCTGGAGGAAGGAAGTAGAGGGAGGGATAAATAACACTGTTCACTCAGGGTGTCTTATCCTGAGAGTATGGCCGATAAAGAAATCTTGACTGAGAAGCCCAAGATGTGCAGCACACTGAATGGATAATTACTACTCCTGTAACTTATAGGGAAAAAGAAGATTACTATTTGTTAAAATAAGTAGGAAAAAGAAAAGTTTTCTAGCAGTGTTTTTGAGCAAGAACATTTACACATAGGGCAGCATTTAGACTAGGATCTGAACACTGTTTCCATGTGATGATGTGATGAGAGGATTTTTCTAACTTTTAGCTAAGCATATCAAGCTTGGTGAGAATTTATATGAGTACAAGTAAAGAAAAAAGGATAGATGGCGGGAAGATGACAAAGGCAAATGATGCTCCCACTATTCATTCCAGGTTTTGTTCTTTATTTAGTTAGATTTGTGTCATGAAAAAAAATGCTGTAGATAAAGCTTTAGGCTCTTCTACTTAATCTTTCAGTGCTATTCTACATTCAGCAGGATTTAAAAAAACAAACATTCAGCATGAACAAATCAACTTAGGTTAGCCAGCCAGTGAATAACTTAAACCCCAGTATTTTCACTAACAGTTGTCTCCTAAAAAAATAGCGTTACCTCTCTCTGAAAAATCCTTACACATAAATGGCTTTGGCTGTGTTCCTGGACTGTTCCTGAATAAAACCAAGTCACAGAGATCCAGGAGTACTTTCAAAGCATATACTGCTGGAAGCATGTACCCTGGTAGGGGACAGAGAAGCTCTTAGATAATCAGGTCTCTGATTTAGGACTAGAGAGGCAATGACCTACAACTATGAATAATCAGCATAGATCCCTCTAGTCAAGCACCCTACTTGGTCTTTTGTCTTCTATGCATGACTAACTTCAATTTGTAAGGATAAATTATGCATTGTGATAAGCTAATACTTAAAAGACTTTGGACAGCAAGGGCCAGATCTAAGAGTAAAGCTAACGTAACTCTGCAGCAGCTAGGTATCAGTGATACAAAGTGTATTCTGGCAAATGAGTACTAACAATCTAACAACCCCAAAATTCTGTGATCTGAAACTGAACTATCAACAACCAAACAGCTGTTTATAAGGAAACAGTTGGACCTTGCCTGCCACTTCCTAACTATTGCTACATTGACCACTTTTACCTGTTATATCATATGATCATTTTCTTTAATTTCTTTTTCTTCTTATTGAAAAACCCTAGATTAATTAATTCTCAGACTTTCATTCATGATTGTAAGTGTATTTGTATATATGTGTATGTGTCTGTCAGAAGATATTACTGTGAGGTAAATACTCATGACTGCTTAATTCCAGGGAAATAACCTATGCATCATCTGGCAAAGCATAAATGCACATAGGTTATTATGAACCCTGCAGCTACATTAATTTAGCAAAGTTTTCATAAATGTGTGGCTACATTAACAGGCAAATTATTTCTTTTCCCTCTGTCTTGCTTTTGTTTTTCAGTTGCATCCTTTCTGTGTCTACATAAGAAGGAATGTCCATTTATACAAAGAATGAAAAGGTGCAATGAGTCATCAAAATAGGGTCATTTTATAAAGAAAAGGTTGTTCTGTAACAATTTGTTGCGAAGTTGGAAATAATTAGAAGCAATGTGCTGAACACTTTCCATAAATATGGCATCTGGGTAAAAGAATTATTGTTATTTTGGAAATTAATCTAATTTTTGTTTGCACATTGTCATTTATGTGAATAGAACTTGTCAGCTTGATTTGTTACAATGCCTGAATTGTTTGCTTAATCCCCAAAATATAAATAAAACATTTAATTGCTTTAACTGGGAATGTTAACCTTTTTAGTACTGCTCTCTGAGTGTGCATCTCAGGAGCGAGTTTTATTATTGCCTTTACACATTTCAAAATACTCTCTCAGTAAGGTTATTGTAAAAATGTGAAAAAGAGCCATTTAAAGAATGGCTCACTAAAGAATCCTAGGGTGTGGGGAACAATACTGCATAGGATTGAGTGCCTTTCACACCAAAGTCATCCATGAGACATACAAAGAGCACATGATTTTTGCAGGTCATCTCCATTAGTTACAGCAGACCAATTGGAGAGGTCAGACATATAGGTGGGAGAAGATCATCAGATAATCCTAGTCAAGGAGTCACAAAATTTTTCATTAAGCTCTGTGCTTTGTGTTGGCCCCAAAACTGAAGCAGAGAGGAGTATTTCAGATTAACGTTACTTCCAATTGGAATGTTGTCAGGGTAGAAGCACTAAAAACTGAGACAATGTACTTCATGCAGTTTTTTTGCCAGTAAATGAGAAACATCCAGCATGCTAGCCCTGCTCTCTGAAATAGAAAAACAGGAGGGATCTTCAGAGACTATTCTGCCTTCATGCTCAAGCAATTCTGAGAGCAGAAAAATAAAAGATGGGGTGGAGCAACTACATTTTACACTGATATTCATAGTTGTTCAGCATCAGTAGAGTTACTTTATTGGTACACTGGCAGCTGTTGCAGGAGAACTAGTAAATGAGAAGCAAAAAACTCAGGAGAGTTATCAGTTGAACTACAGTTTAAGAAAACCTACAGGCTATCTAGATCTGTCTGTGAAAAATACTGCAGTGTGAGCACTCAAGTTTAACTTCTCTGAGAAGTAAAAATGGTATGTACAGCCAGAATGTTAATATTTGAAATGTTGCTTTATATTGAGCAAAACCTATGATCTTATTTGATTATTTTCTCTTAAAAGAACTCACATATATAATCCAGATATGCAGCGGCAAACAAGAAAGCTTGGTACAATTATTCAAGTGCTTTTGTAAAGCCACTAAAGACTGTCCAAATATTAAGTAATTTTCTTTTTGCTTTGTTTGCTTCTGGCTATACTGCTGGAATAACTCCCCATATTTGTTCAAAACATAGGAAATCAGTGCTGGCTATGACTCAAGAAGTCCCATTTAGACTCCACTTGATAGCAGAAGGAGTATTTTGTTGCATTAATCTGTAGAAAAACTAAAGAGCTCTGATTGACTTTATTTCTCATTACTTTTATGTTGCTGAATGACATAAACTGTAATTTAGAATCATTTTAATGCAAGATTTCCCTGTTAAAACCATGTGAAAAAAAATATACATGAATACTATATACTAACTACTGTTTCATTGCTGGCCGGTAGTGACTTTTCAGGAAAAACTAAAGAACATTTGTAGCTGTAATGCTAGTATATGGCAGTGCAACTTTATCTTAACAACATTTTGTTAGAGAAGATGTTAAGGCTGTGTATGTGTAGATTTAGCTTTCAGAAAGGACTCGTATCCCTCTACTTTATCCATTTTACTTCTTTTCTGAATTACTTCCAAAACCAGAAACCTTCTACAGGAGTTGAGCTATTGGAAAAATTCTGTGATCAGCTACCTCGTAGTATTTTTAGGCTGGCAAATTGTACCACCAGTTAAGCTTTCATATGTCTAGTGGAAATGACTTTCTCAAGTTCAAAGTGTTCTGCTTGAAGGTTGTAACTGTGTAAACAGCACATAAAGATCAAGGAAAATATGATATAATTGTTCTGCAAAACTCATGCTAGCTTAATTAATTTTATAATTTTATAGCATGCTTATAGCATGGACCTTAATGATGCTGAACTATTGGCTAGCCAGATCAAAGAAATATTAGTGATATATTGCAATAGCATATATCTCTTTAAAAGCCACCTACTAAAACTTTTATTTGTCTCTTTAGGAGCTAGAAATGCATTTAAAATCCCATGGAACACAGTCAACTTTATTTGCTTTTAGGAGTAGTGTTTGTTATGTTTGTGTGCCTAAGGGAAGGTTAATTAAAGTCAATAGAGACATCTTAAAACAGGAAATATTAAGACAACCTACTTTCTTCCTACTGCAAAACTAGTGAAAGAGAGGAAAGAGGGGACTGCACTGCCAATGGTCCTGTTCTCAATCCACACTGACTGAAGGTACTTGCATGTGTCTTATTACCATTCAGATGAAGTGGCCTGGAGTAAGACTCGGAGGACTTCAGGAGCTGCAGTTCCCAGTTGCCTCTTCCTAATCTTGTGATTCTTGCACTTGAAGGGTGCAAATGCAATAACACCCCACTATTCTCTTTCTTTCCTTCCCCTCTTTGTAGATTGAAGTTGCAGGCAGGCAAGGGCTGGCTAGCACTGGTCAGGGTGCAGCTCTTTGAGGGAAGACAAGCTAAAGCCAAGGGTGATGTTCTCTCCTAAAAGGGCACCACCCCCAGGCAGCCACATAGGGCCAGCAAGTCCCACAGATAGCCCAGTGACCAGCAGACAAGCAGGAGGCGGTGGGCAGTTCCCAGCTCAAGGCAGGAAGGGCAGGGAGCAAGTCAGGAGCAGCCTGGTGATACATGCAAATGATCACCTGCTTTGCATCTTATTTACTTATAGCAACTTATAATGATTTCTGAATATTGCTTAATAATCCTGCTTATCCCGATTGTTCTGTGGAAACTTACCAAGGGCTACTGCGTTTGTCAAAACAAAGCAGTTTTCTGTGGAAATTTACCAAGAACTACAATATTCAGCAAAAACAGGGGACATGTCCTTGGAAAGCAGATGTGTTCTAACAAGTTGAGTCTTTGTAGAGTATAGATAGCCATATATGGACAGTAGAAATTAGTATGCTAATGCTCTTAGATAAGATAGAGGGAGTAAACCAGCTGGGATCGCTCTTGTTGTTCAAGGAATTATTTAGGAGAATCTGTGCATGCTCAGAGGAACAGGGTGGAAGAGTACAAGGTGAAGAAGACTGTGAGCCTTTCTCCAAAAGACGACCACCAGGACGCAATGCACAGGCACAAAGATAACAAACTGCTTACACCAACCTTTTGAACTAACCCAGCCTTACTTATGCATATGTATATTTGTATTGTGTAATCCAATGAATATGTATATCCACACTCTAAGTTTCTGGTAAAATGTGCTGTTGGTGTGCAAGCTTTGTGGAGAAATCCTCTTGCACCCCAGCATCAGAATAAACATACCTGCTTTAGAACTCTCTCCAAGTTGTAGAGTTCATTTCTGCACATCACTGGGACACCAGTCCTTGGCATAGCTCAATTAGGCTGGGAACTCAGGCCTGAGCTTCAGTGGGGCTCCTGGGCAGGGGCGCAAGGGTGGAGGTCCCAGGAGAGGTGGTCAGAAAAAATAAGGACCAATGGTGCACTCAGAGGCCTGACCTTCTGTAACTAAGCTGATTGTTTTTTCAGAAAAATTGCCTCATTAGTAGGAGAATAATTTTAAGTGTTTCATTTTGCCGCACTGTTTGGCTGACTCCTCTTGTGCTTCCTCCTGCAGGCACACTGTCTTGCTGATGTGGAAGAAGAGCCTGGGAGAAGTTCAAAGTGAGGAGAATGGCTTCATATAGATTACTTCTTCACTATTTGCTGAGCTGCTGAGTCTTGTGAGCAAGGATTTAATCCCTCCTTTAATCAAATATGTTGACTTTTGCTTCAGTGTGTGTGTATGCCTTCCTTTCATTATGGGATTACCTAAACTAAAACTTGTTAATACTGGTTGAACTATGGAAGAACTTGTCAAAGGCAGTAAAATCCCAGACTGCTACTGGAGTTAATTAGGAGAATTTAGTTAAACATTCTTTTCCAAGCTGAGTAAACCCAACAGTTTAGATGTTACTGTAACAATTTTGAATATTTTTTAAAATTAAATGAAATGTAATAGAAACTGCATCTATCATATAGAGAGATCTTGAGAGGTCTCATTCTACTAGGAGCTTTCTAGCAAGAAAGAAGCAGGCATATCTTCAGGCAGTGACCAATAATAAACATTTTCTTTTTCCCTCTGGGTGTGATTCAGTGCTGCTGGTGCCCAGATCTACTTCACAAGAAGGTCTCTTAACCTGAATTATTCTCTGACAACACTGGATAGAGTTGCAGAGGAAGTATCACAGTATCATGCTTCACTAAATCAGCTTAAATTGATAGTATAGACACAGAAGGAAAATGCAGAGTTAAAGGCTGAAATTCATTAATTTACTCCATGTTGTTAAGTGAACAGTGCAAACGTGGGATCATGTATACATGGCAGTAAGGAATTGTTAGAGAGGCTCAAATAAACAAAAAACCACCAAAAATTAAAAATATATTATCAGCATAATTAACTAGCCCTCCATAACTCTTCAATTACAGGTTCAAATGTCCATGAGAGGAGAATAAAACAACTTCCTAGGGTTTAACAGCAACCTAAAACAGAGAACAAAGAACCACTCCCTAGGGTTTAATGAGAACCCAAAATGCTCTATCACTCACCTAACAAGTGAGGGCTCTCAACCTCAAGGAACTTCTCAGGGCAGCATCCCAAGTCATGTCAAGGAGTTTCCTTGGGGAGTATCTTGACCTAAAGGAAGGGTCCTCAACCACAACATGCTTCTCCAGGGGAATTAACTCATAATTGCTTCCCTAGGGGACTCCATTTATACCCAGGCCGAATCTGATCTGTGGCTCCCATTGGCCAAAGACTCCAACTATTTTCACAGTCCTGACAACAAAGGAAACCAAGAGCTGCTACACTTCAGCAGCTAAGAAGCCCTATTTTCACTGGGTGGGCATACCTACCACAAGAATTCACATATTTTCCCTGGTTATTAATGATGCCTTGCTGTTATTTTTAACCTGCTGCACTAATATGTGAAAGTCATTTCACCTCTTCATGAGTCTCTCATTTTCTTGACTTTACCTTATGTTTGTCTTACTTGGCAAAACTGTAAGCAGCATGGGAAACCACCTCTCAGTCCTTGTCAACAAGGAGAATTTGCACAGGTGTAACTACTTCAGTTAGCAGTAAAATTTGCATATATAATTATTTTCTTACAGGATTAAGATAGTTTGGTCTAAGCATTTTTATGTCCATTTAATGGTTTCATGTCATGTGGCTCATAGGGTTTATGTGTTCAATTTAAATAACACAACTGTGGCATGTATATTAAGGTTTTCTATGTTCTGTATGGTATTTAGTGCATTGGGGACTTCTTCAATGCAGCTGCAAGGCAACTAGCAATAATTGTTATTAGGAATAAAGGCAATTGTTAAGCACTTTGTACATTTAGAATACTGCATAAAGAATAAAAACACATATTCCCTACCCCAAATGGCAATTTATCCCTAGCCACAAAGAGTATTAGTCTTAACCATGCACATCTATAGTATCACTTTTACAGAGCTATTTTAATGCATGGTTCCTCTACTATAGAATTGTAATGGAGGTTTACACAAAATAAAAAAATAATCCCTCCTAGAAGTTTATGAGAGTTGACTGTTCCATTGGAGCCGTTATGGTTTATCATGTATTTAAGACCTTCTAAAATATGAATTATTGATAGACTCCAAGGAGCAATGTTTCTTTATCATTTATAAATATTTATTTTCTGAGTTTCAGAATGGGTATTATTGACCTCACATAGACCATAATGGCTCCAAGTGGTCTATTATGTAATAGAATAAGACATTTTTAAAATCCTATCTCCTATTTGATGTCCTGGAAGCATAATTAAGTGCTATTAAAATCCAGGAAAGGGGGTAACTTTTGTAATGAAGCAGTTTACTTGCAACCTGCCTTGTTTTCAATGCACAAAATAAAGTCTCAAATTTAGCTGCTTAACAATTATTTCAGGTATTTCCACTGTCAGTACATTCACTGATACTTCCCTAGGTTGCCACATCTCAGAACCTGCTTTTTCACTTTGACCTCACTGAGCAGACTCTTCTTATATTTGCTCTTGTGTTAATGTATGTTACAGGAGGAGTCTGTGACATCAGAGAGAAAACTGTGAACAAAAAGGTAGTTAAAGTAACATGAGAGTGGCTTGAAATTTCAGGGTGAATGTTGTGACATGCAGTCTGCATATAATACTAGGTCAGGAGCCTCTCTGTTCAGGTGATTTTTAAATTTTTTTTTTTTTTTTTTTTTTTTGTGGTTGGAACTGATTGCTTATGTTCCGTCTCTATGCTACTCAGTTAAATTATTTTTCAAAAATGCAATTAGTAGTTCGTATGCTAGAAACCTATCTCTTTTCTAATTTATCCCTACCCATCCTAAGAAGACTTTTTTCTCAGTGTGAAGCAATGTTAATAAACTGAAACATCTGAATAAACTCTGAAATGTAGACTTGAATATGCTTATTTCTTTTAACTCCATATGCTGTACATCACATTTCTTCCTACAGGAAGCAAGGCTCAGTGTGAAGGTTTCATATACTTTTTACTTTGCATAGTTATAATATAAAATAAATATTAGATACACTAGTCGCTAGAGCTATGTAAGTGACAAGATGGTCTGACACAACATTTATGTGGCAACAAATAGGAAAGAGTCATTGATTTATTTAGAAGATCAAACATTTCAATGAGCTTTGATGCTGGGCACTACTTCCTTAATACCAAGACAACATGGCATTTAAAACAATAAAAAAAGATGTCTATTGGAATCTGAAAATGTGGTTTTATTCTTTTTCAGATTCAAGGGAAAACTGTAGATCATTATGATAGAATCCAAGAAAGTCTATTAAAATATCACACCTGCAATGCAAAATGTTTAAATTATAAAATAGTTCTGCTCAGATGGATTTTCAGTGGTATTTATAATAATTTATAAAACATTAATTTTTATTGAGAAAAAAAAAAGAAACAAAACCCAACAAAAACCCCCCAAAACAGAATACCTGGTGTGTCCAAGCTATAAATTTTAGGTTAAAACAGCTGGAGTATGTCACAGCTGAATGTATGTATTCCCATTATTTTACCTAATAAGCAAGGTACCTGGATAAATGTTACCACTTAGTGAGACACACATGTTAAAAATATAGGGACCAGATTCTGCCATCTCACTCAGAATAGGTAATATGTAATTGCAGTACAACTGTTATGATTTTCTTCTGACTTCTTACTGAGGTTAGTACTATACAATATGAACAGATGTGCCATAATTAGCCCTTAATAATATCATCTTCTTTAAGGAAGGCATTCAGATTAGAAATTATGCTTTCCATCCTGTGCTATTATTCTTTACTTTGAGATTTTTGAGTAATTGTGCATGCATGATCTAAAGAAGACCAGATGCTTCATATTCTTTATTATTCCAAAATCCAAAGTAGGTATCATTGGCAATATAAAATAAGAAATACTTGTGGCATTATACTTATTGGCATTTTAAAATCTGAAATGTGACAAACTCATGAACTAAAATTTCTGAGTGTGTGTTTATGCAGTGTGTAAGGGAAATAAACCTCTTCCCAACACCTGTTCTGCTGAAAAGCTCAAAATATGTCTCCTTCTCAAGGAGTAAAAAAATGCCATAGAAGACTCCTTTCAAGCAGTTAAGAGTGTGAGACATCTTAAATTAAATTCTTTCAGAATCTAATATGGAAAAGCTTCTTGAAGATCATTGTTTGAAGTAAAGGCTTCATTTCTGAGTCATCAGGTTTTTGGGGATGAACTCAGCAGTTTTCAGCTGATATGATTGGAAATCTAGCTATTGGCACAGTTTGCCCATTTCTGTGACTTTTCACTTATGCAAGTTAGTTATACAGGAAAGAAGAAATTCTGAGATTGTAGAAGATGTCCAAGGGAAGAAATAAAAGAAAAGGATTTTGAGATTTGTTTGTTTACTTGTTTAAGTAAGGCTGGACAGGATGTCACATGTAGTAGAGAAGTGAATAATAAAAATAATAAAATGTATAATAAGCGTTACAAAACAATTGGTTGCAAAAGAGTCAAGAAAATCATTCTGAGGGTGAATCAGAGCATCCAGAGTTCATGTCCTTGGTTTTAATTTCACAGAAAATAATGAAATGCACAGTAAGAAAATGCACTGCAAAAATAAATAGCTTGTCTGTGGCAGCAAATAGAAGAGCCACTACTAACGGAAACATAATTGTAAAGGGAAGGTGAGTTAAATAAACTGAGCACTGTTACTCCTTGCATTCATTGTCAATGGTGTTTGAAATCAAATAAAAAATGAAAACCAGATAAACACAATGTAATGGCAAAGAAGTTTGACTATTTTTAGCTTTCAACAATACATATTAATAAGGATATTTGTTTGTCAAGGTTTTACTTTCTTTAAGGTAAAGTCTTCATGGTCTGGGTTCCTAGCAGTGTGTTTCTGTAAACGTGGGCTGAGATGCCAAATGTTCAGAAGGTGTAAATCAGCAGATCTTTGTTAAAGTCAGTGGTGGTGCATAAAAACTAGTATATTTTGCTGGTTTGCATTACTTTTATATTATAAAGTGTCTGTATACTTTGGATGTTTAAAGGATCCATCAAACTGAGCTTACAGCTGCATTGATGAAGTAGTGCATATCAGCCAAGAACTTGCTGGGGAATAAGGCTTAATAATTTTTAGGCAGATAGTTAATATCTCTGCCCAAATGAAATTAACTGTGTAAAACGAGAAGGGAAAATTCTTTATTCTAGGTTTTGCCAACTTCCCAGCATTTCTGCTTTGGAGAGAAAGCATGTAGCTAAATGTGTGTGCATAAAACCCCTAATTCTGACATAGCTGTGTGCAGCTCTGTGCAGCAAAACTGTTTTTACCTGTTTGTCACTAATGGTTGATGCAATAACGACAGATGTTCAGTTAGTCTATTATCTGTAGAACATCATGTAACTAATAAAAAATCACAGTCTTCTGGATCTGATCAATTCTTTTCCATGTAATCAAAGAAGTATCATAACTTTCATGCTGAACTTGATTCATCAGCGGTTCCTGATAAAACTGGGGTTTTGAACACATATGAGCAGCTTAATAACTTTTTTTAATGTAGTGATTTTTTATTTCTAATTTAAAATTGTCAGTGTTTAATGTTGACTGTTATTTAGTCAAAAGGTATCTCAGCAACTTTAGCTGCCTTCCTACTCATTTTTTTCATGACTGGTACATGTTACAACCACATTTCACAGGGAATGGCTTTCATTTCAAGTTGCAAGTTGGGGAAAGACTTTGCCATTTATGGTCTAACTTTTTCATTTCTTAGAGAGTTCTTCCTCTCTCTTCTTTGTTCTCCACACTGACAGGTAGAATAAACTGGGATTCTCAGGCTGACAGTTCCCATATTTATTTATCTCAGCTGAAATTTTATAATGTTGCTGGAGAACCATCATCATTATAATTACTTTTCTGCAGTTTGACTGCACCTGCTTCCTTCAAGTCATATTATAAGGTCTATTTAATTGTTTAAGCTTTTATCTGTTGGGTGGGCCAAAGGTTTGATTTTGCTGACTCAAATCAGACTGTGAAGAAGGACTTTGACAACAAAAAAGGATCAAGGAACTCTTATAGGTCTCTAGACCCTAAATAGACTGAGAACAGAGGAGATAAAGATAATATTAATACAACTGTATTAACAAACAGTCCTCTCTTAAAAAATTGAGTAAAAGTTTTACCCCATGTTTCCCCTTATTTCATCAGGAAGAAGGTCTAGATGGTCTATGTGTTCCCTAATGCTCCAGTTTGTTTTGGACAGGTTAATTTTAGTTCAGGAACTGAGGCAAAGAAATACTTTTATAAACCTGATGTTAGCAACCAGCTAAGGATAAGAACATCCGAGTGAAGCCAGGACCAGGTTACATGGGGCGACAGAGAGTCCATGTGGCGCTACATCCCACTAGAGAGACTGAAAGGCTGCTTGTCTCCTGAGGGTTTTTGAAATACTAGCAGGACCAATATCTAACCCAGAGAAATTAGTAAAACAAGCTTCACATCAGTCTAGCTCTCTTTTGTTCACCAAGGCTGTGAAGTGTTTTTTTTTAGAAGCATGCAGTATAGAATCGCAGCTATTGTGTTTAGGAAATAAGAATCTATAATCCATAAGAGGATTTTTGGATGTAGCTGTCTAGAATCCTATTTTATTTATTTCTATACTGCCCATCTCAATATCCTTTCTTCAGAAGTTGAAAGACAATAACAAACAGATAGCTGAACAAGTCCAAGAAACATTCAGGACACTTAATGCATAGAGAGAAACAAAGCAAGTGGAAGAAAAAGGAACAGCTAAAGAAAAAGAAAATTCCACTGGTGAAGTAGAAAAGCTCTACACTGACATTCATTTTCGGGTAAGGTTTTCAGCATTTTATTTAACCACCATTAATTGGTAGATGTCATTTCTTGCCGGCATATTGAAGTCAGTGCATTCAAAACTGTCCTGAGCAGCACTGAGATCCTTCAAACTGACCAAAACATTACTGATTCCAGCCACAAAGAATATGCTTTATTAGGGCAGTAGGCAGAAATTCTTTGCCTTTTTCTTGACAGTTGAAGAAATTTTCTTATCAGAATATCATTCTGATCTGAAAAAACAAAATAGAGTTAAATGTCCGAGGAGTAAGGAAATTTCCCTTTAACCACACTAACTCCTCCAAGAAGAAATACCCATGTTTTTTTGAAACTACACATTGGTTAAAAGATAAGGATAATTCAGAAGCTGTTTCATTTGATTCTATTTATAAAAAAAAAATTGAATACTTCTAAATGTTAACACTAAAATAAGTAGACATTGCATATAGTTCCGTCTGTCTTTGTATCTCTCTGGCTGTCATGCCAAGAAATCAATGTCATTAACCATAACAATAACACATAGCACTATGTCTCTCTTATTTATCAAGAAATCTAAGAGCTTTGCAAAAAGTCCTGATAACAGCTCTTGGTAATTGGAACATGCAGCATCAGCTTGTCTTTGTTAGATCGTTTCTTAATGCCACTCCACCATACAGAGAAATTTTCCCAGAAATCTCTAACCTTCACGGGCATTGTCTGATTTGAAACCTTAATACAGTCTGGGGATTTTCATACAGAGTTACAGAGAATGCAAGGAAAAGTTCTGATAAGTTTTCTCTGTTGCTATGGTTATCTCTAATTCTATCTCTGTATCAGTTCACAGAAGAAAATTGAGTCTGATTTATTACTCTTTCACTTCCCTTCATTTGCCCCTCATTTGGGAGGGATTTTCATTTCCTTTAGTAAGCTTGAATCAAAACCAAACTTTATATGAAGCATCACAATATTTAGTTAAAAATTTAAAAAAAATCACTCTTTTTCATTATTGGACATTTCTACACTTCTGAGTCCTGGATGAACAAAATAGTTTGCATTTTGCACTAACTAGCGGTAGTCCCTACAAGAAAGCTCTGCAGAAATTCTGTCTGTGTAAATTGCAATGACATTTTTCCTGATACCAAAACCCTTTACAATATAGAATTTTAAAAAGAAACCTTCTGTATACTTTGGGTGCTTATATATGTCTAATAGGAAATAGAAAACTCTTTTATGGAAACCCTGTCCTACCTAGTGTAGCTGAAAAGTTCTCTCCTATTTTAATAGAAATACTGTTTAACACTAGTCGTGGATCTGCTCCTGCTAGACTCCTGAGTACATTTAATAAATCTGAATTATAGACTTGCGTTTTGATTCTTCAGTTCATTGAGTCACTTCTATGGAACAAGATAACTTCACAGTGAAGCTAGTCACAGTGGTCTAAAATTACTGTCACAGATTAATGAAATAATGCCAGTTTGACCACTCGAACCAGCATTTTGTAAAGACTCTAGTGTAAGCTGTTCTCTGTCTTTTAAATAAATTGGGTCTATGTCTAGTGTTACTTACTCAAGTGTAAACCAGGAGCAATTCCATTAATGTCAGTATAGTAATATCAGTTTAAAATTTTCATGACAGCAGAATCCTTTGTAAAAGTCATAAAACCAGCAGTGTGCCATCTAGCATCAGGCCACAGATGTGATTTTTAAAGGGAAGTGGGTTGCTACATAAAAGGATTCATCCTTGTTTCAAAAAGTGACCTGATAGACCTTGTGAGTCAGAAGAGGTGGGAAAACACCAGTAATCTGATAAGAGAGGATTAAATCATGCTTTGTACAAGGAAGAGTGAACATGTAGAGGCTGAGAACAGAGGAGTGTTTATGGACATTACATATGGCTAAAAAGTTTTTTGGCTCACATATTTGTCTATGCAGATTGATGCTCAAAATAAACCATATTCAAAAAGCACCAGTGTCATTCCAAAGGCTAGCAGTAAGGTTGATATTATGATAAAGACAGCAGCACTAGGCTGCCTTTTTTTTCAAGTAGTTAAACACACACATACACATGCGTGCACACACACATACACAGAATAACTATGACCTCTTGGGACACATATAAAAGCCTGACAAGGAGATAACTTTTTCTTTGAGCAATGTACTCAATATGTTTATCAATCATCAAACAGCATTTCCTCGTCCAGCTGAGAAACGATTAATTCAAATACTTGTATGTGCCAGAAGTTTAAAATTGTGTTCTTTAGATTAATCAAACACCATTCCTCACATAAAATCATATTTTAAGAAGGCATAAAAAGGACATATTGAGGATAATACATGCTAATAATCTACAGCTTTGTTCTTCATTGAGCAGTGAGACAGAGAAAGCTCCAGAGAGCAGATGAACAAGGTGCAAAGGCTCTTGAGCAAAGCAGAGGGAGCAGGAGGTGCATCAGAGGGCCCTGTTCCCCTCCATGAGACAGCCCCATTCTGTTGTAGTCCCTTGTTTCTGTGCAGCAAGTGCCCATTTCTCTGAATGGTTTATGCTTTGCTTAGACATTTTTCTATCCCACTGATGCTATAGGATAATTACCCTCTTTAGTTGTGATGACATTCATCTATGCTCCCCTGCCTCTCATGAAGGAGTGGCAGTAGAGCATGTGGCCACCCCTGCACTCCTTTGGGCAGAGGGTGCTGTGATATTAGGAGAAGAGCTACCACACAGGAGGCTTTGAGACAGTGTGCTGCTTCTCCCACAGATCTGTGTGTTTTGCAGGTCCTCATGACGTTTCGTTTATCTCCTTCTTGTTGCCTCAAATCTCTCATGAGGGAAGCATACTTTGAAAATGCCTCAAGCTGAACCTCTCAGTCTTCCTTGTATAGGCTTTCCTTGCTGAAAGTGTATAATGTTTATTGCTAAAAACCAAAATATAATGCTAGAATAAGGAAAGCGATATAAATCCATAAAACAATTGTGTCTCTTTTTCTCTGATTTACTATAGGACGCCTACTGTGAACCTAAAGAGCTACAACTATGGCATAAATATAAGGAGATTTGAAATTATAATTACAGTCATATCAAATTTAATTTATCCTAAATTGTGAATTAAATAATTTACTGAAAATATAATTCCCTCTATTTCCTGTCAAGATACACACAGACCTTAACAGTATTGAAACAAGGGGAATTCTTAGGAGAAAAAATACTATGTAAATTCTGATATTGATACACAAAAGAATGTTGTGATTCAAATTGTCTTAGCCATGAAACTTACAGCTTTTCATCATCTGTGGAAATAAATACTCTCAATGGTAAATGAAAGCCATCTAATCTCATATTTCCCTAAAGACAAAGAATACAGAAAGATAGGTGAGGCTTAAGAATGCCTGCCAACATTGCCTGCATTCGATTCTGCGTTATACCCCTATTCAGTGAGTTTGATTACATAAACATTGCTGTCCTGAGCCTGTTCCAATTTCAATGTATGTTCAGATGTGAAATATGATGGAAGTAATTTCAGAACATGCATGTATTCATTATGATGCACTGATACTAGAGGTCATCTATATTCATGCCACTCAAAGTTGAGGTTATTATCACCGTGTAGATAGTCTAGGTTCAATACTGCAGAGCATTCCTAATGAACAAGATCATTGCAAAAGTAGGGCATGAAGTAATAGCATGTGAAGGTTACGGGTCCTCTAACAGGAGAGCCTGAAAGGCACTGCTTTTCTCGGCTAGCCATATTAAAAGAAGTGCTGTGAAAGGGCCTGAAGGCCAAATCATATATTTTAGGAAAGGTCTCCTTAGTTCATCCTCTTCTGTTGACTGAAGGAAGTTCTTTCTGATAGGGTATTAATATTAATATGTATCTTTCAGCTGTTTCTGTTTTTAATTAATTAACTCAAAGAGCAGCAAAGTCCAAAATCAATCTTAATGGAAGTTTTATATCTTAACCTTTCTCCAAGAGTGATCAAGGTTTTTTTACCTTTACAGCTCATTTTTATGCTCTTGTCTGAAATCTTCAATACAGAGATAATGCAGATGAGCAAGCCCTACCCCTATCTATTACAGGTTGTGAAAAAATAATTTCTGAAACTGAGTTTGATTAGAATTCATCCCCTGTAGTTAGGGGAGGAGGTTCCTGTTCCCAGAGGAACTTCCTTCACCGGGAAGTAGAGTGTGTGCCAGGCAGTGTACCATGATGAAGTAGGCTGCATTATATTTTACTATATGATAAGGTACATACATAAACCAAGTACTTAGGAA
This sequence comes from Strix aluco, assembly GCF_031877795.1. Lineage (NCBI taxonomy): Eukaryota > Metazoa > Chordata > Aves > Strigiformes > Strigidae > Strix > Strix aluco. Next base: position 49,074,968 of record NC_133931.1, read on the forward strand.
GGAGATAAATGAACATTTCTTCTTCTCACTTCTACACATTGTAATCACAGTCACAGATGTGCCATGTTTGGAGTTTCTAATGCCTTTTTACATAATATCTAATGGTGGATATTTGTTTAGATTGTCTTAAACCAAAGAAGCATTTATTTTCCTGTGTTCCCAGCCTTAACTCAAGACAATATTTGAGTGTGAAAGGTTCTGTCATTTGGCAGAAAAACAAATAACAAGACAAAAATTAGAAGTAGATGCTAAACAAATTTAGGATTGGAAAAAAATGTTGGTTTGATTGGAAGCATGGTAATGCTTGAAATATTTTACAGAGATCTGTGTGGATTCTCTGTAATGTGAGCTTTTAAACTGAAGACAGAATATTTTCTGAAAACCAGTGTTTCCTTTCACACATTATTTACTTTTTTTTTTTTTGTGAGAATTACTTGGAGCAGTTCTATGGCCTCCATTGCTCAAGAGGCCCTTTAGGCCAAAACTCTTACAAACCTATAAATACAACCTCCAAGAATACCTAGTTATCTGTGAGTCTTTACTCAACAACTAACTTGCCTGTTCCTGCCAAACTCTTGCTGCCAGCTTAATCACATGCACACACGTACACATGTGCATAAGAAAAATCTACATAACATGTTGATACACCACAGGGCCTACAGCATGAATTTATGATTTACATATCATGCTAAATGGAGATATTCAGGGTAACTGCAAATCTTTCTTAATTTTTGCACTTAGTAGACTTAGTCCAGTTTTGTTGTGAAACCTGAGTTTTAGTCAATTTCTCTGTGCCCAACTGGTTACTTTTAATAACACAGAAGTTTCTGCAATGACTGTACATTTTTATACAAATAACTAATACAAAGTAAGGGATTTGACTCAAGTAAAGCTTTCCATACATTCTGTTTAATCTAGACACTTTAAGGCTTTCCAAAGCAATAATCTAGTACCAGTGGAGGATTAGAGAAGAAGGTGCTACTTTTTTGTTAAAGATGAGAACTTCATCTCTAAATTTGCAGAAGCATTTACTGACTTTCCTGATTACAAGACAGGCAAAATAAAATTCCTTAAACAGGATGCTACATCTGCTATGCATCTGTTTCTGGTTTAGAGATTTGTAAAGATATCAGAAAACCTCTTTTATTTCCCTTTCTTAGTTTAGACATTCTGAGATGCAGTTAATAGTGCATCTGTGTATTCCATTATGAACGCTGAAATATGCACTGAACAGATAGCAGATCTGTGGAACTCTACACCAAAGGATGTTATGGATGCTAAAAATTTGTGTGTCTTCAAGAGGAAACCAGACAAATACATGCCAGAGAATCTATTGAGAATTACCAAATACAACCATACCTGACAAAGGAAGATACTTAAGCTGAAATTTTTGGAGATTGGGAGAGCATGAAGGGAAAGTATCTTGCAGGTTTGGCCTGCCTTTTCTCTGCTTTAGGTATTTCCTCTCAGGAACAGGATCATGGACCAGAGTGACAGAACCCAGATGGACCTTTCTGTACAGCAGCATCACCATCTATCAAAAATAATTAGCAAGGCCCTGAAGGATCATCAAGGTCTGTTTCTTTCATAACTATACTTACTTCCATTGCAGAGGCATATAATTACAGCAAGTCACTGAAGAAAGCATTCAGTTGTAATATTTTCTTAGTATTCTTGCCTTTGAAATATACAAAAGGAAGGCACATCACACTCTTCCAAGAATCACCTTTTTTTTTCTTTCAGATTCTCTATATCCAGAAATTCTTAGAGACAAAATCATCTGATTCAAATTAGGGAGCCTTCTTGGAAGAGCAAACGTCCCCTTGGAGAGTACATTATTCGTTCTCCAGGGGACTAGGTAAGGCCATCTCTCATCCTGCAGATAAAGCAGTCCCCACTGACAATTCTGGCTACACAAAGTTATATTTTTTTGTGACAAAAAATTCAGGCACAGAAGCCAGCATTCTGACAGAATATGATAGAAATATAATATCTAGGGCCTAACCTAATTAAAAAGAGGCATATTTGGTCTTGGAATTATTCCATGTGGCTCTCCAGAGAAAAAACTAGTTTATGAGATCTGACAGTTTCAAAACCCATATGTTTTCTTCCTCATTGATATGAATGATGGTGAAGAAAAGATATTCAGGTTTGATAACAGCCCTTTGATATGTGCTAATAAAAATAATGCAGAATAACCTAGACAGATGCATGTTTCTTCTTTCTCAGTGGTGAGAAAAAAAGTTTTACTACACAGTACAACATTTTGCCCTACTGTGTGATTCTAGACTGAATTTTCAAAGCAAAAGGATGGCATAGAGAAAATTGTTTCTGAACTTGCGCATGTTGTTACATGTGTCAGAAAGCTTAAAAAACAAGAAAAGGCTAAGAGGCAGGGTTAGACTACCACTGCACTGCAATATATTTTGGCATGAAAAGGTGATTTCTGAAAACAACATTTTACTGTTAACTAGAATCTAATTAAGCCTGATTAAGCTACTAAAGGCAAAGTCCAAACCACTTTCCTCCCGTAGCTATGTTCCAGTGTTGATCTTGTCTGCCATTAAAAAAATTAAAAAGAAAAAAAAAAAAAGAAAAAAAAATAGTGCCAAAGTTCTGATTTGATGAAATGAGCAATGGCCTTTATTATGTTAAAAGAGCAATCACAATATTGTCTTTACGTAGAATCTTCAGCACTGAAAAGGGTAAAGAAGATTTACTGATATTGGCAATGGAGGCATCCTAAGTCTCTTTGCTATTTACAGAAGATTCCTAACACAAGCAATTCTTATCATGCTTGTTTACATGAAGAATACTTACCTAGAACTATTCCCTGTCTCTTTGAACAAATATTTACACTTGCAAGTAGCTCTACTTGTGTGAGTAGTCTCATGTGTGATTTCAGTAGGGCTATCGACATGCTTGTAAAATTAGAGAAGCTTTTGTAGGCTGTGAAAAATTGGTACCTTTTCTACCTATTTCTTAACTTGCTAAAACTCTTCCTATGCACTCTAGTGTCTGAGCAAGACTTGAACTATTCAATATAGCCATATAGACATATTTATATCCATTAAAGCAACCTAGAAAATATAGATTGAGTGTATTTGGTTTAGAAAGTCTGGTTTTGCATTTTTTCTATTGTGTAGCTGATTGTTTATTATTGCAAATGTCAGCAGTAAACCAATATTCAAATATGCAATTTAATGGTATTTATCATATGAAAGAAAACTCTTCTTTTTTCATGTTGTCACATACTTAGAACAAGAAGACAATTTGTAGTGAATGCATTGCCATTCCATGGAATAATGTTCTCTGCCTCTGCACATTCCTGAATCTGCCAGCAATCAGATAGATTTTTTAATAGAAGATAAGACAGGCACTGCCATTCCACAGCAAATTCAAACAAGACATGCATTGTTGAAATATTTGAAAAGAATCCATGAAATACACCACTAAAGATGTTAAGAGTCACATATATTCATCAAATTATTTCAGCTTTCATAGAGCAACTTTAGGTCTGCCTGCCAGATGTACAGGATGCATTTCCTCATGCAGAAAAAAGATTCTTTCAAAAAAGCAGAAGAAAAGCTATTGTGTTGTATTCACACACATACGGAATTTAAGAGTGATAAATCATTAAGTTCCATTAATTTTATTTTCTCTTTCTTTATCTGATCTTAGGAAATACTATATCTGATTTTCTCACACTTACGACAACGACTGGGTATATATTGACATTTTAACATCAGACTATACACCTTATGACCTTGGTGGTTTCACTAGCTCTTTGAAGGATAAAAGGAAGGAATTCAAACCTCCCTTGCTGGATCAGCAGAAACCAGCTACCTGGCTCCTTTAGATGAATCTTCAGATTTGGCTAGATATTAAGTTAGGCATGGTAAGGTCCTACGTGTTACTGAAAATTAATCATAATACTGTGATGAGTTAAATAGGCTTAGGTTACCCTTAATTTTCATATACTTATTTACCGTATACTGTTAACTGTGAAACCATCTAAATCTGTCAAAGATTTGTTTTGCTCATTGATGGAAAATCTTTACTATATTGTTCCTGTGTGTGCAATTGCAATGGAAGAACCTGAGACACACAAGGCCTGAATTAGATCAAGTAATTATCTAGGGAATCATAGAATAATAGGTCTGGATAAAGCCTCAGGGGGTCATTCAGCTTGTCCCTTTGTCCTGAGGTAGAATCAGCTATGCGTGTGCCATTCCGGTCCTCAATTATCTCTGTCTTAGACATTAAAGCTCTGCATTTTTCACACTCCTCTCTATCACTAAAGTATTTGGAGAATTATTTCTTTTCATTTTAATTACTTCTAATAATATATTATTTTGTCCTCGGGTATTTTGTGGGTTTTTGGGGTTTTTTTGTTTTTTGTTTTTTTTTCCCAAGATCCCACCTTCCAAAGATAAAAGAATGCAGAAAAAAAAAAAAAAGCTTTAGAAAATGTAGGATAATAAGACAGTTATTACTTAAGACAAACTCCTACTAGTTTCAGTGACTACCTGCTATTATAGCAGGATTCTGTGAGCAATAAGTCTGTATTCTTCCCATACACTGCCTTCATAATTTGGTATGCTTTGATCACATCCTTGCCCTCCAAACTGATGATTTCCACCATTTTAGCTCTTCTTCATGGGTGTATATTCCACTCCTTTAACCATTTTATCTACTTTTCTTTGTATATTCACTAACTCTGTTATAGCCTTGAAATGCAGGCACTGGAACAGCGTACAGTACTCAAGATGTAGAAGATGCCTTCTCTATTGCTCTCAGTAATCTTCCTGGTGCTGTCCAACATTTTGTTGGATGTTTGGCTGCCATTGAACACTGAGATGGTGTTTTTGGAGAACTGTCAATGAGGATGATGAGTTATTCTTCCTAAACTGTAACTGCCTGTAGGTAAGAAAAGATTAATCATGTAAACAATATCTTTTCAGGGATGTTTCATGCTTCTAGCTACTCAGACAAGGTCAGGGTGGTACTAAAGCACAGTAGTTTTGTGCACCAATTCAATTTTCTGTATATTCCAAAGTGGTTTTGTAGAAAGAAGAGTTCTATACCTCTAAAGTGACTGAAAATGGGTGCATTTTTAAATAGCAGAATGTAAGAACATACTATTAAAAAAAAAAGCTTCTGAAGTTCAACTTTTCTGCTCCTACTAAGAAAATGAATCTCATAAAGGCAAGCACTGAAGCTCAAGAAGGAAATTAAAATGTCATGTTTTGTTCAGTCAGCTTCTTTGCTTTAAGATTTTATTTCTCATATAAATAGTGATTCAATACTATTGCTAAGCTCACGACAAGAGTCTATATTTTACTTCTTAAGAACTTTATGTTTTATTTTTTAAGAAGAATTAAGAGTTTCAACTCTGTCTTGTCTTCGAAATAGGAAGAAGTCCAGGAAATCTAACATTATTTGGCATATTTGGAGAAGTACCTTGTATGATGTAGGTGTGGATGGTGCATCTGTTAGCCAGTGAATCATGCAATAACATATTCCTTGTTTTCGATTTTGAAGATGATTATTGTGCCAAGACATATCAAATAAATGAACGTATCTATAAGAAGAAAAGTTCTCACTGTAATATAATTTACTCAGTGACTGAGTAGCAATGGAAGGGAATGGGATGACTGTAGTCCTGGGACTATTTCCATGACACAGAAGTGATATGGAGTTATTCAGGATGTGTAAAAGTAGGTGCTGACGTAAACAATATTCAGATAATATCAGTATTCTTAAAGGATAACTCTGTGAAAGTTTAGTGCCTCTATAGGTCTGATATATTGTCTCTCATGGATATTGAAAGTGGTCTGTCCCACTCAGCACTGATGGTCAAACTATTTTCATTCTCATTGTCAGGGAAATTTGGGATAGCAGAGAGTAGGTTTCCCAGCAGATGCACAGCACATTTACACAAGGCTCAACAAGAAGTCAGGAAATGAAGGAATTATTATTCTGTCACTGAATGTGTAATGGAGGTCCCTACTTTCATTTGTCTTCTCTGAATTTAGGGGGACAAAAAAAAAAAAAAAAAGAAAAATAAGTCGACCTGCATTTAAATAGATATTTTTGTGGGTTCAGTTTTGGAAACTGTAAAGCTTAAAGATTATCTAATATTAACCTTTTTAAAGAAATATATTTTAATAAAGGAAACAAGTAGTGAAGTAATAAATATACATTAAACAAGATTTTTCACTTAAAGTATTGCCTGTATTCTGGTAACTGGTTTTCAACATCTCAACTTAAGATTGTCCTGGGATATAGCTGTAGCTGGAAGAGTCTCATTCTGAACTTCAGTTCTATGCCAGAATAATTCCATTTCTTCCAACAACTTCTCCCAAAATGCAGCAGTAGAAATGAGCATACTACTGAGTTGCTAGCATGATGGTAATAAATTTTTTTTACCATTTTATCAATCTACTATTTAATTAAAATATTACTTCACAAAAGGAAGAACTCATCTAGTGTTCAATTAGGTGGCTAACCAGTCACTTAGCTGATACCTATTCAGGCAAAAAAAACCCCCAAGATTATATAAATACCTGTCAAGGGACTCCATTAATAAGATGTAGATGCATTATTTATTGTCTAAATTCTAAATTTTTATTACTCAGTCAGAACATACCGGCTTTGACTTGAAGCATCATTTCATTTGTCTTCTAACTAGAGTAGATGCAAAGGACCAGATCTACTTTTAATGTGAAGCTCTAGTTTGCAGGTTGGTGCAAAGACACTTTATTTGAGGATAAGCTTTGGGGTAGAAATGTTGTGCTTTATATTTTTATGCTTTATAATGTATATAATGTATATACACTTCATATTATATACTGGAGCTAAATTTTGATCAGATTACTACTACTGCTGCATTTAGGAAGTAAGCAGGTGAAATTAAGCCAGCATGACTGCTCATAGGGTTTTGGCTTCTCAGAAACAGAAGAAAAGAGAAAAACAACAGCTGATTTCAGCCTGAGACCTTTTAGCAGCTACTTTCTAACTGGGTCCAGAGGTCATCATCATTAATGCCTCTTATTCTCTTCCACAATTAATAGTGAAATGGTGGTTAAGAGCAGATTCTTGAACTGTCTTTCAGTTGTGATTTTTTCCCTCCTCTAATAGTATCAGAGTGCTTGCCATGGTCAGCATGTCTTTCTGTGGCTGAAAGTGAGCCTTGTTACCCATAGAACTTGAACTGGTTGTGTAGAAGTTGTCTAATATTGGATAGAGGTTTAACAGTTGAAACAGACAGTGAAACCTCTGTCTCTAAAAGGGAAGTAGAGCTTATTTTGCACAGTTCCTCTTTTAATCCTCTGTAACTTGTGAATACAATTTCAGCTGAGGCAACTTTGAATCACCCTCAGGAATAAACTACCTGTCTCCCTTGACTTTTTGTAGCTCTCAGCCTCATATTTTTAGATTCTCTGGCTTGCATCTAAGCTATCTAACCAAAGTAAGTGGAAGATACAGTCAGCATGTCCAAGGAGCACAGAAACTCAAGAAAACAGTGTATGTTTCTAATCAGAAGCTATGGAGAGAGAGTAAGGAGATAAGAGATTTACCTGGCATTTTGTTAAGAAGGACAAAGAATATCACAGTTTTCCCTGATACTTTACATAAGACTTTAATTTAATGTTAAGAGAAACCACTAACAATATGCACATTGTACTTCTCATAGACACACAGCAATAAAACCAGCAGGGAGTGGGGCTTTCTAAAATATTGTTGTTTTGCAAGAGAGTCGGAATGCAATGGAATTTCAGGTAAAATCCTTTACACAAGTAAATACACCACCATATGTATAAGCTGTTTAAAGAGACATGTTTTATTTTACATCAAGTGTACCCTTTAAATTTCTCAAAATAAAAGACCTCCATTGCCAAACTTTGGGCTTCATCTGTTGAATTTCATTCCCTAATGTTTCAACACATTTGTTACTTAGACTGAAATGTTCTTCTTGCTGTTTGAGATTTGCAAGGAGGGGGTTTCAATACCAAGTGGAAGAAGCTTAAGCTAGTGTCAAGTTAGTGATGAAGATGCTGTTTGTAACTGTACAGAAATGCTTGTTTGTAAGTTTGTTAGTAAGAGGCTTTCAAAATTAAGCAGCTATCAGTTCAGGGGTTTTTGTTTGTTTGTTTTGTTTCCGGGTTTTGGGGGCAGGGAGGTGTGTTTGTTTGGTTTTTGCTGTTTTGATGGGTTTTTTGTTGTTGTTTGGTTGGGTTTGGGGGGTGGGTTTTTTGTGTGTGTTTGTTTTGTTTTGTTTTAATTAGAGCTTATTTCTTGATATTGCCAATTTCTGAACTACCAGTGATGGAAGATTTCAAGTAATTTAGTTATACAGTTTTATATTTATATATAACTTTTTCAATCTATTTGCTTGATGTTGAATAGTATCTCCTGATTTCAGTACAAAAACATTTCTAGAGAAGTTCAATTGCTGCTTCCTTTTTCTCATGCCAGTATTGTATTCTGGCTCCAGTTTGCCAGCTATAGTGGTTCCAGTGGCAGGAAGCTCAGATAAACAGTCAATGTCATTTGTTTTGTCAACAGATGTACCAGATCTGGAGCAGATCGTCACAATGGTAATCTCTTCTTTCAGAAATCTCAGCCCACGCAGTAACATCCAGAGAGAAACTCTGCCTCAAGAGTTGAATCTAATCAGAGACCAAGCCAGAGAACAAATTCTCCTGCTGCTCACACAGCTATTTCTAAATGCAGAAGCTTATGTGACAAAACTAGCTACAAAACAACATATTTTTCAAAGTCTGATCACATGCTAAGGAAAATAACTTGGAGGGATATGTAGAAAAGCCTTGCTGCTGCTTGTTATTGTACTGTAAGCACTGAATCTTGTTGCAAGTATTATGTACTGTAAGAAATGTCAAACTGTGAAAAAGCCTAGGAACCAAATGAGAAAACACTCATGTAATATAAGGGACATTCCTATAGTGAGAATAACTTTGTCTTTATTTTCCAGGCTGGCAATACTGTACTTCCATTTCATGGACCTTTTTTGTGTTCTCTTGGTCTCCTCCAGAGTCTCTGTAACAGCATTTTGTGCGTGGTATGGTTGTTTTGAGGATTCCAAACTTTGATCAGCTTATGGCACTGTGACATACTATTGCCTTTTAGCATTGGTGGGAGTTAAGGGCCACTGGAGTACAAAACATAACTGTGAGGAACATCCTTTTCCCTCTGACTCATACAATATCTATAATCATTGCATGTGAGTTATGATGTCATCCTCATCTTTCTGCCCAAGTTAAAGGGCTTCCACTAGAAGTGGAATCTTCTGTCAAGTAAAGGTCCACCGCATTCATGTTTAAAATTTATAATTCAAATTAATCTCTAGTATGCTGCTATCAGTGTCCAAGCTTACGGTTTCTTTTTATGGAAATCTTCTCCTGAGCAACTGATTATCAAGGATATCCCACCTGTGTGGTCATTATATTTTAAAGAGCAGACATGAAGAAACCTCAGTTATACACATAGATCTAAATCCATACTTTACATATACACATATATATGTGAGGATAGGTATATACATATGCTTATATAATATATGAATATTGTAATATGAACTCTCATCTGTTTGCTCAACTATATCATTGATAATCCAGAATGAATTTGAGCCTTCTGGGCTATATAGATAATGATTCCATTCCGACATCAAAAATCTCAGGACAGAGGTATTTTAAGACTTCTTAAATGATTATGCCTTAGCTGAAGTAATTTTATTAAAAGCCATTTAAGTAAAACCCAGAATGTGAGCTTTATCATTTAGAGACTTATTTAAAATTTAGATAGTAACAATTCAAAGGAAAGGAGAAACAGCCATCAGGGATTTCTAAAATTCTTTTTATTCAAGAAAGGGTAAATTCTGGAGGATACTCTGAAAACCTGCAACAAAAAGAGCATTCTGGTAGTGTTGTTTTTCCTACTTCTTGTAACATTCTTAGAAATGACATATAATGAGAAACGAAGAAAATCTTGGTAAGGGCTTTCAAATCCTCCAAAGAAAAATGGAGACATAAATATTCCCAAGAATATTTTTTTCATCAAATTTCATTCACTTTCTCTGTATTTTAATAGCTTATCAGAATTTCATACTTATGATAGAATATTGGTACCATCTGAAATGAAAATTTAAATAATAAGATATAGTTTGAACAATTTTTGAACAAAGGGAAACCTATATTAACCAAATTTTTAAAATCTATTTTCTTGATGAAGGATACTATTTCAGAGCACAATAATTATACCGAAAAATACTGTATACAAGAATGTGATCAAGACAAGGCAGATTATCAGTAGTAGAAGCAGTAATAGCAGTAGTAGTAGTAGTGGTTTTAAATTATGATTTGATTAGCCAACAGTTACACTTTAAAAAAAAGGATGACAAACTAATGAGTAAAATTTCACTGTTATGCAAGTGAAGCACTAGATGATTCTTTTATGGAACTGTCCCTAAGATTTCTAAACAGTGGATAGTAAGGGTGACAGCCAAGTCTCAGTTGTAGATGACTTGAGTCAGCACTCGTTCCCTAAAGGCTCTTCTGTTTTCTTCTTGCAGACAACTCAGCTGATGATGACTCAGGAATGTCATCAGGCAAACAGCTGACTGTCAACTCTTGAACACTGAAGGTGAATATCAGCACACCAGCTTCTGTCTCACACTCACCGTCTGCCAGGCTGTCACCTCACTCTTGCTGAGCTGCAATGAGATATTGCTCGCTCTGTCACTCCACGTGCCAGGCATCCTGTGACCAGGTCCCTCTGACACTTAGGTCACTTACAGGAAGAGGGAGCTAGGGGTTTGCTACTTAATGGGAGAGTACAGTCCAAAGATCCTTGGGGAAGGTCAAGACAGCAGTATCTCAGACCCACCATGTAATTCACCTGAATTTCACCTCTCGTCATATGGCCCAGTGCTGGTGACTCAAAGGTTGAGAGAGGAGAAATTAGGATATCTTGAAAGTGTGTGCTGCAAGTTATTTCTTTGAGAAGTACTGAAATGAGAGATAGGACAGCATACTCCTGTGACCTTAGAAGCAGCATGTTTAAATATTTCCATGAAGCAACTTGTAGATTACTAGTTTAATATATTCAAATATGATTTTTTTTTTTAATGATGCTGTTTCTTAGTTTGTGGGGTTAGTTTCACTTTTTTCTCTACAAGTCACAATGTGATTTTGTTTGGTTTTGCTTTTTGTATTGGTCCTCAGCCTGTACAAACTACACTACAGAATCAGAACTTGTTTTTACAATGACTGCAACCTACAAAACCGGGCAATTGCAAACACTTCTGGAGTCAGGACTTGAGTTCTAATCCAGTCTCATCATTGAATGTGAGAATTATTCATGGGTATTCACATATCTGGGTTACTGTTACTTTTGTCAGCTTTGTTTGTTTACAACAGAAGCTCACTAGAAGAATGATTCAAATCTGATTCAAATCTCCTTGACTCTAATAGATTCCATCTGGAGGGACTACATGCTTGTAAAAGATTTAGTACAATTGGGAGGACCCTTTATGCAGGTACTTTAATGTAGCCTTCTGAAATCTTTAAACATTTCCAATACAGGTCTCTATTCCATTCACTTTCAAATGAGTTATTCATTTCAGTGAGATTACTTCAAGCCTTGCAACATCTTTTGCATGACAAAAACTAAGCTAGAAATCCAGATAGGAACCACATCACAAAACAGCATAATGTTTGGTCTAATGATTAAGCTAAGAGCCAGAAGGAGCTGGTTATGCAAGCTCAGAGACAATGAGCTCTCACTATTCAACATCCCACTTCTTCCACTGATTTATGGCAATAATTCTGTTATTTGGTTTTCAGTATTGCCATTAAATTTGTCCTCAAAGTTGGGCAACAACTCCTGTTAATTTACTGCAGATGGGGTTATTGCATGTGCAACCTTGCTTCTACATATCCTGGATCCTGAATAAAGTATTGACTTCATAACCACACTGTTCTCTTATACACTATATCTCTATAAACGTGAGCTTCTTATCTTAGGACACTTAATAACTTGAGACATACTTAACTCTCTTTAGTTCCCTGAGGGTTTAATTAGTTAGTGCATCACAGGAATAATCAAGTCCAAGACAAGAAAATCTAAAAGCAGGGAAACCATACAAAGACAACAGTGTAACAATATAAAGATACCAAAAAAAAAAATCTTACTCTCTGAAGTAAGAGTTTAGGATTTTTCCTGTGATAAACAGATAAATAAATATATAAATAAATAAGCCTGTAATCCAAATACCTGAAGAGCCTTACTCAGACCTATAATTTTTTAACTCACATATTTGACAAATACTTTTAAAGACTTACACTTAAATAGAGTGTTGTGATTCTCAAAAGAATTTTTGATTAAGTACTTCCCACCTGCTTTTATTTTTTTCTTATAACTAGCAGGTTGCATTCTATCTGTAGCTCAAGTGAGCTCTTCAGATCTAGAAGTGTCAGAATTTAAATCAAATTGTTCATTTCTGTTTCCTTCTCTCCAACAGCACAAATAAGTATTCAATGTGAAAATATCTTCTTAGGCAGTAGTGAACCCTGACTGAGCTGGAAGAGCCTGGAGTTGCAGAGGAAATCACATCAGTCCAGAACACCTAGGGTTTGCAAAATACAACCAGCCTCTACATATCTCTGGAGTCCTGACTTCTGACTTTCCAAGCCAGGAACCTTCTCAAGAGTACACTGTGACTTCTGTCCAACCCTTTTCTGAAAAGAGAAGAGGTGTGTGAACAGAAGGACTGGCATGCATACTGATATTAAACGGATATGGAACTGGGTCTTGTCCAGGGTGTATACCCAGTTCAGGTTCTCAGCCTTTTGGAGCCAGTCAAGGTCTAGATCTGAAATCACCAGTCCCTGAACACTTGTGTTGCTTGTTCATGACACGCTTAGATGGTGCCAAGAATGTACCAAGGACATGTTTCAGTCATGGCATCCCCCTGCAATGGAAGGATTTGGTCAGAATGCAAGTCTGAATGAGAGATTACTAATATTGGAGATTGCAGCCTGATGTAGAAAAAATTGTCATGAAATGCCTAATCCCTCTTTACCTGTGTTGTTTTACCTGTCAAGTTTTATCAGTGAGATTATGATGGTTAGACTTAAAAATGTGTGTTTATATATGTTATGAAGTATGTGTTTTGATCAACATTTGATTGCCTGTGATACTGTAGCCTCACTGACTATGTCTAGTCAAAAGCTAACAGCTATTCTGGCTACTGTTAAACACCAGCTCTGTTTCACTGGTTGTCTTCCAGTAATTACCTTTCTGAAACCTCTAATAAACAGTACAATCAACGTTTTGTATAGTATCACCACAACTCTAAACATTTTGGGAACTATTGCTTTGATTTTTTGTCTTGACAACTAGAACTATTCTACCTTATAAACAAGCCACAAAAACTGATATCTGTGTAAATGTTCTCTAAAATTTAAGGAGAATTGAAGGAATTGTCCTTGATAGACTTCTTTCGTATGACTACAGAAATAAATGTGGTCATTACTGCACTAAGAACATTGCAATTATTGCCCTGTGTGGGGGAAGTGTTCAAGTAACATTTATGGATACAGATAGACATACACATAAACACACATATATAAATCCATATTCAAACTATATACATATATATATGTAATATGTACACACACACAATCTGGTTTTGCAGAAAACATCTGTTACTGGTTGTGGTTTGACTTGCTTCCATGAGGCATTAAGTTCTTTTATCATAACCATCTGTCATTTTTGCCGTGTACACTGAATTAATTACAGAATTTTAAACAGCTCATTTAAAACAAACCACAAATAAAATTACTATCTGGTGAGAGCAGTTTATGAATAATATGTGTATTCCTACTGTGAGAACAGTAGCCACTGTTAAAATTCAGTCATTCAACTTGTCTCTGAACTTGTAGGGATATAATATTAAGTCCTGTAATGTAAAGAAGCTCATGCTGTTACAAGCAAACCCCAAATCCTTGACAATTGCAGAACTACAAAAAAATCAATGTAAAGGGAAAATAAACTTAATCCTTAAACTCCATTTCTTCATGCAACAGTGGAACATCAAGCCTTTGAATGGTACTTTGATGACAAATTAACTTTTGGCATAAGTAGGAATAATCCTGAGTCAATAGAAGTATACCGTTTGCCTTTGCTGATGTAGAGCCCTGGATTTACTTTAAAACTCCTTTTTCAGCACAGGTACAGGAGTCTTGTTTTTAGAAAGCTTTCCCATTTTAAACCTCTGTACATTTTAGGATGATTTTAAGTCTTTTTATTATCTCCATCAATGCTATAATATCATGGGGGAAAGAAGCATATTGGTCCCTGTACAACACTTTTTCATTCCAGTTTCATGCAGGACAAAATGGAAGCAAATGCAAGAACTGTGACTGTGTCTTCTATGTGTGAACATTCTTGACTGTATAATAAATATTAGAAATGGTCAAGCTATTTTGTTAAAAGAGAAGACACATCATTCTACATTAATTATTTCTGAGAGAGTACACAGTGGAAATATTTGAGTAAGTGCTTGCCAAGAGTCAGGGTTGAACAGTCTAACTCATTATACTAATTGTGTTCTTTATTCCTTTGTTTTTATAGTCTGTACCAATTACAGAGACATTAGTAAGATTAGATGTCCCCAGTTGTGCCAGTTATGCAACAGTACATCCTGATTTTTGATATGAATATGGTTTCAGTTGAAGAACATATCTAGTGGCTGTTACCCTTCCACTTTTCAAGACATAGCCTCTGACAGGCTATAAACATGTGGTTGGGCTACTTTATGTCTTCATTTTCTCTCTTATAAAAGCTCTCCACCTTCCCACAAATTGCTAAACAAGTAATTGTTTATCATCTGCAATGTGCATTATAATTTCATCACTTTCATTATGAATTTTTGCTGAAAATCACGGGTTCCTTTGATCTTTGAGATAAAAGTAAAATTCTTAGTAAGTATGCCTTTACTGGCATCTTTCCAGCTTTCTTTTCTTGTTCTCTATAACCAAACAACTGCAACCCAACATTTTAAAATATAGAGCTGTCATTATTTTAAGTACTCAGTCCCATTTGCTCTTAATTATTACACATTTAAACTGAAAATTCTCCATTTCTAAAGATGATATAGGCTTGTATATATTCTAATTAGGCAAACTAAATTGATTTTGACTACATAATAAAGTAAACCAAACAAAAATAATGCTAAAGTAGGAAGTAAGTGCACAGAAAAAGCTACTTTATGAGTACATTAAGAACTTTTAATACTAAAAAGTTAGGAAATGTCATAATTGAAGTTGCCTATTCAACAAATAATTTATAGTAGTCTTTAATTGCATGACCTTACAGTACTTTTTCTGCAACTGTGGGAAACACACGCCTTGAAGATATTACTCTGATTCACCTGTTAAAGGCCTGATGCTGTTTATTCAGTGATGCAAGCATATTTTTGGAAAAAAAAATAGTGTGACCATGTAATTAAAAATTGTATTGTAAAGTGTACCACAAAAGCACAACCCTAATTTAAACACCTCCTTTTTTGAATGACCTCATAACCCTGACAGCTGTCATTAACAGTTTTATTCTGGTATGTACTGTCTTTATTTAAGACTCTCCTTTTCAAGACTGATATAAAATTCTGTCATATAAAGTTCTATACAGATTACAGGAATAGTGTGAACTTTTATAACCATTTAAACTATGGTCGCTGATGGCTTACAAGGGTGTCATTGTCTGTGTAGGACATAATCAGATTTTGCCAGAAGGTGTCAGAAATATTTGCTCATTAGAGAGCAATTCCACTGGCTTTTCTTACACTGTTTTCTTATAGTACTTTTATCATCACATAGAGGCCAAGTTCTCTTGCTGGCTTAGTCAGTCTAGGTCTTAAGGTTCACTCAGCAATGTCATGAAAACGACATAGCTATTCCACCTGAACATCCTGACTGGTCCACTGTGCCATCCTGTGCAGCCCATAGGCTTCATGGGTGTGTTCATACCAAGGAGTGTTGCCAGCAGGAATTTTCCTGGACTGTCCACGCTTATCCCAGGAATCGGGTCTGTGAGGTTTACAACACCTCATCTTCACATTTCAGTTTTTTTGAGTACATGGCTTATCTGTAAAGCAAGCCAGCTTCCAATGCCACCAAAAGCTTGCCAGCACAAGCAGCACTCCCAGACCTTCCCATTTTCTACACTGCTTCTTCTGTCACAGCAGCTACAGGTTTCTTCTCTCCAAAACTCTTCCACATGAGACCCACTAAAGGAGGTGACACATACCCACAGAGGACAGAATATTTGTAATCCTTCTCCCAGTGGTTTAGCTTTTATGCACTGCTTTCATCTGTAGCCTGTGGTCTGACTTTGCCTTTGAGCACTGTAGCCACAAATACTGAGAGATTCAAAGTTACCAGGCAACACTGGTCAAACACAATATATGTGCCAGTCAGCATCATACACAAACACTATAGCCCTTAAGCCAGATACCACTGAGACCCATGGCAGCTACTCAACAGTCCCTGCTGTACCTGCCCAAGCCAGTCTCTCCCTGATGGTAGATACTGAACAGCCCAGATGAACTAATTTTTAACAAGCAACAGCCCACACCTGCAATGGGGACCCGCTCTCCCTCACCAGATGTACAAGAAGAGAATGGTCTGATGAAAAGCAGGAAGAAAACTCCTTCCAGAGTGTGCAGGCACTGCTGCCAAAACCCCAATCCTATGTTAACAGTGCTAATGCAAGCAATCTTGTGCTAACAGTGTTAATGCCAGCAATCCTGTACTAACACTGCTGTTGATACAAGGAGTCAAGCAGAGTCCTGAGGTGGCACAGGAGTGGCTGGATGAACACTGAGTACCGTAAGAGGCTCAGGAAGGCTGAAATTTCCACAGATTCTGGTACATAAAAGACAGCCAAAATATAGACTAAACATTTTCTGAAATGCAAAACTCTCCTGTCTGACTATTCCAGATGAAAGAGTCTCTAGCTTGAAAGAGGGCACCTCCGAGGAAGTTGAAAACCTGACTGACTCCATCTCTCTGTGTTGTGCAAGACTAAAAAGACCATTCTTTCAGACAAGGGCAGCCACAGTACAGTCGTGTGCATGTGGAGCATATAGTCAGCTATAAAAGACAATGGTAATGGAGCTTTTTAGCCAACAGGTCATTATCTGTGCACACAATTAATATAATCTGTATGAACTGTATATTAATATAACCACCATGACAGTGGGTTGTAGTTACAGAAGAAATATTTGCATTTTTAACTGACAGATAAGTAGTGAAGGTCTTCACCTAGAACTGATTTTATTTTTCATGTTCTATTTATTTATAATTCTGTTGAGATATATAGTGCATAATGACTTTACATTTTGCTCTCAGATAAATATATTATGAGGCTGCACACTGACATTTGTACAATTTTATACCACATGGCACATACAGAATAGACTAGGGAAATTAGTCTCAGATTTATAAACAAAACTTCTTACACAAGTGACTCATTTTAGTTGAATGTGAATGGTCTTTAATGGGAACACATATGTTTATGCTAAATAACCTGTATTACCAACTGAGGTGGCACAATTCTCTCCACCATTAGGAAGATTGATTTTGCCTTGGAGTGCCTCTACTCAACAGAAGTACCCTTCAGGTAAGTTGAAAAAGTTATCAGGCATGTAGTGTAAATGAGCAGTGGAGATTCTGAAGATGGATGAAAACTGTAGCATGCCATTAAAAAGCATTTTCTGTTCCCTAAGATGCTAAACATTCAGACATTAAAAAAAATATAAAAAAATACTATGTAGCTGTGATGACTAAATGTTTCTTATAAATTGCCTAACAATTAAGGCATGGAAGAAGAATTCTGAAGTTGAGAAAAAAACAAAACAAAACAAAACACCAAACCTCAGAAATACTGAAATTTAACCTTTCAAATCATAAAAAATAGAAAGTATTTAATGACAGGTATAGGCAACCATAGGACAAGATTAATTCTGCTAAATTGCTAGCAATACCCCACAATGAATCTCACGTGAGATCAGATTAAGTTTAGATTAAATATAAGGTAGTTGTCAATATGGAGGATCTTGGAAGATGGTTTTTGGTTAATAAAATGCCTAAATGAATATGGAAAATTTGACAACATAATTTTTTTGGAGTTGTTTTCAAACACTGTAGTCTAGTTTCAAATAAGACACCTAATAATCATGCAAGGTCAAAATTGCTAACAAAAACCATAGGAAGGTAGAGAAGAAAGAGAAAGGAAGGACTATTGTACTATTTGTTTTTCATTTTTATATATTTAAATTAAGTTATTGGATTCTAGTTCTTGCAACCACTTTCTCAGAATCTCCTATGTCCAATCTTATCTCTCTGAGACCTTTTGTGAATTCAAAGGATGAAGTGTAGATACCCAGAGGGACTTGATATATATTTATACATACATATCAGACACATCTTTGAGATATAAATGTATTCCACAGGGCTGAATTACGCTTTTCTGTATGGAGTTATCAGCACTTTGATTCAATAAACTTCAAACTCTAAACTAAACTGTAAACCCTCTGTTAAGAGATATGTCTGAGGTTTTATTTATTTATTTACTTACTTTTACCCTAAAATGTATGCACAAATTAAAATAGTAATTTTATCTCACTACCCTGTTTAATTTAGGTCCATGAGGTTTTGGGTGAGAATGGAGGAGCACATAAAGAGGTAAAAATCATGTTCAGGCATTAGTTTGTTCAGACCAAAAAAAGTGTTTTCTACTCTTTCAGAAAACAGTCTTTTCTTTTAGCAGGTAACACTATTTTTTTTTTTCCTCTGTTCTAAATTTTTGAAATTGTTTTAACTTATGTTAAAACTAAGTGGTAGGAAAATAAAATACTCCACAGGTCTGTCACATTCTAAGAAAGTAATTGAATTCTGTGGAGGCATTTTTTTAGTTTTCTTGAGACATAGAAACCATGTATTTATCCTATTGCAAGAAAAAATTCCCTTTGCTTCTTGTTTTTCCAAGTATTCTCACAGAATGAAAAGGGATTGGGGTACAAGAGCAAAGAATGGGAAACTTGATGCAATCCCACAACTGTCCAACACAAAAATAAAGATCTTCTGTCCCAGGCCAGTTAAGTCAAACCTTATTAATTCGTGAAGATGGACTGTAAAGTCTACCTGTTATCAGACAGATCTCAAAACTGAATATAAGTCAAGACAGTCTCCATAAACCATTTATCATATATTGAAGAGCATGATTATTAGTTCAAACATAGACACCAAATCCACTTAGTGTTTGGAAATGTGATGGATAGGAGAAAAAAAGGTAATCTAAGCAACCAGGAAGCAGACCATATCAGATATTGAAACTCAGTTGTCAAACTTTGTAATAATAATAGTAATAGTAATAGTAATAGTAATAGTAATAGTAATAACAGCAACATCCTAATATGTCGGTGTAGTCTTTGAATGGTACTGTAATGTATTCCTTATGCTAATGCCTGTAAAATGTTGACTGCTAACCATCAGTCATTGGCATGTTCATTTAAGACACAGACATACAGGACAAGGACAACAGCTCCGAAGTCAGGAATAGGGACCATCTATATAGGGTAAAAAATAGACATAACAGAATGACAGATTTTTTAAAAAATCTTGTTTATTTGTATTAAAGAGGAACAATCTTTTCCAGACATGGAGGTCTTCACGCTGTACTGCTGATATTCACTTGTTATTTATTTATTTAAATCAAAGTGTGCCTTTGGACCTAAAACATATCTGCATCCATACTATCTTCAAGTTTCACATGCAAAAATATGTTTCATTTCTAAAAAGGCAAAGTAGCCA
Organism: Strix aluco; assembly: GCF_031877795.1. NCBI lineage: Eukaryota > Metazoa > Chordata > Aves > Strigiformes > Strigidae > Strix > Strix aluco. The sequence continues at coordinate 49,094,866 of NC_133931.1, forward strand.
AGAAATTAGCAATAATTTGCTGGACACCACTGCTCTCCTCTGCACCTCTTTGTTGAAGCACACATCAGAGCTCTGCCCTTTTGGAACTATTCAAAGAATTGTTCACAGAATTGAATCTGTATGTAACCACAGTCAGTCATGTAAGTAGCTGCCTGGCAATTTCAATGAGTGAATATTATACAATATATTTGTTATTATTTCTCATGGAGACTTTTCCTCTCATCTTCTAAGGGGATTACTCACATTTTTACACAGAACAAGACAAGATCTGTGGGTAGGAGTATGATCCTTTCAACATGCAAGCTTCATCTTGTATATTTCTTTAGAGTATTCCAAATACAAACAAGTCTTCAGAACCCAGTGGAGCATTGCATTAGAGACCTCTGAGCAAGCTGGTATGTCTACACAGTGAACTGGCATGCTGAACATACATATTTTTCAAAACAGCACAGCAGGATCAGCACAGTGTTATGTTCCAGATAAATAGATCTGCTTGTTAGCAAGGCTTATTAGCTCTGAGCAATCACAGGCATCTATGCATTTAAACATCTTGCAGCTCTGGAGTTTAAACATCTTCTACTAGCTTGGGGACCTCTGTACTGCAACCTGCAGCAAAGAGTAAATGCACCAATCTCCTTTGTATGGCCACAGAGCTCTAATACAGAGCCTGCAGAGCTCAAAACGCAGAAGCACCTCAAAATTTCCAAGCTTATTTCCCCTGCCAACAAAAAGCAATTTAAAGATCTCCATGATTAACGAACTCCAAAGACTCAAGTTAGCAAGTTGCTAGTCCTCAAGTTACAGCCAGTATTTTGCAGTGTATATTAGAAGTGCTACAATGTTTAGATCTACATATAAGATGGTGATCTGCTAGACTAATAACATTCTCTCCCTGTGAGACATCATTTTTCCATCCACAGAAAATATTTGATAAAAATGTGCAGATATCTACCATAAACAGCTATACACTGATTGTGTCTAGAGGAAATTCTACCTTTAATAATTATCCTGTATATAAATGTTAGTTCTAAAGCTCAACTTAGCATCAGAGAGGACCTTGGGTCCTCCCACAGTTTTTCTTCTACATCTATAAAATATGGATCTAATATAAAATGCATTAGAAAAGTTGTATCTCCCGACTCTATATGGCTGACTTTTACTAATAAGATTTTTTTTACCCTTAGCTCTTTTGGTTTAGCTTTTGGAAGATAACATGATGTACTTACTGTTATCATTGCTTAGTGTGAAAAACTTACTCCGCAATTTCAGAAGCAGCTATTGAACATATCAATTAATGTGCACATTTTATATCTGTATATTTCTGGGTCTTTCTAGTTGATTTATTCAGTCTGCACTCTGCATATCTGCAAGGAAATTGTTTTTCAACAAAGACATGCACCCTGATCCTCTGAACAACCACAGTTCAAAGGATGTGGGCCAAAGACAAGGAGCTTCAATACACAGTTGCCAGATGTGCAAGTATTTTCAAACACAACTGCTGCACTTTCACTCATTGTTAGACAATTATCTCAGAAATCTGCACTAGTATGTATTAAAGAAATGTAGTACCTTTCATTCAGTGTTTTTTTTTTCTGTATCCATGGAGTAGGACTAGACAGATACTGAAATATTCAACTTCTCTTGCTGCTTGAGTAGTTTCACAAATACATAACCCAGACACAAGAGCAGTAAGCTATTTTTCTTTCTGAGAGCACTGCCTCTGAAAGGTATCACTTGCAGGAATAATGTAAAGAGAATGGGAAATCTGTTCTGCTTCAACTACCAGCTCTAATTCAGCTTTCTAGAGCTATTGCTTTGATAATGCATTGGGATGGTGCTGGAATGCTGAGCCCAAGTCCCCTTACTGCCAGCAGTAGACATTACTGTGGCAAGTTGGTATTCAGTTTTGCTCAAAAACAGCATAATGAAATTGAACTTTTGGTAGGCAATGTGAACAATGTGAATGCTGATGAGTAGAGGTAAAGACTGCAAACTAGATATTTCTCAGCAAAGGATGAATCTATAAGATTGTTTTTACACTTCTTCCTAAACTAGAATGGAACAAATTAAGTTTCTAAAAGTCTTTTCTAGAAACATAAATCCAGTGTTCAAAGTGGCTATTCAACTGTTTTGTCAGAGGTTATAGTAGAAAGACCTGCACATTAAAATTATTGTCTTCAGTTTCAGCAGAAAATATCCAAAAGAGAATTAAGTATTTGAAAGAACTTTCTGTATTTGACAGTAAAACAGATGCTGAAGCCAACTATGGCAGTATTTTTACTTCTCTAACTCTGTCTTGTTTAAAGCTCTTCTCATCTTCATTTACTGGCATGGCCCTTTGGGCGTCCGTGAAGCTCTACTGATTTAAGTGACAGGCACAGAAGTCCACACTAGCAGATCCAGAGGCAAGATCAGGGCACAAGGTGGTTCATAAATAAATGTAGGAAAGTCAGGTACCTCTTGGGCCTGTGAGATTTGCAGCTACCAGTTTCTCATTTGGGAGAAAAAGATAAGTCTTAGCTTTCAGTAAATACAGAAAGTTAATATAACTGCTCTTCACAAAAATGTAGGTATACAACATAATGATGAAAACTGACTTTAGTCAGTGTGGTGGTTTGACCTTTGTTAAATGCCAGGTACCCACCAAGTTGCTCTATCACTTCCCCCCCTTCCCCCTTTTTTCTCAACAGGGCAAAGAGGGGAAAGAAAATTAGATAGGAAAAAAAAAAACCAAACCAACCCTTGTGGGTAAAACAAAAGCAGTTTTAATATAAACAAAGCAAAACAAAGGTCCACGCGCGGAAGCAGAAAGAAAACAGATTTATTCTCTGCTTCCCATTAACAGGCGATGTCAGGCCTTCTCAGGAAGCAGGGCTCCAATACATGTAGTGGTTGCCTCGGAGGACCAAGGGTGACCCTGCTCCCTTCCTCCTTTTTCCCAGCTTTATACTGAGCAGACGTCATATGGTCTGGAATATCCCTTTGGTCAGTTCGGGTCAGCTGTCCTGGTTGTGTCCCCTCCCAAGATCTTGCCCACCCCGTCCCACTGAGGGGGGAAAATGTCAGAAAGAGCCTTGGTGCTGTGTAAGCACTACTCAGCAGTAGCCACACCACCAGTGTGCTATCAACACCCTGCCAGCTCCCAACATAAAACACAGCACCATGAGGGCTGCTACAGGGGAAAACCAATTCCAGCTCAGCCAGACCCAGTACAATCAGAATGAGCTAATTATATGCTACAGTTGAATAGGAGTCCTGGACACTGAGGCTGTGACCTTTCAGCAGGAACTGTGCTGTAAGGTACACCAGCCCACCCTCACCCCCCAGGCTGTTTGTGCTCCAGGAGCACCTGCTCAGCACCAACACCAGTGTTTATGCAGCCACAGAATGGATTGGATTGATTAACTAATTTATCCTAAATTATCTCTGCAAAAAATGTTTGAGCTCTTTTATAGCTGGATCAATTCCCCAGTTTGCTGCATAAACAGCTGGATGCAACTGTGAGTAGCAGCAAACACAGAAGCCAGCTTGATGGTGGGAAAAAGCGCCTGGCAACAAGGTCCATATTAGCTTACACAGCCATGTCACAATGTGAATCTGCAACCTAGCAAAAGAGAAATGCAACCTAGGAAATATATGATAGATTAAGAGGCTGCTGTGATAGAAAATGTGATACATCATAGCTTTTTTAAATTTAGTTATCTTAACTAAATTCTAAAGTTGCAACTTCTTTTGTAAATCTTAAAGAAATTTAGGATTAAGTTGGATTCAGTCATCAGCCATAACTACTACTGTCTGTTATTTGTCAGGTAACAATGGCTACATAGCATCATTCAGTAAATACAAATTTAAACATATAAAAGAAAATTGCATATAAATCAAGGTATATTAGGACATAAATATTTATATTACTATTTGTATTTGCTCCGTAATGTTACATATAAAAACAGTGCATTTGAAAAGAAAAGCAAAAAAAGGACAAAAAAATCTTCAGTGAGGGAAGCTGTTTATGGTACTTAAGTAGTAATGTGATAATTATCCATGCATAACCACTCCATTATAAATATGGAAATATTTAATTAATATATTAAATTAATCATAACACAGAAAGATATCAAAGGCTACATTGCTGAATATAGCTAGAACTTTGTGGTTTGTGTACAGTTGCACTGATCCTGGAAAAATTGAAGGTCAAATCATAACTAATGGTACTACAACTTCTTATCCAAATCCTCCGATACAGAAGGACAGTACTGAGGCATGTGTCCCCTCACACACAGTGTTGAGGTGTTTTATGTTGGTTCTGAAGGGAGATGGGACCTTGGCTTTTCCAGATTAGTTAAACACTTGCGAAACACTTTTTTTTTTTCTTTTGTTTTTCATGTTCCCAACTGTGGGAATGCTGATTCCTCAAGGTCCTCAAGAAGAGAGAAGTTAGGGTAAAAATATTCTACATCTTCCATACCTGATGCTTCTGCAGGGAAATCAGGAGAATGCTATGAATGAGCTATATAAATGTTATTTACATTGTTCTTACAATTTTAGTGAAACTGATTGATTTCTGCTCTCAAAAAATCTGCAAATACTCATTTACATCTTGAAATCAATCACTGTGCCTCCACATTTGCTTCATTTGTATCTCTGTTGCTGTTCTAACTAATGATTTTGTTGGAATGAATATTCGTGGAAACAGAGTTTTAAGTAAACATTAGGGAAAATTATAAAATTTAACTTTGTATTCATACTTGTACGCTTATCCCGACTGTCTGATTCCAGGACAGTATTGATTCATATCCTCTGACCTGTCTAAATTGACCAACTAAAAATTTCACTATCAAGACCTTACAAAGAAATGCCAAAACAGACACTTCAATAAAAGATGTCACTGCCAGCTGGTATGTTGTGCTTGATTTGGGTAGTGCTTGCATGAGACTGGTTCTTTAAGGTGAACAGGTTTCCTGAAGCTCAGCCAAGGCAAGACTGAGGCAAGAAAGCTGAGGCTGGAGAAACAGGATGGGAGGGAGAAATATTGCTCTCATTGATTTAATAGTTAATTACCATGTTGTAGTTAATATCAGGAATTACTAGTACTTACAACAGAGGCATGATTTTAGACTTCCAGCTGGCATCTGAATTGTTATACAAGTGTTCCAGTCATGTTTTTATCTTCTGCAGTTAAGTTTGTGATACAGATTCAGTTTCACATGCTTTTATTTTCTATACATTGTACAACTGCACTGTACAAATTATACCATGCATTTAACACACTCTACCATATAGTTTATGTATTATTCTATTACACATAGTACAGATCGATACTAGAATACCAATGTAATGGAAGTATGCCAAACAATGTCTTTGACTAAAAACCACCCAGCACTATACCATACCTTAGTACTATTCAAAAGGTGAAAATAGTGAAATGCAAAACAGATGTTCAGAGATTGTCAATGATTGTCCATTCATCTTTTCATGGAATATAAAGACTTGGTTATGATATATAGCAATTTGAAGTGGCCTGAGATTAGTTTATAAGAGAAATCACTTCACTCTCCCAATACTATTACCCATTGGGTCAGCAGAAGTGCTTTAGATTATTTTCTTTCTTAATAAAAGAGCAGAAGGTCAGTAGCTGGAGCTTTATGAGGCAGACTGGACTTTTGAAACTGCCTTCCTTGCTTGAACACAGTCGTTCCAATATTGTGATTATTCAGGAGAAAAAAAAAAAAAAAAATAGCAAGTGTTGAAGTGTTGAGGGTCTGTTTAATAAATTATGAAATAAGGATAATGATTTGCAAAGTTCCTACAGAACAGGTCATTTTTTTATTTCTGAGATTTACACTAATTATACTTATTCCACAATGACTAACAAGTCTTCATTATTACAGAAAGTAAACAACTCAAAGACATAAATACTAAAACTTAATTTAAAAAAGATGAGATTTGATGTATTTTTTAAAGTTGCTAAATGATTCAGAAGCCTAAATCTTTTCCTGATACTGCTGTTGAGAGTTATTTTCCATGATTTGCAGTAAGATTTATGCCACAAATTGAGTAAGTCATATGTCAGAATAACACATGGTACTTTAAGTCACATAATTTCATTTCTTATCATAACAACTTATGAATTTCAGAAAAGATGACACTGCTTGTTAAAGTCAGAAATTGTCTGTAGTAGCAGTAGTAGCAGCAGCCATTGCTATGACAGCAACATTGTCAACTTTTGCAGTTAGTTTCATGTTGTTAGTAGTCTGCTATGCTCTCTTCAAACCCTTCTGGGCCACCAAGCTGGGGCCATGATATGCATAGTTGTGTATCTGCCAAAAGAGTGCCCTTTCCAAAGAAGGATGTGTGAGTCTCGCTTTACACCTTTATTGCTGGAAAAGAAAGAAAAAAAGTAAAAATCATGTAGAAATAAATTAATTTAATTTGATTCCCAGACCTCAGAAAAGCACTATGAATGTGTGATCTTCCTCATCATACTGGTCTGATGATAGGCAAGAGGTGAAAGTCATAGTTATCTAATATGCTGTGTAACAATTTTTAGAGCATTCCCATTTTTACACAGGCCCTTCTTGAGGACGCTGGTTTAATAATATCATTATCTATGATTACTAGAGTTCCAGCTATACAGAGAGAGCACTAATAGAATCCTAATATGATAATATAAATCAAGGCAGCTATTAAGGGAACCTGCACTTTCCTTCAAGAAGAAATGAGTTTATACATATGGTGACTGTGTACCTATTGGGTCCTACAGAGAGGCAGGGATCTCAGGGGGATCTGAGATGGTAAGGTGTGGATAGGCAGCAACCTCAGGGAAGGATCTATGGGAGGGCCTAAAGCAACAGCCCTACAGGGGATAATCTCAGGGTCTGTGCCAGTCAGATCACTAGAAGCCCTTTGGCACCATCAACTGCCAGTCACCTCTTTCTCCATCAGGATCTTCACCTCTACTAGGCCAGTACATGGATGACCCTTCATTAGGGTAAGCAGACCAGGTGAAAGTACCTTTGTTGCACGCCCTGGCTGTAAATTCATGCTAGAGGTTCCAGTTGAATACTGTCCATGAAATGATATATGTCAGTGACATACTTTTCAGACAGGCATACATGAGGCAAGATGTCAAAACCCTGTAATTTTTGGTGTTGAAAGGTAGCTCTTGAATTGTTAACATAAATGTTAACAATACGTTACATTAAAATGCATACATGTTACACGTTACAATAAAAACCATAAAGACAAATAGTTGTCTGTGGTAAAAAAAAAAAATCAGTGCTAAAGAGATGAAGTTTATGGAATATTTTCATTGCTACAGATTTGTGAAAAACAAGTACAAGTTCTCAGTCCACCACATAAGATATTATTGTGGCTTTTTGGCCTACACGCAACTTCAGTGACAGTTTTCAGGCATTTGTACTTCAGTACTTGCTAAATTAGGCTGAAACATTCAATAGCCTTAGTATAGGCTACCTGCAGTTCCAAATTCTTACAATGTTCTATTTTAATTATTTAAAAAAAAGTTATAAAACCATGTAAATTCCCATGTTTTGCTGTATGTGGATGGCAGTTATCAAAATAAAACTGTAGTCTCATTACCCTCAAATGATCTTTCTCGAACTAAGTACTCCCAAAAGAAAAGGGTTTCAGTAAAAATCACTCTATTTTCACAGTGTTTCCTTATGCATGTAACTTGCATTACTTGAAACTCATTGAATCCATATTCAAAAGCTGTGTTCAGAGCAGCATTCAGAAAAATTAGAATGCTACATGAGAAGATGAAAACTCTACATGCACTGAAAATAATCAACCAGTCTGTGGATACTGACGTGAAATTTTCTGTTGTTTAATGTACAAGTTAGAGATGATAGCAAAAATGAAGACCAAAATCTGATATTCAAAGAAGTCATAAATAAGAACACAATTAATATAAAACCAAAACAAAACAGAAAGCAAAACAAAAATATACACCAAAAAAAACACACACACACAAAAAAAAACAAAAACAAAAAAAAACAACCAAACCACCAAACCAAACAAAACGAATTGGGATTTTTTTTTTTCTCACTTATTTTACGATATTTTGAAAATTGTACTTCTTGGAAATTACAAGTATTATTGGGTTATAAACTTGTAAGCAAAAGACCTTCGTTTATTCATATTCATGAGAGATAACCAAAGAAAAGAAAGTTAATACCATTTCTTGTACTGAGTTGTCTTAGTGTCATCTCAAAGCTGGAAAGAAATCCTAATTTTCTTTATCTCAAAGAGTAAACACATTTTCTTTGATTTTTCTCTTATCTGAATAGTACTGAATACCCTTAATGGCATACTATGATATGGATTGTATGAGATACTTGCCATTCTGCAGTTATTTAAGTGTGTCATTATAACTCTGAAATTAGCTGCATTAATCATATAAATCTTAGAGAATACAACACTGTGATATGTACATTATGTTATATGTCGATTAGCTTGGAAACAGGGCCAATGACCATTTGCATAGTAATGAAGCATTCTTTCATAAAGGTGTCAAAAACAATCTAAAAGGCTAATGAAATTTTATTCAAACCACCTGCTGGTCACCTTCACTTCAATTAAATGCCTTTGGTGGAAATGGGAGAACCTTTCTTATTAAACACAAATTAGAATGCAGATAAACAAAAGGCAAGCAATAAGTAATGAACAGAATACAATGTGAAGAAATAAGACCACTTGTGCTGTATAGAACATTAACCATGATTGCCCTATAACAAGAACCACATTTTGTTATTGTTGGGGGATTTAAAGAACAGTAAAGCCACTTCTGTGTGTCTTCTGTCAGCAGCATCACTACAAAAATGGCTAAATCCAGAACAATAATTCTGTCATCCTGGATTTTGCATTTCAAACAGGATTTTTGGTTTCTGTAAATGGGTCAACGCCAGATCACAGAAAAGTACAAAGAACAGCAAAAGAAAGAACAGAACAAACAAACAAACAACAACAAAAATATTGAGAATTCAACCTTTCCCTTATAAACAAGAGAGTGTTTTCCTGGCTAAGACATTTTCAAGGACACAGATATTCAGAACTACAACATCTTATCACAGCCCATAGGCTAAGAAAAAATGTTGTGTACTTACTGTGTCCTTTTAGAGATATTTAGATTTTAGGTGGGCAGCAACATCAGTAATTTCCCATCGTCATATACTACCATCATGAGTCAATTTTCACTCAATATGAATTTTATCTAGGTATTTAAAAGTACATCATATCTTAACACTGAAAAACTTTGAGCAAGATCACTCAGTAAAGGTTCTTAAGATTTTGTGGATTAATAGTCAGCTAAAGGACTTGGGAAGAAAGGGGTAAGTAAATTATCACTTTTCAGGCACAGCCCACAGGGATTTGTGCCTGAACTTTCACTGTTCACCATATTGAAAAATAATATGTAGAAGGGTGTAATTAGAGATAACAAAGTTTCCTGGTGGTTCAAAATTACTGAGGATAATAAAAACAGCTGGCTCTAAAGAGCTACAGAGAATATCATGGTATCAAGAGACTAAGTGATTAAGTGGCAGATGATATTCAAGAATGATAAATTCAAAGTAACATACCTGATGAAAAGTAGCCCTAAACATATGCACTGGGTGACATGGTCTAAGCTACCTACTTTACACAGGAAAAAAGTTGAGTAATTGTGAACAGTGTTAATCCAAAAAATGGTCACAGTGTAAAAATTATTCAGAAAAGAATAGAGAATAAAACACTACACATTATTATACAACTGTATAAATCTGTGATGGCCTGTGTCTCGAGTGCTGAGTAATGACAGCTTGATCCCCACCACTTCCAGGAGGAAATAATTGCCTTTTCATAAGTAAAGATCAAACTGGAATAGGATGTTGAAAAATGAACAGTGAAGGGGAAACAACTATATAGTCACGGCAGGTGTGCAGAAATGGAATGATTATGCAATATTTCTGATAATGAAAGCACTAAAATTAATACAAAGAAATCATTATGTGGAGGTTTAAAACAAAAGCAAGTACTTGTTCCATACTGCAGATAGACTGTGGAAGAGCCTTGTAGCAAAAGGAAATAGTTAATGTCAAATTGTAAACAGATACAAAAAGCAATTAAACACATTAATGAAGGAAAAATTATTTAAAATTTTAAACAAAAAGATAATATCCATAACTTAAGAAGCTTCTAAGCCAAAGAGTGCTGGAAGATGGGTAAGCATTACTATATATTTTATATTCTTTGCTTGAGGACTGCTATCGGCTGCTGCCGTAAAGTAGATAACAGCCTTTCCTGGTCCAGAATTACTTATTTATGGTTCTTTATACTAACAAGTCATACGCCCTTGAGAAGAGAATTTATATATTCTTGTGGGAAGCAATTGTGAAAGAAAGAAACAAAGGGCCTCAACTTTATACGATCATGGAAAAACGTTTTTCTTCTTTTTGTCATTTACCTTTACACTTTGGCCATTTCAGAATTTTATCCTGTAACAGTCTTTATGAGTACTTTTAAAGTTTAACATCTATTACTACTGTGTTATTATTGTTTATATATAGAAAAAAACCCACTTATTTTAAGTCTTAAGTAGTGAAGTACTATAACATTTAGGGAAGCATTTGAATATGAACATTTTCCATGTTCTGGCTATGCATTTATGACTGCAAAATAAATAGCACGTGATTCAGTTAGTTTCCTTGTGTGCTTAAAGACCTATTATTTACCTATAAATAGTTTTAGTAAAGAGATGCATATCTGAAATTTGTGTGTGTAATTTGGAGATCTGGAACAATTACATATTTGTTCTTTACTTTTTAAGTAGTTTGAAAATTCCTTAATCTGAATTTGGAAGAATTTACTGTAAACTTTTTCAAGTTATTTTGTTTGTTGCCCTGTTTGAATACATGAAAAGAAACAAAGCATTCCTTAGAATTTTAGAGAGAGCTTAATAAATGTGTACTATTATCAAAGGATTCTAGCCATGATATCAGACATGAGATTAAAATAATTGAGAATTTATAAATATTAAAAGGACAAAATTGATCTTTTCATGTTTTTAAGACACCATTACAATTAACAGAAAATGAAAAAGTGTCAGCTTGTAAAACAAAATGACTTTTACCTGGAAGCTTGTTCAGTGCTCCTTGAAGGGGAAGGAGAAGGAGAACATCCTGTCTTATAGGAGTTCTGAAGGTTGGTATCTGCATGAAAAAAATATTCGATTTTGCAGGCTGTAAGCAGAAGTTTAGGTGTACTGGATTTGTCAGACTACCATGCCTTGACATTTTGCCCAGAGTTCAAGGGAAAGTTACCCCAGACTAAAAAAGTGTTTTAAAATTTCTGATGGAAAGAAAAGAAGAAACCAATGATTCTTTCTAGCTCTATTAAGGCTAACTTCAGAAGCGTGTAAAGAAAGATAAGTACTTAAATCTCCTTTTGCCTGTTTCTTAAAGTACTGTCCCGATAACATAGAAATTATAATAAAATTAACATAGTAAATGGCATATTTAGTGAGATAGTTTATTGGATTGGTTCAAGTATCATTTCCAGTTCTTCTTTGTTTATTTTAAATTGCTTCTAAGCAAGCATTTAATATGATCCAATACTGTGTCCAGGCACCAGTTTTCAGAGCATTCCCTAAATTCAAGTCTGATCCTGAGACTGAATTACTGACAGGAGAAAAGAAGGGGTGTTCCCACCATTTCCCTTATCCTGTCATCTCTGCTCAGCAGTTGCTCCTTAATGTTGCTTAGTGTCCTTCCATGGTTAACTGATACACACACACACCATCTGAGGCACCAGAATACAGTTTTCTTTGTCACAAATATTCTCTCACAGGCTTGTACAAGTTTCACTACTTAGTAATCTTGCAGCCAAATCATCGTTAAGCACAGTCCATTGATGCAAATGCCACCAATTTAATTCACTCTATTTGCCCACTATGAAAATGTCACCATAATCATATTGTGATAGTGGAGATATTTACAGAATATCTATCTACATTACAGCCTACAACAGAATGGAAACTTTTCCCTCAAGTATGGAGAACACTGACCAGAAAATACAGAAATCTGTGTGCTCATAGCATTATAGTTAGTATGCCTGCTCTGTAGAAAAAATGACATTCTTCCTGTCTACGTTTATCCAGGCTTTACAAATGCTTGCTTAAAGCAAAGGAGAAAGCACATAGTAACTCACTGGACTTTTGGTAAAAAAAAAAAAAAAATCCACAGGATTTATATTCACCTGAAGCACAGCAGCACATCTCTCCAGTTCAGTTGCAAAATATGTAAATTCCAGGCAACAGAAAGCGATTGGGAGATGCTGGGATTACCCGCATTATGAGCCTACTGAAAATTACATTAAGATAGACACATCGGTGGTGAGGAATATTAATGGATTTACAAAAGAAAAATACTACATATTTCCCTCAAAATTATTCCTCAGTTTAACAGCTCTGAAAGGAGTAAGAGAAAATATAGACACAATCCATTAAAAGCTGATCACCAATATAGAAGAATATTTAACTATAAGCTTCTATCTAGCACAGAAGTTTACTGAAAACAAGCCTAATTAGCACTGGGAAAGTTTTCTTCCCTAGAGGTTACTTACATTAATGGAAAAAGAAACAGAGATATCTGGAGTATTCTCCAGAAATGTTGCTCTTATCAAAAGAGCAACAAAATCAAATTATGTTGTGGTTCAGTGACTGCAGAAACTCTTAACTAATCTTTAACATCTGTTTTACCACTGTCTCTTCCAAGGCATTTTTCAAAGCCTGTTCTGCTCATTCTGAAAGCTGCTCTGAAAACAACATGAAAGACTCAGTCCTGAATTCATCAGCTGGATTCTCTTCTCTTACCAGTTTTACATCACTGTAACTCTTGTGATTATACTGGGGTTGGTTATGAATTGAAAAAACATGCAGACCGAACACACTCTGACATATTTTCTATTTCTGTTCCCTTTCTTCCTCATATTTGTTACATTACTCCAAGTGAGATGGGGGATTCCCTTCTCCTCTATGTACGGATGGAAAAGAGACAAACAGTATACTACAGATTTTACTGTCTGAGCACATAAAGGGTGCTGGAAAATGCATTACCAACATTTAACAGTTTTCTATCCAAAGCAGAGATAAGAAGCTAGATAATTTTTAGTGATTATTTAGATGCTTACTTTCCACTGACATTTCAATATTGGAATAATTTTAAATTTGAAATTAAAACTGAACTCAGATCACCTAATGTTTCTTCTCTCAATATTTTACTCACCAGAAGTTTTCATTAACTAGAATGATGACATAGTGTATAAAAATATCTTTCATGGCAGAAATAATTAAGGAAGGAAATAGAAATATTCCAGCTTCTTCATAAACATAAGCTTTTGAAAAATTATGGCTTGGCATCTAAATTAATTTTTGGAATAGAGAGACAACAAATAGATATAGAAAAACATTTGAAACTGACTTTTTTTCTGCACTGGATTCACCACATAAATAGTATCTCCATATCTTACATGTTTTAGAAATGCCAATAAATCTTAGGCTTAGTTGAGACAGATTTGCGTTCTGTGGTTCTACCTCTGTCATGTACTTCCTTTCAGTACTGAGCACTAACCAATACTTTAAGCCTAAAAAATTGCTGCTGATGATATCACCATTAATCAGGAATGATTCAGTAATCCTGGCACCTTCACTCACACAACATCGTTGATCAAACCAAAAAGGTTAGACGTGTAGCAGATGAAAAGAAGTATGTTTCCATTGCATTAGACAGACACATTATCTACAGTAGCAATAGGTAATATCATTACCGTCTTCACAAGGTAACATACTATCTTCTTAAAAAAGCCTGGGAGTTTAATGCTGCCAGTAGTCATTGCTTCCAAGGACATCCAGTTACTACAAGCTGGTTTGACCCCAGCTTGTGAAACCACATACTGCTTATTGTCTGGGAGAAGGATGTATGTCACCACTAAGCATTCAATTTCTGGTTCACAAAAGAAGGATCTTACAGTGTATTCACATACTAGAAAATTACATGTTAAAAACTTGGCTGGCAGCACCTCCCTTTTTGATCATTAACTAATTGCAGTGTCTTTCTTTAAGGAAGGCCTCCTACCTGCTTTTTGCTTGTTTCTTTGCTTTCTTGGTTTTTAGCAGAGAAAGAAATTCAATGTTTTCTTTCTCTTTCAGGAAATAAAGACTAACCTGCAAGTTATGCTCAAACAGGCCTCTATATCTGTACTTGTACAGTGAATGAGAAGGGAGCAACTTTTATCTGCCAGATAGTTTAAGAAGTTCATGGAGCTTAATGCCTGATTATCCCATCATTTACACGTTGAAGATCTTAAATTGTGTGTAAGTGGTGACACACAGATGGGCTACCTTCATGTTAAATCAGTGGGTCTGTGTAGAAGGACCATTGCTTACCATGCAAACAAAAAACAGATGCAGTTTTGAAGTTTCAGTTGTATCAAGGAAGGGGATAGAAAACGGAAGCCAGAGTTCAAAAATACAACCCCTGAAGTGAAAAGTCAGTGGGTGCATATATATGTATGTATGCACATGCATGAATTCATGTGTTTACACAATAATGAGATGTAGTAAAGTTGACTCATTATATAAGGTGTGCATTATTTTACTATAATTCACAAACTTCAATAACATCAAGGAAAAAGCAAAAACAGAATCACGTTTTTCTATCATATTAATGAAAATAAACTCCATCACAGAATCCTCAGGAACACCTATCAACGACAGGTTGCAGACTTCTTACTCCTAAGGAGCTCCAGTTAGGGTCTGGTGTGACAGAGTAGCATTGGCTCAGCCTGGGGCATTGTGGGGGGGTGAGCACATTTCTCTTCAGGTTTTTCCAGATGTATGTCCATACACATATGTTTCTTATAGGGTAGGCTTATGTTTTTCAATCCAGGGTGAAAACCTAAGATGACAAAAGAGAAAGGTCTTCCCTTTCATAAGCACTCCTAGTGTTGACCTCCGACACTGAGAGGCACTTGAGGCAGGACCCTGGCCAGCCCAGTGACTTCCCTGGAATAATGAGGAAGCAAGAGGCAATCCCAGTCTGGTTCAGTCAGTGTCTTCTGTATCCTGGCACATTTATGTGGCCCTGGTGTGATGTCACCCTGTCCTCTTGTCTTCACTATCTGTACAGAAATCTAGAAGATTTCAGATTTCCCACCTCTAGCAGGCAGGATCCACTGCACGAGTAGAAATGTAGTACTTCAGCTGCCTGTTGCCTATGTCCCTACCCCTACACCAAAGAACTCTACACAGTCCAGCACAGTACTATGCACAAGCTGGGAGCTGGTTGAGAGTCAATACACAAGCTGTAGAGCTGTTTCACCATATAAACCTACAGCTTCTTGAGTATACCAGCTATAGGGTGATCATTTAGGTCCCTTGACTCTACATACAGTAACCATGTAGCATGTAATAGATAGTAAATCAGCTGAAGGTAGACTATTAAACACACAGAGGCCCTGAATTCCTTTACACCCTCCTGAGAATACACTTAGGCAAAATGCTGGAGTGGAGGAAGAAAAGGCCAGGTACAAGACACTCCTTGTAGCCATTTAGTGTGGGATCATGTTTCTTTCTTGCTCAGTCTTCAAGTATTGCCAAATCCTTTACCAAATTCATTATTTTCTTCTGATTTTAATTAATGCTTTATCATGAAACACACTTTGTAAATTTTATGTTCTATTAGTTAATGTTACTTATTACTGTTTATTACTGTTGAATGGGCAGCATTTTATTAGACGCAACAGATCCAATCCTGCAACTACTATGGCCATGAAAAAGATAAAAAGGGGTTTAAGAAACATGCCTGCAATAACAGAGGTCCTCAGAGGAGAAGGTAACTAATCCACCTGACCACTTGCAGTTTCTTCCAGCTCATGTAGGTAGAGAAGGTATAACCATGCTATGTTGCACTCTGACCATCCTAAACAGTAGAAAACATATTAGGGTATATATAAAATACTGTTAAACTTGGAGCTCAATGCAGCTGATCTGAATTGCACTGATGGTCAGATCCTGAAAATTTAGAGGCTCAGTGGCATGTGGGCAAAAAATGGTTTCCGATCATCTACTTTAAAATTGCATGTATGTAAAGGATAATAATTTAAATTTGACAGCAGACTTAATTCTGAAATTTCCTAACTTTAAAACATTTTACAACCATAGTGTTCATTTACCGTTCTTATCTTTTTGGTAAATTCTAAACATAACAAGAAATGTTCTAGCCACATATACAATGGCACATGAAAAACTGCAGCACTGAGCAATATTCTGCTCTGCTTTACAGTATACACTCTACAAGGAGAAAGCAGTAAGTGCTCGTTAGCAAGTTCTTAGTGATTTATGATAGTATGCTTAAGATGAGAAAAAATAACAACCCTACAAAACAGCTATCTGCCATGGAATTAAAAACGACCTGTTCATGAAAAATAATTAAGGCACTTTCTTATTCTTTGTTTCTGTGAAGTCATCTGAAAAATGAAAGGACATATCATGTATAACAACTTACAAGGGATTCCGTTACACTTGCCACAGAGACACTCTCCAGACAGTCTGGCACCTTCATAAAATGGTGACAAAAACATCCGAATGGCACCTTTAACTGGGGGTGAACTGGGGCACAACAGACACCAACACCCATAGACCCACACTCAGAGAAAATGTTATCACCTGGAAAATGTTTTGTGTCACAGGGACGTCAGTCCAGTCCAATGATTTGGTCACTCATTGTGCCCAATTTCTGGAGCTGGAACTATCTTTTTGCTGTTCTTTTTGAAGTCTTTGTTCCACAGTCCAAATACCTAAGGATTAAAGAGATCAGGAAATTTCTCTATAAATGATTGATGATTTTCTGACATTTAGGTCTGTGATACGCAGTACTATCATTTTCTCTTTCAGCAATATTGGTAAATGAAAATACAATATTCCTTAAAAAATTCATTGCCATCTTTTTGGCATACATCCATTTTTTGTTTTAAAAGGTTGCTTAAAAATTTTAAAAAGTTAATCTTAATTTCTAGGGATATGTTAAACTATTGGAAGCATTGCAGTAAGTAAGCAGAATTTTTATATGCTTGCAAGGTATCCTGCATCAAATTTTGATGCCACCAGGCACATAGCAGTCTGACATTTCCCAAGAAATGGAAGAAAAAGGCTTCTTGCTTATAAGTCAATTTGGGTTTGGGGCTTTTTTTGGAGTGGGGATTGGTTATGTTTCCATGATGTGGAGAAAAAGAGAAGAGAAAGCTAAGTGGAAAAACGTAAACACTCTTTAGAGTCCCATATGGGCTTCTTTCTTACTGTAAATGATAAATCTGGGAGATTTGTAAATATTGTACAATTTTCTTTTTTCCTTTTTTTTTCTTTTCTCTATGGAATAGCTAAATCTTTAATATGTCAGAAGTACATGCACTTTCCCACAAAGAAATAAGCATTAAGCTTTGAGTACATTTACAGCCAAAGCATTCAAAAGCTATGACATGGAGTAAGAACAATTATCATGTTAATGATAATGGTGTAGAAAGTTTATCATGTGTCTGTGAGTGGTGGAATTTTAGGACAGACAAACACCAAGTTATCTGCACGAGACTAGCCTCTAAGCCAAATAAATTCCTTTGTATGACTTTACTAATATTAATGGAGTTGTATCAACAGTGAATATGATCCTCTTTATTTTGGTGCCTCAAGGTCAAACAAAGCATCCTTATCATGCAGCAGACACAAACTGTATTTCCCTTGTTTGTGAAATTTGTGGTTTGCTTTTTCTCTATACTTTAATTTCCTTGCAATCTTTGGATGCTGATTCTCATATCTGAGATATAGCTTTCCCAGGTACTATACTAAATTTTCTCAAGCTAAATCATATGGAGCAGTGGAAGTTCAGGCTGAAATGTAGTAGAACAAGCAAGGGAAAGTCGAGTAAATATAATTTTGTAATTACTAGTAAAAGGCCACAGGCTTTTACTAACATTGCGGGGTGTCAGGACTTGTACAGTAGGGCTGATGGTTGGACTTGATGATCCCAAGGGTCTTTTCCAACCTGAATGATTCTATGATTCTATGATTCTATGACTTGTTGGGCTTATCTGGGTTTGAATTCTTTTTAGCTTGTTTTAGCCATGACAAGTGTGCAGTGGTTAGATGACTATTGTCTGCCCTTGTTTTAGCTTTGGGCAGTTATGTGGTGTAACATCTTGTTAATTACTGGATTGGAATAATAAGTAGTTAGTCAGTGTGGAGCGAGCTGTCTATGAACCTAGAACAAAAACGCAGTGCAGGAAAGCAAAGATGCCACATGATACCAGGGACCCCAAACTGTAAGCACAAAGCACAAGTGGTCAGTTACTGATTGCTAAAGGAGTACAGCCTTGTAGGCCAGTGACCGTACATGGACCCAAGTGTGAAGGAGAAGAAATCCCTGTCATATTTCTCCCAGCAAAGGAGTCAGGATGTTGATAACTTGCTGTAACTCCCATCCTACTGCTTCTTATTGAAGCTGTTGACTTTGAGATCTAAGGAGACATTTAAAGGGTGAATTTACACTGGAGGAAAAGATTAGATACCTGAAAGCTTATATATAGAAATCTTCAGTGTATGATTAGCTGTAAGAGTTAGCATCATTGTAATTGTGCTAATATTAACTGGTAAGCGATTTGGTTAAAATGTCCAGACCTTATTAGACTAGCAATAAATTCTTGGATGTGTTCCCTTTTCCCTACACAAGATCAGCAGCAACTTCTAAATTCTCATACGCAGTAACTGTCGTAAAAGAACTGTGAATCATATCAGAGGATACAGAGGAAGGCAGAGATAATTCAGTGCACCAGAGGTCTTTATTTTGTACAGAAATGATGATAGCAAGAATGATAATTTAGGTATATATCCACTGTCTATTTCCATCTAGTCCTCCTACTCCTTTCTCAATTACTGTAGTGCTTTTCTGCTTAAGGGTTAGTCACCCATTTACCTAGTTTTAGTTAGTTTTAGTTTAAAAAAAATTTCATCAGCTCTTCTCTGGATTATTTTATGTAATGTCAGAAGCATCCACAGTGCTGAAGTTTAATATGTTTTGTACTTTCTGTGTTGATATAGCATGCTTTTTCACCTGCACAACCATCTTTAACAATTTTGGCTTGAGAGAAAGCACAAAAACTTAAAAAGCTATAGAGACAGCCACACATTTTTATACTTACACTCCCCTTGAGACAAAGGGAGATTGGAGGAGTCACAGATATATGAACTCTGGTTGTACCTCCACAAGGGATCCATATCAAATTTGGAACTCCTTAGGTTCAACTCCCAATGGCCTTACCAAGACAGTGAGGCAAGCAGAGATATCAAGGGGCATGAGCCTGAAGAAAAGAGTTTTTAACAATAAAAGGTTTTATTTTAAGAAACAATGCTGACAGCAAAAATGTATGCTAGAGTTTGCCAGTGGTGATGGTTATTGCTGCTGCCTGTTATAGCTACAAGTTGGCTGTTTCTCTCCCAGATCTCACACAGTGAAAATAACATCACTTATTTTTATGCAGTGTGCACTGCAACTACAAAGGAAATATGGACATAAACGCATGTTCCTCAAAACTCTTTGTAGCTATGATGCTCACAGAAAAGCTAGATGATGATTATTTGAGTAATTTGCAAGTATTGCTGTTATCAGGTTGATCAGTATTAATTTAATATTTTCTTGTGCTTCAGCACATGTATTTTATCCATCCGTTGTCAGTCATTTTTGGCTGAAAGGTTTTAGAGGAGGAACTGTCTTTTGATAATTTATTTTCATTGGATCTTATACAATGAAGGTACTATTATCGACTCAAATAAATGATAACACTTCCAACATCACTGAAATAGCTGTTACCCACCCAAACAGACTGCAAACAAGTCTTAATATACCAAACTACATATTAATCTACAATTTGGCAGCCTGAAGAATTCTTCGTATTTTTCTGCTTACTGAAATGCATCCTGATGTTTTTCCTTATGCTTCCTAGCTTAAAGAGGATTCTGTACAGAACTGCTACGTTCTGCTATGCCAACAAATATTGATAAATATTTATGCCATCTTGCCCCTTCCCTCATTTCATAGACTGGCCCCCATGGTTAGCAACCATTGTGTCATTGGTGGCTGGAATCACTGAGACTGAGGCTAGTCATCTCTTGTCCTCCTTTTGCAGAAGCCTGTGTTGATAACATCAATAGAAGATTCCACTGAATCCAAAATGATTCCTCATGTGAACATAGGGCTGAAATAATCTCTTAAACTAAGTTTTCCTTAACTTTACTTTACACAGTGTATTTTTGTTCTTCCATAGAGATATCACTCACTCAATTTTTTCTCTTTATCTGTCAAAATTCAAATGTGTTATATGTTTTAAAGAAATTAACTAAAGCATCCTATTTAATTTCCCTAACTGTGTTTCAAGGCTAAACAAAACTCCCAGTGTTCTCTTTTTTGATCAAAATTATATTTGTCACTGTTCCCCATAGTTTCCTAATCCAAGCATCATGAAAAATCAGTCAAGATTTGACCAGTAGAGTTTACATCCTGACATATAAAAATAAAACAAATGAGCACTATAGATGAAGACTTTTACCAAGGTAATTGAAAAGTGTTGAACTCTGAAAGTGAGAAGCTAACCCCTAAACATTTACGTGCCTCATTTTCCTCCTTTTTTTTTTTTTTAATAGTAATAAGATAAATTGTTACTAATACCCTGACATCTTTTCTATCATACCCAGAACAACAAAATATTCTTCTCTAAATAGTTTTTTCAGATGAAACTGAATGATGGAGCACCTCAATTTTTTTTAAGAGCGCTTAATTTTGAATGTAAAGAATTCTTGGGAAAAAGTGACTGTTCCCCCAAGATGCATCTTGCCAAGCTCTATGCACACAATTATTTTGTCAGTCAGAATTCTACTATTTTCAGTATCCACGCTTTAATTGTGGACAAGACCCTGTTACCAATCATAGTTTATTTTACAATAGCTGTGTTGCCCCGCATGTATTATTGTATTATACTGTCAAATAAGTACATCGTGTCACAAACCCATTTTCAAATTGCAGACAAATTGCTATCTTTTGGACAGCATCACAAGTACTGTGGTCTGCAGAGACTGCAATTGTGGAAGCAGAAGAATATATGTCTGCATTACAGTTTGCTCTCTTTTTTTTTTTTTTATTCTGTGAGCACTGATGACATTGTGGCTGAAGTCAAGCAAGCTTCAAATGCCAGTATTGAAGTTTAACCAGTGCTTTGATTCCCTGACTATCACACATGGCACATAAAACAAACATACAATATTAGCTCTTTCAAGCTTTTTCAAAGGATTGTAGAAAGCCAAAAAATGATTGCTGAACAGATTCCAAATACACAAAACAAAAGTAAATAAAAATAGAGCTGGGATGAGAATGACTAACAATTTACTCCATTGAGAAAAATGATATTTAAATAATAGTTAAACCTCTTAGAAGAAAAAAACAGCCTAGCTAGGATGAAGTTTGATATACCTGTCTGAACTGCTGCTAGGTTTGAAATCATAAAAAGAATGCAGTGTAGCCCAGTTCTCTCTGATTTTTCGTATTCTTGGTTAAGAATGATTATTAGGCACTCTATGAGATGTTTTTGAAAGTCTCTATACTGGAAGAGACTTCCTTCTCATTAAGAGGTTCACAGCCTCCTGAAGTTCTTCATTTTCTAAATACATTCAGGTCCATTAACAGCTCTTGTTTTATACAGCTACACTACTACCACAGTTGCAGTATAGAAATACTCTAGCTGAGTTTTCTCTAGATAGTTTGGAACCAGTATGCAAGCTAGAATCACAGAAAAGAGATGAGTTCATGATATTTTAACATAAATATTTGCAATTTTGAGTCAACAGTCTGTCTTTCATTCTTCTAGGCTGTATCAGTGCTGAGAGGAGTCATTGGATTCTGCAGTAATACGAAAAAGGAGCTTTTCCTCTTGTGAGGGTATTAATAATATTAATAACAGTTTTTCTGGTCTCCTCTAACCTGCATTCCATATTCCTGAAACTTACAGAAACTCAGCATCTTTTAGACTATTAATGTGCTCTGAAATTTGGTTAAAACTAGCAATTTGACTTTAAAATTATGAAATGCAATGAACAGAATGGCAAACGCATGAGAAGGTAAAGAGCACATCTCTTAGACTTGACTAGAGGAAGGCAACAAGTTAAAACCAGCAAAGGGAGCAATATGCTGTGATAACAGATCCTTCAACCAGAAGCACCTGATCTGCTGAGCTGAACACATTAATTAATAAGATATTAGACAAAGAACATTAGCAGAAACAGGACATGTAATTTAACCTACCCCCATGTGTTCTGCAATTTTTAGGAATTTGTCTTTCTGGTGTATCAGCAGTGACACATACTTGTGTTTGCATTGTAGAAGAAGAGAATGGGGGTTTGATAAGAATTCCAGATTTCTGAATGGCAAGCACTCATCTAAAAAAAGGTCTCAAATGCACTTTATTTAGACTTATAAACTTCAATATCCACAAAGGGTTTTGAAGATGAACACTGCTTGACAAGTGAAGCTCTCTATATATGTCATACAGCTGAGACAAAAGAGCAATTCCATTTCACAGAGGACTTCAGCATTCCAGAAATTGAGCTTCATGTTAAATCTGAACAAAACCTCTCCAAGATTCCAGAAAGTGCCTATTCAGATTTACTTAAACTTTAGGAAAACCAAACCAAACCAAAAATCAAACACACACTTAAACACACACAATATACACTTATCCCATACACTTTTCAACTGTAATTTCATAATATAGTAAAATACCTGGGAAAAAAGCTTACAAAAATTTTTCCATAACAAACCCCTAAACTCTTTCATTCTGAATATGTCACAAAACAATACTTATGTATGTTTTATGGCAAATTTGGCATATTTTTACAGAACTTTTTACCTTTGACAAAACATTCCATCAACATAGCCACAAGCAGTTCTAACAACATGGACCTTTCCTAAAAAACTACATGATAATTTACTTTTACAAACAAAGACAGATAACCAAGCTTAACCATTTTATCTCAGAATTTTCTTCCTAGTTTTAGGATGTTTTCCAAATCAGTTCACATCCTACAGCTTTACCGATGCTGTCACTGGGAACAATTGAAGATACTATTGCATGATAACACCAACCTCAGATTATAGGGTGATTTCAATAGGTGACTATTGAAATAAACGATACATTTCTGGTAAACAATTATGACCTAATATAAATAGAACTAAGCTCACTTCCTCTCTTAAACATGTCAACAAGACTAAAGTTGAAAACAAATGAAGAAAATTGAAGGGTTTTGCCTGTTAAAGGCAATGTGTCTTGGAGTGCTTGTAGGAAACAAGGCATGATTCATAGGATGACATTTTGTAGCAATGTCTCAGAACAAAACTGTATTTTAGAATGAAAATACAAGTCTATCTGCAAAAAAGCATATCATCCATATAATCATTTTACATGCTGGTATGGTCTCTATAGGCTTGTAGTGAAATCCTTGGAGTGTCATCATATCACTTTGGAACCAGTAATGGAACCATTGCACGGCCTCTATGGATTTGCTGTGAAAGTATTTTGCTATTGCAGCTTCATATTGTAATGGTTTCATAATGGAATCCCCTTAGGGTGATATTGAAATCATCTTGCCATCATTAGCTCACATTGTAAATGGCACCATAATAGGGTCTCCATTAAAGACTTGCATTAAAATCTTATTGAAATTGTTACTATGTTATAGTCCCACCAAACTGTTTGGGGATATAGCTTGGAAAACTACTAGTAATGTTCACTAGTTAGTTTTCAAAATGACCTTTACTGTTTTTAATACAACACATTTTGTTTGCTCTTTTTACTGTTTCTGTTATCACTATAATTTGTATTGTGCCCTAGTACACTTTAAAGACTTTGTCTTTTGTTAAAATAGTAGCGGCTGTTTTTTTAAACCTATCTGTAATTTTTAAGTGGAAGATGTTTCTTTTAAGAAGCACCGATAACAGTCTTAAAGAAATATAAAGGAGGTTTTCAGAGTACTGTCAGAAAAGCAAAGCTTTGTATAATTCTTTCTTCTCATTCATGTGACTGAAAAATGTGACAGTTCAAATCCAGTTCTGCTGAAAGAGAAGAAAAAACCAAAGCAGTTCAACACAGACAATCTCCTGAATCCCAGACTACTGAGCTGTTTGTTTTTATATTACGGTAGTTGCAATCCTGCTGTTAAAGAGACACCAAATCTCTCTGGGCTTTGAAATATTTGAAACATCCTTACTGAAAAGGGTGTGGCAACCTTGTTTCAATTAATGGTGCAACGACCTGAGTAGTAAAGGAGAGCAAGAAAGAACCATTATTGTAGATATAGCTAGCTGAGATACAACTATGGAGAGACGAGAACCCCAGCTACTCTACCTACATAACTGCTACTTGAATATAGATTTACTAAAGGTTGAAGTGAGATGTTTACCCATATGCTTTACATACAACGTACAGACAGATATGTTAGCAGTTTCAGGCCTGGGAACAGAGGGTGCAAGATAGGGATCACAGTTTTATTTGTGTCTATGTTCAAGTACATTCAAAACTGTACTGCTGCCAGGCTGGATGGGTTGGGGTCAGGGCATTCCTCCAGCTGTGTCATAAGGCTTCAAGTGTTTGACTGACTTGATGCAGTTCCACATCCACAGGCGTTCCAGTTTTCAGTGTCAAAGAGGCCTAATAGCAGTACCTCACTGGTGTATTTTTCAAGATGTGCATTCATGGTTAATATTAATCAGAAATGAGGAATGTCCCAGAGGATCCAGTATTAGACCTTCTTGTGAGGATTAGTTGTGGCAAATTACTCAAGGGATAAATAATGCATTTAAATTACTTTAGATCTGAGTAGTGGTAGGGAAATCTTAGCGCTCAGTAGCGCTGTCTGGAAATATGTAGTATAACCTTCTGACTACTAGAGGTAAAAGGAGGAAGACACTGGAAAAAATCAGAGATGCTAGTAAGAAAGACAATAAGCACTACATTATTCAGGTTTTGGTGATGCTTTACTGTAGGTGGAAATTAATTAATGCTAAATTACAACAGAATTCCTAAGGGATTACGTTTTACAACCCCATGAATACCAAGAGAATTCATCATGATTAATGGTATTACTGTAAATACCAGAGAAATGAAGAGATATTTGTTGCCTGTTGCATAGCTTTGCAATATTTCTTTCATTCCATTAGGGGGTCTATTTACAAATACATACACAGATATCACACAAAAAATATGTTTGTGCACATATATATATAAAGACACACATATATATACATACATACTTATGTGTGTGCATAATATATGCATGTATGTATATGAAAGAGCTGTATTATTTTTATTTATATTTAGTATATGAAGGAGGGGTCTTATTTTTATTTATATTTAGTTTTCACATATTTCTAAATGACAACTGTATCTCCAAAAGGAACATATCATGTTATACACACACTTCCTCGTCCTATCAGTCAGTCCAAAAGTGATTCTAGCAAAAGCAAGTGTTACTAACACTTTTAGCCCTGTGTTAGAGAAAGGCCTGCTGGTAGCATGAAATGACTGATCTTGAATATGACAGCGTGAGAGAGCTTCTGAAACTTTTTGTCACACAGCCAGACCTGGAGATTTGGGAGGTGGAGGAGAAAAATCTTGTAACTCAGAAAGAAATTCCTGGAATCTACACCTCAACAACCTGGAGTTTTGAAGGAAGAAAACAGGATTCATATTCAGAACTGTATATCTTTCATTTCTTTGCAAAACCCATCTGTCTAGAAACATGAGTTTTGGTTCTGCTTTTAACAATGTCTTGAGATCTGTTCTTAAAAAAATAAATAAATAAAAAAAACCCCAGACAACCTGCTCACCTTTATGTTCTTAGAGTTGGTTTCTGAAATTTATTTTTCTAGACAGTATTTTTCAATTACATTTAAAAAAAATTCACAAAATCCACTATTTTATTTCCTACCAACCACCTCTCTTTAATTTTTTCCTCCCTTGTCCCCATGTTGTTAAAGTGCTGTATAGTCTAGGCTTTGTGGAATACCCTCAGCCAGTTGCGATTTCCTGTCCCTTTTTTTTCTTTTTTACTGCTTCATGATAACAAGGCTGGTCTGAAGCAAACTAAGTGATTTAAATAATGATTGTTAAAATTATTTCAACAGTGAAAATTGAGTTACAAGAATTTATCAGATTTGCAACATGAAATGAATTCTTTCTTATGGGGTTTAAACCGAATTAAAACACAAATGATATAATTTTGGTATGCTTATCAGGCAGAATATTAATTCTGGTTTTGGTGTCAGTATTCATTTTTCATTTGTATTCTTTACAGAGCATTGGGCTCAACAGATACTTTTCAAGAAAGAGACCCAGTTGTGTGATACTTGTGCACAGTGGAAGGAGTCAAAATGATGAGGGTACAAGCTGAGGCTCTCTTGAGGTACTTAGCTCATCAGCTAATAAAGAGGTAAAGGAGATTATAAAGCTCACTTGTTACTTTTGTTGGCTAATTAACATTTAGAAAAATTTTATTCCCAAAGGCAGGTACAGCAATGATTAATTATCATATTTTGATTAAGTCAATGATATGATGTATTTTCTCATTATATGTAGTAATATTCAGCCAGGCTTCACAGTTAACCCCAGGCTAAGGTCAGAGACCAGTTACCTCAACATGGATAATACTTGTAACCTGTATTCAGTCTAACATATCCAGATTACCATCTTTCAGTTTTGTTTAAAATTTTATTTTGCAAGAAATAGTTAATTTTGTTTTTAGATTTTCATTTGAAGTCATATGAGTTTCTCTTGCAGTGTAGATAGGTTTTCATCGAGCACTGACAAGATTATAACAAGATTATACTATGATTTTTTGTTTTGCTTTCATGAAATTAGACATGGCTCTAATTTTACAAAGTCTGTGATCATTTGGACACTTTCTTAGCTATCAGAGTTGAAAAGTGCACTGTTAAAAAAGATCCTTGGCCTTTCAATTCTTCTTGCTTTAGAGCCCCAGGCTGGTCACAACTGCCATTATCTTATCAACCATGAGATTATTTTCAATATTTTAGCTGGTAGGACTAGCAGTGGATTTTTTTAGCCCATAGAAAGATTTTAATTCAGCTGAACATAGTGGCAGCTGCTACTTCTGCCTTCAGCTACAATTGCTTTAGCCCTAAGAAAGTCTTTTTTGCATGTTAAATATACAACATGAGTGCCAAGTTATCTTCAGCCTTTAACAAGGTTTTAGTTTTTTCCCTGTTTATTGTAGTGTAATATAACTCTCCATACAAAGCAATATAAGCAAAGCAGAGCTATGAATGGTATCTAGCCAAAATCATGAACTTCCATCATGCAAATGAGAATACCTAATTAAGAGCCAATGGTCAAAATTTCCATAATGATGTAGCCAGATGAAATGTGTTCCAGGTTCCCGCAGGAATCTGGATAGTCTGTCTTGCATTAATGTTGATTACAGAAAAGCACCTTGCATGAAGATATTTCTTTATAACACTAGGGCTAAGACTTCTTTCTGTTTTCCTGGATTTTATTAAGTAAAATCTTTAAAAGTTAGTTGACTTCTCTCCCTGAGATCTACAGCAATCTTGAAATTAATGAAATGTCAACATCATTATACAATAGGAATGACTAAATGGATTCATCAAAGCTGTTTATGTATTATGTAACATTTTAAAATTGTGTAATTTGGCAACTGGAACAGAATATTTTTATGCCTTTTTAAATTATAGATTATTCCTCAGAGTGAACTATTTTGGATATTGTATCCAACAAAGGTTATCAAAACAAACTCTAAAAGAGGCAGTTTTAAATTAATATGTTAAAATTGAAAGATTCATGCCAGTGAGATAACATAATGATTTAGTGAACAGAACAAATGACTATGACCGTATCCAATATGAAATCTTTTCCAGATCTACCACCCTTCATTAATTGTAATGAACTGAATCATTTGAAGCTGTGATGTAGACCATTAAGTGATTTTATGGAGCTCCTTCAGGTCAGTGTAGCAGTGAACATTTTATATTATCCCACACTTAAAAGCATGTGCCTGGAATCATACATATAAAAATAATTTTGAATATCTATTAGTTCTGTGTTGCAGTGGTTCATTCATATAAACATAAAGTTTATACACCACCACCCACCCACTCACTCAATCAACCCCCAAAATTATAGAATCATAGAATCATAAATAATTTGAGTTGTAAGGGACCTTTAAAGACCATCTATTTCTAACCTCTCGGCCATGGGCAGGGATATCTTCCACGAGACCAGGTTGCTCAAAGCCCCGTCCAACCTGACCTTGAACACTTCCATGGAGGGGGCAGCCACAACTTCTCTGGGCAACTTGTTCCAGTGTCCCACCACCCTCGTTGTAAAAAATTTCTTCCTTATATCCAACCTAAATCTAACTTCTTTCACTTTAAGACCATTGTCCCTTGTCCAAAAAGCCTCTATCCATCTTTCTTATAAGCCTCCATTATATACTGAAAGGACTCAATGAGTTGTCCTCAGAGTCTTTTCTTCTTGAGGCTGAACAATTCTAACTCTCTGTCTTTATAAGAGAGGTGTTCCAGCCTTCTGACCATTTTCGCCCTCCTCTAGACTTGCTCTAACGGGTCCATGTGTTTTTTATACTGGACACCCCAGAGCTGGATGGGTGGGGGTCTCATAAGAGTGGAGTAGAGGGTCTTCTTTTTATGCAGCCAAGGATACGATTGACTTTCTGGGCTGTGAGCACACATTGTTAGCTCACATCCAATTTTTCATCCACCAGTATCCCCAAGTCCTTCTCCGCAATGCTGCTCTCAATCCATTCATCCCCCAGCCTGTATTGATACTGCTGAGTGTCCTGACTCAGGTGTAGGACCTTGCACTTGGTCTTGTTGAACTTCATGAAGTTCACATGACAAACATTTCAGGTTTTCTTTTTCAACATATTTACTGTGGGTGTTTGTGTGAAGGATCATTGGATGCCATTCATGTGTTATTCTCAGTCTGTTAAATTAAATTTTGGAAATACAGGAAATAAATTAATGTGATTTGCAAAGATGTCTCCTCCACAGCATAGAATATAGATCTTGTTTCCAAAGCCTACAAAACTTCTATCTATTTTCCCCATGACCAGAGTCTAGGGGAGTCACATGCATAACACCACATGATTCAATAAAGTGATAACCGTAAATAATTTATTCTCTGTTCTAGTTACTAATGAAGTAAAGGACTGATAAGAAACATCAATCATATTATTTGGAATCATAGTAGGTTTTTTTAATTACAGAAGACAGTAGAACTTTTCCTCTGTAAAATATATATCAATCTATCATTACATATTAACAGTATTACTACTGGTGTTGTTTATAGAGCCAGTCACAGACCATGACTGCTCTAAGACAGAGAACATAAAAAAATAGAAAAAACTGTCATGAAGAATTTATTATCAGTATTTGTGAAGCTAATACACTTACATGGATAAAGTAGCCCATGCTGATCACCATTTACTCTCAGCAGGTTGTTTCAGGTACTTAAGATGGCTGTGCTTTGCAGGCAAATTTGAAATATGAACAAGAGACAGTGTGATACAGAGAAAAACATGGGATGCTCAGAAGACAGTGATAAGCAGTGGTGACCCCTGCCAATACCATAATGTATGCCGAGTTTTGTTTGGGGCATTTCTGCAAAAGTGTCCTGCAGGAGAATTAAAGGAGAACAATGAAGTAGTTTTCCTGATGTTTATGATGGTGATATTCAGGAAAAATGTGTATAGAAATGTATTTGATAACCCTGCTAGACTGAAGCTGGCAGAATGGGCTAAACACTGGTCTCCCAATATTTATGTGAGAGATAAGTAAATAAGGTAGTACTACGTCATAAAAGACTTTGAAAATGAAGACAAGAAGTTATATATCCACTGAAAATGTTTACAGAAGTTCACTGAGACTGTCACTGTATGTGCTGTTCAGCACATACAGCATGGAAAATTCAGACATCAGAACAGTTAAAAATGTGCTCGCAGTGGAATATTAGAGGAACTATTTAAAGATTTCTCTTTCCCTCCTAATCATGTTGTAATATACAAGGAAAAGAAAACCTAATGACAAATACAGAAGGGCTGATGAATATAACAGTAAAGCAGAAGAACATTAACTGCGGGAAAAAATAAAACAAAACAAAAACCACAGGTATATCTACTAAGACAGATACACTTCTACATACATGGATAACAAAATTGCAAAAGTTTCTTATTCTTTGGCCGATATCTCTTTTGATTTAAAATGTACTTCCATACAGTATTCCAATGGCTGACTGTAAAGTTTCTGTCCATATAGGCTGCACTTGAAATTGATGTTTTTAGCATACAAAGGCATGGGGAAGAAATATATTTCTATGTATTTAGGCTGAAACTGCAAATCTCTAACAATACACATCTTAATTTTACCACAGTATTTGCCAAGGTTTTCTCTGTCATTGGCTGCATCACTATTATAGTGTTTACTAATAGCTCTATAGAGGAACAGCATTTCCATAGCAACAAATGAACAATACTAGAGATATTAATCATTTCTACATTATCTGTGTACGGTTTGCTGTAAAGCTACATTTTGTAGTTTGATAATTGCTAGACTGGAGTGATTGTACATTATGAGATGATTAGCATAAACACTTAAGAAGATGAAGAATGCCTGTTGAAAGGAGAGAAAACTGAAGAAAAAGAGGTACTATATTGCAAATATTACCATTAAGAACCACCAAGAAGAACTAGCTTTAACATTAGTCACTTCCTTTGGCATTAGCCATCTGCTATGGACTCATCCATGGAAGAAGATCTTTCCTAATATTCACAACATGAAGAGATACATCTTATTCAACCACCCAATTTCTCACTGAAAATATCTCTTTCAGTGGAAAAAAGTCAGTAGCTGTCCATCTTGGTGAACTCTTTCTGGTATTAGGGCACTTGAAGACACAGAGTCATCAATCATACATTATATAACTGTAATCCAGGGCCTTAATATGTGATATTCCACAATAATTTTAAGTGACTTTAATTTTTTGTAAGCAATCCATAATACTGAAACTAGCAGTGTTGTGAATACAGGAAGATACATACTTCTAAGGCTATATTTTAGGTTTGTGTTTCTCAAGATATTTAATTGGGAGCACTGCACCAAGTATGTTTGATATCATGACCTTAACGCTTACTAAATATGGTGGATTTCGCTGTAGTGTGTTAATGGTAGAAATATCTAAGTTTAAATACCTTTTTTTATTATTATTTATACACATCTGGAAAATAACTATAATGGACTACTGTAGAGATTAAATGCAAACTACTACAAGTTTGAAAAGAAATACTGCAGTCACAAATACGTAGTGCTGCAGAGAGAAGATAATTTTAAATGATCCTACCGTGATTATTTTAATGTGGGCTATGTTAATTACTCAGGAACTTGTTAGCTGTATTATCTGAAAGTGTGGAACAATGAAGAAAAAGGAAGGGAAGGGAAGGGAAGGGAAGGGAAGGGAAGGGAAGGGAAGGGAAGGGAAGGGAAGGGAAGGGAAGGGAAGGGAAGGGAAGGGAAGGGAAGGGAAGGGAAGGGAAGGGAAGGGAAGGGAAGGGAAGGGAAGGGAAGGGAAGGGAAGGGAAGGGAAGGGAAGGGAAGGGAAGGGAAGGGAAGGGAAGGGAAGGGAAGGGAAGGGAAGGGAAGGGAAGGGAAGAACAAAAGAAAGAAAAAGGAAGGAAGGAAGGAAGGAAGGAAGGAAGGAAGGAAGGAAGGAAGGAAGGAAGGAAGGAAGGAAG
The DNA here is from genome assembly GCF_031877795.1 of Strix aluco. Classification (NCBI taxonomy): domain Eukaryota; kingdom Metazoa; phylum Chordata; class Aves; order Strigiformes; family Strigidae; genus Strix; species Strix aluco. The sequence continues at coordinate 49,126,793 of NC_133931.1, forward strand.
GAAGGAAGGAAGGAAGGAAGGAAGGAAGGAAGGAAGGAAGGAAGGAAGGAAGGAAGGAAGGAAGGGAAAGAAATAGCTCTATAAACATTCTGTGTTTACAGGTTTGGCAAAATGACTGACCAGTATTAACAATGGCCCTCTGGGTACATGGAGTCTTAGGAGCAGATGCAGCAGATTTGTAAGGCAGTTCTCATATCCTTTATAATGGTGCAAAACCATAGCTCCTGTGCCGTGATCAAGAATATGACATGATTGAAAGGGAAGCAGAATCTGGACCATGTATTTTATTTTTATTCTAATCAGCATTGTTTATTAAAAATAGGGTATTGGGGTATAATACAGAAGAATAGAATATTGTTCACATGCAGCTGCTAAGTAATCAGAGCCTCATTGTCTGAACTACGCTTGAAGATTTCATATGTATGTAGAAAACAAGTGTGACATGCTCAACATTTAATAGTTTTGCAATAAATATCCTGCCTGGGTTTTTAAGTTCATTAAAACCCAAGCCCAGGATTGATTTAATGATGAGAATTTAATAATGAGACCAGTTTAAGTCTATAGGAACTTCGATGATTGTAATGAGCCCTGCCAATGACCAGAATAAATCTCATACAGCAAAGTTAGAACAGTTTTCCAGGTGCAAGTTAACCCTACTAAACCTTTCTACGCAACAAATCACCCTTTTATCATTGCTATCTATTGCTTTCTAACAGAGCTCTTTAAAGACAAATGTACAAAATCAACTGTGTTCTTTTAAAAATTTACATATTTTTTATTTACTGTCTTTGGTTTTGTGTTCTGGATTGCTTCTGTTCTCCTCTCTCCTGCTCTCACTGTGATTTGTATAAAAGGTCTGTGACTCTTCCCATCCCTGATGCACTTCTCCCATCTGCATTTTGCTCCCCATGAGTAAAAATTTTCTGGGAGAGATGCATCAGTTGAAACTCTCTTCTATGTTACTAACACCTTGAAGAATATACAGTTTCTAAAGTCCCTGAAACTTTTCCTGCTCATTAAAAGAAAAGGGATAGATTAGGGTTATTTGCCTATTAATATTCACTGTTTTGATGAGAAAATACAAAACATTCAGTTACTATTTATTTTCAAAGATACAAAAAATAATGCTATATGGCTTGACAAGGGTTAGCTATTTAGTTTAAACAATCAAACAACAAAAGCAAAATATAATTTTAGAAAATACTTGTTGATCTCCTTTTATAACTGGGGAACTAAAGTACGTAACTGTGAAATTACTTGTCCATGGCCATTTCAAATTACAGAGCAACTACAAAATGAAAATTTACTTCTGATATCATAAACCTAAGATGATATTTTTGTTTTCACAGTGCCTTAGAGCTGTCCCTTTCTCTTTGGAACATCTCTAGCATAACCTATGGTTTTAAAGCATTACCCAGGTTCCCTATATAACAAAACAAAACGACAAAAGAACCCCAACCAACCAACCAACCAACCAACCAACCAACCAACCAAAAGAGCATTCAATAAAGCATCTTCTGTTTCAGGACTAGCATACAGAAAAGACAAAGTAGAGGTTAAACATCTGGCCAACAATATTTAAATCTCTACCTGATGTTAGTACCATTTAAGAAAGTTAGTAACTGAGGCTTTGAAAGGTTAAGAAAAGGTCATGAGAATCTTACAGTCTTATTTCATTACCTTGTTCAAATGGAGCTATCATTCAATGAAATAAGTGTCATGAGGATGTAAGTTTTGTGATCAATCCATTGTTCCTTTCATCTAGTCTTTTGCAGACAGTATTTATATGAAAGTTTTATAAAGTTTTTTATCTGAACTTTGATATCTGTCTACTATGTGACATTTTTTTAAGCAGCTCATGTGACCAGAAGTCTGATATTACTGTGCACTGCAAATGCCTTTATGAAACCTGGCAAAAAGATGTTCCACAAGGAGCTACTCAGTTAGGGACACTGCGTGTTGACTACATTGATACAGGTTTTCAGGTGCTGCATTCAGCCTCACATTACAAAGTCAGATTAAAGGGTGGATTTTCCAAGAATAGTTTGATCACTGATCTAGCTGGCTGCATGGATGAGTGTATTTATGCTTGCTGCATTTTTATTTGGGTTCCTCTGTCTTTCACAGAACTGCTAAGCTTGGGATTTTCTTGGGCTGTGTCATCAGCTTCCTTCATGTATGTCTTTAGTTTTCAGTACAATAGCTGGATACTATTTTAAGGGCTACTATAGTAGATATTAAAAACCTATCAGCTGTGTTAAACCTGTGAATAACCCCTTTCACATACTAGAAACATGCAATTTACTGTAAAAATGTATATGGATACATAAGAATCATGCAGTGTAACTTAATTAACTTTTGTTTATATGCCATAAAATTTAACTGTCAGTGTACATTTACACTCATTCAAAGCTGCTGTATGAGAGAACTATAAATTTGTTTATCTCTTCAGAAGTCTCACATCTCATCTTTAGTATATATTTTAAAGCTAATTTTTCCATTTCTTCATGGTGCAATTTTGCCAATACCAGAACAAATTTATTTTTTTTTTTTTGCAATATTATCCCTTTAATTGATGTTTCTTCTTTCACTTATAAGCATTTTACTGATTCACTGAGATTTTGGCAATTCCCAAAGTTATATTACATAATGCTCCCCTTACCTTCATACCTGATGTCATTACAAGATATCATTGACTTTTAGCCTTGCAGAAAATCATTTTTTCTTTTTCTCTTTTTTTTTTTTTTTTTAATATACTTGTCTTTTAAGGATCAAAGCTTTCTAGTAACACAGTTATGCAAAGATTTCACTAAGAAATTTGATAGCTTTTCACAGCAAATGATGCACTAAGGCATTGATTTGCTTTTCTCACTGCCATATGTTAAATTAAAGGATAACTAGCTGAAACTGTGTTTTCTTTTAACCATTGCTGGTAGCATCTGGAGCTGTTCCTATGGTGTTCAGAATCTAACCCCTTCTCCATGGAATCTGGGACTCCCCAGTGGTACCTCATCAAAGGCTTGTTCTTCTACTTTTGAAAATTTTCTTTAAAGCTACTTATCTGCATTAACACAATTTTAAACTAAGTCTTCTAGTATATAATGTCAAATCCAAATATCATTAAGAAAAACAGCATTACACTTTTGGGATTTAATGCACATTTGTCAATGTTTAACTCTGCAAGAAAATAAAAAAATAAAACAAAAATAATATTTATAATAATTTAACAAAATCTATCTTGTACTTGCTCATACCCATACTCTTTATTTCTTCCTCTTTCACCTTCTTACTATACATCCAAATGGATCCCTCACCAAAGGCACGAGCTGTTGTCCTAATTTGAACCTCCCATCTCCCTACACAAAGACTCCAGTCCTAAACCCTCACTCTCAAACAGTTTATCCCTCCGCTAACTCAAAAAATGTATCCTTAGGATTCAAACCTTATCCCAAAAGACCTTGATACCTAGCATGTAATATGGAGAACAGCTGATCCATGCACTTGCAGTGTGTGTATATTCAGAACAACAAAATCACAACTGCTGTAAACAAATTCTGCATTGCCAGAATGGTGATCCCAATTCAGAAAAATCATGAGTTTTCCATCAAAATAGGTGTCTTTCACAAAACTCTTATTTTAAAGAAAATGCACTGAAAGACAGGTTTCAAATTCACAGATATATTTTGATTCGAAGCATTCATATGAACTAGTTCCAAGTCAGAAATAGGCATCACTTCAAAATCTGATTATATTTTAACTTTTTCTTAAATATAAAGCCCTTAAAATAGAAATTTTAAAAAGTTAAAACTATTGAAATGATCAATTTCAAAAAAGCTTCAAAAAGCTCTTTCTTTCATGTTGCTTCCTTATTAAGCTTTGAGATTTTTTTATGTTTTTATGATTTGGAAATGAAAATATTTCTGAACCATCCATAGCTGTCCTTATTATATTTTTCTAACCACTTTCTGTCTATCTGTTCAAAAAAATATAAAAAGGTTTCATTATTTCTTTCATTGTCACTTTGGAAAAACAACATTTAAATTAATATAAAGAGACATCAAACAGCTGTAGGCACACCTGAAGCCTGCTTTTCGTATGCATTTCCATGGCTTTCCAAAGAAAGCTTTATTTTAGTTAACTGGGTGATAGAGTAGTAGACCTGTGCTGTAGAATCTCAAAACCAGTGGAAACATTTTGAAGGACTTTGGAAAAGTAGGCACAATACCACTGAAGTTAATTGTCAAGAGAAGTTTAAACAACCATGATAACACTGCTTCAGTAGCTGAATCATCTAGCAATTGTTTACTGTCTACTGGCAGAAATACATGTTATTACAAACCTACAGGAGTTTCATTCTATCTACAAATATTGCACTAAACATTGTACCATATTGTTCTCCTGGCCAATGCCAAGACAAATTTTAAAAAAACCCAGTATCTCCAGTCCGTTTCTTTTCCCCTCAGTGTGCCTTTTCTACCCACAGCTTCCTGTTTCCACAACTGTCCATGGAAAAAGTACTTACACGTCCATCTACAGCCTTCACAGATATGTTTTCAACTTACAGTATATCAACACCATGTAGTCCCTTCTTTCCACACAATTGTAAAGATTCATACTGTTATAAATATTTACAGCAGAATAAGTGCCATTGCTGACTCAGTCTATCTGGCATTTTACTTGTACATTCTCTGTGAAAACACAAATAAGTTCTATAATCATGCATTGCTTTGTTAGTGCAAAGAATAATTCTAAATTCCCAACTATTCAAGGTCTTTTAGAAGTCCTGTTGAGCTGGCAATGCTTCATAATGTGTTTTCCCCCTCCTGAATCTAAATATTTTTATTATTACTCTTTAGAGACATTGCTGCTGGGTTTTGTTGTTGTTGTCGTTGTTGTTGTTGTTTCTGTTTTATAGTGATGCTGAATTTAAAATGAAAATAGATTTCATTATTTATTCATAGGATTTGATTCACCCTGATTGTTACATTATTTTCAATGTTGACAGTTGTTGGTGAATAGTGTGGAAAGCTAGAGGGCATTTATTTGACCATGAAATGCCATAAACAATAAACTGATGTTGTCTTGTCTTCAGCTGGGGTTTTTCCATCTTCAAAACAAGAAATTCAAGTAAAAATAATTAAATGAATCTTTGAGTTTTATACTGCCCATGTGAACTTCATGTCTTGCTATACCACCTGTAGTGTACAAATATTAAATCTTACTAGGGGAGTTTGGATAATCCCTGTCAAGATGCAAAAATAACAGAAATTTGATATCAAGACTTATCAGTAGATTTTTTTTTAAAGTCTCTTCTGTCTTTTTTTTTAAAAAAAAAAATGATGCATGGACAGGAAGCTTGGATAGTGAATGCGGAGAATTAATAAATATATGTAATAAAAAAAACAAACATAGAAGTCAGGAAAAATAACAGTGTGTATATTAAACTTTACTATTTAAGCAAAAGGAATGGTTGGTTTCTGTTGGATAAATAAAATGTGACTTTAAACCATATTTTTATTATTTCAATGGATAGGGAAACAATACATGTAAGCTCCAGAATATAACTTTTGGACTCTAGCCAAAGAATAAGTTGTTCAGCAATACAACCACACAGTAATATATTTAAATATAAGAGTTACATTGTTGATTGGTGGTTTTAAGGATGAATGAGACTACAGGACACTTTAAATTTTGTCTCAAAGCCACTGCTTAGATTTGAACTTCCTATTTACATCTGTCATGGTCAAAAATCACTCACGTAATTTAAACCAAAGCAGTATTTTGAATTATTAATGACACATACTTAACAGGCAATCAGTAAACTGTACATTCAGGACCAATGTAATATAGCAGATAAACCACAACGCTAGACAGTTACAAATCATGAATAAATACTTATGAATTTCTAAATGCCTTTCTTTAGCTAATCCCAGGTGGTACTTGTCACATACACACACGCAGCCACACACACACACATGCACACCCAGACACATTCTCTAATGGGCAGCCTGCGCCACAAGCACCCCTCCTTGTTGGGCAGTGTGGGTTCCCCGACTTGCAGACCTGCCAGGGGCCATACCCAGAACCCCCGCATCATGCCCTGCGCTGCCCCTCTGCCAGCTGGATGCACGTCCCCTCCTGGCAGCCATGCTGGTGCCACAGGGCAATGGATGGCAGTGCCAAGCCACAGCCAGGCAGGGGCTTCTCCAGCTGCTATGGCTGGTCATCTTTGACACGGGCAGTTTTGACCAGACACCTTCTCACAGGGTTTTGTTTACCTGATCCACATACACTGTTTGTGCTTGCAGTTGTAACTTAACAGTATGGGTTTTGCCAGGGTTAGGCCATAAAAGCACCCCTGTAATATCTCTCATATTTTAGGGTGTTTGTAGTCTGAAAACAGTACCCTTTTGTGTTGCAATACAAACTAAGTGCCCACAATAAGAGCCACCATCAGTAATCATTAATATTATGAAATTACACTGGTAATAAATCATGAAACAGAGCTCTTTTATGTTTTGTTTTACCAGTTAAAAATTCTAGGAAAGCTGTTAGGAAATGCCATAACTCTGAAATTCTCCACTTGGATGATATGCTCAGACACACCTGATGCACAAATAACTCCTGGAGGAAAAAATCCCAATACTTACATCATTCCATGTGGAAGCATGTTTGTTCTGCGTAGGAGTCTTGTTAGTGGAGGGCCCATATCAAAATATTTCACCCTGTGGTTTGACCCTGTCTTGTTGCAGTGCAACTTTGGCTTCAGATGAAGTTGCATAATTCATGCACATTTTCTGAAGTGAATGGTGGATTTAACGTGCCTGGTAGCCTTCATCTCAATGAAAGGTAAGTTTACAAATGTGGACACCTGTAAGTAGGCTCCACCTACGGCTGCTCAAAAATGTTTCAGCAGAACAATGTTCAACTTCAAAAACGAAGTTTTGTTGAAATCGAGTTCTTCTAAAGGAACGTTTCAATTTTGAAGAAATTTTCCACAGGAAAATGTCAAAATGAATCATTTCATCTTTCTTGTTTCATTCTGATAATGCCAAAACATTTCATTTCAAAAGTATCACCCTGTTTCATTTAATTTGACATTTAGATTATATGATAATATTAATTTTAAGACAGTGTGTTTATACACTAATACATACACACATTACATATTTTTAAATATGTCTGTATCTGAATTTCTGACATTATAGCATTTCTATGTTATCAAAACAAAGAGTTGGGATGTTGTAACTGGAATTTATGATTTATGTGCTAGAGACAAAAAGATTAAAAAAATAGGAAAAAATATTGCTATCTCCAATTTGCTGTGGTAGAATTTTGCAAAAACTGTAAATTGATATTTCTGACCAGTGGCACCAGAGAAGCCCATTTTTTAATGCAGTGGATGCTGGCAAAACCCTTGCAACGAGGTAAACAGCAAGACAGTTACATCTGCAAAGCATAGCACAAAGAGAACGCTTTGGGTCAGTATGTCTCAGTTTAAAATAATCTGCCCACAGTGACCAGTCACTTTTAAGTCATGGGGAAAACGCTCGATGTTTCATCAAATTTCAGAGCTTTGTAGATCCAGAAAAAGGATGAATTCATGGACATCATGTTTGTTTACCTTTCTCATTAGCTTAGCTAATTAGGTTCAGATGTTAATATATATTAAATTATCCTTTTTCTTTTGAATGCCTGTGAAGAACACTCAAGAGACATGATTAGAGTATGAAAGCCTTTATGCACAAAATGTCTGCGGTCATGACCACAGCAATTCAAGCTCACACATATCAGCCATCCGGGGAATCTCACAGCTGCCTGACAGGGATCAGGCAAGAGGATGTATTAGGCAATAAAATCTCAAAGGTATATTCAGTCTTTGGCTCCACTCCCTCTGCCAACAAGAGTGAAAATGAGTACTAGTTCCACTGTGGTATACATCTGCCCACTGGTTTCATAAACAACAGGTCAGAGAATAGCCACCACATTTGGAGGATTTCACTGACTATCTGCTTGGAGCCAGTTTGTCTGCTGATACACACTACAGCAATCGAGATCATAATTAAGCTTTTTTTATAGTAAAGATTTTACAGTTAGTTAAACAATTTGGAAACTGCCTGATTGATTGTTTAAGGTAGTTGCTGGAGTGCTCTGACGTCTCAGATGAGACATGACATTTTTATGCTCAAACCCAATGAAAGTGCTAAGGAAAGTTCACACCACCCTGAGTGTTACTTTCTTCAGTCTGACTTAGTCACAGAAGGAAAGTGACTTGCACACAGTGTAAGCTGCCGCCAATTGCTACATCCTCCTGAAAAATTAAACTCTAGCTAATATTTTCAAAGGCCATAGCAAAACACCTCCCCTTTAATTCCATGGCTCCTAAACTATTGACTAATTCTTCAGGTACTGTGGCAACATTCAGCCACTCACATTTCTTAAGCACTGCATTCTAATTGGGTATACAAATCAAATACATTAATTTTAAAGTTTGATCAATCAGATTTGCTTGTGTAATAACTAAAATGTTTCTCCAAATAGCCACGAGGCTAACTCATGGAGCAAGTTAACCTCAGCAGCAATTCATGTTTAATTTCTCTCACTACCCCTCCTAACATTGTTATGAAAGCTATTAAATTAACAGATTCCTGTGACAGTGTTTCATTTCTCATTGTAACTAAAAGACAAGCAGCTAACATTGCAGAATTTTCATCAGCTAATGCCTTGTAGTAAATCCATTAGAAAGCCATTGGTACCTAATTGCCTAATCACAGCAAAGGCCTAGGAGTGACATGACTGTAATGGGATTAAAGTAGATTGTAGTGCACTGCCTGCATTCTCTGATCCAGACTGGAGATAGCAACAACCTTGCAGGTCATTCCAGTTAATTTAACCAGACTCGAAAGAAAAGAAGGGAAAACTGTTTTGATTAAATAGGTAAAAAAGTAGACACTGGTATGTTTACACCTGGAAGAGATAAAGTGGACATTATGGGTGGAAAAATACACCATTAACTTGAAAGTAATCTAACATATCAGTGAAGAGTTATTGACAGAATCGAAGTTGGTTGTGTACAAGGAATGGTTGCATGTGGTGTGGTGAAGCAGGCAAAGTTCTAAGTGTGCAGAAGACACTGAGTTATCAAGAATGCACCCCTTCAGTCCAGAGTAATTTGGCCTCATGATCTGTAGCTCCAAGGCCAGAAGCAGCCTTCTGCCTGATGAATGCCATCCTCTAAAGTTATACAAACTGGAAACTTAAGGAAATGGACTTACAAACATTGATTCGGTGACTCTGTGAACTATTAGACTTCCTTGCAGTGGATGCTATGGAAAAATGGGAGCTGTTGCTTTGTGGAAAGCTTTTCAGGCAGGAACAGTGCTTTGAAATCTGTTGTGCCAAACACAGATGGATGCTCTACCCTAACCTTCTTCTTAATATGATAAATATTCTCTACAGACTTGCTGAAGATGCCCAGAAAATCAATTTGCCCCTTTCCATCAGAAATCTCTTTCGGAATTTCTCTTTAGTTACTAACATAAGGTGACTGTGTCATGGTCACCAAAATGTGGAGGATACGTGTGAGCAAGGCATAAGTGTATGGCTGAAAAGTCACAACAAATGTGCATATATTTAATTGTCGTAACTACAGACTCTTGGTTCAGCTTCCTAGTGTGGACATATCCAAAGTGATCTGTCAATGAGGCATTATTATTCTAAGAACTGGGAAGAGACCCAATCTTAAAATAAAACTGTGGTATCACATGGTGACTATTCAAAATATTTCAATTTATTTAAGTGAGGCTGCAGTGTTTAAGTTAATTACTGAAATGTATTATAGTACTTTCAGAAGAGGAGCAGACTACAAATCTGTCTTTCAGTCTGAGCAACATTATTTAGACTTGCTTCTTATTCCTTTTGCACTATAATGGCAGCTGTGCCTTGATCAGTGCTAGTTTCAGAGCCTGCTAAATAATATTTGTAAAAATATTATTTTGCAGAATAGGAAACTAATTTAAACACTGGCCTTCACCTACATAGGCCATGTTCAGATCTTTTAGGCAAATGTCACCATTGTTTCTAGCACATGTTGTACTAATACCCAAACTGAATGTTTCACTGAGTATATTTTTCCATTTTTCATATTGTACCCATCTTGGAAATTCAGAAAATCACAAAATAGTTCAATCAGGTCATTTCCATTTGATGGAACACATCTCAAAATTTTAAAATGTTTTTAAAAGGTGAAGAATCAATGTTTTCTGAATTTTTGGCAGGCCATTTTACTTGGATCCATCAGATAGTGCCTTTAACCATAAAGATTCAGTGCAAAACTTGAGATTCTCCACTGGGCAGAAATTATTTCTTTAAGAAAATACTTTTCTTAAAGTATTTTCTTTAAGAAAATCAAGCACTGAATGTATTTTATCAGCAATGCTAGTCTATGATGAAAGGAGTAGAGATACATAGTGGTTTAGAAACAAGGAATTAAAGGCAAACAGTGGGACAGAGTGAGACATATACAGAATATTGTCTTTGACAGGCTGTCTCAAACTGGGCATGTCACTCCTGCAGCTACTGGGACCTTGTGAGAGCATGTCTTCAGAAGGAATTCCCTCTTCTAAAGGCTGTGGGACATGTTAGACCTATTCTGATTCCACGCTGGTGTAAGTGACATCAAATATTTACTCCTCATGCAATAGTCAAAACAAAATTACATCTAATGAGTAAGACTTGACCAGGTTGCACCTGCTGGAAATCTGCTTCTATAGTTTTAAATTACTTCTTTGTTTACTTCAGCAACTGAATAATCTAAAACAGGCACTCTGGAAAGAAACATGAAAGATTTAACTGTACATTTATGTGTTCATCTCCAGTCTTCAAAAGCTTGAAACTGGAAATTTGTGTGCAAGACTCAGTGCACTTCTTCAGAGTAATTGGTTGTACTAGATCTGAAGAGTCCAGGTGTCACGCAGTGTAATTTGTGTCTATGGGTGATATTATTGACTATGCTTATGCTCTAAATACAAACTGAAGTGCTGTCTAATGCTTTTATCATGACATCTCTCTTCATAAATGGCCTCATTATTTCTTTTCTGTGCTTAAATATACAGAAGCGATATCCTTAAGTGTACTTGTCCAGTAATAGAGATTCCCATACCATGGAAGGAAGAGACTGTTTTCCACAATTTATATTATTTTATTTAATAAACAATAATAAGAAAACAATTTTTAGGTTGTAGCATATATTAAGATGATAAACAATAGTGGTAAAGCCATCTATATAATTTTCTTACCTTTCAGAATAAAAAAATTCAAACACTTTTAAACTTTCCTCCTTACAATAACAATTTGGCAGTCTGACAGTGCCTCTGGATTGTTAGAGATATAGCTCTGAACACTGACAAAGATGTACCTCAAAGTTAATCTGAGTAGACATCAAAATATATTATGAGCTCTTTATATTTCAGAGGTATCAATAAACTATAAGCAATCCTCCAGCCCTACAGCTCACTATCAAAGGCCTCCTCACCAAGCAGAGAGTAGTGCTATCCAGTATAGGAAAGGATAAAACAGGGCAGCTGGGCTTGGCTTTGCTCCCAGTGACAGGAGAACATAGAAAAAACATTACCATTTTTTTGTCTCAAAGTCATTTGGGTCACAAAATAATAACAATTTAAAAAATCCTACTGGGAAGCAATTAATTGGACTGATTTCAGCCTTGGGAAAGAGATCTGTGGAGATGCTATTTCAGAAATCTGGAGTTAGCAGATAAAGATACAGGCTGGTAGCAGAGTTGAAAATAAATATCTGCATTTCATTCAAAAGAAGAGAAAGGAGATGAGAGGAGAGGAAGGGGAGAGGGAGAGGGGGAGGGGAGGGGAGGGGAGGGGAGGGGAGGGGAGGAGAGGAGAGGAGAGGAGAGGAGAGGAGAGGAGAGGAGAGGAGAGGAGAGGAGAGGAGAGGAGAGGAGAGGAGAGGAGAGGAGAGGAGAGGAGAGGAGAGGAGAGGAGAGGAGAGGAGAGGAGAGGAGAGGAGAGGAGAGGAGAGGAGAGGAGAGGAGAGGAGAGGAGAGGGGAGGGGAGGGGAGGGGAGGGGAGGGGAGGGGAGGGGAGGGGAGGGGAGGGGAGGGGAGGTTAAACTCCCTGGAAAGTTTATCATTATGAAGAAAGATATTCAATCCTTTGCTAGCCTTTGAAGACAATTAAATAGTTCCTTAGCAAAAATTGTATGATAAAAAGTTATCATTGTTGCAATTATGTTTTTTTACAAAAGATATGTAATTAATTCTGAATATAGGAGGAATCTTACAAAAAGGTGTCCCCCCACTGTGAAATGTAAAGCACTTTCATCCTGAAACATCAAGATCTTACTCTTGATCTCAGCACAATAACTTCTAATTGCCTGTGCAACATCCAGCTCTCTATTTTCACAGTTGCCATGTGCTCCTTCTTACTCGCAGATTTGGAAACTGCACTGGGAAAAGATACTCTATCCAGGCTGCACAAATTTCAGAGTTAATACACAAATTCCCTTGTTTTGGTTGGTGACATGCACCTGCATTTTGCATCTATGTTTAACATCAGTAGTGACTGTGACCATATCCACCAATGTATTGTAACCTCCACAAAAGAACTTCATTCCTTCTTCCCATTTTTTTTCAAAATCATGACTGAAAAGGTATGCTTTGCAGCATGCTGGGGAGGTCAGTAGCTTCAGTCACAATTACCCTGGAGACAAAAATTAAGAGACTCTGATGCCTTACTGAGAGTGCATATTGTTAGCATTGTCATTAGTTCATGGACTTGCAGGGGAGATCATACCCTTCTGTGTAAAGTCACATAACTGACAAAGAGCCCCCAGCCTCCTCATACTCTCTATACTATATCACTGTGTTATTCATTCAGCAGTTCACAGCTGGCCTCTGCCGAATATCCGTTAGCAACTAACCAAAGGCAGCAAGAAGAAATCCTTTTACGGTATCCCAAAGTTTTAAAGGTTAAGCACCATTGTGTGACAAAGAGAAACAAGACGGAGACAGTATGAAGGTATAGTGGAAGTGTGCTTTCTGACTAATGGACTACTATATTTTTCACTAGCTGGACTTTTAAAAGTCATTCAGGCAGAATGCCAGATAGAAATACAACGAAGTGTGAAAGCAAGGAAGTTACAGAGAGCAACCATGAGAATAGATGTTGCAAAGGCAAAAAGATTGTGTGTCATTTAGTCAAAATATCTCAACTGGCCTTTGGGAGGTTCTTCCATGTCAAGTCTGTATTGGAGCTTTTAGTGATGATGGGTCTTCAGTATGACAACAGATAAAAAAAAATATAGGGGAAAATAGCTTTTAAAGAGAGGGAGATATTTTTATTTCCCTTGGGCACCATGGTAAATAAATGTTATACAACATTTATTTCACTCACATTACCTACCATCTTTTTGGGGGGGAGGGGGGGGTGGGGGGGGAGCTTGGGAGCTTACAGTCTGTTGTCTGATGAATTCCTCTGTCAAACTCCACTAACATTTGTCCAAGCACAACTGAGGCACAACATAAGAGCAGGAGACTCACAGGTTGAAGGGAGAAGGCAGGACTGATTAAACTGGTACTCTTACTAAGGGAAATGTCCATGTCCCCATGGAGGCTGCTAGTAGATGACTAAGTCACTAGACTTCTTGTAGAAGTCTGAAACATGAGATATATTTACTCTTTTTTAATCTTTACTATATATTTAAAACAAGATGAGCAAAACAAGGTAGAATATGATCCAGCTAAGGAACCATCATTGGTAATGGAACTGCTGAATCTTTCTTAGCAAGGAACTTATATTGCACAAGCAAAGAATCAAAAGAAATTACTCCAACACATAGTTTGCAGGGAGTCAATATTGGTCCAAAAAGCAATCAGCTGGCAGTTTGTTAGTCACTGTGGAGTGCCTGAAGTCAATCTAACCTAGATATGTTATTCCTCAAGAATTTTATTTAGCACCATTTTCTCAGAAGTGAGAATCATCTGAAGGGCAGAGACAAAAGATTTACATATAATGAAAGTCACCAACATATGCAAAGCTTAAACTGCATATGAGCCTAGGAGGACTATAAAGTAGGAGGTGGATTCAAAGAAATGTAATTTGTTCTTTCTTATTTTGTGATGAATAGCTAGACAGCAGTTAAAATACTCTACAGAACAGAATTTAAGATTTCACTTGTGGTCACACTTCATATTAAGCAGCTGTAAAAGTAGAGTTTATAACTGACTAAGAGTAATAGATAATTCAGTAAATTGGCTTATCAAAGAACAGATTTTATAGAATGTTTATAATTACTATGACTTTTTTGATATTCTTAAAGAAACTCTGAAATGTCTGGAAGATAACATTGGTTTATTATCTCTGGAACCTTAACAGAAATGGTAATCTTTCTTGTTAAACCTAATATTTTTATAATGAGCAATATTTTTAAATGAGTTTAGAATTAGCAAGGTATAGTCATTATCAAATAAACTACAATTAAACATTTCCAAGACAAGCCTGTCAATGGTCTTTGTTATGAAATGAGGGGAAAATTGTAAATATATTCTTCAAAGCCTAATCTTTCAGCAATTTTTCCCCATCAGAATACTCAGAATCAAAACAATTCCTCCCACTCACCCCCCCACCCCTCTTTCCTTCTCAAAAAAAAAAAAAAAAAAAATCCTATGAAAAACAACCCTTTTTATATTCCATGAAAGAGAAAAAGAACTAAAAAAAGTTAATAGCTGAGAAGACAGTTGGAAATTATTCAAGGTTTTTAAGTAAACAATTATTATTTTCTAACTGAATAGATTCATTCACATTTTGAGGAGGGGAGAAAAAAAAAAAGAAAATGCAAAAAATACATAAATTCCTATTCCCAATGCCAGGAGGCTTTCACAGTAATGCTCTTTGGTCTCAAGAGTTTCTCATTCTTTTAAGACATATTTCTTCATGCTTCCTGAAACCTTCTCTCCCTCCTTGCCTAATTTTAACAAAATGAGTTAATATACTACACTGAAACAGTGTCATTTATCATATTGAGAATAGAGAGGGATGTAATTTCTATTTCTTGAGTGTGTTTTCAAATAAAAACCAGTAAGGACAGATTTGCCCAAATAAAATTTTCACTAGGTTATACATTCAGAGGTCCGGAGGAACATAAAATTAATAGAGAAGACTCAATGAAAAGACATATAATAATATTTTTTTTTAAACTACTGCACTTTTATAGTCTTCTTTTGACTGAGAAAAAGCCAGTACATTAATCTGAATAAAAGACCAAGAATTAAGGGCTGTGGGAAACAGAGGAAGGACCATGTGAAACTCTTTCATAAATGTACATGCCAGTGAAACTATAAGAATGTTACTGAAATGAGAATAGTGAATCTGCATCTGCAGTGACTGTGACATTACTTCTGGTTCTTCTATCTCAGAAATTACGAACAAAAGGTGCTAAAAGGAAAAAAAAATCCACTTTAGCACTGAGGAACCCTTATTCTGACCTTGGAGGGAAAGGAAGACAAGGGCTACATCTTCACAAAAATGGCAAATGCTAAGGCTGAATGATAATTTCCCACATCCTGTTATAGCTTCATTAACTTCTGTCTCTCTTCCATAGTTATGTTTCAAACAACCTGAATGCACACTTTCTTCAGTCAATCTCTGGATTCAGAGTGGAAATAAATTAAAAAGTATGGACATGTTCTTTTGGACAATTTTTGTTCTACACTTATGAATATGTAAGACGATTCCTTGGTTCTCTGTAATCCTGGAGTTATTTTAGGATCTGTCGTAAACAAATAGGGACCTATGAATAGATACTCTGAATCTCACACCATGTTTTAATTCTGAGTGCAGGGACCATTTGACTAATTTTCTGTCCCACATTTTTGGTGAGTATCAATCAACAACTGCTGATGGAAAAGCAGGCTGAGCCTTTTCCCTCTAATAGAGGACTTCGTTTCCCCCTGTCAAGCAAATATTGGTAGCAAAGGAAGAGAAGCAGAAAACTTCCGAATGTTGGAGGAATTTTGTTTCATTTCTGCATTCTGCAGACAAAATAGTAGCACCTCTTTCCTGTTCTTCTTCATATTCTTCAGTTCATTCTCCTATTCCTGTGACATGGAGAGTGAAGAAGAAACACCTGCAGTATTTGCTTCAAAAGGCCTGATGGAAAGACCTGTAGAAGTTTTGAGTAAAGCAGTTTTGAAGATGATTGGAATGGATTGATGGGATTTGATGTGCTCACTGGGATCCAGAACTGATATACATAATGCCCAGACTGGAACTGCAACAATTTTTTCAGCTATGAACCTAACCCAGGCTTGTTCTTTACAAAGACCGATCCTATGTAAGAAAACAATTTTGGAGCTCATTCAAGTACTGGAACCATAGTTTTAATTACAAGACTGTATCTCTGTTAAGAATATCCTTATACTGCTAGATCTTGAGAATATTTATCATAATCCAGACTTGCCTAAAAATATTGCTAGCACTTTCATGGTTCTTTTAAATTTACTACTCTATCTGCTTTCTTGCTTTTTCATGCTGCACTGCTGTTTCCAAGAACACTCCTTGTTGCTTTTGTCACCAAATATACTCAGTTTAACTCATTTTCTGATATTAACTAATTGTAAGAACATTGTAGGAATTCCCACAGATCTGCTGACCAGTTTGAATTAAGAAACTATTCACATTTTTCTTCAGGACTAAAACATTCTTGTATTAGACCTCAGGAGAGTCTCCTGTGAGGAGGAGTTCAGTAATGTAATGGTTGACCCTACACTACATTACAGAAATATCATAATGATTTCTTTTACCTTTGGTGCTTATTCCATGAGAAAATTTACCAAATGAGCAGAACCTCAGAGGTCATGACGTCTACATCAGAATATGAGCTGTTTCCTGGATTTCTCTCTACAATAACACACTTTTTAACTGAAAATTATTGGTAGTAGAGACATAAGCTATGAATGTGGTCCAGGGAAATCTGCTTATACAGTGAACTCTGCTAGCCATGTTGCTGCTTTTCAGTGTCATTCTAGCACTGCAGCTTTATAAAATTTGAATTTTTTCTGCTCAGACACTGTCCCACAAGTGGCAATCATACATATGTTTTTCTCTATCCACAAAAGGCAGTATTCATAGATTTATACCACTCAGACAAAACATACAAGTGAGCTAATCGGAAGGAGATATTCAAGAATAAAGTTGTTTACTAGAAAACATTGAGATCTCCTAAGCTCTTTCAAAAGATTAGGAGACTAGGGACTTGAGCAGGATCACAAAGCCAAAAAGACTGAAAAAACCTCTCTTTTAAAAGGACATTTGTGCGCTAATATACAGAAGGAAATTGCCAAAGAGTAAAATATAACCCTTGTACCAGTAGCTACTCTTCATATCTAGCATCTAGTGAGTACACAGGCTTTATCCTTCTCACATTACTTAGCTCAATCATTTTTTTTTTTCCCTTTGGGTTAGGTTTGCCTATTTTATTAGTTTTCTTAAGCTTTTGTCTTCAAGTCTAGTGTCACTACATGAAGTCAGAGAGCAGCAATTTTCAAACTCAATAGTAATCTTTCCTCTCTTGAGGATTCAAAATTTCTACTAATGGAAGCAGAATAATTTCTGAGGGAATATTTTGAACTGTTTAACAAGAGTAAGGAATGAGCTGATATTCATTAACTTCCAGATTTTTCATTTGAAAGTAAAGAATATAAATCACTTACAGAAGATAGATGTGAGAAAAGTACTACACAGGAAGGTACTTAAACTCAGAAAATTATTTCTAAATGATTATGCAAATTATTTTTTTAGAAAAGAAAAGCTATCTATCTTGTAGCATGCTAAAAAGGAATATGCTGGATGATATACATTAGACAAAATATTATTTATTTGCCTTGATATAGATTAGATGAGTCAAATACAGATAAAAGCATAAGTAATCTAATATTCAGCAAAATAGAAAACCCAATACCACTTTGAGCATCAAAGAATGCAAATGCCCATACAAATGCATAAAAGATCTTTTGTCTTTTGATTCCATAGTCTAGAGAATTTGGTGAAGGTACAAGACCTATATCAAAGTGGAATAAGAGAAAACTGGACAAAGGAAAAGCAAGAATTCATATGGAATGTTTTTTACAAATCGCAGATCTCTTTAAATAAAAGTTTGGAAGACAAGTGAGATTGTCTTTTTCCGCAATTGCCTCAATTACAGCCAATTCATTTAAGACAACTAGATGCATTTTTGATGGTGTTTATGATCATACCTGTTTGTTTAAATGGCATTTGTTCATGAAAAAAGGCATTTTACTACGATCTGGTGATACAAAGACTCATCAGCCTTCACTTGGTATCTGCAGAATGATGGAAGTGCTCTGTCCCCATATATAAGTTTTTGCTCTGTCACACAATAAAATTGCCTGTTTCTTCTTGATTGAGTTTTAGATTCAAAATAAGAAAAGTTTTTGTAAAAGGACATCACAGACTCATACATTTCAAAAAGGCTGTTTTGAAAAAGTTGGGTAGGAAATGTATTAAAAGTCAATGAGATGAAGAGTCCTATGTGGATAAGACAAAAGATAATGATCTTTGGAGACTTTCACCTTTCTATCCAGCAAATCTGAATTCAGCATAGTTCAGTGAAGCACCAAAAAATGAACAGTTGTTTACCGGGCTACATAATACAGGTCTGTGTCTCATCAATGTTGTGTAATATTTTTATTACCTAATCCACCAACTTAATTGGTAGAGCTGTTGTTGGTTGCCTCAACAATGTCATGTCCATTTCATACTGTGAAGTTTGCTTGGAGCTGTTCTGCAGTTCTCAGTTTCCTCACAGCAGAAGTGTTATTACAAGTGTTTCCCTTGAGGGAATTTCACCCTAAAAGTGCAAGCTGAGTAGCAGGAGTCCTGTCTCTTGTCCTTTCCACACATCTCCTTCTCCCCTAATGCATTAGAGTTTGTGCATTACTCAACAGATATAACTCATACTCAATCCTTTTTATAGCAACTCATTTCCAGTTCAAATAGGGATGCTTGAACATCAATTGCAATATCTTATCTCAAGTCTATGAAAAATTTATCAATCATTCATCAAATTGTGCCTATATTGAGGCAACTTTTACCAGCAGCACATAGAAAGCAATATGTGGTTTGTTTCTCTGTACAAACATTTTGTCTTTCATTTCTCGAATACTCATCAAATTATTTAGAAAAATGAAACAAAAATTCTCTAGATCATTTTGACACCTCATGAACTGCAGCGCAAGATGATAGGATGCTCATGAGATTGTCTCTGTATGTTTGCTCAACAGGAAAAATATTGAATACACTTTCTACATTACTTCAGTAGCAAAATTATCAGTGATGTCTTTCTTGAGACATCATTGCATGAACACTGTATACCAAATTAAATAGAAAACAGATCAGTACTTCAATTTCTCACACTTCTGGTGTTGGACTGGTATGCATGTTTTCATATTTTACCTTAGCTATATGCTCAGTTCTCAAAAGACTCAAAGACTGATTATTTCATTAAGGTCATAAAAATACAGCTGCTCCTGACTTTCCATGTATTTGAGAATATTCATGTATCTTGTTGCTTCTCTTCCTGTGACAATTAAGTTGCCAAGCTCAACAAGTCTGACAAATGTTCTGAGGTGATGTTGCTCCATTTATAATTCTGAATTTCATTCCCAATTTATTGAGACAGTATAGAAAAAAATAACAGTTTGTTTCTCCTGTTTTACTTTCCTAGTGCTGAGTTGTTTTATGGGCATTGAAAATTTAGAGAGATGCTCAGGGACAAGAAGCATCAATCAACCTAAATGTCAGCCAGAGTACACATTCTGGGGCCTAAAGCCCCCTGAAAACACAATGCCAACTTTGGGATACATTTACAACAGCAAGTATAAAGCACCAACCCAACATATTTACAGCTGCTCTTCCCACTATTGTGCACTTGTAAAACAATATTCAACTAATAAATTTTAAAATTTCTTGAAAATTAAAAAAAAAAAAACAACCACAAAATCATGTAATCACATTCATTCAACAGTACAGAAGAAAAAAGTTGTTCAGACCTTTTTTTCTCTTGTGTTTTTAAAATGTCAACTATTTTTTTTGTTTCCGTGAAATCTGTTCTCACACTAATAAAAGCAAAAACAATGCTCTTCAGTAAATCTGAATACTGCCTTTTAAATATTGCAAACCGATGACCTATAGACAGGTGAGCTCATGCTGCAAATCTGTAGCCTTTTACAAACCTTTATAAACTCTTCTGAATATACAGACTGAGTATTCTGCTGCACATTGACTCTGCAACATAAATTTTTACTTTTTGAGGGAAAGGATTTATATATATTTACTTGGACTGATTCATTAATTGATCTGGGTTAATACAGCAAGGCTTCTTCTGACTATATATTTAGTGAGAACATATTGCCACACACAGCATAAGCCCTGAGAGAGATGTATTTATAGAATAACAGCCTTCTCTACCCCATTTGTTATACAAAATACATCCACACATATACAAAAACCATGAAATGCAGAGAAGTATGAACCCCATATATTTTAAAAGGTTTTTCCAATGTAGTAGTTCTAATTTCCTATGAACTTAACATTTACAGTTCAAATATTATTACTGTGCTATGTTCTGGACAGTTCTAAAAGCTTGCAGAGGTTTGATGGTAGATTTATTTATTCTTTATGTATCTTCTGATAATCAACACAAATCCGCATTATAAATAAATAGCATCTTACACCTTTAACTGGGAAAATTGGAAATTCAGAGTAATGTGTGCCTCGCAGTCTACCAACAGAAATCATCAACAACCATGCTCTAGTTTCCAGAAGAAAAAAATGCTTTAGCCGTTGCTAAGTTACACTGAATACCCATTGAATTACACATGAAACCTATGTTAATTCCAAATACAGTCATTATGAGTGGCAGTATTACAAAGAATACTGAATAGATTCGAAATAATAGAAAACCAAATTAAAGAACTGCCATCACCTTTTCCTACATTTTCCTCAGCCTTTCTGGACTGTTTTCAAAGATAGTTTAGCTGTCAGGTGAAACAAAACAAAACAAAAAAAAAGTAGTCTCATTGGTTCTTTTACAGTACAAACCAGTTCTCTGTCTCTGTGGTACAGGGAGCAACTAAAATTTCAAAGTACAAATCAGAGAATGAAAACAAGGAAAAACAGCTGGGCTATGCTGATATATACACTAAATTCAACCACAAAACAGCTATATTTTTCTATGTGTTTAAAACATGTTCTAACTTGTCACTGTTTCTTCTGCCACTGTTGCAATTACGCCTTGGACTGAGACCAAGGAAGTTTTAAAGTAGGACACTTCTTACCAAGCAGGTGATGGTAATTACTCTTCACTGCTATAGCCCTGATGCTCTCATCCATGGCTCTGTGATTTGGAGCAGCACTGACACTTCTGCGGCAGGCCAGAGCTGCACTCACTGACAGTACTTTTCTGTGTAGGAGAAATATTGTATTTAAAGAACTCAAGGAAAAGAAATCTAAACTATGAAATCTAATCTAAACTAATCACAATGAAGCTGTAGAAATTTGTCAGTGGGATTACATGTCGTAGTTGCTCCCTTAGTATGGTCTGAACTTGATGACCAAGGAGATCACATCCAGGACTGTGCCTCATGCTTTGGTGGCTTGCCTAGATATATCTGTTTGGACTGCCCATAAAGCCAAGTAAATGACATAGGACATTTATAAATTGCCAAATGCATATTCTTAGAAACATAGCTTAGAACACTCCCGCTGGGAGCCAGAAGTGGAAGGACTTCCTATGCTTCTCGTAAGGGAATGATGAAGGTTGTTATCCAGCTGTATATAAGACATGTCCTCTGTAAGTACAATAGCTCTGGAGATGACATTACTAATGCTCTAGTTAATAACTGCATCAGTGCATATCATATCCTGTCTTCCTCTTCAGCTAAAATTCTGTTGTAGCTGAATTGAACATTGCTATTTCCCTCGTAAGTGACACACCAGCATCTGTGATTATTATGATTGTGTTGCTGGCAGCAAAGCTGTAGCCTTTATGGGGTCTGCCCTCTCTTTGCATGATATTTCAGACCACAGTTTTTACTTCCATGGACTACACATAGCTGCATGAGTAAGAGTGCTGTCCAGAGCATAACAAGTGTTAGAAAAGACCATTGTCTAATAGTTTCCATAAGATCTCTTGTGCTCTACCAATATAATTGCATCGTATAAGGTTGTCACTGATCACTCACATGTTAGAATAGAATAGACTATTTCAGTTGGAAAGGACCTACAATAACCATCTAGTCCAGTTGTATGACCAATTTAGTGCTGACCAAGTTAAATCATGTTATTGAGGGCATTGCCCAAATGCCTCTTAAACACTGAGAGGCTTGGGGCATGGACCACCTCTCTAGGAAGCCTATTCCAGTGTTTGACCACCCTCTCGGTAAAGAAAAGTTTCCTAATGTCCAGTCTAAACCTCTCTTGACACAGCTTTGAACCATTCGACTGTGTCCTGTCACTGGATTCCAGGGAGAAGAGATCAACACCTCCCTCTCCATTTCTCCTCCTCAGGAAGCTGTAGAAAGCAATGAGGTTGCCCCTCAGCCTCCTTCACTCCAAATTAGACAAACCCAAAGTCCTTAGCCGCTCTTCACAGGACATGACTTCCAGCCCTTTGATAAAACTTCTACAGCAGCCCCTCTTCTGAAAAGTGTGAGTCTGATACTTCTTTCTCATTCTATCAATCACCCAGCTCCATTGTACTATGTCACAATTTACAGCTCTTGGTTCTTAAAAGACTTGCAAAAGAAAATCTCTGATTAGACCCCTCTCACTCACAGCAGTAAAGATCAGTCTCTGTGCTTAAGGAGTTTAGCAAACAGAGGTTAAGGCTTATCTATTTGAATATAATATTCAATCAGGCCATTGGTAGCACAGCTGATAGCACAGACTGCAGATGGCAGATGTGCAAATCCAGTTACTCCTAAATTTTTCAAAATGTACACCAAAGCATGGCGTAGTCCATGATTCAAAATGAGAATATCATGTCTGTGGAAATTGCCATAATTTGACTCACTGCAGTGCTGACAAACATACTGCTTTGTTCAGGTATTTAAAAGCATGACTGTAACAAGCTATCAGCAAATAGAAGTTTTCTCTGTGCTCAAGTCAAGCAGCTGCCAGTTCTTGTCAGAGCTCTCCGAAGTGCAGCACTACCTGCCACGGGTTCTTCCCAATCCTGCCTTGACTAGTTTGCACAAATGTAACATTTCCACTTGCATGTCTGTATTAAGTTAATAAAATATGTCTCTTGACCATTTTTAACATTTTACCATAATTCAGAAATACATTTCAAACTGATTTCACTGTTAAAAGTCAGACACAGGTTTTTTAGGCAAATCTGTCTTTTTCATTCAGAAAATCTCTGAGAACTTGCCTTGGGGCAAGGTATCCTGACCTTATTTTTGTCTTTGAAAGGCATCATTTCTTGCTCTGTCACTCCTTTTTCTCTTATTCTATGTCCTGACTTATTGGCAGACACTAATAAACACTATAGTATTTTAAACACATTTGCTCCACCTCTTTTGTATCACCTCCCTCTGCAAAAGCTTACAAGATCTCCAGTCAAGGTTTATCTTTCACACCTGTCATTCAGTTTGGAGTGACTCTTCTGAGATTTTAAGATGAAAATCTGAGGGCTTTGTGTTCCAAACACTGAGGTTTTGTTAAGAAAACTGTAGCTTTTTCTGTCATTTGTATGCAGCTGGACCTATCTAATTGCTTACTACTAGTAGCTTATGATGCCTACTAGTAGTAGCAAAATGTGTCTTTCTGTGCTGTTGCCTTGACATCTCTTGAACTCTTCCTGCAATTATGCTTGTTTTATAGATGCATAGGAAGTGTCTATCAGCACTTTGGTTATTATTATATTCTTTTTTCACTGAATTTCACATTGGGATTTTGTTTCAGAAGCAATGGTGTCCTTCAGACTTGGTGCAGATCTGAAGTAACTTATTTCTTGCTTTCTCTTCACTCTTTCAGCACCTGTCTTTCCATTTCTCAGAGATGCTCTTTGGACTTCATTAACTTCAGTGTCAATTTTAACTGGTCGTCCTCTCAAACAAAACTTCTAGTTCTTTTGGATGGTGTGCAGACTATTAAATGCTTTATTGTTTTCATTATTTTGGATCAGATTTAATGCTTCCCTTTTCTAAGGAATGATCAAAGTAATTCATATGTGCTACTCTGATTTGCATTTTGTTGTGATATTCACTTTTAGCTGACATTTTCTGCATTTGTAAGCACTGTGATTAAGTTCTTTTGTGCACTTTTCTTGTGCTACAATGTACTAAAATGTCATAAAAGTTACTTTGACTTCCATCAGACCTTCTAGCATGTCATTCTCTGGAATATCTCTTGTGCAGTTGAGAACTGTATGCTGAATACTCTTTTGAAGTGCCATCTTTGGAGTGGTGAAAGTGGTTACCTTGCTACTTTCTTCTTCCTGATTTATCATTACACTTTGAGTCTGATTAACTTGTTCATTTGGGAATGATGTTGCAATGTAGCAAAGGAAGACTGTCTAGTTTTTGTATTATCTTGTTTTAAAGGTCTGCCTTATCTAGTACTTAACTTCTTCAGTCATCAATCTTACCTGCCTAGATGGTTCTTCCATTTTCCTAGTAATAAATACCCAGATACCTTTAATGCCAGAATTTCTTGTCCTCTTTGGCCCTAGGTATTTGTGGCAATTCAAGTATTACAAACAACACTGGCACCAGAGGTATAGAAAATTTGACTCGTCATTGTTCTGGTACATATCCCATACCACATAATGCCTTGTCAAAGTATTATTTTGTTTATTTTCATTTACTTATGTTTATGGATACCCTTTGTAGACTCCATGAACAGATCCATTTTTATTTACTGACTTGATTTCAGGGTTGGTTTTGCTACATACTTATTATATAGATATCTAGTTATCAATATTTTCCTTGAATATAATATTATAGTTCTATGTGGACTGAATACACAATGAATGTGCCAAATCACATCAATACAAATGCTAGCAGCAGTGTGTTGTGATCTACCTTTTTTCTTAGACACAAAATGTTTCAAAGACACAATTACTTTGATATTTTGAAAATCCTGAGGTTTTCCCATTTTAAGATGGTAACCCATAACTTCACCATTCTACGTTTCTTAATCTGCCTTGCAGCCAAGAAGGACATAGCATGGCTGTTGCTGAGTTCCTCTTCTGCAGTGCATTCTTCAGTTACATCCCACTGCATGCCTTGTATTATTCTGTATATTTGTACTGTGATATATCATGACCATCTTCCCTAGTTTTGCACTTGGACAGTAAGATGACACTGATACTCACTACAAGCCTGTCATGTCACTGCCTTTTCTGTACTTTTGCTTGGAATACATATAGAATATTATACTGAACCTTTTGCTCCCTTCTATTTTCTGTGCTTGTTTGCTCATAACACTATATGCATGTCTTTACTGGCATTAGCAAGGACTCTCATCTGTTCTTCAGATGCCTTACGTACACTTCTGTTTTTGAAAAAAATTTTGTTACCAGTATTTTTTTCACAGAATCACAGAATCATTCAGATTGGAAAAGACCCTTGGGATCATTGAGTCCAACCATCATCCCTACTCTACAAAGTTCTCCCCTACACCATATCCCCCAGCATCTCATCCAAACGACCCTTAAACACATCCAGGGATGGTGACTCCACCACCTCCCTGGGCAGCCTATTCCACTGTCTGACCACTCTTTCTGTGAAAAATTTTTTCCTAATGTCCAGTCTAAACCTCCCCTGTTGCAGTTTAAAGCCATTCCCTCTTGTTCTATCGTTAATTACCTGTGAGAAGAGACCAGCACCAACCTCTCTACAATGTCCTTTCAGGTAGCTGTAGAGAGTGATGAGGTCTCCCCTCAGCCTTCTCTTCTTCAAACTAAACAGTCCCAGTTCCTTCAATCACTCCTCATAGGATTTATTCTCCAGGCCCTTCACCAGCTTCGCTGCCCTCCTCTGCACTCGCTCCAGCACCTCAATATCTCTCTCGTATTGAGGTGCCCAAAACTGGACACAATACTCCAGGTGTGGCCTCACCGCTGCAGAGTACAGGGGGACTATCACCTCCCTACTTCTGCTGGTTACACTATTTCTAATACAAGCCAGGATGTCATTGGCTTTCTTGGCCACCTGGGCACACTGCTGGCTCATGTTCAGCTCTTTGTCAATTAGAACCCCCAGATCCTTTTCTTCCAGACAGCTCTCCCCAGCCACACTTCCCCAAGCTTGTAGTGATGCATGGGGTTGTTGTGGCCCAAGTGCAGGACCTGGCAGTTGGCCTTGTTGAAGCTCATCCCGTTAATGTTGGCCCACCAATCCAATCTATCCAAGTCTCTCTGTAGAGCCTCCCTATCCTCATGCAGATCGACATTCCTGCTTAACTTGGTGTCATCTACGAACTTACTGATGATACACTCTATGTCCTTATCAAGATCATCAATAAAGATGTTGAATAGAAATGGTCCCAACACTGAGCCCTGAGGAACACCACTTGTGACCGACCACCAACTGGATTTAACCCCATTGACAACCACTCTCTGGGACCGTCCATTCAGCCAGTGCTTGATCCAGCAGACCGTTCGCTCATCCAGGCCATGGGCAGCCAGTTTTTCTATGAGCATTCTATGGGGAACTGTGTCAAATGCTTTTCGAAAATCCAGGTAGACAATATCCACAGCTTTTCCCTCATGCAATAGTCAGGTCATCTTGTCATAGAAGGAGATCAGGTTTGTCAGGCAGGACCTGCCTTTCATAAAACCATGCTGACTAGGCCTGATTCCCTGGTTGTCCATTATATGACTTTTAATGGCACTCAAGATGACCTGCTCCATGACCTTCCCTGACACCAAGGTCAGACTGACAGGTCTATAGTTTCCTGGATCATCCTTTCTGACTCTCTTGTAGATGGGTGTCACATTTGCCACCCTCCAGTCCAATGGGAGCTCCCCAGTTAGCCATGACTTCAGGTAAATCATGGAAAGCGGCTTGGTGAGCACATCTGCCAACTCTTTCAGCACCCTTGGGTATAACCCATCTGGTCCCACAGACTTCTGTGCATCCAAGTGTTGTAGCAGGTCTCTGACCACTTCCTCTTTAACTGTGCTGACCTCATTCTGCTTCCCCTCCCCATCTCCCAGCTCATGAGGCTGGGTGTTCGGGGAACAGACAGTTCCACTGCTAAAGACTGAGGCAAAGTAGGCGTTAGCACCTCAGCCTTTTCTTCTTTCTTTGTTACTATGTTTCCCTCTGCATCCAATAAAGGAGGGAGATTTTCCCTAATCCTCCTTTTGTTGTTAATTAATTTATAGAAACATTTTTTATTATCTTTAACAGCTGTAGCCAGGTTGAGCGCTAGCTGCACTTTGGCTCTCCTAATGTTCTCCCTGCATAACTTCACTACATCTTTATAGTCTTCATGAGAGACCTGCCCCCTCTTCCAAAGGTCATAGATTCTCCTTTTGTTCTTGAGATCCAGTCAAAAGTCCCTGTTTAGCCAGGCCAGTCTCCTTCCCTGCCTGCTTGTTTTTCGGCACGTGAGAACAGCCTCGTCCTGTGTCTTTAAGACTTCTTTCTCTCTTGAAGTATATCCAGCCTTCCTGGACTCCCATATCCTTCTGGGCAGCCTCCCAAGGGATTTTGTTAATCAGTCTTTTGAACAGGTCAAAGTTAGCCCTCCGAAAGTCTAAGGTGGCAGTTTTACTAACCCTCTCTTTGTTTCTCCAAGGATCAAAAATTCAATCATCTCATGATCACTGCACCCTAGATGGCCTCCAACCTTTACTTCCCCCACAAGCAATTCCCTGTTCACAAGAAGCAAGTCCAGGAGGGCACCTTCCCTAGTCGGTTCACTCACCAGCTGTATGAGGAAGTTATCCTCCACACATTCCAGGAACCTCCTGGATTGTTGCCTCTCTGCTGTGTTGTGATCCCAGCAGATACCCGGGAGGTTAAAGTCCCCCACAAGAACAACGGCAAGTGACCACGAGATTTCTCCCAACTGTTTATAGAAAGCTTCATCCACCTCACTGCTTTGGTTGGGAGGTCTATAGCAGACTCCCACAGCAAGATCCACTTTATTGGCCCTTAACCTAATCCAAACACCCTCAACCCCATCATCACTATACTTGATTTCTGAGCTCTCATAGCATTCTCTAACATACAGGGCCACTCCACCACCTCTCCTTCCCTGTCTATCCCTCCTGAAGTGCTTGTAGCCATCGACAGAGGCACTCCAGTCGTGTGAGGCATCCCACCACGTTTTTGTGATAGCTACTATGTCATAGTTCTCATGTTGCATCATGGCTTCAAGCTCTTTAACACTTTTTGAGTTTGATTTCATTAAGTTTGATCTCCTTTACTATTTTATACTAATCTATGAAACCTATGCAGACAGGTGTCCCCTTATTAAGTTTCACAATAGGCCTTTGTTCCCTGCACAGAAAACTTTTCTTACTAAGGATGGCATTTCTGTTCCAGTGAGCTTAACTTTAGACATTCATTTCTGCAGAGATTGCTGTCTATTTGTCCACAAGGAACTAAGCCACAAATGCTCACTCAATTACCTTCTTCTATTTGGATCATTTCTCTTAAGGGGTTTCTGATCTCTCCTTCCATAAGACCCATCTTTGATGGTTTCCCACATTCATGGTATGTTTGGTTGGTTTGTTTGCTCCTGGATCTTCCTCTTTCCTTTTATTTTTTCAGCTTTCTGAAAGAAGTATTGACTTCCACAGGACAAGGGAAAATATACATTTTTTTTTCTTAAAATTATTCAAATCAAGTTCCTTGTTAACTTCACAGAGGTACTTCATTCTAGAAGACTTTGTGTTAGAAACAATTATAGAAGCAACATTACATTTTGCTATGCAGTTTGGTTTGTTTTGGGATTACTAATATGTCTATATCAAATAGTTTTTTCAAATGAAGACCAGATTTATGCAAGACAAAGAACAGAATATGAGAAATTAGAAAACTGGTTGATGAGAAATTATCCAGGTGATTCTCAAAATGAGAGAAAGTAAATAAGGAGATGCAGGGGGAATGTATAAGTGAAGGAAAGAAATGTTAAAAACAAAACCAAAAACAAAGAAAGAAAGGGTATACCAGCATTAAGGACGAAAGCTGTTCATATGTTCTGGGTACTCTTGGTATAACCAAAAAAAAAAGCCCCATAAAGGAGATGTTATATAATTTGGTGTAATTTATAAACTGAAACAGGCTACTTTAAAAGATCAGATTATACTGCAGGGATTTCCTGCCATTCCATTTCCAATCTCTTTCTAAAATATGTTCTTATTCGACTTTTAAAGGCCAGCAAAAAAGGACCAATTTAGTGTTACCTTTAGCATTTGATATTTTGTTGCCACATGATTTTTACATACATACTAAAGTGATCTAAGAGTATTAAGTCCTGCATTTTACTTATCTCCCAAATTGTCCAGACAAATATTCCCACCACAAGGAAAAATAAACTAGACATACTAGATTGTTTCACTAAGTCAAATCCAGAGAAATTAGGCTTTCTCTGTCCAACTCTGGAAACCTTTATCCAGTAGAGGTTATAACTTCCATTATGACAAAAGATTATTTTTGAAGTCCCACAGAAAATAGCTCATACATCATACTATGGGAAAAATTTTACAACTACAATCTGTCGACAAAGCCTGAGTGCAGCTAAGGGACACTTCTATTTTCACTATTGCTTTCAGAACAGTAGAAAGAAGTTTTCGGGTAGGTACAATATATAACATTTCAATATACTTCATATTTAATCTAAGGTTATCAAATTAAAATCTTAGTTTTTTAACATCTGTCCTGCTGTGCATTATCATTTCTTTCAGCAGATGAGATCCTTGAAGGGAAGCTTACTTCCTTACATAGGCCAAATAACTACCTGTTGTCTGTTTTGAATGGCATGTCAGATCATGATCTTTGTTTATTCATTATTCCTCAGATTTTACAATTGTGATTAATTTTTAATCTACCATTGTCTGAACAAGACTAAAGACCAATACTTTTTCTACTTCTTAAGTGACAGAAATGTCTGAGTGCTTCAGACTAGTGCATTTATTGAGTCCATTTGTTTTCTACCATCCTGTAAGAAATACCTTTCTTTTTCACACAGCTGGGCATTTCAGGAACTACTGTATCAATAAATAAATAGTCACACTTCCCGCCCCCACCCCCAACCAGTCCCTCTGGGTTTGAAGAGTTGCACATAACCTCCCTGTAATAACTGAATTTCAAAACATTGCTATTATAAACCCTGTTTGCTTTTTCTCCTTAGGACACTGACACATGCAATTTCCCTTTCTTGATTGTAGTCATTGTGTTGGGGTGAGAGCCAGAGCACAAGCAAGAGACTGCCCAATAAAATATCATCCTTCCTCTATCATTCTCACTGTCAAGAATATCTGGGATGAGTGCCTTGGCTTTGTCTTGCAGAATAAATAACAACTTGATTCTTTTTTTAAGGGTATATTTTCAATTACTTTTCCCAGGTATTATTAGAGAGAGATTTCCAACTCTTCTCAGCAAGGCAGAGCCAGAAGAAAGAGAAAACCCCTAGAATTATGAACATGAAACTGTATGTTATTGAGCAAACAAACACAAGGCATTGCAGTTATTGCATGAGAGTCAGAGAGAGAATGAAGCATTGAGTGGGATAATTTGTGGAAATGCCAAGTAGTAACTCTCTACATTCATGACCTTATCCAAATTTTAGCCCTGGCAGCCACTTCTGTGAATGATTCAAACCCCAGCTCAGATTCATCAAGTTTTAAATCAGTGTATCAGTGGGAATATAATCAGCACCCCTTCTTCTGTCACCAGTATTTTCAGGCTCCTTGCTTAATTATCCTGATTGATGTACAGTATTAAAACTATTTTTGTGTCAAGATCAAGGTTTAATAACTGTAATTTGACCATTCTTTGAATACCACCAAATAAGATGCCTTTTTTTCCAAGGCCGATTTGCTGTCTTACTATCCTACTGTATCATGTCCAATTACTCACACAGAGACAGCTCTACATGACTGCAGCTAGGATTAAAACATATTAAACAACATCTAACCATTTGTGCTATTACTTTCCAATTTGCCAGGTGCAACATAAAAATGCACGCATATTGAGAAGTGTAAGAAGTGATGGCCAAACTATGAATCCACAGCCTTGTTTGATGTTTTCTCAGACATTTGTGTTAAACAGGACCCTACTGCTAGTTTTCATAAAGGACATTGGGATGACAGATGTCTTTTTTCTGAAGTGAATTTCCATTATCTTTTGGTTTTTGTGCCTTTGGCATCAGTTTAGTGCATGACAAACAGTAAAATGGAAAACAAACTTGGTCAAGAAAAGAACACAAGAAAATGAGAGAATGAAAATGTGGAAGAATGTAGAAAGGGAATAAATGGGAAGATAAGCATACAATTCAAAGAAAAATAATTCAATGAAATATCAGAAATTAAAATAAAGGAAAAAGAAATTTTGAGGACTGTGAAGAGCATTTATTGAGGAAACAGTAAATAAATTTGGCTCACCCTGAGTGAATTTCCCAGCATGGTGAGATGTCTTCACTGGATTCTACAGGAATTTCAGGCACAAAGGGATATCACAGGCATGTTATCACAGCCAGAAGCTTTTCTTTATCTAGACTTTGGGTGTCATGTGTCTATTGGCAGAGACAAATTAATTTTTTCTAATATTCTTTTCTTTTTGTTGGTACTGGTTTGCAGAGGTTCTTTGCATGCCACGCCCTTTGCTGAGGACACTCATTCATTTTCAATAAAATTAATGAAAAGCCCATGTCTTGAAAGAAAAATATGAAAGTACTATAAAATATACAGATATGTGTTTTCATGTCTGTATGTACAGGTATCTGTACTCAAGGATAGCAAATGTAACTGTTGCCCTCATTCCTATTTTCATTAGCTGCCTGTTTGTATGTCACTTTCTTCTTGCAAATGTTTTCTTCTCTTCCTTGTCTTCTTCCAACTTCTGGTCATTCTGCCTCTTTAAAATACCTCTGACAGGTACCTTTACCTCTTTGGAAAATATTCCAAACACTTTTGAGTAATATTTTTGCACCAAACAAATAGTCTCAAAGTCACAGTGTGGTATCAACATGGGCACACTGCAGCCTGTCTCCTTTCAGCCTGGAATTTTGTATTCCAGAACTTTTGACTTCCACAGCCTCATACTTACTTAACTTGTTAATTCTTACCTCATAATTAGGTTCCACTCATCAGGAAAGACGCTTTTTGGAGATGTAACTTGTGAGGACTTCATGAGTCACTAAGATTGGAAAACAGACTGTAGAGAAAGAAGATTTTTAGTCTATGTTGTGAAGAGTTCTCCATGTATGTGAACACTACCCTCCAGGAAAAAAAAGAAAGAAAAAAGGAATGAGATACAAGCATGGAGACTCAGTGGAATTGTGACCAGATAATGAGGTGGCTGGTCTGCACAAGAATGGGCTGAAACTACATTTACATTTCCCTAAGGATATAAGAATACACATTTATTAGAGAGGGTAAGCTGTCTGTTCTGTCTGCAATGAGCAATTTATGCACCTGTAACTAATAGAGAAGTATGAAACACTCCATACATTTGCATTGGTAAGGTAAAATTCTGTCATCTCAGTTGAACAACTTTTACTCTTTCAATGTGGTAAACAATGGAGTTTCTTGGCCTGTTAAGAAAAGGACATGTCTTACGTCAGATTCTGTCTCTCAATTAGAATCTTACTCAGAGAAAAACCTTTCAGCAGAAGGTACTACAAAAAAAAAAAAAAAAAAAAAAAAAAGCCTAAATGCCTATAGCGTTTCATTCTTTCCCAAGAAATTAGTATCTTGGTGAGCAATGTCACTAAACTTGAATTTTGATTGGCATTAGACACAACATTGCAGACATAAGACTATGTATTGAATGCAAATTTTGTTTGGATGGCATTGAAGTAAACTCATAACATGCTGTTATTTTGTGATTTATCAAAAGTTACGCACAAAATAATTTACTCCATTAATTCAATATTTATCACAATAAGGTAATTATGAACTTTAATAGGCATCATTTATTCATGGAAACAGATTTACACAGAATTTTATTTCCTTTGATGGAGACTACTCAGGTATTTATTTTTATTATTATTCATATTGTTCCCTTGGAGGTAAATTGTGCTCTGCATTGTAATTTAATACTACATCTGTGATAATCACATTGAGAGGATCTACATTTCAGGCTGAGATAGATTATTACAGGAAAAGCAATGAACCACTTCCTGTAACAATTCCTTTTTATATACAACTCTTAAATTTTTCAAGAAAAGTATTGACCTTAAAATTGAGTTATCATCAGTATTTACCTAGTGCTTTTTATTCTTAAACTGTTTTAAACATCAAACAAGTTATATATGGATATATATGGACAAATTATCTGTGGCAGAATATGTTTAAGTTGCTCAACATGACCTTCAGTGGAACAACCAAAAAAAAAAGAATTTCAGAGGTGACATTTGCCAGTATTACTTCCTAAAACTGACTTTATTCAGATAAGAATACCTAATTTTAAATCAGATCTTGAACTTAACCAAATAATAATAATATATTTATTTTCTTCATCATGAAAGGAAATATCCTTGACTAAGGTAATCTTATTGGGAAAATCAGTTTAACTTCTAAACAGAATACCATGAAGTCTCTGACTGCATCTTGTCTATTTTAAGAGAAGGAAGAGAAAAAAGGATAATTTCTAGTAAAGGGAACAACAACAACAAAAGAAAATAATCCAATTTTCTAGAAAGGCTGATTTGAAAAGGGTTGCTCTTCATTGTTCATCATTATAATTTAGTAAACTGGTGATTTCTGAGACTAACACAAAGAATACTTCATGGCATAAATGCCATCGTGATGTATTCTTGACTATATGCATCTAGTTCCTGACCAACTGTGAGGGAAGATCTGTGTGAATTAGTGAGCAGCATGGAGTTGCCTAATACTGTCCAGGAAGCCTGAGGCAAGTGTGGGGTGTGTTTATTCAGCCATGTTACTTATGAAGCACTTAGTCCACAAGTTTTCTTCAGGAAACAAGAAGACAACACAACACCCCGTGTTGTGTCTCCTGTGCATGTTCAGTGTTTAGGTCTAAAACCCTGAGATAAAGACCACTGCAAACAGATACCTTGACAATAATAGATTATTTGAGCACCCGGAAGAAATCGTTTGCTCACACTTTGCAGAAGCTGGTGATGTTACTCTCCTGAAATCAATCTGTGTTCTGTAAATAAATTGTTAATAAACACGCCTGCTTATTGGCATCAACCAGAGAAACAGATAAAATCCCCAGCCAATTACTCTGCTGTTCTAGGAATTGGGTAGTTGGCTGATTTGCAATCAGATACACAGGCTGTCTGTCCTTCGAGGGTTCTTTGTGGGAATGCTTTCTGAACTGCATACATATCACCCTATCAGAAGAAAAAGGAAATAAAATAAAAGCACCTCAGCAAGCCGCAAGGATCTAGCTTGCAGAGTGTCAAAGGGAAAGGCTCAAGGTGCCAAACTTTCATGCTCACTTTCCTGAGAGACAAAGAATTTGCTGCTACTAAACCAGGTCTGTCAGAAAAGGACAGCTCATGAAAGTGGAATGAGAGAACAAGTCTCTGATGGCTTTCCCCAACCAGTTGAAACAAAGTGTTTGATTTCATCATTTATATTGACAGCAGTTTACACGACACTTTGTAGATGGGATTTCCTGCTGAACCATTTCTATGCAAGGTTAGCAGATTAGCAGGAGAAAGCTTTTATTCCTGCAACTGCTTTGCTTATGAAGAGACAAATATGTGCTGAAATTATGTTGCAAAAACTGGAGCTCAGCTTGCTGGGTGTCTTTATAGACAGTTTTATAAGAAAGTCAAACTTTCTACCTAAAGAATTTTTCCCAGATCTACAAGTTCCCATGGAAGTCTTGTAAAAAATACATTTTATTTTGCTACCATACTGAGAGAATGATTCACTATGAATCATTTATTAAATGAGTTTATCCTCCTTTTCTGTCTGCAGAATGTCTACAAACGTATCACAAAATTCTTGCATATATTTGTTATTCTAAATTACTCGACAGGTCTTTTGTGTGTGTGAATTTGTTTACTCTGTAGGTTGCAATGTAGATTGTGAGATTATAATTTACCTATCAATTTGTGACTGGTTATCTAAATCAGGCAGCTTTCTTTTGTTTCCCTGGTTGTCAAAGTGTTCTAGTCTATGCAGGACAAGTCTCTTGGTATGGACACTGCTCCATCTGAATTTAAGTGTGCAACTTCTTGCACACATGATCAGTCCTCCAGAATAGAAGCAGAAATCTGCTGTGAAAGCATATGGTCAGAAGTTTAATATGGTGGGGGTTTTTTTCTTTAATTAAATTTTTCTAAAAGCCGATTACATCTTAATTTGCTACAGGTAAGAGGATCAGAAGCCTTTTTACATAAAAATCTGAATACTATTATTTTTTCATTATGTGCTTAGAGTCTCTGTTGTTATAAAACTCTGTAAAATTCCCTATGCAAATAATCTGGTAGCTAGTGAATTCCAAGTACTGGATGTGCATGCTTGAGGGAAAAAAATAAAGGTAAGTGATTTCCACCTTGATGTTAAGCTTCTTCTGAGCATAGTTCAATAAAATGCTAAGGGAAGTTGATTCATATCATGTCTTAGATCAATGGAAACAGATGGAATCCCCAGTGTCTGCTGAGTCCCTTTTCTTTCTAGCATCGTTACTTAGATATTAGTCACAGAAATAAAATATTTTTCATTAATCTAAAGCAAATAACAGTATTTATAGTAAATTGAAATTCTGGATTCATCATTTTAAATATTACTTTAAAAGAGTATTTTATATATAATAAACCTGCATTATCTTGCTGTGTGTGTCTGAAGCACTTGGCATAATTATGATCCCAAATTCCTCCTTGAAATCTCTGTAGAACTGTTCATGGAGACTGTTAAGAGTCTTATCCAAAAGCCAGTGAAACTGAAAGTTTAAGAACTGAATCCCATTCTTGGTCTTTTCATACTGATATGCCACTATGGATTTTAGCGGATGAAAATCAAATGAGAACTTCATTTATTTTGTCAGTGCAAGCTTTAACTTGACACACATGTGCAAAAGAATGTTCTCATTTACCCCAGGGAGGTAAAAGACTTTGTGGTAAGAGGAAGCAAAGAAAAAAATCCTTTATCACTGTGAGATATTTATCCATTGTCCTCAGAGACACTAAACTGACCATCACAAGCTGAGCATTCATATATTAAAACTAACAAAATGTTCATTTTAAAAGCTAACCTGAAACAAAGGGAAAACACCTCCGTTGAAATACTGAATGGATTAGCTGTGGACATGAAAAGAGTGGGAGCAATGCATTGTTTTCTAGCCAGGGATTTAAAATTTAAGTGCACACTTAGGCTGTGGTGGTTTCCAGGTCTCATTTGCACCTTCACTTCAGGAGAAGGAGGGCTGTCAGGAAAACAGGCCTAGGAGTATTATCCACAGTAATAATAAGCATAGGTTGCCCCAAGGAGAAAGAAAAGGAAATTAGGAATATAGCATACGTTAGAGCTCGTGTATACTGCTGACTGAGAATTAGGCACTGACAGGCTGCAACTCCAGGGGAGCTGTCAGTAGCTCCACTAAGATTTTCTAGCAGGTGTCATTGTAAAATAGTAGCATCAAATAAACTGGAGACAGGTTAGAGGAAAAACTGCAAAAGCTGCAAAATGGAGGAGATATATTCGTGTGTGCATGTGTGTCTGTGTGTATGTAATATCTTTGTTGTCTGTGCTATCTGATTTAATAACTAACCTTTCTTTCTATGCAACGTCTTCTTCCCATCAGGAAGTAACTTGAGGCACAATTCCAAGATCTGTGGGTTTTTTAATCCATGATGGAAGATGCAGAATTAAACCACAACAACTGCTGGTTCACAGACACCTTCTTTGGTACATAGAAACATCTTAATGACACAGAGTGGCCTAGGGGAGCACAGTGAGCATTTGGGTGTGTAAATGCATAGCTGGGCATACGCACCAGCATGTTCTTTCAGCCCAGCCTTGATATATCACTACTGCTGAGTCTAAACTAAAGGCAAACCATTGTGGTACTGTTTCAGTAGCGACCATGTATATGGCTTCAAGGGACAGGTTTGTTCTATTTTTAGGCTCTATTCCTCATTTTCTAATTTTCTCTCATTGCAATATAATTTTATTGTGTAGGTTTTACACTTCTCATTCCTCCATTACCTTGCCCTTTAGACACTATTTCGATTTGTGTTCTGCCTGACTGGATCCACAGTATCAGATGCCTTCTTGTCAGACAGTCAGTAGAGACTCCAGTTTTATTGCCCGTAACAAATAAAAGTTATCTTTCCACTTTAAAGCCTATCTGTGACTTCAAGAGTCTACAAGTTCAACAGCACACTGTTGGTGGAAGGCTATAATACCAATGAGCAGATGAGACAATTAGACTGTAACCATTTTTTTAAAGGATTTAAGGTCTCTTTACAGCCTCTGTGAGCCATTATTAGTATTTTATGACTTTACCTTGTGATGGAAGGACACATGAGACAAAAGAGAGTTTTTCAGAGGTTTTTTTGGTGGAAGATCTGATAGGAAAATCCACACAAACTTATGAAGTACCTGTGTCATGCCTGTGAAGCAGATCCTTGCTTGGAAAATATTGCCTAATGAAAACAGTCCGTTCTTGTCTGTTTTCTCAGTAGTAAACAATTTTATAATCCAGAAATCTGTGTTGCAATCGTTCCCTTAGAAATTGTACTCACAGGACTCCTTTCAGCTTTGCTGAGAAGTCACATGTATTTTTTTTAAATTAAATTAATTAAAAGTCACTTTATTATCTTCATCTTGTGTCTTTTAAAGGAAAACAAATTATGTTCTCAATCCTGGGAAAACGGGCGGAGTTCAAGAGAGAAGGAGAGATCGGGTGAGAGAAATAAATGCCAAAACCAAAAAAGAAATAGACTTTTTAAAGGACAGAAAATCAAGCAAACAGTTTGTATTACAGGCAGCTAAATCTTGACTGGAGCTCCCAGCATCTGGAGGACCCTAGTCAAAGGTTGCAGATAGGCAGGTCAGGGAGGAAGGTGTTTTGAGTCAGCACTGCATTGTGTTTCCACTGACATGTTTCAGTATCTACGGACAGCAAATTGTTCAGATAGCCAGCTGTTTATTGACACATTACAGAGAATTCACTTTCATTTTATGCCTCCTATAAGGATATTTCCAAATAAAGCAACAACATCCTGCGGGTTACATGGGGTTCTTTGGCTCATAGGCTGCTCCAAGAAAATTGTACATTTGAGGACTCTGAGATGTTCAGAGACTTGAAGGCAGCTTCACAAGCTACAGTACCATTTAATGTTATTTTTCCCTTTAATTTATAGGCATCACAAACTCCAGAGTTCAAAGCTTGTTCAAGCTTTTCAGCTTGAAATGTTAAGAGCTTTACAAAGCAAACATGTTTTCATCCTCAAAGAATGACATTTGAAAAAAAGTATCTTAAAGGCTAATAGTACATTTAGATTTTTGCTTATATTTCTAGGCCAAATAGCATAGTATCTATTTTCGTAGCACAGTGACAGAGTGCCAGTGTTTTAATTTATTTATTTTTGGGTAAGAAAAATTGAAGATAATAATTTTACAGTAAAATATGCAATCATAGAATGACTGAAAATCTGATGTTGAGAAAAAAAAAACTATAATTGCTTATTATCTTACAATGAAAATTGCCATTTCCTGATACTTCTAATTACTACAAGTAAACCTATTCAGCTCTTTCGAATAGCTGTGTTAGGGCATTGTAGTGTAATATCTCAGTAATTAACATCATGCAAATTAGGAGACAGACAATTAGGATACTGCAAATAGTATGATGGGCCAAAAAATACTTTTTTTAGGGTGTGACAGAAAAATTTGCCTGGTTTAGATTAGTCAATTGTTGTTCAGAGGTGGATGGTACCATCAAAAGGAAGAAAATGGATAAAAAGTCATCTTATACTATTGATTACTAAGAGTTAAAAAGTTACCAAGAAAGGAAAGTAAAACTAGATGAATTTAAAGGGATAAAGTAGCCTATCAACATCATTAATAGATTCAAAATATCCTTAAAGTTTAGAATGTTTTAATCAGAATCCTGTTTCCAGTACAAAAAGGAAGCATCACCTTGTGGGAATCATGATCCATTTAAAAGAGCTATTCTCATCTGCTAAAAGGAGAAACTGAGAGGAAAAAGGAAAGTTCTCTAAACTGATAAAATATCTGAGCTAAAATGAAAGGGTGATCTTAAGGGACCCTTGAACTGTTCATTCTGTAACAGGTAAATGAGACCTGAGACAAACTCCAATGCATTTTCAACATCTCCTTAGGCAAACATACCTGCAGACACCTTCACCCTTTTAGAAACAACCTTGCTCAGCAAACTACATAACCAAATTTTGTCCTAAATTGGCACTCAGGGCAAGCTTTAGTAAGTCTACTGATTTCAGCACAAGAGATGATAATCTTTTACTTGAGCCAAAAGACAGCAGCAAGATGCTACTTTGCAGACCCACTAATAATATATATCATTGACCAAAAAGTTGTCATAATTTCACATCAGCTGATGGCCTGTTTCTGATGCTTTTAGAAGAGTGAATTAGTGGAAAAGCAAATGAGTAAGTGTGCATTCCCAATAGGTATAATAATTCATGGAGTGCTTGGAGAAGATGAACAGCAGCGAGTGTTTATTTTGAGTGTTTTCATGAAAAAACAAAAAAACAAACAAACAAACAAACAAACAAAATCAGAAATAATGTTACTAGCAATGGTATCTGACAACAGTAAATATTCTAACCCACTTGTCAAGGGCTGAAATGGCAAGGTAAGCTTGGGATGTGTTTTACTATGATATTTGTTTTCAAAAGAAACAGAACCAATGTTTGATGACAGGTGAACATTATTTAGATGATTTACTGAAAGAAAGAGCTCACAGGAAGAGACTGGAGAAACCTATTCCGTGGAGATCAGGGATGTCTGGTAAGAGAGACAGGAGATGGAATTTTTTTTAAAGAATCCATCCACAGTGAGGTTTATAGTATGCGGGGAAAGAGAGGAGTGATGTCATATAGACTATTTCTCTGCCTCATGGCAGGGTCAGCTACAGCTATGTTATTCCAGAGAGATGTTTGACTAAGATGTGTAATGGATATTTTGCATTAATCCTAGACCTTCCATCTCAGTAATTGGTTATTTTTGTCCTTTTTTTTTTTCTGCGACTGGAATCTTTCTTGTTGTGCTGTAAGACTATATGTTATTATCCTACACATAGTAGACCTTGAGAATAATTTATCCCCTCCATCTTTACATATCTGAGTACCTTTTTTATATAACCTTTCCAAATAAATAAACCCATTTCTTTCGCCCTTTCCTCACAAGTCATTTTCTAGACTTCTAAAAATTATTTTCATCCTGAATTGCAGCATGTTAAAAAGCTCGTACTGCTCTAGCACACGCCACTAAAAACAGAGGCGAAAAATTATTTCACAAATTTTACAAAGGACACTCATGTTTATGCACTCAGGGCTGACACTTCCACCACTGCATGTCATCACTAATTCCCGTCTAGTCTATGGTCTGCTGTAAAGCACAAGTCCTCCTCTGGAGACCTTCTACATAGACCACCATTCAGCACTCTCTACTGTTGCAGCTCATTATTTTTGCTACTTGGTACTTCCTGAATAACAAACTTTTTAGTCAATTTTTACAAAATCTTAGGGTCATGTAAAAACCTGTTCTTTTCCTCTGAATTTCTTGGTAGCCCACTCACCATGGTATCAATAGTAAACCTTGCAAGTACCATGTCTATTACAAATTTTAATGAAAATAGTGGCAAGTTCCACTACCTTCTAAGTATGACTGGGACATGACATACTGTTGATCATACAATACTGATAACTAAATGGCTTTGAATTCTATGACTACACAGAACACACATCCATATTCTTTGAGTATAATTTTACAAGTGCCTTAAAAAGAAACCCAAGACAGAAACACATGCATGTTTACTCACACATTGATATGTATGAATATGATCCTGTGTTTTCTTTTTTCCAGCCTTCTGGAATGTCTTGATATAAAAGAAATAAAGTCCAATGGTTTTGAATTGTTATTCCTTAAGCATATAGGTTAATGTTAATGATGTTTTAACATTTATTGCTTTTCCCAGGGAAGAACGACTAGAACCAAATTGTTTTGCCATTGACTAAAAATGAGGACAGATTTCAGCTTTAAAAACAGAAGGCTGAATTTTCAATATTGGCTTTTAGATTTGATGAACGAAATTTTGTACTTTCAGACATATAGAGTTGGTACTTTGAAAATGTGACTTTTGAGATATTTTTGATATCTAATCAAGCTTGAAATTTGTAAGTGAAATGGCTGCAAGAAGGCAGAGAGTAAAGGAACTTCCATATTTTCTGAAATTCACATAAGCATGGACTTAACATGAAAATATGGTTTTGGTCTAAAGGCTAATATAGGAAAGTACATGTCTTTTTCTAGAAAGACATATTTGGAGTGGGGAAAATAATGGAAATCTCATACCACACAAAATTTATAGACAACTTATTTTTTTTAATTCTGATTTAGAATGGAAATCAAAAACTCTGAAAAAAATTCCTCCATTCCTTTCCTTCCTATAAGTCCTCTTTTAATCAAATCAGTTTTAATTTATTTTTATATGTAGTATGAATAAAAGCAGATAAAATTTGTTCTACAAGAAGAAAAAATCAAATAGTCTTATTTTTTAAATTCTGTAAAAGGCAGAGTTGAAGTTCTTGGAATGTATTTCCTTCTTTTTCTTTAAAACTTGGTTATATTGACTTTGTTCTTTGAATGATTTTGAGGCATTTAAATTTCATTTTTCCTAACGGAAACTAGCTTTTTCATAAAAGTTCTAATCATATCTTCTGAATAACCAACACAACAATATTCCAGCACTGAAAAGACAAGAGTATTTTAGAAAGTAAAAATGGGCTGAAGATCAAATCAAAGAATCTGCATTAGAATTTCAATTTAGTTTCTAAATTGTCAGAACTCAGATCAACCTTCTTTTACATGATGATATAAGAAATCAAAGCACACCTTCCAAACTCTTGTCTGGGAATTATATAATTACTATCCATGATATTTAGAGGAAATTTGATAAAGAAGCCATTTAAAAATAATTGTAAAAATGACAAAATCATTCTTCTGCATTCACAGAGCATGCTAGCAATGAAGAGAAAATTAATTTATATGAAAATCAGAGGAACTCCTACTTATATAAGCAAGAAATTAAAATTAAAGATCAGCTAAATCAGGATATAATCTTATTAAATGCTTATTTTTGGACCTTTTAAGTAACAGGAAAGGATAAGTGAAGAACTCATTTGAAGAAAAAACTATCAGTAACTTAAAGAAAAATGGACTGGGTCAACTGCAGTCACCAAACAATCACAGCAGATTCTCTCCTGAAAATCAAAAGAAGGGGACAAAAAAGAAGAAACAATTTCTAAGTTAAAGTCTAGGGTAAACTAGACTTTAGGTGCACAAAGAGAGACGGAATTCGTCTTAACTGACACTGTATTTATATATTTGGCATTTGAAAAGTAAATGGTGCTGTATTCATTAAGTGGGATTAACTACCTGTCACAATTTTCAACAGCTTGATATTGTTCTGAGAGTCAGGGGGATTAGAAGTGCCTGTGACACCAAACTCCAAAATGTGTCCTCTTATGTTTCATTTCCACATTGTCATCAGATTATATCTCTGAATAGGATAGATTTTTGAATAAAAGACCTACTGTTTCCTTCTACCTTTAAAAAGCTATTGCAAAAAAACCTTTCAGTTTTGCAGTAATAAGAAGCAATCACCTCACTGCACACCCACGTACTTTAGTTACTCTATCTATACTGTTAAACTGGCAAGCTTTGACAATGGTCTACAAAAAACTGTATATTAAAAGCCATTGTTTACTTTTCTCATCACTTTTATTTTATCTGTATATTGGAATTCCAGAAAATAATATACTACAACCACAGGCTGAGATAGATCTTTCTGATATATACCTAAATTGGATTCAAAATTCACGACTGGAGCAGGTCAAATGATCTCTCTGGAGGATGCTGATATCTTCGAGGTTATTTCTCATTATTTCCTATGGGGTTGTCTTCAAGTGAGTACACATTCAGTTTTAACTTTAGTGTTCACATTTTAGCTTTTTACCAGTTCCAAAAAGGCAGGAAAGAAAGAATCATTCTTAATCAGAGTCACTTTGCCTGTTTTTTCCATAAGACACAAACAATTTTTTCCTAATCTTTTCTCTTTTGGCTGGAAATACAGCTTTGTACTTGTTAAGAAAACATTTCTTGACTGTAAGAAAATGCAATTTGTGTTGACAGATAAAGAATAAACTCCACTAGCTGCAACAGTC
The DNA here is from genome assembly GCF_031877795.1 of Strix aluco. NCBI lineage: Eukaryota > Metazoa > Chordata > Aves > Strigiformes > Strigidae > Strix > Strix aluco. Next base: position 49,170,442 of record NC_133931.1, read on the forward strand.
TGGAACTTACCAAATCTCAGTCTGGAGAGGGAGTCCAGAGAAAGCATTTCAATGTAATCATTCCATCTTGGAGATGAAAGCCTATATGCTGCATAAGAAATTACATCTGTGGTCTAAAAGCTGCCTTGGTTTTAATATTTTGGTCCGTTTCACTGGGATGAAAATAAATGAACAAATAAGGCACAATGGTTCATCCTCAAAATGTGTGATGCAGCAGTTCAGATCAGGATAGTGGTGGTGATCTGTCTCCGTAACGCAATATTTAGCTGAAGTCATCCAGGTCTTTTTTTAGTCAGTAATGCTCTTGAGAATACATTTCATCATGAGATTTTCATTATGGCTTTGGATAGACCAAAGTAATGAAACAAAAGACTTCTTCATAGCATAGCCTCGAATTATCTTCCTACGCTGCAGGAAGTTGAAAGACAAGTTACGCAGAACTTAGTGTATTGTGTCAGGGAGGTTATGTAAATATTTGCTTAATAGCTATGTGCCATGCAGGTTTTGTAAATATTTGTTTGGGTTTCAATGTGACTTGGTGTGGACCCTCTCAGCTGTAACAACTTGTTTTGAGAAAATATTTGTGTGAACTCTACAAACCAAATGCCTGTTGTGCAGCTCAACTTCACACTTTTTTCTTGGCCAGACCCATGAATAAGAAATATGGTGTTGCCTGGAACAAGGCTTGTCTTGCATTTCTTCAAGTATTTCTGAAAAAAGCACTGTGCTGGAAATGTTACAGAAAGGTAGGTAGACTTTTAAAAATAAACATGAGAAAAAATGTGAAATCTCAGACAATGTGTTTTACATGAGATTAACCAGAACTGTCATTATGAAAACTAGAATTACAGATACTTTTACTTAAATTACTTAGATTATAAATTGTAATAGGCTGTCTTTTGTCTGGTGTTCATAAATCACCTAGCACAATACAGACCCTGCTTTGTCCGTCAACCCTTAAATACTCACAAACAAGTATTACATGGCAGTGTAAACACTCAAAACATTACTGATTCATTTTGGGTTTTACAAAAATAATTCAAACCACATGGATTCTAGTTTCTTGGGACACCACTTTCTGGCAGTTCCATGTATTAGGGTGTTAACAAAGGCAGCTGTTTGAGGTGACTGAGGAGATTCAGAGCACCAACAAGACTGAACTGATTTGAGGTAGCCAAGATGCATCAATTATCTGAGTTAGCTCAGAGAAGCCTTACTATTTCTTTCATGATTTGTAAGAAACTACTGAACGAAGGAGAAAAAAAAGTCTAATTTCCACAGGTAGAGTCAATCAGTTGAATGGCTGTGTATATAAGATATTCATATGTTCAGAATAACAGAATCTGTCCAATTTAACTTTCTTCACTTTGCAAATGATGTGGGTACAGGTTATGAATTTTACAAATATATTTTTCTATTTACAGTTCCTCAGTAAATAGCTTGTGTCAATAAATTTTAACTCGTGATTCGTTCATCAGCTGATCACTGAGAATATTCATTATTTATAATATATAATTTGTCCTCTAAATTGCATGGCATTATTTATGTTCCCCAAACAGGTGATTTATAAATAGCTTTATAAATAAAATTAACTGTATTTTCCCTTATCAGATCAACTGCAAACTTTACTAGCCATTCAAATCTGTCATCCAAATAACTACCTGCAAATTGCACTGTTGATCCCCACAATTCCGATAAAATTGATGGTGCCTTTGTTGTTTATTTTTTATTTAGAACTGTTGAAAATAAGCATTTATGTGTTAGAATGTAGGTAAATTACTGAATGAGAGAAATTACAACCAAAATAGTCTGAGGTATTACAAGTTCTATTTTTATAGAAGCAATAATGTGGCTCTTGTACTGAGGTATGTGAAAACATTATAGGGGAGAAATATAGGATAATTTGAATGAAGCTTAAGATTTTCAGGGCCGTTATTGTGTTCACAAAAGCAAACATATTTCTCCTCTTAGTTTACTTTGAGAAAGATACTTTTTTTTTTTAAAGTGTGAAACATTTTACAAACAAAGAAGGGGGTGAAAAGTTATTGTGGGGAGTTAAAAATCACATAACAACAAAGCCTTCAAATTACAGTTTTCTTTTCAGTGCTGCCTAACCCGTGAGCAGTAACAAGCGATGCACAGAACAGCAGGGTTTAATCCAAAAGTCACTGGTCCTGGGGATAGCAATGTCCCTGAAACAATGAGAGGAGGTGGCACAGCTGTAGCATTTCCCTCAGACTTTCATTTTGCAGAGGTATTTAGAGCAACAGTAACAGTGGCATCTGGGCCCTCCACCTCAACTGCACAACACAGTAGGGGTTGGATACAAAAAAAGAAATGGGAAGCAGTGTACTTGGTTGGAGCCCCACATCTCCCTGGCACTTAAATACCATTGCAAGTGCCAAAAGCCCATTCCTTTGGGATTCCCTTAAATAATAAAAACAACAAAAACCCTCACTATGAAAAAAAAAAAAAAAGTTTTAATTTAATTATTTTTCTAACAAAAAGGGACAATGAAACAACAGGGATGGAAATGCAACTAATTTGTTGCAGGGATGTGCATTATTGAAATCACCTTGGGTGCAAGGGAAGGCAGCAGCAGGAGCAGGCTGCTCTACAACGGGAAGTATGCTGGGAGCCAGCAAGGTCAGCAGAGTAGTGCCCTCAGTGACAAGGGGTGCAGTCCCACAATGCCCAAACAAGAGGAGCAAGACAGGTTTGGTGACAGTAGCCAAGTAACCTACAACATGTGGCAGACTCAGGACCAGAGCTTAAAGGTGGTGCCTGAGCCAAATAGCAGAGGATGCATGGGCAGAGATCCCAGATGAGCTCCTCACAGCTTCTTTACACAAGTTAGTTCTTTTAACAGAGGTCTGATCCAAAGTTGCGTAGATAGATGCACCATATCTTAGCACACTGTTGACAGTGATGGTTACAGGCAGGTCAGGGCATTTAGAGTCCATCAGTGTACTCAGGAGTCTGGCAAGCACAACCATCTTCTTGTGTATTTTATTATGTAATTTTGAAATCAGGCTTTGTACTGAGTGCTAAAGGAGCTGGGCAAAATGTTTCAATATTTGATCGCCTTGGTAGAGTCCCTTCAAGTTCTTTCAAAGGTGATTCTTTTACTACAGTTTGGGGGCTGCTGAGTAAACCCAATTTGTTTTCTGCCCACCTGGCCCAGACCTCAGCAAAGTAAGTTAACTGTCAGAAATATGGTGAAAAGGAGACTTTGCTGAGAGATGGCAGGCAGGCAGTAAGGAAAAAATAAGAGGCAAAGCTCTCTCATCTATTATGATCATGAATAATGTTCTTCATGAATATGGGCAGACATTGGGATGAGAGATGGGGAAAGCATTGCCCTCCTCAGACTTCCATATTCCTCAAGCCAGTGGAGAGACCAGCTCCTTCCCAAACATAGAAATCAGCTCTACCTATGACTTCCTTTGCTCCCAGATGCACAGATATTACGAATGATGAAGCTGGGTTTTGAGAAGATTAATCTTTCCTCTCACCAGTTTAATGTCGAGTTTCATGAATGCACCAATGGCTGATTATGTGTTCTCTTATGACAGGTAAATACTTTGTCATGATTCTCTGTCTGTATCATTGCGTACTGAACTTTGATTCCGTTACAGAGAAGAATTACAAACTAATTTTAATAGACCAATAGATGTGGTTGGGGGAAAAAAAATAAAAATCAAACAAGCATGGGTGATGTAGTAAAACTATTCATGCTTTCTGCATCTCTGAATGTATTATTTCTTTTGTGCCAGGAGCTATGAAGATAAAACACCTCTGTTAGCCACTAAATATCCTGAATTAATAAGAAAAACTCTCATCTTTAAGGTATATTAAATGTCCTATAGAAATGTTGATTAAAATCATGTTTGGTGACTGGGAAGCTGATCATATAAACCAACAAAACCAATTAAAAATGTAAAAAAAAAAAAAAAAAAAAAAGACAAAACAAACTCCAGCACTGAGTAAGGAAATTACAGCATATTTGCATATTTTTCTAGTTACTATCAATCCAAAAGGGGGGAAATTGTATTAGAGGTCATTGCGGTAGAATAACAATGCAAAGGTTACTATTTAAGTAATACACAGAACACTTTAAAAATGATCCAAAGCAACAAAACAGAGGCAAATTAAAATCATGATTATAGGAGAAAACAAATACAAAAAGTCAAACTGAAGCAAATATTTCAGCCTACTGTGTCCATTGGAAGGTCATGGTAATTGGTTTTGAAAGGTTCTATCAATTTTGCTTTTAGGGTATAATTTTTCATTTGATACTGTAAACCAATGGTATGCCACAGCCCACTACTGAACCTCTGAGGGGCAGATCCAACTTGCCTCTTGGGTTGCAAGAATTAGGGGCTGCAGCACTCACTCATTCCCAAGCACAGTACCTAAAAGCCTGGTGATCTAAACAGTTGTTCCTATAGATAAACTAAATGCAAACAACACCGCATTGGGTTGAGCTTGGGAAAGGGGGAGCAAAGGTGTTTACCCTATGTGTTTAACTGGCTTTTTTTCTGTTTCCCAATACTTAAATCAGTAATTAAATGTTTGAAATTAAGTTAAATTCCCCAAGTTGAGCCTGTCTTGTCTGCAATCATAATTGATGTGTGATTTCCCTGTCTTTTTTTTGATCCACAAGTTTTCTTGCTCTTGCTATTCCCATTTTCTTCCCTATCCCACTGTGGGGAGGGAGTAAGTGAGTGGCTGTGTGGGTGCTTGACCGATGGCCAGGGTGTATTGGGTTTGCGTGGCAAGGTTTTGGTAGCAGGGGGCTACAGGGTGATTTTAGTGAGAAGCCGCTAGAAGCTTCCCCCATGTCCAATAGAGCCAATGCCAGATGGCTCCAAGATGGACCTGCCACTGGCCAAGGCCAAGCCCATCAGCAACAGTGGTAGTATCTCTGTGATAACATATTTAAGAACAGGGGAAAAGAAACTGTGCAAAGGCTACTGCAGCCAAAGAGAGGAGTGAGGTTATGAGAGAAACAACTCTGCAGACACCAAGGTCAGTGAAGAAGGAGGGGGAGGAGGTGCTCCAGGTACCAGAACAGAGATTCCCCTGCAGCCCCTGGTGCAGACCATGGTGAGGCAGGCTGCGCCCCTGCACCCATGGAGGTTAACGGTGGAGCAGAATCCACCTGCAGCCCGTGGAGGACACCATGATGGAGTAGGTGGATGTGCCTGAAGGAGGCTGTGACCCCATGGGAAGCCCACGCTGGAGCAGGTTCCTGGCAGGACCTGTGGACCCATGGGGGACCCATGCTGGAACAATCTGTCCCTGAAGGACTGCACCCTGTAGAAAGGACCCACGCTGTAGCAGTTCATGAAGAACTACAGCCCGTGGGAAGGACTCACATTGGAGAAGCTCATGGAGGACTATCTCCTGTGGGAGGGACCCTACGCTGTAGCAAGGGAAGAGTGTGAGGAGTCCTCCCCATGAGGAGGAAAGAGTGGCGGAGACAACATGTGATGAACTGACTGCAACCCCCATTCCCCATCCCCCTGCGTCACTTGGCAGGAGGAGGTAGAGAAATGGGGAGTAAAGTTGAGCCCAGGGAGAAAGGAAGAAAGGAGAGGTAGGGGGAAGGTGCTTTCAGATTTAGGTTTTATTTCTCATTATCCTACTCTGATTTGGTTGGTAATAAATTAAATTAATTTCCCCAAGCCAAGTCTATTTTGCCTGTGACAGTAGTTGTTGAATGATCTCTCTCTGTCCTTATCTCTACCCACAAGGTTTTTGTTATATTTTCTCTCTCCTGTCCAGCTGAGGAGAGGAAGTGATAGAGTGGCTTTGGTGGGCACCTGGCATCCAGTCAAGGTCAACCCACCACACCAGGGCCAACACACCACAAATACACATTTTTTAATTCCTGAGCCACCTAATTAAGTGTGTGGACATCATTCCAGACAGAGATCTGCTGCTTTTGCACATTCATATTTTTTTTCCATAAAAGCAGAAGGAGTTACAAGGAAGATGATGTTTACATGGTTTTTTTCTGGTTATAGAGGCAAATGTAAACAAGACACAGGAAGGATGAAGGAAGTCATAGGTTCTGGAGCTTAGTTGTAGCTACAGGCATCTGCAGGGTGAATGATGTTAAGTCACATGTTTGAAAATTTGACTCTTCTGCAGGAGCTACTTATTTCTCTCCACTGAATATGTAGGATACCTAGGATGACTATTCCACTACCTTGCACACCTCAGGTGCTTAAGCTTAGGCACAAATAGATTATTGAGAAGTGCTGACCTACAGGAAAACAATAGCAATGTGATCAATCTAATAATCCAACCCCTTGAGTGTTCCCTGGACTTGTTAGGAAATCCACTTGGGATCCTTAGTCCAGAAATCCTGAACTGAAGAGAGGTAGTAGCACAAACTTTCCTTATGTGATCACAGTAGGAATAAATTTTGCCTCTGAAAACATAACTGGTCCTTTTCTACCTAATATCCTAGTTACTGCAATATTCTGCTAGAGCATGAGATAAACCAGTTCAATTAATTCCCTTAATGTCTTACAACATACCAATTTTACTTGGAAAATACTTTGGATAAAACATTGGTACTGTCCTGGAAACCAGGACACAACAAAGACCTCCCCAACAAGTTGGTGAATATCCAGAAGTTTAAACTGCTGCTTATTCTCTCTGCAACAGTTTAGCAGAATTTTTTTTCCTCTAAAAACTCTAAGCCTGTCTTTCCCACATATCTGACTTCTCTTAATGAGCACTAAGCTGTGTCCTTATAACTTACTGGATAAAGAAGAGACACTCTTTGGATTTCTGTGCACACCCACAGTAATGAACCACACAGTGCAGCTGCATTGGGATGATGAGACCCTCAGTTCTCTCTTCCCTGGAAGCAAGCCCAGGCGTGCATGCATGCACTTGTAAGTGATCCCTGGTGCAGGCAACTGCAGCTTGGAGACTGTGGGGTATACTGCAGAATGCACTTATGTTGTCATACAGGCACAGCCTTTTAGGCTTAAGCACTAGCTACACCTTCATTGCACAAAGGAAGCAAAACTGCCAGCTACTAAAGTAATTTGAAGACTGCAAATCCTGAGACCTTAGAACCCAAATTTGATTTGGAACTCCACTTTTTAACCAGTATAAACTTTTTTAAAGTACACTCATGTTTTGTGGTGGGTTTTTTTTGTTGTTGCTTTTTTTTCTTTTTCAATCTGATCTTCTCCTTCATCCTACCACAAGTGATGTAACCCAGAACTAAGGTTCAGTTTAACAACTGCTTAACTGTATAGGCAGATAAGGCTAAAAACATCAGCGATTGAAAATAATAGTCTGATAAGTATTTCAGGCTAAACAGCTATAGAATATCTGGGTAGATACAAGATGTTATAAGTTTTGAAGTCAAAGTATAGAATTTGATTCCAAAACCAAGTTGAAATATAATTATTTTCTTCAGTAAACAGTATTAGTTAAGTTTTTCTACCATGTTGGTTTGAGTTTTAGGTTAAGAGGTTTTCCTCAGCTTAGAGCATCTGTTATAAGCAATTGGAATGAAATGAGATTTTCAGACTATTTTAATAAAATTATTTCTTTTAAAAATGAAGACAAGTGGAAAACCCTTGAGATCACTTCATGACAACTAGAATTATGAGAGGGGAAGATAGCAAAGGTAAGACAAAATATTCACATTATGAATGATTCAGACTTTAGAGACCAAAATTTAAATGCAGAGAGATATAGCACACAAAGAGTTCAAGCAGAGAATTTCACTTAGTGCTATTGCCAAGTAAAGCCATCAAAGCAAATAGCTCAAATGAGTTTAAGAGACAACTCTGCATGTCTGAGCAGGGAGGGAATCAAAGGATATAGTTACTAAGCAAGTAAATGGGTGTGAGATAAACTTAAAGGAAATGGCTTATTGGGTCAGGTGTCCTTTTCTCTCTCTGGCAGTGGCTTGTGTCCTTGTTTCCTAATCTTTCATAAAAGGAGGATTGAAAATAGTTATAAGGAAAAGCCCCAGAAAGACTATAATTAAAATGTACTGCAAATGTTTTAATCTGACTGGCTTGTGTTTTGATTTGGGGGTTTTACATTAATTAGAAAGACTATAAAGGCTGCGACAACCATTTCATCAAAGACAAAGGCTTAAAGAAGAGCCCAAGACAGAGATTCCTTCTTAACGAAAACACCATCAATGTGTGAACTAAGAAAATTTTGAAACTGTGGGTCTGAAGAAGGAAAACTACATAGAAGTGAATAGTAGAACATCAAAACTATAGTTTGGAGAAATTAGCCTAAACTACATAAATCAGAGACTAAAGTCTCCGTCAAAATCCAGTCTACCTGAAGAAATACTAAGCATAGGTTGAAATACTAGATATTATACATCAGTATATAACTTTTAATTTGCATCCTAAATGAAACTAATTTGCATGTTATAATTACCTTTCCAACTGTCTTTTGGGAGATAAAAACAGAGCTATTAACAAAATTTCAATGTATCAGAGTTTCTAGACTAAATAAATTTGTTCTATGGTATTGCCTAGCAATCTTTCCTGAAAGTGGCAAAAAGCATAAATATGCTTCATTAAACAAAAAGAACTGGAAACATTTGAGGTTTAAAATATTAGCGCTTAAAGAATATTTTGTACCAACAATCATTTAAATGGTTTGCTTTCAAAAATAAAACTGCAGCTTTATTTAATAGCTTGATTACATACTTGCTTGCAATGTTTGGGCTGTTATAAGCTACACTGTTTAGTGCTTACCCACAAAGTGCATTGAAAACAACTTATTAAACCTTGGAATGCTTTCACAAAGGATAATCTGTGGCCATCAGTACTAAAATCAATGTTGCTCATGTAGCCAGGTGAAAGTGGGATATTCTGGGATGCTAAGGGTTCTAAAAGAGCTTGCTCCTTAGGCTGAAGCTAACTGGGATCTATCTTTGAGATCACCAGATCATTTATAATCTTTTACATCACCTACTTTAGCCATACAGATTAGAGACACAAGACTGGACATAATTGTATAGCAAGGGCCTACATGATTTGAGATTAATTTCTGAATTGTAGATAACATTTTCTGTCTCCTGTGTTGAGTTTTAGTAGTTGGAGGGATTAGACCACTGGAACATGTGTCTTGCTTGCTAAACAGTTTTTGTGTGTGTATGCAGAATATAGTTCTTTCCTGCTTCCAAAACACTGAATTGCAGAATATTGTTCTTTACTGCTTCTAACTCAGAAGAGAGAGATAATCTAAACCACAGATTAATTTTGCAGCCACTCAGTTGGGATCAGATGGGATAGTCAGACTGACAGACACAGGATTTTTTTTTTTTTTTTTTTTTTTTTTTTTTTTAAGGAATAGAGTATTGTGTGTAGAAGACATCTATTGCAGAAATTTTTTATCTTAGTGGAACAAAACTCAATCTGGTTAATAATCAGGATATTTGTGGTTTTGGTGGTTTTTTGTTTGGGTTTTTTTTTTCCCTGGGAAAGAGAAAAGATTTCATTTCTGAGATCTGCATAGAGAAGTTCAAAAAAAGCCATGCGGGAGGCTGAGGTGCTCTATAGTGAGACAACTTTTAAAGTACATTGGTTTTTTATTGACTAGCTAATTTAATGGTTCAGGCTTACTAGAGATGTTCAGAGAAAGGTAATTTTGGTTTATGGGGATTTTTTGTATTTTGCTTTTCCTCAGGACTGCAAAATTCATCAAGAAACACAGAGCATCAGGTTTTCCCAACTGGAGCACCAGTCCACTTGACTGAAAGCCCTCAGTGTTGATATTGGGAAACCGGTCTTTTAAAAAACAGCACAAGTGAACTGAAAGAAAGTAGGTCTGACTGATAAATTGCTATCTTTCCATAATACCTTTGTCAGAATTAGTGTCTGCAGACTGGTTTGATGTTTACGGTATGATATTCTCTAACAATACTTTGAGAAAATACAACCAATTCCAGACACACTGTGCTGAATCTTGCTATCGTGATTTAAGACGGTAACTTATGACCCATGCAAGAGAGGAGAAGAAAAGCATACTTGAAGCACTCCAGTCAGAGTCTAGTGTAATCACTTAAGCTGCCAGCAATGGTAGTTTGTTCTGGTATGCCAGAATGAAACAGATGAAACATGCTCACAGACTCCCTTTTGCCAGCTCTGCTATGAGGGTTTAACCTCCAGCAAATGCATGAGGCAGGCAGCAGAGCAGTGGTAATATCTTAAGTAGCTACAGTGATCTGCTTCACTGAGCATGAGTGAGAATCTTTAGCTCATAGCCAGGCTGAGTATTTTTGCTGTTGGAAGTATGCAATTCTGTGTGCAATAGCTGATGAGGGGAGAACAGAAGTATAATTTTTTAATTAACTTCTTGGTGGGAGAGTAAAATGAGACCACAGTATTTTCCTTATTTTCATTTCGGATTTGAGATAGGTTTGAAACTATGCCTCTACACATACTCTAAATGAGTGATGTACTAATTCCCTGTGCTGGCTAAAAGTCCTCCAATCCACATGATCTGATCTTTTGTAAATATAATTTGTATCAAGAGAACCCTTGAATATCATATGCTTGCATTAAAAATTGCAGTGCGTTACTTGCTCTTATATCTCAACCAGAGAGAAATACTGGGTAAAATCTAACAAGGCACTTTACCACAAAGTAAAAGTAAATATATATTTTTGTCCGTGAATAGATTAATCTTCACATATTTTTTTTTCCAAATAAGCTTTTTAGTTTAAATCCAAAATGCAAATGTACATGAATATATTAGAACTTACTTTGCACTCTGTGTGGAAAACTCAAATTTCTTTCATATGGATTTGCCTGTAAGTTTAAAATACAAGCCTTTCTCTTTTCATCTGGGTTGTCTCATAATTCCCTTCTCCAGTGTCTGTCTCAAAGATATAATGTAAATATTTTCATTCAGGTTCCTCAAGGGCAATGCTTAGAGATATGCAAGCAGATCTGTGTTGCTAACTGTTGTTATGAAGCTTTATGATGTTACACCTTCAGCCCAAAGAGGCTAGTTGAAGTCATATCAAGTTTCTAATTCTGATGCCAAAAAATAAAAATAACATTAAGGAAAAATACTTTGTCAGCTTATACTGAAAATGTATATGATATCTCTAGAGAAAAGGTCAGTTTTCATTTCTTTGTTCTTCCAAGCTCATATTATTTGTTACTGTTGATAACACTCTAAAGGTATTTTGAATCCCTGTGGCTGTGATTTCCTTTGACAATGCATGCAAAGCTCAGACAAGACGATTCAATTAAACAAAGATCTGAAGCTGTCAGTATAGGAAGAATTTGAATAGTCTTTCTATATAATTAATTGTACATCTGAAGCAAACAACAAACCAGTCTGCAATATAGGAATATGCTTTTTTCTTTAATACAATTGTTTTGTTGAGAAGTTCTGCATAGCTCTGTGAGATTCAGTACATCCAAGAAAATGTAACAACAAGACAGATAATCTATTTAGGTTTGGTCTTTTGTTGTTGTTTTATACCCAACAGTATACAACTTTGTTACTTGTTCTATAAAGATTAGTTGTAGAAATTTGAAATCACCTGAAACCACAGGGTCTATAAGGTTATACCACAGACTACCTCTCTTGTTTTTGTACTGCCACTACAGAGCAGATGGAAGAACAAAGAGGATAGAAGAACACAAAAGAAAGAAGATCAAAGAACAAAGTGGAAATATACCTTTCCAAATATATTGAAAACATGATGTCTTTCTTCTCCCCACAGTTGTTCAAGATGTGGGATACTGCACATCCCACTTGAGGATAGAAATATCATAGTCAACATGATGAGAAATACTTCTGAAAAACATGGGAACATGATAGAGCATCTGCAGGCTCCAGGCTGTCCAATATCCATCAGTGCTCTCTTCATCAGCAAGCAGTGTTGCACATTTGTATATTGAAACAGTGGCACTGAGGACCCAAGAACTGCAGCTTTGGGAAGGGTCACCTGAGACAGGCTCTAGCCCTGTCTCACACACTGCACACCCGCCAGCAGCTGCAGCATGTTACATGTGCTCCTGGAGCACAGCTTCCAGTTAGTTTAAGTGGAAAGGAATACAGCTTGTGTGCTTAAATATCTCTCTGGGATGTGAACCAAACCAACTGGCAGGCTTTTTCACGTGCATAGTGTTACTCCACATGAAAACATGAACATCCCTTAACAGTGCCCAGTACTGCGAGGCAAGCTGGTGAATCTTGTGGGATAATGTGGCTGTTGTTAGGATGCGATGCAGGTGTTCATACTGGGTCACATCAAAGGTTCAGTTAACCTAGAGTTATGTCTGTGAAAGTGACCACAGCAATCATGCTTCCTTGACACACTTGCATTTCACTGCCTGCAATGGACATTTGCACCATAAATGGCCTAATTGCTTCCTAGACTGCTGTAAATTCTTGGTATTCACAATAGTCTGTGGCACTGAATTTCAGAGTTGGAGTGTTGGGTGAAATTGTGACACCTTTTTTATTTTAAACTTGTCATGCAGCGATGATTTAATCTGAAGCTTCCTGGATAAGAAACAGTCAACCATCATTTTTACATGCCTTCTCATGGTTGTACAGATCCCTATCATGTTCCCCCTTAGCTGTCTATCTTTCAAATTAAAAGATCCTAGTCTGTTCAGCAGCCTCTTCTTGTACGGAAGCCAATCCGTAACACTGATTTACCTTTGACATCCTTCTCTAAACTCTTTTTTTGCTAGTTCTGTAGGAATTCCTAACATTTGGTATGCTTCTTTGACTGCAACTACTCATTCAGCCAATGCTTTCATGAGGCTGTTTTTTATAAACCCTGCACTTCCTTACTGAATATTAGTAACAGTTTCAGATCCCCTTACTGTACATGTAAGGTTAGAATTGTTTTTCGACATAGTCAGGTTTTTATATTTATTGAAATTGAACTCCATTAGCCTTTTTATCACCCAGGAGATTTGTTTAGTGTAACAAAATGCTTGACAATCATTTCCAGTTTTCAGTGCCCTGCAGGGTTAGTACCAATAACCTCAGTCCTTGTTCATGCCACCTTGATCTCAAAAGTCAGAACCTGACTTGAGCCTTACTCAAAGAAGATATTGCATAAATATTTGTTTACAATGATGTTTCAGTGAACACTGTGTTAATTATTTCCACTGTTATTTTATAATTTTTCTTAAAAGACATCTTCTGGTTAGGATGTGATGGGGCAGTAAGAACACTATCTTAATATCCTTTCTCTAGAGCAGCTTTTTATTTATGTTATAATCACATTATTTCCTTTCAAGATAAACACTTTCAAGACTCTTGGCCTTTCATTCAGAGATCTTTTTTTTCTCATACAATTTCTGGCACAGAAAGAAAATGACAAGCTCAGCCACATTTACTGCATTTTGTCATTGTTATTGCTTCCAGACCAACTTCTTCTGAGTGAGAAATTAGAAGGGCAGATTCACAGCAATAGCTGCACAAATCAGAGACCTTCAGTTCTGACAGTTCTAGGGTCTGAACTTAATGCACACTGAACTACATCATTAAACGCTGTAAATGGGCATGTCTCCATTGAAAGCAAAGGAGAGATGTATCTGACACCTTAAGACTGTCTGACTCATATTGATGACATGTCAGATGTCACAGGACTCATCCAGAAAATAGCTTGTCTTGAATATACTTGAGAGAATATGGTAATTTTAACTAAAAATGTAAATTCATTTAAAAATAGTTTGGGGAAATGTCAATTTCCAGTTGGTGATGAGGTAGTTGTCAACTCTGAATCATGAATTAGTATGGAATGGAGACAAACTATCAGAGATACATTTTTCTTTTATATGGACACTAGCTATATGGAATGTCAAACTGTGTGGATTGTGGTTTGCTCCTGAGAAAGAATGTAGTGCTAATAAGTCCAGGGCATCATGACAGCTCAGTTCTCAGGGCTTTCAGAACACTCTTGATGAATCCCTACAAGTATCAATCACTCTACACCACTGGAAGTTAAATGTGCAGCAACGAAAGAGGTTGCTGTTCAGACTCCATGAAATAATTTGGTATTCTTGCTTAAATCACTCTGACTATAAGCAATACATAGAATGGAAAGAGACTGCATTAATTTATCAGCCAATTAATCTGCCAACAAAAAAGAATTTGGGCAAATCTCATTCCTAATTTGGGAAGCTTTTTTATTTGGTTATTTCTCATGTAATAAACATGACCCTGCAGCAATGTCCTATGGTGTCGTTGGTCTAACATCTTGTAAAGCCTGTGGGAGGGCAACATAAAGAATAAACAGATGATGCTGCCAATAATACATTTTAGACATAGAAGAAAGTAGCTGTAGTGACATGTTCTTAGCCTGCTTTATAAGTGAGTCCTCCTCTTGGTATATAGGTAGATTCACACTGCTAAAGGGTAAGGAGGAGCTATGACCCTATGGCTGATGACAACTAGCTATTTAGAAAGGCTGCATTTGACTGTTTCCAGTAGCTCTTGTGATTGAATTTTATGTATTTATTTCTGTTGTTTCTTACTGCTTGTCTGCATTACTCTGATGCTGATGTACCTGTGTTGTCTTTATGCTCACGATGTGCTAGTTTACATTGTAGTTGACATATGTTTATTTCCATTGGGTGTCTGATACTCTCTCCTGTTTTGCTGTTAATTTGCATGCTTATTTTCTGAGATTTCTTTCTACCTGTACTACATTGTCCTGATAGATTTCTCCTGACAATATAATTTTCTTGGGCCTTTAAAAAAATACATTCCAATATTTCTTTTGATACTATTGTTCTTTATTACATGCCCCTGTTTCAGCTAACGCACCCTGGTGCACTGTAGGGAAAAATCCTTTTGGCCTATTGTATATACCTTTTAAATTCTTATGGAAGGTGACCGTGTCCTCCTTCTGATGTAATTTCACTGAGTTATTTAGCTCTTTTAATATTTCCTCATAAATCAGCCTTCCCATTGCCTTTTTATTGCTCATATCCCAAGTCCTTCTCAAAGCTGGATACAGTTTTAGCCACAGTGAAGAGAAATGTTTACCTTTCTATTTTTTACATTATGCAATTTGATTGCTTTAGTCTTTTTCTTTTTCCCCACCTTATTACATTGCATCTTCACCCGCAGTCTTCTCTAAATTTGGGGATTAGGTCCTTCTAAATATTTCCCTCTCCATTAGAAGTCTATATGAAGATATTTTTTTTTTTCCCTGTAAGGCATGAAGTCATCTTTTTCAGACTGAACTTCCTGCCTCTGACCCTTTTTGATTAATTTCTTTGGCCTCCTTGTCATTTGTAACATCTCACATTAAATAGGGTCTGAACATTTTAATTAATGTGCTGTTTACTGCTTCATCCAATTCAGTAATAAAAAATGATGGTTAAGATGTTAAGACTATTCTTGACAAAGGGCAAATGTATTTCAATACTAATGTAAAAGACTGAAGCTCAGGAAAATTACTACACAGCAAAAATACATTTTGGATCAGAAAAGTAAAGTGGTTTGCCAAGAGAGGCTATGAGCCTTTGTTTCTTTCTATATAGAGTGAAGAAAACAAACAAAAAAATTCAAGACCTATTGGTAATATAAATCAGTTAGAGCAATGTCATACACTATCACCTCTTTTATCTCACAGAAATGTGAGCTGAAGTAATGAAAGTAATGAACAGTGCAAATGTGAAGTATTTATAGCGGTTTCTTGGAAGCCTTGCAGTAGTATCAGGATGGTGGTACAAAGTATCAAGCAGCATTACTTGGCAGCTTGGAGAAACCTGGGTCTCAGTGCAGCGTTACTACTTCTAGACTTCTCAGTAGCTAAATCTCAGTATCCACCATAACAATATCAGAACTTATTTCCTTTTTTTTTCTTTTATCATTGTTATGAATGTCCCTTTCTCTATTATCATCAACCTAAAATATCAGTGTCACAATAAACCATTCTAATTCCCAGCCTCTATCATCTGGGCATCAGTAAAGTCATCACACTGTTCTCCCTTCTGCCTTTCTAAACCAGTCTTTTTTTTTCATTCACTAATATAAATCCAGCTTTTTTTTTTTCCCCTTACTAAGCTTTTTTGGTTTCTTTTGGTTTTGGTAGCATTGAACTAAGCACTTAATAACGGGGAAGGAAAAAGGAGAAAAATATGGTGGTGTCCCAGGTTCTTCTTGGTTTTAGAATTCTTATTAAAAACTCAGTCATCTTTTTGCCATGTTTGTTATACCTCTGCAGACAAATGAAATATAAATGTTGTCTTCATGGATATTAAACCAATAGCAAAGTGTCTTGATTGAACTTAGGTCAAGTCTGATCAATAAAACCAGAGAGAGTTCCAGCATTCCCTCAGGTTTCATCATGTACAAATATATGCATCATATTAATCCATATACAGAGAGATATATGGATTTATATATTACAGATGTATACATACACACACACATACTTACATCATGTACGGACTAAAATCTTCCCCACCTTGAGGACAATGATTTTGTCATTGTGGGCCTTTGGGCAGGATACTCAATTGATGTAAATTGCTTTGACTTCATCGCTGATCTGATGCTTCCAGAAAAGAGGCAGTGGCTGAAAAGCAGCAGCCAGCAGGTAATGCATGAGAGACTGATGTGTTCCCTGACTGTTTTACATGAACAGGATAAACCTCCATGGACAACATCAGAGCTACTGGCATCTGTTGGTTTAAAAAAGGTTAGACAGGTAAAATACCTTTAAACTACATACACAAACCAATGACTTCTGTGTGATTTTTGATTTCTTTGAAGTTCAGAGTAGTCTCAAAGTTCATGAAACCACTCACACCAATTTTAAATGACTTTCTTTCTTGAGGCAGAAAAAAAGAAACAAAAAAAAAAAAAAAAAAAGAAACACTAGAGTACAGTTCCTTACTCGTATACTATAGCACTGAAACAAACACATTTTATAAAATGAAAGCCATTCTAAAGAATTCCCTTGAGGAGATAACAGCCACACAAGGCAGCTATTACTTGTACTCACAATTGCATCAATCTTTGATCTTTATTGTTACGGTATTATTTCTATTCTGGTGCTATAAAAATGTTCCTTGTGGATTTTCCTTAAATAATAAATGTGCCTACCCTAAAACTGCTTGGAAAAAGAGACAGTTGCAGATCAGTGCTGCAAATAAAAGCTAAGGAGCCCCTTTATTTAATTTCATTCAGAAATGACTGTGAGATTGCTATCTTGAGAGAGGAGCAAAAATTAATTTTTCACAATTTCCTTTTTTGATGACAATCTGTACGATGCAGAATAGATTTTATGCCATTTCCTGTTCTTACTACAACTTTCATCCTGAGAATTGGGACTGTGATAGAATTTTAATTTCCAAATACATCATATGAAATATTAGTGGCCTGTACTTTATGACATTTCCATTAAGTTGTATTTTAGTTTTGATACTTTGTTAATTAATTTACCTAAAGCTTGTTAGACACTATAAATGAGGGTAAAATTAGAATGTAGAAGGAGAGAAGGCTTTTCTTATTTAGCTTATGTAAAAATTAGGGTAAAAACATTCAGAAGATTAACAAAAAGATGGTGAATAATAATACAGAAGAAGATGAAATTCTTACTGTCCACTCAGCTTACAGCTTACTGCCAAGTAGACACAGGAATGTTTAAAATAGTCTTCTTTATAAGATATTACATTCTTCTGAGGACTTAATTTTACACTAATTTTAGGAAATAGAAAAACAAAGATCATATGCATGCAAAAACCATATTTTCATAACTTTCTTCTTTTACATACATCTCATTGTTCTATAGATTGCTTTGTATTTACAAATGTTTTACAAGGCACAAATTCTTTTCTGTATTTCTTAATCTACATGAATTTAATGATTCTGGGAGAATTGTACATTAACACACTACTTATCTGTTCATTATTTCCTGGTTTATGTAATGCACACCAAAAAAAATGGTTAGAAAAAGTGACAGCCTTATGAATTTAATCTGGGAATTTTCCATGTAAAATGCATTATGAAAAAAAGTATCATTGTAAAGACACCAATATACACCTTATTATAAATTCCCCCCCCACCCCAAATAAGTTTGAAATGCAAGCTAAAATGATGACTTTAAGATTCACTCTACTACTGGATGCATGGGCAACATCAAGTCCCATAGATACTTTAATGCAAGCCTTGTTTGCAGCCACTTCTGGAGCTGCTTATCACACGGATGTTCTTAGTGGTATGCAATCTAAAACATAAGACTGGATATTAGGAAGCATTTCTTTACAGAACGGGTAGTTAGGTGTTGGAATGGGCTGCCCAGGGAGGTGGTGGAGTCCCCATCCCTGGAGGTGTTTAAGAGTAAAGTTGACTTAGCGCTGAGGGATATGGTGTAGTTGGGAACTGTTAGTGTTAGGTCAATGGTTGGACTGGATGATCTTCAAGGTCTTTTCCAAACTAGATGATTCTGTGATTCTGTGATAAAATGACTTCAACTGCATAAGCAACAAAGTCTAGTGTGAACTGAGATCAAGGTTTTGCATTGATTTTCCTCCATTCCACTTCCACTGGAAATACCAAGACACAAAAATCAGAACAAATTATATAAATTTCACACTCCCATTACTTCTCCAGATTCAGTGATGTTAGTTGACTTCGTTGGGAGGAACATCAAATAGCTGAAAATTTAGTTGTGGTCCCATACAACAATGGATGGCTTTAGGACAATATGGTTAACAATACCTAGTTGAACATACGGGAGGAAAAATAATCTTCTAATGTGAAATATTCTCTTATCAGACTTCTTTTCATGCTGTCCAAAAGGACACATTTACCTTGAAAGATCCCTAATATCTCATTTAATATTATATCAGTCTCTTTTCCATTAATAGAAGGGAATCAGTCTCCAAAGTCTTCAGTATGCCAGTTTTATCACTATATAGCTCTTCCAGTAGGAGGTTCTTCATTTATGAGTGAAGAGTAATCTCTGCCAACATGCAGAGAGATAATTTAGGCCTATTTAAGTCTCAAAATGATGATCCAACTCCATAAAACCAGTGTGCGCAGAGTGGGATTCTAACTGCTTTAATAAAAAAGGGAAGTAATTTCTTGCAAAGGCCAAAGGGCCGACAAACGGCGGACAGGCAAAGGTGTAGTGTTCCTACATTATTTTAAACATTGGTGGGGTACACCTTTTTTTCTCTTCCTAACACCCCTCTCTCACTGAACTAAAGTGAATAGATCCCTCTTCTTAACTGAAGCCTGTTAGTTTTGGCTCCTAACAGCCTCTCTCTTAGCAGTTCACTTTGATCTGTGTAGCTCAGACTCATTATCTAGTCATTAAAGTAAATAAAACTGAATTCCTCCCATATTCAGAGTGCAAAACTGCAGGATGCTGCTGTAACATTAGGCATAATGGTACAGAATTATCGCTGTAATATTTCAGTAATGTGCTACAGAGCTGTCACAGTCAGGAAAAAACACCAAACTGAGATGCAGAAAAAGAAAGCAGATCCAAAAAGTTCAACTGTAAATGTTAGAAGGACTTTTTTTTAATCTTTCTAAAGGAGTGAAACTGAAAAAACTGAAGTGGCAGACTGAATGAAAATTTAAAGTTTCCTGTTTTAGTTTTGCATTAAGCATTTGAAAAGTTCATTGACTAAAAGCAAAAAGGAAAAAATATTTAAACTTAAATTGCCCTATTTTGTACCTAATAAGAGAGATTACACTTTACATATGCTGGATAATATTTACGACAATGTTTCAATCATTGTATTTTTGGTTTTAGAGCAGATGAGCAGAGGACCCAATTTTGCACTTGTGCTTATTGGCACAATCTGGAACTGAGCTTGAGAACTTGCATAAGAATTGCAAGCAGTGTCTATAATAGTTACATCTGCAAAAATGGAAGTTTCATTAATGTCAGGAGGAAAATCCATCCCCTTAAAAAAAAAAAAAAAAAAAAAGGTGTGTGTGTATATATATATATATATAGGTCATAAAAATATCCCAATTTACCATGTCCTTCCATGATCCTCTAGATACTCAGTGTTTAAATATATCTAAAAAGATGTAAAAATACTTGGGTAAGTTGATATAACTGCTACATAAAAATGGATAACAGTTATATCTCATTTCAAAACTTTCATCTAGAGTTTTCACAAGCTTCTTTTACCAATGTTTTTGCACTACACCAGCTTGTGACCTATCTACACTGTGTTTTGCCTCAGAAATTCCACACTTGAAATGCAATATAACATAATGTTTCAGTGTTTGTTTCAGAGCTGGATACACCATCTTTCTGAAAAAGCCTGCTTATAGGCTGCTCATCTAATATACACTTAGTAGGCTTTTCATTTTCCAAAACCTGCCACAGGAACAGCAATGGATATTTATGATAGACAGACTCAGAAGATAAAGCCTCAGACACTATGTGAAACTCTATGTGGGGAGACGTTATCTCCCTGTAAGAGATACCTGAGCAGTCCATCTCTTTTACACTTCAGCGACGCTTCTGTATATCTTGTCATGCTAATAAAGTATCATTGACTGCAATTGACATCACATACAAAGCTGCAAAAGGACAGTAAGAATAAAAACTTCACTTATTTAACTTCATAGCTAGCAGCTTGCTAATGCAGTACTTTGAAGCAGTAGGAAACAGCACATTTTCCAGAAAAAGACAGGTGACATTCAGATTCAGAGCAATTTACTGGTAGTCAGAATGCAATTTTTCTTTGTATGAGGACAGGCTCATAGTCATACCCTCTGGCTCCTTGTAATATATCTCTGCTAAAACACTGCAAAGGAACTAGGAGAAATTAACATCCCATCATCCCATACATTGTGTTCTTGCCTGTATGCATATATATATATAGGCACAAGAAGTAGAGTGATATAAAACAATGCACAAAAAGGAGAACACAATTTTCAAAAAAATTATGAAAGCAACATTTTTTAAGTTTATTATGTAGGAAATTCCACATGAGAGCACCAATTCCCAAGTGGACTGAAAAGTTCGCTTAAAAGTGCAAAAATGAGTTGGTTCAGGGGAAGAGAAAGTAATATGTGGTAAGATACTAATGTTTTCTATTCTAATTTATTCTATGATTTGAAACTAGTTTAGAAAGGTTTCTCTTTATTCTCACTTTAATTCCCAGTGTGCTTTTCTGAGCCTCCAGAGGCTTGAAAAAGTGTGATCTGCTTTGACAAAAATAGCAAGCTACTTTTTCAAGGGGTTTTCATTTTTCTAACTTCCATTTTAATACATTTTGCAAGATATGAATACAATAGCTTAATAAAAAAAGCAAAAGCCAGTAATCTTTTTCTATTCAAGTAGTGTCACTCATCCCTTTAAAAATGAGGAAAACCCTAATGGTTGAGTTGGAATTCATAGATTCATGTAACAAGAAAAAACATGATAATGTTCATATTTCCTTGCAGGTAGACATTAAAAATTAAACCAAAAGACATTTGTCAAATTATATCAAAAAACATGCTTTAAATCTTATCATTATATTAAAAAGGATGCTCAGATAAAACATTGGAACTTGATTGTTTTGAATGAAATTAATAGCACGACTGAGACAATTACATTGCACAGGCATGCCATTTTGAGAAGTTGAAAAGATTTTTTTTAAAAATGTCCTGAAGAAAGTAACTGTCCCCAGGTCCACTTTACTGCTGCAGAGATCTGTTGCAAAGCACACTTTGCTCTGCTGCCAATATGGAATCTGAACTTAAGCTCAAATTTTCATACAACCCATTTTCAAACAGCCTAGAAAAAAGTAGAGTACATGCCTGCAGTAACACTTAAGCATTGCACTAAATGCTACACCTTCTCCCTTTCCTTCCTCTGAAAGAGAAAAGTTGTTGTGGTGATTTACTGTTGTATCTAAATTAGTTGTCTAATGCTCCTACAGTGAGTGGAGTGGAGTGGAACTCAGACTAGAGCCTTCAAGCCCTTCATTATAAAATGATCCAATTTGATAACAAACGAAGTATAGCAGCTTGAAATTTATTATCAGTTGTCTTGCTTTCTGAGGTAGCTGCCCAATAAGCAGCTGACTGTTTACATGCACTAAATTTTGAAAACATAATTAGTACTTTATCATTGTGAAGTAGTTTAGCAACGCTTTGTCTTGCAAATTCAAAATCCAGTTTCCATTAGATTAAGAAAAATACAATAATATATTTAAAAATTTATCATTTCTAAGAGAACATAAAATGTTAACAGACCTTCAATGTGACAAAATAAGAAATATTGCCAACATAAGACAGCAATTTAAAAAAAAAAAGAAAAGGAATGACATGCCATTACATTATTTTTATCTAATTAAATAATAGAGTTATACTGGCATTCTAAATCTGCTTATTCTATTCTTTTCTGGTACACTACTGCTTCTTAAGATTGCATTGTTCATGCTCCTATTAAATTACATAGAAATATGTTAAACAGGAGTAGAAGTTTTGGCAAATGTTTAATAGGTATAAATATTCCAGTAGATTAATAAATTGCATATATATTATTTATCACCATGACACAGAAGAGTTTAGACAAGTTTTCATAAATTTGCTTATAGCATGCATATGCACATGGTTATAATACCTATAATGATACATCAATAGAAATTTTTAATTCTATTATATAGTTTCTCGTTGCTTGAAATTTATTACAAGCATGATATAACCAATGCATTTCACAATGTACATATACATATCTAATATTATAAAGTAAAAGTACTCTTTTTCTATTTATACTCAAAAGCACTCTGAAGAATTGAAATAATTTAATTATTTTCCTGCCAGATTTCATACCATTGTCATGAATAACTGCTCTGTCACCTCTATGGCCCTGATCTGTTCACATTCTTTTTTCCCATTGTACAAGAAGCATTCTATCTCATATTCAGGAAGTGTTATATCAGTTTCTGAAAGAACTGAGAAACTACGGAGACTAAACTGTCAACAAAATATACAAATTATACACATTCTATATTATGTTTCTGTCACATAGAAAACACGCTCTTTTTGCCTTACTATGTGAATGATCTCCTTGTTAAAAAACAATGAGCCAAACAAAAGAAAAAAATAGCTATACTGAACAGTCTGAGCATCCTTAACTCTGAACATTTCTCTTGGATGTAGTTTCATAGCAGTTTAAACCCACATAAACTGGCACTGCTGCTGCCATCCTTGGATCCTTGTCTTGTACTCTGTCCTTTGCCAGCATTAATCATCATCTGGTCTTATCGTGATTCAGTATAGGCAGTTAAACAAACACAAAACCACTCATTGTTTTTTCTTGTAAAGGTTAGAAGAAATGAATCTTCAGACCTGGACTAATTTTGGCTTTTTCTGTGCAATCTGAAAAACAAAAATATCATGACAGAAATAACTTCCTCTACTGTACACCACCTTCTATTATAATTCTGGCTTTTAGTCATCAGTGCATGTGATCTAGTCTTCACAACCACAAGTCACTGTGTCTGGGACTACATAAAACCGTCTGGACATACTTCCTGGTGTAAATGAAGGTGTGTGATCAGCAGTTGAGGTTACTACACAGTTACAATCCCATGATTCTGCATATTATATTTGGGGTAGGATTTGTTTGCCCAGGCATAGGTAACTAGTGCCACCAGGGACATCCTCATCACATATTCCTTAAGACACCCATGCAGGTTTAGCAGTTATGACACAAACCTGTGAAAGCCGTTCCATCCCTCTGAAATATCATGTGGGATGCCATATGAAGTCTAAAATGGTTGTAGACACCAGTGTTTAGCAACTAAATCCTACCACACGTCTTATTGAAGATGGGAGTGCACTTGACAATGCTGATGAGAGTCATGACCCACTCTTCCTCCAAAATCCCAGCAATTGCACACCATACAATGATGAAAATATCAACCATTGGAAGAAACACTCTGAAACCAGGGAATTCATTATTGACGGGTGACTGAAGCTGAAAATAATGATCAGTGTAACAATCCACATGCAAAAGAGAAATTCTAGCAATGGTCTAACACTGCATGCTCCCATGGTCTCTTCCAGAGATTAGAGAGCATCCAGTACAGGGCTAGATATGTTGGACAACCCAGATTTATCTGCATTCCAGAGGGAAGGAAATAGAAAATTTGCCACTAAATTTGGCAAAAAATTCGGAAGCCCCTAAACCAAAGGAAGCAGGTACCGGAGACCAATGTGCACAGGTAAGCATATTTGGCTCTGAATGTTTGAAGGCACATCATGCAGAGTCAAAATACAAGCTGTTAGTGACAGAAATGAGATATCTGAAGGCAAGAAACTCAAGACAGCAAAGTAAAAGGAGCCAAAAATATTTCGAAAAAGTCTGAGCCACTGCTTGGTTTTACAAAGAACAGTCAAAAGAAACAACAACATAGAATTAAATATCCCTGAACAACAAGGGATAGAAGTACATCTCACAGTGAAGCAAAGATGTCAGCACAAGGTTGGAGCTGAAGATCAATACTTTGAAGGATTTTGATGTTAACTAGGCCACACAGTAAAGCCACATGTTCATGGTAAACTGAATTCTGGAAAGCTCTGGACCTACCCATTAGTAGAACTTGTTAAAAGCAATTTATTGACTTTGAGCAGAGTAACACAGGTTGCAAATGAATGTTAAGGCAAGAGCCAACAAAAGTTGATCTTGTGAACTTAGTTGGAATGGTAAAAACAGTTCTTGTTTCTTGGAAAATAATTCTCTTTGAAAGAGAAACAAGTTTTTAAAATGTTCAGTAAGACTGAAGTGCTAAAATGGCTATCTAACAGTGGCTGCACAAGTTTCTTAAAGTCTGTAAGTCTTATAGAGATAATTACATTACTGTATATTACAGTATCTGAAACTGGACTAGATACTGTTGCTTAAGCAAAATTAATACTGCCTGTAACATTCTTGTTATATTACATAGCATTAGCAACATGCAGCAGTCATTAAATTCACCATTGTCAGAATTAAAGCCTTTTTCCTATCCCTCACCCCCCAAAACTGAACAAACACAACTTCATGAGTCATTTGTCTCTCACTCACAAAGAAGAAAAAAGCAAAATCAGGCAAATGCGCATGTCATATCCTTAATGACATAATATTTCTTGGAAGCTTTAGTAGTTCTCTCCATCTCTGATGTTGAAGATGCACACCACTTGCTGTACCTCACTTGTTACTTTTTCACATCTAGTCAGCTACCCCAATTTCCTTCCTTCCTACTTAAACTGGCATTTCTAAATACTTAGTATACTCTTGAGCCAAGATCTTTTTGGAAAGAATAAAGTCCAATATCCTAGTGAGAGCAAAGCCTGTTGTATTTTCCACTTAAAAGCTTCCCTTTGTGTCCCAAGGATCCCGGGTGATCCATACAAAAGTACATTATCTCTTGCCATTGTTTTATCTCCTAGTGTTTTGTTTTTTAAAAAGCCTTTGGTTTAACTCTGTGCATTCAGGCTTGATAAGATTGTACAGAAAAGTGGAGGTCCAAATAGTATTTATAAAAATATTGTACATAAAAGTGGAGGTCCAAGTAGTATTTATAAAAATAATAATAGAAATGCAGACTGCAGGAGTTCCTTAAACTGAGGACGAAAATTTTTTCCTCAGAAACAGATTACAAAGAAACGAAAAGAAAATACCAATATTAGATTAAACACAAGCAAGTAGAGGAAGTATGGGTAAGAAATGGGGTGGCTCCCTGCTTTACAAGGGACTGTGGGCACAGTGTGGGGGAGTAGCTGTAGGACCTGGAGCATGCAGAATTTAACAGGTAATGTGAAGCCAAAATGCATGCCCTGAAGCATTGCCACCATCCAGCACACTCTGCTGTACTCCAGTTTAATCCTCTGGGTCTGTTCTCAGAAGAGCTTTTTCTGAGCAAAAATGAGCATTATATTGAATTCTGACCTTTTTTGTCTTAGAAATTGCATAGATTGACAGTACCCTTTTAATCCCTAGTTATCTTTCCTGGTTTTCTGAAAATAAATTTCAGTCTATGTATTTCTGAACAGTCATCTTTTGAAATTGTTGTATAGCTAGAACCCATCTGCCTTTTCACCCTATGAGTGAGTCTTTTCTGGGTTATGTTGCTATGAATCAAGGCTCATTATTCTGAAAGGTCTGGAGTCACCCTGGTGTAAAGCAGTATAAACTCAGGGAACTGGAGACATAAATTCTTTCTCTGATGGCTGGCTAACTGTGACAATAACAAAGACAAAAAGTATGCAAAACTACATTATTTTGATCTTTTTATGTAGCCTGCAGAGTTAAAAGAAATTGAACTAAAAAACAAGACATTTTTTCAGATAGCTTATACATTCTTTCTCTGAATCTTTCAGCAAACCTGTCTCATAGCAGAAATTAGACTGTTTTAGATCACGATATTAGAAACATTCAAAAAAATATTATTTCGCCCTAATTTCACTGAATAATTGTATATGTGAATAATAGGGCATCTTATTAGACTGGTTCTCTGCCACAGCTCTGCTCAAGATTATTTTTTTTCTTTTAGGAAGTCTCAGATATGAACAGTAAGGCATACTCTCTCTTTTCCATTTCCTTCAATTGGATTGTTGGCAGAGGCTATAAGCCAGGTTTTGCGAGCCTTGTCTTGATGATGGAATTAATCACTGTACTATGATTGTTCCAGTGTCAAAGAAGTATGTAATGTGAGGCCACCCTCTCATTCACTGAGGTCTATTGACACCTTATATTTACTCATATGACTTCTAGGAGTCTTTTTAGATAGACATGGCAATGGTCATTTTATACTACATGTCAAAAATTTGGGAAAGGGCAAGCCTAAAGTTAAATTTGGCTTAATTTGCTTGGTACATGCCAGTGGTTTGGATCAGCTGACAGTCCCAGCCAGGATGTGGGCATATGTCCTGGTTTAACCAGGATAGGGCTAAGTTTCCCCAGAAGCGTGGGAGGAAGCTCTAGCCAGGTTATTCATATGCCATGCTGACGTCACGTCCAGGGGCCAGAGCGCGGGAAGAATCGGTGATTGCGTGGGGTTCGCACCGCTGGGTTTTTCTCTCACTGCTATATTGGTAGATATTTTGCCCTCTTCATTGTTATTACTATTATTCTTATTGTTATTGTTGTTGTTTGTTGTGTTGCTATTGCACTGCTGTATTAAACCTCTCCTTATCTCAGTCTCGGGGCTTTGTATTTCACTCCTTTTCTGGGGGAGGGGCAGCGGCCAAGTGGTCTCAGACCCCGGCAGGGGCTGAACCACCACAGCATAAATAAGGGACTGTTCCAAATAGCAGCAGAGGTAATTCTTCTTATAATGAGGCACCAGGCCAGATTTACATTCCTAGTGTGGTAAATTTAACTGGAATTAGAAGTTTAAACATTGAATAAAAAAGTCTCTTTGCACAATAGACTTCTTAAACTATGATTTCATTGCAGCTTCTTTGATTCCTTTGTTTGCTGCAGCAACGTGGCATCATTCTTCTGGGCTTCTCAGAAACACTGTGAGAAATGGCAGTCTTCAAGGTACTGCAGAGGGGAACTAAACTGGGGCTGTTATTTCCAGAGTCTTGGTTTTGCCTGTCACCCACATAGTTTCCTTAGCAATAGGTGGCTCTCAATTCTGCAGGAGAGGTAAGTCTTGAGCAATTCTTCCTAGAAAAACTCAGTAGTAACAAAGAACATGTTAATGTTTGGCAGCTTTGAGATGCCAACCACCTGCATGGCTCCTGGTTTACTGTGTAAACTTCAAATGTGGATATACTCAACAAAAACAGCAATGGGCCTATCAAAGGGATTACAACAAAGCTAAATGGCTTGAAATTTGGATGCCACTGTGGTATTATTACATTAAGCTGTATCTGAAGAGTGCTCAGGGAATACTACTTTAAGATCATCAAAATAGAATAGAAAATAATACTATGATTTTTATAATCAATTTTTATATATGTTAACATTGTGGGGTTTAGTTAGTGAAACAGTATTTCACAAAAGAGTACTAGGCAGTTATGTAGAGTTTCTTTGTCATATTTATGGAAGAAAAATGGAAAAGGTGATGAAATTACCACTAGTTTACAGGGCTGTGACATTGGAGCAAGGGAAAAATTGTGGTGTGTCTGGCTGTCTGAGGTAAGCACGTTAGCTGCTGAATGTGTAAATTGCAAAAATAACTTAGAAGCCAAAAGTGAGAACAAATGAGCAAGAAAGTGATCTAATCTCTGTTGGAACACATCACCCATGTGATTTGCAGGGTCCATTGGAAACAAAGCAGCAGATGAAGCAGGAGGAGCATTTGTGATATCAGCAATGGAGAAAAATCAATAACAGATACAGTCTGAGTGTCAGCAAAACAAAGGAGCTTTCCATTACTCTCTGAAAAACTGACACATTGAAGCAGGGAAAGCCTGGAATCTCATTACAGTAAGATTCTTTGAGCTCTGTGCACTGCCCACATTAAATGTTTAGTTACTGTCATATGTAGTTTTATTGCAGAAAAAGCTTAACTGTAATTCTTACATTTTTGAAGTAATAGCCTTAAAAAGGAGTGTCTATTTTGGAGACAAAGATGTAAATGTAAAACATTGCCATTTGTGGAGCAAATCAGAGATAAGAGACATGCTTGTCTTGTAGATCCTGAGAAAATATGAAATCCAGAAATAGTCTTATTTAGGACACAAACTGTTCTTCCTCTCACCAGAGCAGCCGCTCCCTAAGTGCTCCCTAAGTGCTGTTGCAATATGAGTTACAGAGTGTAATTAACTGGATTTCACAGTCTGCTAGAACTGCAGGCAGCCAGCGCTTTGAGCTGAAGGAAATGGACGTGGCAGTCCTGAGCACCTCCATGAAATCATGGTAATGAGACCCACCTGTCAGAAAACCTTCAGTTTCAGTGAAAGAGGATATATGGGAGAACCACAAATAAAGCACTTTTAAAAAGATTTTGGACTGGAAAGGCATCTCAATGTAAGCCAGGTAACTCTCCATGTGAGCATAGGTCTTTGTAAGAACATGAAACTCTTGGCTTTGTTGGTCCTGGATAGACTGGAGACACTTGCATCTGACTCATCCATTTTTGTTTTAGGCAGTGGACAACAATCACATATTTGAACCCTGTACACAGTTGTTTTCTTCTATGTTTGCTCTCTACAAACCTAAAAGAAAATAACAGGCAGAGTGATAGACTTTAAAAGTAACATTTGCTACATAATTATCTTTCAGCTATGTCTGAAATCACTACACTGGAGATGTCTGTGATAATTGATTAGGGAAATATTGACTGTCTGTTTGTTGGGGTTTTTCCTTTCTTTTATGTGGAATACTCACAAGTTTACAGCATATTTCAAATTAATGTCTCGACTAACAAGCTCAGCTTTAAACCTGAGCATCCAGCAAGTAGTACAACCAACAAATAGAGTTGGTTGGTTGTATAAGAAAGATACTGAAGGAGATGGCAAAGGTACACTGAATCATGGTGAAACAGAAGCTGGGATTAGTTACTGGAAGTCTCTCCAGGGATTAAAAAAAAAAAAAATATATATATATATATAAGCAGAGTGCTACATTCACCTTAGCAAGAATCAAGTGGGTAGCAAG
Organism: Strix aluco; assembly: GCF_031877795.1. NCBI lineage: Eukaryota > Metazoa > Chordata > Aves > Strigiformes > Strigidae > Strix > Strix aluco. Next base: position 49,200,005 of record NC_133931.1, read on the forward strand.
AATGAGATATGGAACTACAGCTAGTGGTAAGAACCAGGACAGACCATTACAAGGCCTGAAATAAACCCTCTGTGCAGACTCAGAGATTCATAAAAGGTATCTACTGGTACTGAAGAGGTTGAGCAAACTACTATCTTATGGAATGACAAAGAAAATTGGTTTACAGTTTTAGAGAGCATATGGTGTTAGAATAACAGGCTTACTGGGCTTCACCACACTAGAACCTGCCATTTTTTGACCTAACCCTGAAATGGAGTAGTATCTTTATAGACAAAAATACTATGACTAAAGCAGATTACAGTCGTGAATCCTATCTCAAAATCTGAGACTGTCTTCAATGTTGGTCACTGTTTATATTTTCACAGAACCTGGAAACTGTTGCTATCTATGGAGATACAATTTCTTTCAGCATTATGTGTAAACAGTGGTAAAAGATGATTGCTGTAGGGTTTGGGGTTTTTTTCAGAATTTACTGTTTAATATTACATACTACATTTGAACTCAGGAAAAAATGTCTTTATGCAGTGGCACCTTCTGGAAATATTAGAACATTAAAACTCACAATTCCTCTGAGGGCCAGAAGAGCCATGATTTTTCAACACCTATTTTCTTTCGGCTGGGACCAGACTTGAGCCATTCCAGGTGCACTGTAGCTGTTTTAGACCACTGCTAGCTTGTGCCTCCAGAATGAAACCTAAGAGAAAAAGTGACTCTCAACTGTGGAAAAGGAGAGTAGGGGTTAAATTTTTCTCCACTGTTAACCAAGCTGAAAACAGCACAGCTCTTGATAGGTGTATTTTTTTCCCCCCTATGACTAGCTTTTTGTGTCAGAACTTGTCCCACTGTTTGTGTGTTCACACAATTTCAGGGAACAGCTACCTGTGATATAAAAACATAAGCTTGGTGCTTATTTTCTAATTAAACCTCTTTAATCTGACCCAAAAGTTGCTTTCAGCACCTTTTTGGCAGGAAACTTTAATTATTTTATCAATCATAGGCACAAATCCAAGATATAAAGTGTCATGGTTTAACCCTAGACAGCAATTAAGCACCACACAGCCGCTCACTCACTCACTCCTCACCCTTCCCTGTGGGATTGGGAGAGAAATCTGAAAAAAGGTAAAACTCATGTGTTGAGATAACAACAGTTTAATAACTAAGATAAAGTATAATAACAACAACAATAATAATTGTAATGAAAAGGAGTAGAACAAAGAGAGAAGAATAAAACCCGAGAAAAGACAGGTGATGCACAATGCAGTTGCTCACCACTGACTGATGTCTGAGCAGCAATCCACCCTCCCAGCCAACTGCCCCCAGTTTATATACTGAACATAACGTTCTATGGTATGCAATATCCTTTTGGCTAGCCTGGGTCACCTGTCCTGGATATGCTCCTTCCCAGCTTCTTGTACATCTGCCTTGGGGGCAGAGCATAGGAAACTGAAAAATCCTTAACTTAGAATAAGCGCTACTTAGCATCAGTGTGTTATCAGCATTATTCTCACACTGAATCCAAAACACAGTACTGTACCAACTACTAGGAAGAAAATTAACTCTATCCCAGCCAAAACCAGGACATAAAGTAAACTGTATTCAGATTCGAGTAGCTATGGCTACAGCATGATATTACTTTCTAGTAATGGGATAAAAATTCTAAGCACCACATAGGAAAAAAGAACACCAAATAGATCCAACAAAAATACAGTCATAAGTATCCCCCTGGATACATTCCTGATCTTTGGTATAGGTAAAATAGGTTATACCCCCAGTTTAGGTAAAATAGGTTACACCCCCAGTTTACATAGATTGTGTTGTATATTTTTTTCTCTGAATTAGAAGATGGTTTCCAAGGCTTGGTTATCAGCTGTACGTCCTTCTAAATGTGAAAGTGGTATGAAAAGAAGGCGTTGTAGTAATGCTGAAGAACATGTGCCCACATTTTTTGTAATTATGCTAGATTATGTGGCTTTCACAATGATTGTTACTGAGGCCCCAGAAACACCTGCAAACACAAAAGAGAGTTTACACTCCAAGTTCACTGCAGGATGACTTCAGTGTATGTACTCATAAATGGTGTAAATCAGTTAAAAGCACCTGAGCTGTAAGAGTGCAGTTGATAACCTTTGTTTTTTCCTTTTCATTTTCCCATCAGTTCATGCCAGGTGGTTAGTGTTAGAGGTCACAGCCATAATAGATCATCTCTTGTTTCCTGCATACATTTTTTTGTCCTTCATCACAAAGTAAGCATTTGATGAAACTAATAATGTTGCAAATAATGTACTGCTGATTCTTGAGAAGATAATTAAAAGAATGGTACAATGACTTTTACAGTTCAAGGAATAGACACACTGATAGCGTTATAAATCAAATCACCACTTGGCAAACAAATGTAAAATAGTAAAATATTGCATGAACAGGTATTTAATATGTGTGCACTCAGAATATCTGAGAGGCAAACTGAAATGTGTTTTTATTACAGTTATGGGAAATGAAAGCTACTTTTTGAGAAAAGAAAAAAACCTCACAATGATGTGAATGGAAAGCCCCCACCCTCCCATAAACACAAGAACAATGGGAGGAAAAAAGGTAGGATAGCCTGAGCTTTTTTTGTTTACCTGATTGCTGTCACTGCTTTACTTCCACATTTTTAAAAATCTTTTCTTTGTTTCTTGCAGTTATACTGGATGCATCATCTCTGAATCCATATGCTTCAAAGGCAATGCAGGCATGATACGGATGCAGGAGGAATGTTATCTAGACAGCATCTTCAAATTTAAGCTACTAGTTAGGCTACAGAGAAAGAAGTCCTAGTGGTCCAGGTGAGGTAGGGTTTGGAAGCAGTTCCCAATGTTGTGAAGTCAGGCCCTGTTACTGCCCATATTCTCATGCAATAAGTTATAGTTTGTCGAGGGAAATCATTACCATTATTATAAAACTCTGTAAGTGCATTTGTTTATATAGATGATATAAATGTAGAGCAAAATGATCTAAAAATCACAGCTACTTTGATAAATATGTATCATGAAAGATTTGATAAAATCTTTTTTTTTTCTTCAGAGAGAGCTATTGAAACTTGATAGAAGAGCTTATTCTATGGGTCATCTACTGTACATTAAATCAGATGGAAATTTGTATTTCTCATGGTATTTTGAATCCCATACTTAACTACCTTGTAGACACATTTAAGACTTAATTATCATACATTTCTGAAGCATTTGTCCATGAATAGGAGAGGGATAAAATAAATGCAAAACAGTTTTAATATAATTTACTACTATATTTAACTTACATAATTTGAACTACACAAAGTAATAACAGTATTGATATTGTTTACATGCATGAATACACATATTTAGGAACTAAATCTGGATCCAATCCAAAAATATTAATACATGAGCCAGGCCATATATTCTGACTTCCACAGCATGCAATTTTCATTCTTGAACACTAGCAGGGGCTTGCAGCAGCATCAGAAGGAACAAGGTGAGAACAGAGTGATCCCCTCCTGGGTACATCCTCCTGACATATCAATTGACTGGTTTAGAACTTATTGGAGAAAATAATCTCATGTGTTTCTATGTGGAATTTACTGGAATTCAAGACAGGAAGTTTCTAATTGCTATTATAAGCTAAAGTACCTTCCCCTTCTTCCCTTTCCAGCCACAGTGCAGCTGTATGTTTTGTTTATGTAGGAATATATCTGGGATCAGAACTCCAGCAGATACACCAGTTTATGGAAGGCAGCTGAAGATCTGGCATTAGGTATCATCTGAAAATTTGGATAAATAAAGCCCTCATATTTAAAAAAAAAAAAAAAGAAAAAAGAAAAGAAAAAAGAAAAAAAAAAGGAAAAAAAAAAAAAAAGAAAGGAAAAGCATAACCACACTTTTTTGACAGTACTGTGCATAAAACTAAATGGTGAGGAAAAGCTGCCTGAGAGCATGTCTTTCACTGATAACAGCATTTGTAAATATATCATATATATAACATATTCTGTAGTGAATATACGGTGGTTAAGTATTTGCACTCCCTGCCATAGAAAGGGTAATTGCAGTTCATTAGCAGTCAGTTATTAGTACAATGAGGTGGACTGAAAAGAAAAATGTAGATTCTGTTATATAAGAAATTTGTCCTTCCCCAGAAACAGGCATGCTGCTTTCATGAGATGAAGAAGAACAAAAAGATTCTTGAGAATTAAAACAGTTTGGATATCATTTTGTAATCACAAACTACCTTGCAGTTGAGAAAAAAAAATAGAAGAAAAGAAAAAAATCCAAACAATATAGTTTCAATTACTTATACTGTTCTGTTAGGATATAACAAATCCTGGAGAAGAGTGTTGGAAGTTATTCTTCTGCAGAGAGTGAAATATGATCATCATCCTCTGGTGTATATCAAATTTATAAGCTGCTGGAGAGTGAATACCAATACCAAACTATTGTTCAATAGAGATTTTCTGAAAATGAATAAAGAGAATTAGGAGAATGCCACGTATCTAAAGAAAGAAATTGAAATGAATATGTTTAAACAGCTTCTTGAAAGTGTGAATTTTCAAAGCAGGCACCTTTCTTGGTACAATCTGATTTCACTGTCAACACACTTCTAAGTGGCTTAAAATATATTGTCCTTTCCATAAAACTGAGAAGTCCCTGAAAGATTATGAAAATCTGAATTCTGTTTCTTCTGACCAAATGTTTGAGGAACAGGAGGTGGGCAAAAGTCAGAATCCTAGATGTGACATTTATCTCTTGACACTTGTTTTGTGAACGGCTTTGGGAGTTAAATCCAATTCTGAATGTCTTATCTCTCCGTTTTAGGATGAATTGAACCACACATTTAAATTTGGAATGGAAATGTTCTTAGATGAAAAAAAATTCCTTATCACCATTACTAGCTGGCCAGCATAAGCTAGACTGTTATTTTTCAGTTAAAAATTCAGACTGGAGAATAAGATCCTATAGAACAGATTCTCCCTGTATGTAGAAGGTAAGGTGGTGTGCTAAGGACAGGGGGAAAATTTTAATCACATTTATAGAAACGAAAAGCAAATAAAAAGTTAAATGTTAACAATGATAGATAAAAATATTAAAAGAACTATTATTTTTTTTACCAAAACAAACAATATCATTCTAAATTCAGATGCTTCAGAAGCAAACTTCGTGAATCTAGGCCATCTCTGATATAAGGTATTGTATCTGAAAGTCTGAGAACATGCTACAAATATTCCACAGGTAAGAGTTGTAGGAATTGTTTGGGGTTTTTATTGGTTACATGAATATTTAGTCTGTTGGAAACCAGTATGAGTTTACTGTTAACTTCTACAGGACCGTATATTTCAATCACATATCACAAATCCTTGCCTTACTGTGCTATTGTCTGAGTGGCTGTTTTGTCCCTGTCTTGCTCTAGCTTTCAGGGTTTAACTAATGTAAGCACCATGCACAGCCATAGGAAATCACTTAAATTATGTATGATTTTCTTCCACAGGTCTTAAATTACTATGTTCACTTTTATTCTATTAAACATGGAAACTAAAATGTCCCCTTTAACACATGCTGCATATTGCCAATTTAGCATTATAGATGATAAAATGCTTCTAGGGAGCTTTTCTACATTCTTTCCCTGAGATTTCCTGATCTAAAGCTCATGTGGTACATTGATTCTATGTACATCTGGCTGATGTGTGAATTTGACACACTTTTAAATCTGTTTTCATTATATATGGACTGAGCTTTGATAACCATGGACTAATTATGTATGTATCGAGCTGACTTCACCCCCAGTGTATCCCTGGGATGTCCATAACCTTGAGAGAAACCCACCTCAAACCTACTTTGGCATAGGGAACTCTGTCAAGCTGTGTTGGCCATGGTACAAGCTGCTCAAAACAGGAGAATTTGCACAACACCTTCAGCAGGGACAACTTTCTTCTCTGTACTGCCTGTTGGTGCAGGTGGATAATGCACCACACGCAGTAAATCACCTTTGGATGGTAAATGCAACGAGTTGTAGCATACTGGCCTCCTGCTGTGAAGCTCTCTGAAGGTGAGGAAGTGATACTGCATTTGTCTTCCTTGTATCATTTGGAAGTGAACGTTTGTAGCCCCTTTAGTGAAGGTTATCTGATGCAATCCTTACAGAAAATACCCTCAGTAATCTGAGGAGAAACCTGTAAGAGGCTTTTGCTTTGTGATGAATTTTATTCCCTGTGTCCTCACAAAGTTTTTATGAGATACATTGCTAATTTGAGAATAAGTATTCAAGGAATAAGTGAGGGGAGACTAAAAGTAGGTGGTGGGATTGTAAGTGGCAGCGGTAACTTTGACATGACATGTGAGCAAGAGCCACAAACTCTTTCTGTATGGCTACGGTCTGTCCATATAGTCACTTCAAGAGTATGCTTCCCCTTTTAAAGCTTCCTGAGTACAATAGGGAAGCTTTGGGAAAGATACAGAAAATCAAGCCTTCATCCCCATATTTCTTTATTCCAAGAATTCCAAAGGACTTGCTGTTTTGATCTTACCTGATTCATCTGTTGATTTCTTCAGTGACGTTTGGTTACTAAAATGACTTTTGCAACACTTATCCAACATGTGCGAAGAAAGAATAAATGGCAAAAGGAAGCTGAGGCTAAAATTTCCACTCTGTTCCTTCCCTCATACTGGGGTGAGCTGCTAGATTCTGAAGTTCTTTGATGATATTCAAATTTGTACCAAGGATTGACCTCTCACCTATACATCTAAGGAGCATTTCTGAATTCTAACCACAACTTCTACATTTCAACAAATGCTTATCCCTGTGGAATACCTGAAATGTAGAAGATGCAAGACTACTGTCTGCTTTAATTCTGACATTGCTCTGTTATCAATTCCAAGTGTTTCTCTTTGAGTGTTTTATTTGCTTTTAGAAGTGAAATGTGAGAAGTATTTGGGATTTTCTTCTGGTTTGGAATGTAAAGTCTCACTCAAAACTTTCTCACTCAAAACTTTGAGAGAACTGTTGTCAAACTGTAGCTAAGTTATGCTCCACAGTCTGATAAAATAATCCTTCTATATCCACAGCTGACATTTGTACAGGCATGAAACTTACCATGTCTTGTGCACCTGAGAACTTTCTTTGCCTACAATACCCTGGCTCTAGGAAAAGGATTCATTTCCTGCTTTTCTTGTCTATCTTCTCTGTGGCTTTGATTATATGACATCCTTCTCTTCATTATGTATTTTATCCACTAAGCATAATAGAATAGGATTTGCATTTTACTATATATATTATTAGAGTATGTAGTTATAGGAACAAAAATACTACTATGATACAAATCACAACTACAATAATAGTATGCCCACTAGAGTTCATAAAGGACAAGCCATTGATTGTTTAAATGTAGTAGGGACCTGCCAATAAACATATAATCAAGCTTATTAAATATCTTTTATTCTTAGGCCACCAGAGACTGAAATCAATCATAATGCACCATGTTAAAATAATTATCTAAAAACATAGCTTTTTCAGTCCCTTTATTGGCATCACCAGAAAATTCCTCTGCCAGCACAATAATTGTCCTCAGAACAACAGATTAGAACCCTTATTTGAGAATTAGGAAGAGTGTGAGGATTACATGGGGAACTAAAGCATATATATCTATAAAAATAATCCTTTTATGGAAGACCATTAAAAAAGAACATTGCCAAAAATACATGGAACTTATTCAGCTTCTGTTAAAAAAATAAGTTAAACTAGCCATGAAAGCCCTATTAAAAAATTTACAAAGTCCTACTTTAAGTCCTATTATTAGCTATTAAATCCAGGTTAATAATTTACATTACTTCCATGTCATTTTATATCCAATACATTTATTTTTTGTTTCCTATTCTAAACTTCTGGGAAATTCAGGTTTTTTATCCATGTGATTGCTTCAGCATTTTATGTAAGGATTATTGCCATTAATTTAAAAATCTGTGGGTTTTTTCCTTGTTGATATAGAATGTTATATTCACTTAATCCCAGAATAAAAATTGCCATATAGGCAAGGAAATGCCAATACAAATACAGTCAATGTTTGCCCATCTCCCTTGAAATAAGTTAAAGGTCATAGTGGATTGGCTGGTAATATCATGGGACTTCTAACCGAAAAATGTATGCGGGACAGAATAAATTTATTCATCTAGGTTAGATTCGCTGCATAATCCTTGTGGCATTTTTAGTCAAAGACAAAAGAGAGAATAAGTAATACCTCTGTGCTAGCTGTTATCTGTGCCAACATCCTTATCTGAGGCAGGTTTTTCTGTCAAGTTTTCCTTCAGAAGAGGAGTCTTGTTCAGTGACTGCACAGTCTTCAGGTTTTGAGATGGTTGCTTCTGACCTCAGTGCTCATGTTTTGCTCCTTACAATGTCAACATTTTTAATCCTTTTTCTAACTTTCATTAATAACTATAAATTTTATTTTTCAATACCTGATTCAAATAATTATTTATCTTCAGTTTGAGGATATATAAAAAAGTTAGGGGTCTTTTTTGTTAGTCATTTTACAAGCCACTTAGTTTTGTTGTCAGTCTGGATACACTCACACTAATAGAATAGACAGGGCCAGGCCACAGGTACAAGCCGTGGCAAGTGATCATCATACAGGTAAAGCATTAGAAAAATCACCTGACAAAGTTTTAGTCCATACCAGCCAGTGTGCTCAAACACAATGCCCAGGTAGGGACTGGATGTAGCTTATCCAGTTGATTAATAAAATGTCATTCTGGATAATAACCTTCTCTAGTGACAGCAATATTTACTACCTAGTTGGTTTTTGTCCAAAATACATGATTAAGAAACTATGGACAGCACATCCCTCTGTTCTAACTCCATTTGATGCCTGAAAAAGATTCAGTTTTAATATCCCTCAGGATGCTCAAACTTGTGCCAGAAAACTGGTTCAGAAAAAACCTCTGTACCAGTTATCTTTAGATTTTTCTTCAGCCACCTCTGAATTTCAGTAACAATTTTATATCATATTTGAAAGTCTATTCCACTAACTTCCTCATATCCTATGATAGGAACTCAGATATTTTTTCAAATTAATTTTTAGTGTCCACTTCTATTTAATGTCTAAAAAAATATTTGGAAATATTCTTTGTTATGAAAATCACTACCTGATATATGCCTCAGAAAAAGGAGTCTGTACTGAGAATTATTTCTGACACAGAAATTTTTTTTTTGTGGTATTTATTGAAGTCATACCCATACTTTGAGGTGCACATCATAATAATGTATGTTTAGAAAGCACATTCATCAGATGCACTGAAGTCTTATCTTGCCTTTTATAGCGGACTGAACCTGATCCTGACTCTGAACGCTTCCAGATATCAATATGGATTGCAAATGGAAGTCCAACGTAGTTTCATTCTATTATTGTTTCATTTGGGGACCTGTGTTGAATTTATACCCACCTAGCTTTAAAGTCATATGTAAAAATGATTTCATTTAATTTCAGGTCTTTTTCACACTCTTGGAAAAACATTAGTACAGAAGAATGTAAGCCAACATTTTTTGTTTAGAGATGTTCAAATGAGTCCTCTCTGCTATTTCAGTTCTCAGGTGTTTACTTCGCCTGAATTTCACATCACAGCCTGAAACTCAAAAAATCTAAAAGTCAAGGCAAAATCAGAAAAATTTTTGATCCAAATTGGGACTGTAACATATGAAATCTCATGGAAAAGACAAACTTCTTATTAGGATAATGTCACTGTATAATACTAAGCAGTTAACTCCAATGTTTTTTATAGAGACCTCAGCCTGCTTCACCCCATGAAAAACAATGAGCACAAGAATTTTTAAACGACTTTTAAGGACTACAACAAAAATTTATGAAACCCATTTACACTGAAAGGTAAAGTATTAAGCAGAGATTCTACTCAGTTCCTTTTTCTATTCACTGATATATTTTTATAAAAAATCCTTACCCTGTTTATAGTCTTATACATGGTATTAATGTCAGTAATTCTTATCCTTTCTTGGAAAGAAAGAGACATTTATTGAGAAGGACTTGAGCAGTCGTTTGTTGCTGGAATTCAGTCCTATTTCCTGAAAACGAAGAAACCAAGGACAAAAGAGAAAAAGGGTAGGGAAAAAAGATAATAAATAAAAAACAAAGGAAAAACAGCTTCAGCTTTGGTTCTTGATTCTTATGTACATGGTTGCTGCTAGAAAAAAAAAAAAAATATAGGCATAAGATGTGGTTTTATCAGCTACTCCAAGATCTGACAAAGTTATGTCAATGTCATAGCATTCAAGGCATTGCTTTCAACTTCTTTTTTGGTCACAGGCTCACAGCAGTACTGCAAAAAATCTGTCTTGGCTGGCAAAGTCAGACTGTTTTCAAACAGAAAGAAGGGAAACAGAGATAGGAAAGGAATAACTGAATGGAGAAGAAAAAAAGATAAATTAGAATGGATGTAAATTAGAAAAAATAAAAAAAAAAACAGCTCTGAAGTAGTAATTCCAGTCACAATGTCCAGGATAACATTGAGGATTTAACCAAGGCAAATATGTGTGTCATAATCCTTTGGTTCCCTTTCATGTTACTTCTAAATATTGGGGTGGTGGAGGCTCATGATATTTGGGGACAACTGTTGTGATGCTAGGAGGTGATGGCAGGAAGAGAGGGACATGTAGCTGGCACAGTGGCACAGCCCACTTCTTGCTGTGCATTAATTCTCTCCAAATCAGTCAAATTGTGGGTTGACAAAGAGTTAAAAGAATTTCCTACATTACTTTGTTTATCATTAAAGTCTAAATGTTAGACTGTCTGATTTTGTCCATTGTTTTCTGGTTCTCTCTTTTATTTACCAATATTGGCCAGTATAAATTATCTCTGAAACTATCAGTGGTTTAGGGACTGCAATGATTTTTGTCTTTCAAAAATAACATGAGAAAGACTGAACTTGGAATTTTTACCTTGAACAATTTAGAATATAGACCTAAAACAGCTGAAATTAGGACAAGTCTTTCCCTTTCAAAGTATTTTACACTGAATAAGACACAGATTATGCTTGGGTCCTAAGAACTGAAAATTGGTCGATTTCTCTTGAATGTTATGTTTTATTAAGAAGATCTGTAGTCACCAATTTCAAAAAGGAGGTGACTTCATAACTGTTCACAGTTATTGCAATATATTTTTTCTTGCTGGTAGAGTCCTGTATATTTCTAGAGCACAATAAAAAATAATAATCCCCCCAAAATTTGGAGTGTTTTCAGGACCTAAAAACAAAGTCATCACAGAGGGTGTGTGGGTCACTTGGCATTTTTTCCTTTTTTCAAATAAGCATATGTTACTAGTTAATGGCCAATAAAAACCCACACTTTCTTGTGGCCATGCACTATTCTTTAAATTCTTTTCTATCAATGAAATCACAGAAGCCTAAGATGGAAACACTGTTCTTCAGAGAACTTAAGGATGAATGTCAGTAATCTAGGAAAGCCACTGAAAAAGCAAGAAATCGAATCCTGTCTTTTCTTAACTCATCCCACCCATAATTGGAGGAAGTTACTGGTGACAGGATGACTCCAGTTATAAATAATATTTATTGTACCATTATGCTATATCACAGTTCCTAATAAAACCTGGGATAAAACTGTTCACAATCTGAATGAAAACCTGCTTTATAAACACAAGCTGGAAGTGCCAGAAAGGTATAAGTTGCCTGCTGGAGTACTGCTGATTTGATGGAAAATTGCTTCAAAGAATGAGCTAAAATGAATATGTTCAAAGTAATCTAAGATGCAAATGTAATGCATTGCTCCAGGAACTCTTTACTTGTTTTTCAGCATGACAGTTCAATGAACTATACTGAGTGGTAGTCAGAAAATGAATGGATCTATTTTAACTTCAAGCAGATCCCAATGGCTGCAACTGGCAAAAAGATGATTCTTAGCAGTTGAAGATGATGTCCTCCTTTTCTGCTTCAGTAAAGCAGAAAGGATTTGGAAAGTAAAAATGAACCTCACTCTATGTATCAGACATGTAAACAGAAGTAATGGGGAAAGTTTTGATCTAGGAGAAATGCTAAAAAGAATGACTTGCAATAAAACTTTGCAGCTTAATGCTAAAAAAGAATTGAAAGCATGGAAGTGGGTAACTTTAAAGCACAGATCATTGATCCTGTATTGAAACAACAACAGCAAAAAAAAAAGATTAAATGCAGACATTTTCTCATTAACAGAACAATAATAAAATAGTCACGTTATGCTTTCATTTTGAAATAGATTCTTATACATTTACCTATTCTCAACAGTATTTATGAAGCTGGTGGAAACAGCAATTGAATATAGTACTAATTAATGTATGTAAAGACTTCATAATGTATCTCATAAAACACACATCCTGGTGAAAATATATCACTTTCATCAGCTACTATTGTATATGACTCCAATTATATTGAAAATACAACCTCATTTCATTGACACTTTTAGGACATACTACCAGTCTTTCTTAAAAATCTTCATTTGGAGTATTATCAAATCTCAATCTTTTCATTTTATAGCAGCTTGTAATCAAGTAACAGGCTGTTAGCTCAGTTTTGTTCACAGTAGGAGTCACAAAATAACAAAGGACTGGATTTACAATCATGAAGAGAAAATCATCAACAAAGATGGAATCATTAGAAAAAATTAGAATACACAGTATTTGAAGTTAAACATTGAGTTTAATCATGGGTACTTTAAAAGAGATTTTATTTCATCTTTAAAAGACTGATCTAACATTCTATATAGAGATAAAATTTTAAGATTGTTTAGGAAAACTTTCATGTGAAGATCACATGTTTTATATAATTTGCCAAATATTTTTATACTTACACTCTAACTTCTAGATAGTATTCTAGTTCTCAGATTCACTTGATTCCTGTGAATTCACTTTTACAACAAAGAACAGTTTCTGAGTTTCATCAGCTTTATTGGTCAAAATAATCTGGCAAATTACATAACAGCATGCTTAAAATTAATCAGCTTGACTAAATCCTGTTAAAAAAAGATGGAAAAGCCACTGAGGCTTTCATGTATATGGAAATGTATTAAATATCTGTCCTGTCAAAGCTTTGTGGTATAGTCGGCTAATTCCCTGGAACTGAATAAAAGCAATTTTTAAAGAAGGCACAACAGAAGAGTGAAGTCGTGCAATGAGACTGGGGAAAAAAGTATAGGAGAGAGGATCAGCTACTTCACCTGGAAGGTTTTGCCTGATTTTCTGCACTTTATTTTGGAGCATGATGACTTCACTGGACCTTCAGTTTCTGATTGTGCATTCCAGATAGCAACAGTAACTTAATTGTGCATGCCAGCAACAACACTTGGCCTGAACACTTACTTGTGATATATGTCTTTATAGGTACAGCAGGAATTATATATGGTGTTTCACCTTCAACTTAATAATGTGTTTCTAAATTCCATTTTAAAAAGTTGTGCTAACTTGAGAGAAAGGAATACAATCTTCTCTTACATATCATTTTTTCTGAGCAATTTTTTTTTTTTCTTGAAAATATTCAGGCAAGCAGAGTTTTACAGTAGGTATGTGAAATACTGCTTGCTATACAAGGGTGGGGGAACTTCTCCCACAGAGACAATTAAATGAGCCAGACAAGAATCTGGCTGTCATCTTTACAGATAGGACAACATATAAACTCTCACATTTAATTGGTGCGAATGTGACAAGAGAAAACTGAACATAAGGTCTCTAGACAGCAAATAAATCTGGCTTGTGTCTTTCTCCCTCAATCAAAGACAGAAACTGATTATTTTTATATCTTGGGTTCATGTACAATTTTTTTCTGTGTGCAAAAGAGGGCAGGAAAGAAAGGTCTTGACTGGGCAAAAATGCCATAAACTTGCTTGTATTCCTCTAATGCCTAAAATATTCTCCAATCCAAAATCCTTCTGAATGGATTAAAACTGCTGTGATTTTTGTTTGATTTTTAAAATCTCCTCCTCTTTATTAATTATAGATCAGACAAGCCAGAAATTTATCATTCTACAGACATTTCATTATTCATTTTTTCTCTTGTGTTAGGCACTGTACACCTCTAAGATAATATATGGTCTCTAAAGGAGCATAACATACACAGGATAAAGGGGAAATGAACGCACATACCCAAAGAACAACTTGCCCAAGGTCAAGGAGTGGTTGTTACTGATGGAAGAAGAATTAAATCCCAGCAGCCCGGCATTCCAGGCCAGAACCAGGACACTGAATGTATCACCTCTTTGTCTGATAAAAGTATGATAAAATTTAAGGAAGCTTGGGAGCAGGAGAAATGCTGAATTTTTGTTTGTTTCCATGATTTTGTCTCTCAGTCTTTTTCAAGCAGCTCATACAAATCACGTTCATGACTAAGAAATGCCTGCTAGGTCAGTTTCTGTTGATTCACAGTCTGTCTGCTCCTATGATACCCCATGAGAGTGCGCCATATTCCTTTTATGTAGACTAGCTTATATGGGGTATCTTCCATGGACACCAAAAGATCTGCTTCTTTCAGCAAGTGTGACCTCTTCAGTAGTCAATGTAGAGTGGGGTAAGGGATAGAAATCTTGGGGTCACCAACACCATCACTGGAAATAAAATAAATCGTCTGTGGAAGTAATACTTTAAGCAATGCATCAGGTAATACTCTATATAACACTCTAATAAAGCTATCTTCAATAGGTTTGGCATTTTCTTTCTCAGCTTAATACACACCAGCTGAAACCTTCGGGCTAAGAGTCTTTGAAGTTTAGTGGTAATGTAGAAAAGTAAGCAAACCATTTTCAGTTCTTCATTTTGAACTTGTTCTACTAGGTATAGATTTTAGTGTCCTTCAATTCAGATTTCTCATTTCTTCTCATGGGATGAAGTGCCAATAAAAGCAAATGGAAATGGAGGAAATGGAAAAAGGTACTTTGGTGAGGATGATGTTAAATCTGTTCAGGATGATGTTAAATTTTGCTAGCAAAATTACTTTTGAATGCACCTAGATTTCTGGATAGCTGTATTTTAAATATTTCAAAATAAATAAAGGTCAATAATTCATAAGGAATAGAAGCAATTTCTGTTAATCTTCTATTAATTATTTAGGCATGCAACCTTCATTTAAAGTGTTTCCAACAATCCTTTCTGTGAGCTAAACAGTACATTTGAAAAATGAGCCTTGAACAAACACAGTAATTTTCATAATATTCTTTTATTCTACATGAACTCCTAATTCTTGTGATGAATGGGAAGTTTTGTAGTGTTAAAAATCATCATGTGAGGTAATAACTGAGAATACATGCTAATATTTTCCTATTCAATATTCATATCTGCAGCAACCATTCCATAAACTACAAAAACTAGAAGGCAGAACTTAGTTCAAACTAGTAAATGAGCAAACAGAAATACTGCTTTTCAGAAATCTTTGACTTAACTATTTCACCACTGAAAAGAATTTCAAGCTAAATACTAGTCATATATTTTAGTAAGAACACCTTAACTTATGTTTTCTTCGCTGTCCAGTTAGCATAGAGGTCAGCTGATATTATAATTTCTGTAGCCTTGCAATTCTACTTCAGTTGCTCAGCTCCTGGATAACCATGCAGTAACAGATGGAAAAATTGTCTCTTGCTGTGGATGGACTGCAAAATTTAGCTCTTGTATTCTCCTGGATGCTGGATGTTCTTGCATGTCTAGGTGCTATGGAACGGAACTCTTATGGAATACTGACACATACTTAAAATTTGTCTATCCTTGGAAATGGCAAAAAAAAATAATTGGAATTTTTACTCACACACTCTCATGCCTTTAAATCAACTCCTCTTACCACATCTGCAGTCTCCTGCAAGAGTAAAATTGCCAGTATGTTGTGGTTTGAACACGGCCGGCGGTCAAACACCACACACCCAGTAACTCACCCTCCCCCCACCCAGTGAACTGAAGGGACACAAGGAAACTCATAGATTGAGGTAAAAAAAAAAACAAAAAAACAAAAAACAAAACAAAACAAACAAACAAACAAAAAAACCCCCCCAAAAAAACCCACCACAGTTTAGTGATTGTAATAAAACAAAACAATAAAAATAAGTACAAATGAGTAAAGCACAATGCAATTTCTCACCACCCACCAACCGATATCCAGCCCACTCCTGGCCAGCAATCCCGACAGAATGAAGATCCCACCATCACAAAACCCAGAAGCAAGAGAGAACCCACCTCCTTTATATACTGAGCATAATGTCACGTCATATGGAATACTCCAATGGCCAATCTGGACCCAGCAATCCGGTTGTGCCCCCTTCTAGCTCAAGAAAAATTAACTCTATCCCATCTGAAACCAGGACACAGTAAAACATAAACACAGGATGTTCAGAATAAATGACAAACAAAAAATAAACAAAAATGTTCAGATCTTTCTCAGCAGGAGGCTGTCTGAAACTAGACGTTTGGCCTAAGTTTCCTAGAATAGAAGAAAAAAGGTAAAGGAAGAAAATGAGGTAAAAAGTAGAACAAGCAAGCAAACTAACAAAGAGCGCTTCAATCCAGTGCTATCAGAGAGCCTGACAGATGGAAAAGAATAGGCTGGTATGACTTATATACAATATTTTTCCATGGATAAGGTATTCTGTGGCAGTATGTGCATTATCAATAGGCAGAAAAGTATCTAAAATCCATATTATCTCCACAGGGAATATAGTTATGAAGTCTCACACTATAAAAGTACTTTGGCTTTTCAAGAACTTGTGTTAGCATTTACCATTTCTGTGAGTCTTCAGCTTGCTTAGTTGTTGTTTGCACATGTACTTGATAATAAGTGATGACTCTGCCAGTATAAATTAATAAGGTTTTACTGTATTTTACTGCTTTTTCTTCCACACTAAGTTTCTATTTTAACTATGATTCAGTTTTAGTTACTTTTTTTAGTATCTTTATATTGGTTCTTAGAACACTTTATTAAATAAAAAAAAAGTCAGAGTAAGATAAAGTACGGACAGCTGAAAAATCCTAATGGATGGCTTGGCCTTGATATTCTGCTAAGCTCAACCTCTACTAAAGCTACAGGTTTTGCATTAAAAACAGTGAAGAATGCTTTGCAGTCCAAGAAATGAAATTGTAACGAGGGTATCTCATAGCTGACATACTGTTTCAGCAAGATAAAATAGGTATAAAGCAAAAATAAAGCAAAAGCATTCCAAGAGGAAAAATATGGCTTTTTATTTTATTCCATCTTTCCATGCTCCATTAAAAGGTAGAATTGACATGCACTTCAACAATTATATTTTAGAAAATTAAATTTACTTCAATAAAATTAACCTCTAAAAAGAAAAAACAGTTAGAAGCGACAGATACTTGTTTTATTGCAATACTTTTATATGGTCACTGTTTGTATAATATCAGCTTTTCAATAAGGATTCTGTGTTACAAGAAAAAAACTGGAGGATGAAAATGTGGTAATGTATTTTTGCAGGATGGTAGGTCATTAAACTAGTCTGTCCTAGAAGCTAACCTCCCAGCACCATTAGTGCACTATTTCCAGTTTATGTCGTTTTGTAAGGTGGACCTCACTGAAACATAAATTTCTTATTCAGTGGGACTCAAATACAGCCATGGAGAATGGTTTTGAAGACAGATTAAATCTCAGAACAAGAACTGTCAAAAACCTGAAGAACCAGGTACTCTGGATGTTAGACGACATGTAGATTCCAGCTCATGACACAAAATGTAAATTTCAGCCTATTTCTCACATCCAAAACACACTCTATTGCTTTGTAATGTCTCAAGTCACGAAAGAGCTGTATTCACAACATCTCAGAAATATCTGGTCTCGCTTATACAAGCATAGAAATGAATTAGAGAGTAAAATGATATTTATTCTGCAATGCCAATGACTCTTGTGCAAACACAAGACACCAGAAACAAGAAATAAAATTTTTACTCGGATATTATGAGTATGAACAGTTGGCTACCTGTCAAGCTGTATGAGCCTTTACATGTTATTATTTATGCTGGCCCATCATGCTGTAGGTGCCCTATGGAGACAGGAGGAACCTCATTAGAAATTGTCATATCTTGGTACCTAATTTGTCTACAGTTATCACTTACCACTCAAGAATCTAGGCCTAAGAATCTGAAATCTGTTTTGAAATGGAACTGACATTTTTCAAGAAGAATCAATGATCTGAGACTTCAAAATACCACAAATTCAGACTAGCTTTTTACAATACCTACAATTTTTTGAAAATCCTACCTGAGCCATCTGCCTGTGTATAGAAAGTGAGAAATGTTTTCCAGTACTGCTGGAAAGTATAGAACATTAAATAATTATATTCTCCCAATAGTGCAGTTAATATTTTCTGTTTACTCAACATAGGAGCTGCTCTAGTACTTCTCACTTAAGTCACGGGCAAGATTTCTGTGACTGAATATATATGCAAAACAAAATAGTGGGAAGCAAAGATCAGGAAAGTGCCATGGTTTCTTTTTTCTTAAAGAAACAACTTCTTTAAGTATTTTGAAATGTTGTCAAACTGGTATTTTGATAGCTGATTCATCCACTGACTCCTGGCTTTAACACTTATTCCACCACCAAAGGCTGAAAATTCCTCATTAACACTACTACGACAGATCATCATAACACATGGTACCACTAAACAATTAAGGACTCATTCAAAGGCTCTTATTTATAATTTATTTCATTAAAATCAAAGTTTCCTTTCAGATTATGCAAAACAGTAATTTTCACTGATGTTCTATTTTGGAAAGTAAAAAATATGTGCAACCATCACACAACTGAGAACACTTACAATAAGCAGAAATATAAATATAAAGAAGCATTAACAGCAGAAAACGCAATGTATAATAAATAGAGCTTGTAAGTATTAATGAGTCAATCTTGCTATAAATTAGTGACTAAGTGTATTACTGAATAAAATGGATATTTCTTCTGTAACTCAAATACTTTATGTGCAAACAAATTATGTCAAGAAATCTAATCTTTATTCAAATCAAGCTGAAGTCTGGTCTTACTCTTAAGTTCAAATATTTTACCAAAACTATCAGTTTTCTGCTTTTGAGGTTTATTGTTCCTACAGTTGACAAATAATTGCTACTAAACATAAGATCTATGTGCAGGGTGAGAAGGGACTGTGTCTTTATGTTCAGTATCCCATATCTCCTTCTCAAAGAGGACTTTTAAAGGCTTTTAAGAAAGCAATGTTTCATAAAGTGAGAGTGTGAACATATTCTTTCTATTGGGTAGTGTTTATGGGGACTGGTAGAAAAAGCGGGACATAAGGAAGTATGCATGTTTCATAGTTAAGTAAAGAAATTAAGGTTATATAGTGCAATTGATTTTATGGAAATTTAGGTTTATCTACAATGGAGACATCTTCATTTAAACATGCTGTCCAAATGTGCTTATAATCAATAGAGAGAAAAGCTCTTGTAAGCATGTTTCATCTGACCCGTTCTAGACATTAACCTTTGGGTAAAAAAAAATTTTCTCTAGAAATGTCTGCTTTACTCCCCAACTACAAAGAGAAGCTGAATAAAGAGGTCAGATGTAGTCATATAGTTTTCAGTCATGTAGATAAAAGAATTCACCCAAAGTTTTGGGTGTGATGAAAGAGGGAGTTCTGGGTATGAGAAGAGGGAAGGTAGAAACATGTCAAGAGCACAAAGATAGAGAGAGAGGGGAGTTATTTTAGTTACTATATAACAGATGTGTGGCACAAACCTGTGGGAGACACATGATCAGTCGTCTTGTCTTGCTGCTAGTAGCTGTACTGCTCTTGGGACCGAGTTACAGCCTTCCCATGGTGGTGCAACCTCCTGTGTAGGTGCCAAAACTGCTTCAAGGATCTCTAGCATAATAATTCACAGAGGGACACAGGGAGATATCACAGTGGGTACCTCACATGTGCAGCTGGTTTCTGGCACTAACTTTTGGACCGAGTAAAGAAAGATCTGGAACAAGATCTTTGACAAGTTAAAACTGAGCTGTTATTTTCTTGAAGGTTAAATCCACTTGCAGCGTGCACAATCCATCTTTTTGCTAGTATTTGTTAAGCAAGTACTAGCTGCACCACAAGACCCTGAGCCAGTATTAGAATGGATTTATCAGCAGGGGGTTGTTACAGGATTGTAGCAGCAGGGAAAAAAAAATCTTGTGATGACATTCAGCTTACTACTGAATCAGAGGTAAAAAAAACCAAACCTCTTTTGAGAAATACCTTTTCAGAGAAAGTCGTCTGGAGGAAAATTTCTTCTGGGAAATGCATCTCAAGACATCCTTGTCAAAAAATGTTTGGGGGATAAAGCAATGCAAAGCAAAAATGGTTTCTTAAATAAATCTAAGCACAACAGACATACTGAAAAATAATTTAAGGTTAATAGCCCCTAAGAATATATGTCCATATTAAGCCCAAAAGCTGGGCAAACTGATGAACTATTGAGTGACATTATGCATCAAAACTCAATCTGTATGATAGGTCAGCTCATGTGAGTTACACATCCAGTCACATGAACTTCATTTTCATGTTTTATTTTTCATCTCTTAAGTGCATATTTCCCACTTGAAATTTGTTTTCTGGAAACACTGCTTATAATATGCTGTTTTCACAATAAAGTACTAATAATTATGTTTGATGAAATATCTTTAGAATTAAACACTAAATTGTAAGGGAAAAAAATCCATCGTTTTTATGTAAATACAGTTTTTGCAAAGACTCATATATATGTCAGGAATTATACTGAAACAATGGCCATATAGAAAACAGAGTATATCAGGTTTTCTTTAAAAAATCAGAAAATTTTGTTCGGAAAAATATAGTTTTAAGTTTTGCATAAACTACTGAGGCTGTAGTTTTCCCTTTCGGAAAGAATTCTTGAGAGTCCACAACAACACTTGTTTGAATCTGATTTATTTTGAATGCCTGATCATGTAATAGAATATTAATCAAAAAGAAAAGCCATAAACCTAAAAACCTACCAATTAAGTATCAAGTTATTAGCAAAATTTTGGCAGAATGCCTAACCTACATGACAACCTTGCAGACACCAGTGTCAATAAATATATTTGAGTTTTAATGACTGGTACTCACTCAGCAAATGGCTATGTCTATGGATGATATAAAGCATTTATATACAGTTGCATGGTAACCCATACAGGCTGTTGTATCTCATTTTACATTATTGCTTCTAAACAATGATCTTTAAAAATCACTAACAAAAAAACTCTTGATAATTTTGTTGTTATGAATAACGTTATTGTAAATTTGTTTACCATGCGTATACAATTTATTATAGCCTTGCAGTGATATTGAACTTTTTATTGGGAAGAAACCAGTAAAATAAAATAATATATATAAATTTTCCTATATTTCAAAGGGACACCAGACAATGACAAGTATTATTTACCACTCCTATTGTGTCTAGGAGCTTTAGACAAATAGCCTGTTGTGCTAAGCATTGTATAAAGACATAAAAAAATACAGCTTCCGTCCCAAGGAATTGATAACATCAATAATATATAATATTAAAACATTAAATTGGAAACAGAAAAAAGAAATATATGGGATTCATAAAAAACTTATTACACAGATCATCGAATTATTGTAGGTATGTCTACTGGCAAACAGGCAAATTTTCATAGATTATATTGTCATTATGCACTCAAGTAGTAACAAGGAGTCATGGAGACATCAGATTAACAGACAAATAAAGTCTTCTAACAGTCAAATTGCTCATTAAAAATATATTATGATTGAATTGCACCACACTTGCATTCAAAAGCCTGCAGAAGAGCAACAATATTTACTTTTATCTGACTCTTTCACTGTAAGTAAAATTGCATAATTTCTACATAGTTAGTGATGCTGGATATTAATTCATTTCCATAACTTAGAACTTTTACCTCTAGGCCTTCTCCCCTAAATTCATTTGAGAAGTAGTGATAATTCTATCATCTTAATCACCTTTTTTTTTCTGCAGACAAATTATATTTTAATTTTTTAATCTATCAGCCTTCTCCCCTGAAAAAATGTTTGTATATCTTTGCCAAAGCAACCTGAAAAGCCAGACACTAGCGGAACTGATGTAAAAATGAAAACTCAGTTTTCAGAAATAACTAAAAATACTAGACTTTGTTTCATTTGTCTTGCAATTGATACATTTTCAGCCCATAAAGTAATTCATTCCGTCCTCTGGTATCTCTGACAGTTTTATTGAGAAAAATGTCAATTAGTGAAAGACGGGGCTTCCACAGGAAAAAAATGTTCACTGATGATTTGATAACTTTTAATCAAGAAGTAGTTCTTAATAAAAAAAAAATCATCACTGAAGCTACTTCTTTGCAAGGAAAAAAGGTCTAAAAAGGACCTCTGGTTTTGGAAAACCAAAAAATAATTAACCAGAATGTTGATAACAGTTTCAAAAACTTTTGGTACTTCTATGCCAGCATAAATATTTTAGGTAAAAAAAAGGAAAACAAGATTTAACACTATTCTACCTTTATGGATGCATTTGTACTTGCATGTCCTACTACATGCAAGTAGCAGCACCAGAGGACTGGCCAACGTGTACCTAACAACTTGTCCTAACTATAGCCTCAACAATTCATGGGAATGTAGGTAGTCTTGAGGTGGCTCCAGGGACATCAGTGTGTTTATGGGGGGAGAGGAGATGGAAAGCAATGATTGATGGAAGCCCTAACTCCACCAGTATGGATGACATAGCTCACAGCATCTAGCCCGTTTTGTCAGTGTCCATTTCATACACCCTTTCAGAGACATATGGAGGCCAGCATCAAATGTTGGGCTGGTATCAGATACTTCTACAAAGTCAGAGTGTGTGTGTGTTTAATCATGCTAAACTCAGATGCCTCTTTTGGTTTGGTGGTTACACTGTCCCTAACTGTGGGTGGCCTTCATCTGACAGTATAAAAATTGAGAGATGAAAGGGAGACATGAGGTTTTCCTTTTATCCTTGTCCCATCCTAAGGAGGATGAGACAAAACAAAGCTGCCTCCTCTCTCGTATTCCAGCTAGGATATATAGCCTTATGTCTTCATCTCCTGATTTTTAGCTTACAAAAGGAATAATAGACCCTGGCTTTTGTAAAGCTGTTTTAGGCTTATTGTAAATAACCTGTGCAGTGCAAAGACCAGTAGATTGAAGTTCAGCCCTGCTATGCTCAGCCTTGTGCTATCCTTGCTCTTGGGATTTCTGAGGAGCTGAGGATCATCGAGTGACATCACAAGACCTCTGCATCAATAGTAGATTGCCAGAGTCCAAACACCTCCCAATCATCCATCTGTCATTTTCTGCTTAAGAAATCTAAGGACTTTCTACAACAGCATGCAGTGATAGGACAATGGGTAATGGCTTTAAACTGAAAGAGAGTAGATTTAGATTAGATGTAAGGAAGAAATTTTTCACTGTGAGGATTGTGAGATGCTGGAACAGGTTGCCCAGAGAAGTTGTGGATGCCCCCTCCCTGGAAGTGTTCAAGGCCAGGTTGGATGGCTGTGGTGGTTTAGTCCCTGCCGGGGTCTGAGACCACACGGCTGCTGCCCGCCCCCCCCACAAAGGGAGTGAAATACAAAGCCCCAGGGCTGAGATAAGGAGAGGTTTAATACAACAGTGCAACAGCAACACAACAAACAACAACAATAACAATAACAATAATAACAATGAACAGAGCAAAATATGGACCGATACAGCAGTGAGAGCAACGGCTGCACAAATGCACGTGCTCACCAATTCTTCCCGCACTTGGGCGCCAGGACGTGATGTCAGCATGATATATGAATAACCCGGCTAGAGCTTCCCCCCCACTGCTGGGGAAACTTAACCCTATCCGAGCTAAACCAGGACAACGGGGCTTTCAGCAACCTGGTCTAGTGGAAGGTATCCCTGCCCATGGCAGACGGGTTGGAACTAAATGATCTTTAAGGTCCCTTCCAACCCAAACCACTCTATGATCCTATGATATACCAAAAAATAACAGTTGCTATATCATTTCTGTTATGTGGAAGGATATTTTAGATGTAAGAGCAATTTTCCCTGTATTCTGGTGATTTTTTTACTCAAACAAAGAATAGACAAAAAGGACAAAAATAATCAGTTCTCGACATGGAAGCAATAAATACTTCAAATTATTTCCACATTAGTTATTTCCTGGCTTTAGTTATTCTTTCCACTTATTGTGTGTTTTGCAAATGTTTGAAAAAAAAGTTTGATAAGATTGGAGACCTAGTCCCCTGAAATAGTCTATAGCCCAAGAAACAGCAGTACTTTTGAATATATGCATGAACACACCTATGTGCATATACATATATTTAAATAGTTTTAAAGTATGTTACACATTTCATCTGGGGCAAGTCCTGCATAAACTAGAAATTTCCTCTGCAATACCAGTCAAGTAAAGTTCTTAAAAAAGACCATCTAACACACAGAATATCTGCCATAACAACCACAAAGAGTGCTTCTCAGGTTGAGAGAAAAGGTTATGGATATGAGAATGAACAAACGTGCTGAAATTATTGTAATTTGCATTTATGATGTGAAAGCCTCCAGTACAGATTAAAATCGGAACCCCTACTAACAGTCACTTTCATAAAGCAGCTTGTGGTATCAGGAAAATGTCTTCTCCTCTGATCCCTAGCTATTGAAAGAATATGCAGAATACACAGAGCTCAGGATTCAGTGTCAATTAGAGAGCAACTCTACAGTTTACCCCTGTAGTAGATGTCAGGCAATGAAAGGTTACCAGCTGGCTTTGGAAGAAAAGAGAATAATGTGCTAATAGGGAAATGTGTCTGCTGTTTAGTCTTTTTCTATATTTAATGAGATTATTGTAATGTGGTTGCTATCTCAGGCTCTTAAGAGCACAGAATACCTAAGGAATATCTTCTTCCCAGAAGCTTTTCTTTTCACAGAGGAGGAAATCCTGACTCTCCATAAAACACCATGTACCCTCTAAACAATAACACAATTGCCTTGGAGTTTCAGTGTTATCTGATAAAAGTCTTTAGAATTTTATATTCTGCAGTGGTGTAATATCACCTTTATATTGTTCTGGAAAAACACCACCCTGAAATGAGAGAGAAGAAAAGGAACTCAACTAAGAAAACTTTGAAGTTTTATAGCTTCAAAGGACTGATTAAAAATGTGAAGCATGCCATTTTTTTTGTTTATTTCTTAAATATGTAGAAATTAGAGATGACCTCTTTAAATCACACAGTTTTTATTTAATTCATTCTTGGATCTGTTCTCTGCCTTAAATTATTTCATGATCCCTAATGTACTTGTGATGTACACATGGCCATGATAAACCCTAGTTAAAGGCTAACAGCTGAAGCACATTAGATGAACATCCTTGGAATTCAAACACTGATACTTGTAAAATCAGAAATTAAATCCTATTCAAAACAACCACAAGTGGATGATCTTGCATTTTTCAACCTGCAAAACCCAAAGGCTCGCCTTGCTCTTAGTCCCTTTACTGAGATCATTATCTAATGGCCTGAAATTGCTTTTTCTATAGTCAGTCTGGTTCAAGTAGTTATAAAATTCTAACTCTGCTAACACTGCACAAAATTGAAAAAGGCTGGCCCATAAAGAAGCAAACTTCAATTAAATCCCAAGAGTGAAGCCAGTGTGTTCAGAAGTTTGGAGGCCACTGTAGGAAGGTATATACTATCTTGCAAGAATAAACCCTAGACAAGAATCTGCTTTCAACTGATAATGCCATGAATGAGAAAGGAATATAGCTCTTAGATAATAAATAATATGTATCTTAATACCTATCTTCTTAATAAACATTAATTCCTAAAAGACATTGCTAAAGTTCTGAATATCCCACCTACCTAAATAAATCATCCATTTTTCTCACTATAAATTGCTCATCTGTACAGTTGCATAAAGTTTAGTTTGCAATAATTAGGTTTTTTGTGAACCACAATTTATTACAACTGATTTTAGTAGGGGAGGCTTCTGAATGTTGGTAAATTAAGGATTGTTTATGTTGAAGCATAAAATATCTCTCCACTTGAACACAAAATCAGAATAAAGCATCAAATAATCTAGCTTTGTATTACATATCATCTGCTGATATATGGAAAATTATGAAAAAAATAATGCAACCTTCAGTCTTCTTTTTTCTGAAGTTCCAGACGTAGTAAGAAGAAGTAAAAAGAACACTTGCTTCTTAAAGAAGTTTACACATCCTCACATATCACATTTACAAAATAAAAAGTCAGCAAATGTACCTACTGCCAGCAGTGTGTCAACACTTTACAATTGGACAGTTGCTGAGTAGATACTTTTCATAACTTGAAGATAGGTTGAAATGGTTGCTCTGTGAAATTACTCAGTCATAAAAATAAATAGTTGAAATTTCTTGTGGCCTCAAAACTTAGTGAAAGAAGGTGGCTTGAATTATTAAAGGATATTTTAGGATGCCTTGCATGTATTATCTTTTTGTCAGTACTGTGTAAATTTTTTTCACAAACGTTTTTAATGGAAAGCATTACAACAATTTATTTATCTTTTTGTCTACTTTCCATGTAATATGTTGGGATATTATTTTGTCCAGGTTTTCTTGTTCAAGTGCCCAAAAATGAAGCATTTTATGTTTCATCTAAGAATAGATTTTGGTTGTACTTGGAAAAGTTCTGAAAGAGCTGCAGTTTAGTAACGTAATTACCTGTGATCTGGTCTCTCCAGTTGGATTTCAATTTCTATGGTGCCAATCAGTTAGTAGTTTTCATGAGTTATCACTTCTTTTTCAAAGCACAAGTTTTGACACATTATGGGAGACAAAGTGCAACCACAATGACCAGCCTTGAGTCCATCAGCTACCAAAAACATCATTAAAAAAAACTCCCAAAAAAACAACAACCAAAAAAAAAAAAAACACAAAAAAACAAAAAAACCCAACCAAACAAAAAAACCCCCCAGATTTTAGTTTAGCAAATTTGTGTGGTTTTGTTTGCTTGTATTCAACAAGTTGCAAAGTTCTGTAAGAAAAAGAAAACAAGAAAGATACAGTATATTTTCACTGCTAAATTCAGTGGTGATCAGAATTCGTAGCCATATGGCATTACAATTTTTTATGTTTTAGTTCTTGAAGAAATGCCAGCACGGTCAGGTTTATTTTTTAATCTTGCAACAGGAGGTTTGCCCAACATTTTGAAATTTTGCTGAGTTCATCTATCTCATTGCTTGATCAGTCTTCTACAGTTTGCTTGTTGTAACGTGTGTTTCTGTAAAACAAAGAATCCCACTTTGAGTTACATTTTGTTGGTAGTTTATAAATTTAATAGATACATCTTTTATAATACAGGCATCTAAAATACATTAACATAACTTTATTGAGGTTTCCTAGATTTGCTGAAATCAGTGGAGAGATATTAATTTACTCCACCTTCAGTTCCAGTCTGATAGCATACAACTACTAATCCCCACCACTCATGTCCTCTGATCTGTAAAAGTAAATGTTCATCTTTCTTCTCAAACCCTCCTAATATTTTTCAATAACAGCATAACCTTTTATTTGGACTAGAAATGTTGTTTCTTTCCCAGATAAGAAATGCAGCTATTTACATTAGAAGCTAGTGAATGAAAATAATTTCCTGATGCTGGAATCCAATACAATAGCGTTGCTCAAAATCAGAGCTCTTCCTGGGCTGTAGGATCACTGTAGATTTTTGTATGTAAGCAGTTCTGACTTGTTTCCCTTTTGAAATGGAACCCTTGAAAGCTACAGCTGCAACTATGAAAATGCATGAGGAGTTTAGAGTCTTTGTGAAATTTCATTCATCTCCTTTTGACAAGACGACAAGTTGTTTGTGAGACCTACATCAGATGCTTACTTTTATGCTATGCATTCCCATGGTAATAAGTTTCTCATTTTACTTCAAGGTTTAGGTTTTTCTTTCCTTTTACAGTCATCTTGAAGTTTCAACAGAAGGAAAAGGTTCCTGTGAATACTCTACTCACTGAAATTTGAAATACAAAAATATGGACTTTTGGGAACAGCTTGCCTTTTCCTCTAGGGGTGGGACAGCAGAACAGTTACAGATAGTGAGTTATAGTTTCAGTGGTAGAATTAAGATACTGTTGACATGAAAATTAAGGTAATTCCCTGAAGTCTTCCACCACAGTCTCACAGGGGAAGCCAGAAAGGAATAAAAATTACAGTTCCTATACAGAGAGAAAGTATTAGGTGAATATGCACTGTTCTATCCTACAATCTAGAGATCCCAGCAGCCTGCAGTCCCTCAAAGACTTATAAAAGTGGTACAAGCTACAAAATATTTTCATGCCTGCTTCTTCAAACCTAAAACTCCTGACAATCCCACTGCTTGAGCCACACGCCTATCTCTTAAGGCCTAGCACAAAACAGCACAAGTAACACTGACAAAGCATAACAAAACACAGAAGACAAAAAAACCAAAGCAATCACAGACACTGGATAATTATGAAATCGATAAGCAATTCCGTAAGTCTCGGAAAATACTCAGACAATCTTCCAGAATAAAAGCCAAGATTTCGATAGATTCATATCTTTTATAAAAACAGGTAGTGAGTCAGATCAAATTGGGCAATCTGATAAAGTAATGTTAATTGTCTTCACTGTACATGAAGATTATTGACTGACATCATAAAGTAAAAAAATAGTAGAGACAATTGAAAAAAAGCAGCCAGGAAATAAAAAGACATAGACACAATAATGACATTTGTTGGTCAGAACTCATAGGAATATAATCCTACACTTAAAGATCTGCAAAGAAAGCCAGTTAAGTTCAAATCCTTCTTCATCTTTACTTTTTTTGTGTTCTTTAACAAAATGCCTCTAATTTCTCTGTTCCTCCTCTGTAAATCAGAGCTAAGAGCTTCTAGAGTTGCTCGTATACTATGCCCGTATTTAAAGGGTAAATTGAGGAAGTTCTTTTTCTTAAAGACATTCAATAAAGTGCCCTGGCAGGTTAGTCTTGCCTCTTGAAAAGAATGCCTAAGGGCTTTGTTTCCTTATTCCAAAAATATTAGAAATGCGTATCCATTCTCCAGGAACACTTAATTTTTCTTGTGAATATGTTGTCAACTGTTCACAGACAGATGTTTTGATTTCTTTCTGCATCGTACATACAACTGTTTTCTGTGCTAGAGATCTTGGCCTTGTCATATCAAAGTATGACAGACTAGGAGCCATCCAGACGATATGAAGGCTGTGGAAGCTTTAATTTCTTTTGAGTGCACTGTGAAACTACCATGAAATCTCCTATTCAAGCCAGCTGTGAAGCTTCCAGAGGTTTCCTCTACATCAAGTGCTGGGTTAAGATTAAACTAGGCAAAATGCCTGAAGAGATACTGAATAGGTTTGATACAAATTACACTGTCCTGCTGGTTTGAAAGTACACATTACTAGAATCATTAACC
The DNA here is from genome assembly GCF_031877795.1 of Strix aluco. Taxonomy (NCBI): domain Eukaryota; kingdom Metazoa; phylum Chordata; class Aves; order Strigiformes; family Strigidae; genus Strix; species Strix aluco. The sequence continues at coordinate 49,229,432 of NC_133931.1, forward strand.
ATAATCATCCTCAATTACAAGCACTGTAAGCACACATGCAGCAGACCAATAAATGAAGCCATTGTTTGCATGCAATGCCCATAATTTACAAAGACATGGCTACCACATCGTTTGACACAAAGCTGCAATCTCCAACAGAATATTTCAAATTATTTTTAATTTCTGAAATTGATTCATCTTTTATGCCTCTTTTTCTCCTAATTCCTACTAAGATAGACAGTCTTGTTTTGTCTCATCATTTTAGTTCATGTGAAAAATGTATTTTAGTTTGGAGAGGGCTCAGGGTGCTCTTTATGAGTTCCTGCAAGCAGCTAGCAGGGCTCACCACTCCAGAAGTTTTCTCCGAGAGACTCTTTCATTAAGTAACATTGTTGACATGTTTCCACAGTCAAAACAATAACTGGAAAAGTTACAGACCATAACAACTGAATGAAGGATCTTACTATAGACTTGTAATCCTTTTTGGATCACCTCCTATGGTATTACAGTTTTCTTACCAGTACTGCATGTGTGCAGTGCTTGCAGCATGTACAGCTTATGTCCAGATGGAGAACAGAGTTAGAGTAGGTTTTAATAATGTATAATCTATTACATGGTAGCAGTAAGTAATACTATAGTGGGTGCTATTACAGTAATCTTTAAATTGTCTCCTACTACATTCTCTAATGAAATGACAGTTTTGAGAAAACAACTTGTTATGGTAATGGGAGATATTAAAAAACCCTCCTGATTTCACTGGGGCATGTAAATATATCTTTTGTACTTGAGTATCTTTTATATTTCCTTCTTTAAGTGATAGAGGACCCAATGGGAGACATGCTATGTTGGACCTTGTTCTCACCAACAAGGAGGGGCTGGTGGGGTATGTGAAGCTCAAGGGCAGCCTTGGCTGCAGCGACCATGAAGTGGTGGAGCTCAAGATCTTCAGGGCAGCGAGGAGGGAGAGCAGATAGCTTACTACCCTGCATTTCAGAAGAACAGACTTTGGCCTCTTCAGGGATCTACTTGGTAGAATAGCATGGGATAAACCCTTGGAGGGAAGAGGGACCCAAGAAAGCTGGTTAATATTCAAGGATTATTTCCTCCAAGCTCAGGAGTGATGATACATCCTGACAAAGTGGAAGTCAGACAAAAACACCAGGAGGCCTGCATGGATGAACAAGGAGCTCCTGGACAAAGTCAAACACAAAAAAGGAAGCCTACAGAAGGTGGAAGCAAGGACAGGTAGCCTGGGAGGAATACAGAGAAACTTCCCGAGCAGCCAGGGATCAGGTTAAGAATGCCAAAGCCCTGATAGAATTAAATCTGGCCAGGGACATCAAGGGCAACAAGAAAAGCTTCTATAGGTATGTCGGTGATAAAAGGAGTACTAGGGAAAATGTGTGCCCTTTCCAGAAGGAAATTGGAGACCTAGTTACCCAAGATATGGAGAAGGTTGAGGTACTCAATGACTTTTTTGCCTCAGTCTTCACTGGCAAGGGCTCCAGCCACACTGCCCAAGACGCAGAAGGCAAAGGCAGGGACTGGGAGAATGAAGGATCACCCACCATAGGAGATCAGGTTCAAGACCATCTAAGGAACCTGAAGTGCACAAGTCCATGGGACCTGACGAAATGCACCTACAGGTCCTGAGGGAACTGGCGGGTGAATTGGCTAAGTCATTATCTATCATATTTGAGAAGTTGTGACAGTCTGCTGAAGTTCCCACTGACTGGATAAGGGGAAGTATAACCCCATCCTCCTGGAAACTATGCTAGGACACATGGAAAATAAGGAGGTGATTGGTGGCAGCCAACATGGCTTCACCAAGGGCAAATCGTGCCTGACAAATTTGGTCACCTTCTACTAGGGGGTTACTGCATTGGTGGATAAGAGAAAAGCAACAGGTGTCATCTACCTGGACTCATGCAAATCATTTGACACTGTCCCATACGACATCTTTGTCTCTAAATTTGGATTTGACAGATGGGCCCCTTGGTGGATAAGGAATTGGCTGGGTGGTTGCACTCAAAGAGTTATGACCAATGGCTCCATGTCCAAGTGGAGACCAGTGACAAGTGGCTTTCCTCAGGGGTTGGTATTGGGACCGATGTTGTTTAACATCTTTGTTGGAAACATGAACAGTGGGATTGAGTGCACCCTCAGCAAGTTTGTTGATGACACCAAGCTGTGTGGTGTGGTCGATATGCTGGAGGGAAGGGATGTCATCCAGAGGGACCTGAACAGGCTTGAGAGATGGGCCCATGCAAACCTCATGAAGTTCAACAAGGCCAAGTGCAACAAGGTCCTGCATATGGGTCAGGGCAATCCCAAGCACAAATACAGGCTGGATGATGAGTGGATTGAGAGCAGCCCTGCGGAGAAGGACTTTGGGTGTTAGTGGATGCACAGTGCTGACAACATGAGTCAGCAATGTGCGCTCGCAGCCCAGAAAGCCAACCGTATTCTGGGCTGCATCAAGAGAAGTGTGACCAGCAGGTCAAGGGAGAGGATTCTCCCGTTCTGCTCCACTCTCATGAGACCCCACCTGGAGTACTGTGTCCAGCTCTGGGGCCCCCAACATAGAAGGACATGGACCTACTCAAGTAGGTCCAGAGGAGGACCACAAAGATGATCAGGGGGCTGGAGCACCTTCCCTGTGATGACAGGCTGAGAGACTTCAGCTTGTTTAACCTGGAGAAGAAAAGGCTCCGAGGAGACTTTTTAATGGCCTTCCAGTACTTAAAGGGGGCCTACAGGAAAGATGGGGAGGGACTCTTTATCAGGGAGTGTCGTGATAGAATGAGGGGTAATGGATCTAAACTGAAGGAGGGTAGATTTAGATTAGATATAGGAAAGAAATTCACTGTGAGGGTGGTAAGACACTGGAACAGGTTGCCTAGAAAAGTTGTGGATGTTCCCTCCCTGGAAGTGTTCAAGGCTGGGTTGGATGAGGCTTTGAGCAACGTGATCTAGTGGAAGGTGTCCCTGCCCATGGCAGGGGGGTTGGAACTAGATGGTCTTTAAGGTCCCTTCTAACCCAAACCATTATATGGTTCTATAATATACATTACTGCAGGTAGAGCTGATAACACTACCTCTTATCAGCGCTGCCAGGTATTTTATAATATAAGGGCTTATTTTCAGTTGCTCACAGCTTTACAAATTTTACATATTTACGTTAAGGTTTCTTATGCTTTGTCTGCCACAACATCAGAGCATTTTTGCCTATTTGGTGAAAATTTTGCTTAAATGCTTTTGTTGCTTCAAGAGAGGGATTAGTGATGTTAATTCAGTCTTCTGCCTATTTTAAAGCATAGGTACTTTCATGTCCCCTCATGCCTTTTTGAAAACCGTATTTGAAGGTGGCTTGGGGTCAGGTGTACACATTTTGTTATCTCTGTGAAAAATCATCAAATCTTAGCCAGTTGTTATGGTTTCAGCCGGAATAGAGTTAATTTTTCTTCTTAGTAGGTAGAATAGTGCTGTGTTTTGGATTCAATATGGAGTTTGGTATGAGAACAATGTTGATAATACACTGATGATTTCAGTTGTTGCTAAGAGATCAAGGACTCTCCCACTCCCCACGTCCTGCCAATGCACAGGTGTACAGGAAGCTGGGAGGGAGCAGAGCCAGAGCACCGGACCCAAATTGGCCAATGAAATATTCCCTATCATGTAACATCATACTCAATATATAAAGGAGGGTTGACTGGGGAGGGGGGTGGTTCTCTCTCACTTCCAGGATTGCAATTGCGGGATCTTGGTATTTCAGGATTGCTAGACAGAAACAGGCTGGATATCAGTCGGTGTGTGGTGAGCCATTGCATTGTGCATTACCTGTTTGTACTTCCTATTATTGTTATTATTTTGTTCTATTTAATTTAATAAACTGGTTTTATCTCAACCTATGAGTCTCCCTTTACCATTCAAATTTTCGCCTCCATGCCCCAGGCTTGGGAGGGTGAGCAAGCAGCTGCATGGTTTGGCTGCCGACCAGGTTTAAACCATTACACCATTTTATAAGATTTTTAAAACTGCAATTTGAACTGAGCTGGAGACAATTTAAGATCTCAGCAGGTAACATACTCTGAGTAACCTACATTGACTATGCCAAAAGTTGACATTTTCCCAAATCGAGGTTACAAAGTCCTACAGGGCTGGCTCTGACCTTTCCCAAGCTCCAGAATATCTACCTGGCATTCATGATGTGCTGGTGAGCAATGCTTTTTACGCTATCCTAGATATGCTGAATTTGGAAAGCATTGACCCAAGCTCTGATGTGGATAGTTGCTTAGCTATTGATGTCTGCTCAGTTAGAAAGAAGTGGAGGAATGTGAAGCAGAGGTGTCTTGTTGCCTCTGAAAGCCAAAGCTGTGTAGTACTACTGTTTGGAGGGGAGGTTAGCTTTCGTTCTCTCTTTGATTATTGTTGAGGTTTGAACTCAGCCAGCAGCCAGACGTCACGTGGCCAGCCATTCACCTCCCCCCTCCCTGGTGAAATAGGGGAGGGGCAAAAAGTAGACAATTCATAGGTTGAATAAAAAGAAATAATTTACTAAATATAGCAAGAGAACAACAGTAACAATAGTGAGTCCAAAAAGAAATGGATAAAATGCAACAGTGGCTTACCGAGCGTGGCGACCTGCCCCCCCGCCCCCCCAGCAACAACAAGACCCGACGAGCAGACGGCACGCATGCAAGCCCCAAGTGAAAAGCCGTGAGAGAGGGGGAGAGAGAGAGAGAGACCCTACCCACCTAAATCCCTGGACATGACATCACATGGTATGAAATACTCCAATGAAAGTTAACTCCATTCTGGTCGAAACCCAGACAGTCTCCACCCCTTATTCCATACCATTGACGTCATGCTCAGGTTCCAAGTACATCCTAAGGAATCACCACCCCTTTTCCCCAGGTCTCACAGATATTATTCCGTTAGTCTATGGTCCATCCTTCCACAATGTCTGCTGAGTTCATTTGGTCCATAACTTCGGGTTCCATCTGTCATGACAGTCTATAAGGCTGGAGGAATGAGGCGGAGTCAACTCAGTCCGTGGAGCAGAAGGCTTTGGATGTGGCACAGGAATGTTGCAAGGCACCAACTGCAATAACAGGGCTATTTGACAGTTCGGTTCATTGGCTATTCTCACCTAAAATCAAATCTCCCTGAGGCACACATTGGACTTCTCCATCCTTCTGCATTACCCACTAAGTTCACCCAGGTCCTTGGGAAAAAGTAATCTCATGCATGGGTTTACCTTTACCTAATGCAGGAGTAACCCAGACGGCCTTCCGCAACATATTCCTAATGCAAACTACGGGGGCTTTATCCCCATCCATGGTATGTAAGAGGTTTGATTGGGCAGGCCCAGCTTGCTTGGCAGATCCTCTGGTATTGACTAACCAGGTGGCTTTCGCTAAATGCACATCCCAGTGTTTGAAAGTTCCACCACCCATTGCTCTCAGTGTAGTTTTTAGCAATCCATTGTATCGCTCAATTTTCCCAGAGGCTGGTGCATGGCAGGGAATGTGATATATCCACTCAATACCGTGTTCTTTGGTCCAGGCGTCTATGAAGTTGTTTCGGAAATGTGTCCCATTATGTGACTCAATTCTTTCTGGCGTGCCATGTCGCCATAAGACTTTCTCCTCTAGGCCTAAAATTGTGTTCCAGGCAGTGGCATGGGACACGGCATAAGTTTTCAACCAAACAGTGGCTGCTTCCACCATTGTAAGCTCATAGTGTTTGCCTTGCTGAGTTTGTGGGAGCGTGATATAATCAATCTGCCAGGCCTCCCCGTATTTATACTTTGACCATTGTCCTCCATACCAAGTGGGTTTTAACCGTTTGGCTTGCTTGATCATAGCACATGTCTCACATTCATGGATTTCCTGTGCAATAATATCCATGTTTAAGTCCACCCCTCGGTCACAAGCCCATCTATATGTTGCATCTCTTCCCTGATGGCCTGAGGAATCATGGGCCCAGCAAGCCATAAATTGTTCACCCTTATGTTGCCAGACCAGATCTACTTGAGCCACCTTAATCTTAGCAGCCTGATCTGCCTGTTGGTTGTTCTGATGTTCTTCAGTGGCCTGGCTCTTGGGTACATGAGCGTCTACATGGCGTACTTTCACAACCAGATTCTCTACCTGAGCACCAATATCTTGCCATAATTCAGCAGCCCAGATGGGTTTGCCTCTGCGCTGCCAGTTGCTCCATTTCCACTGCTGTAACCACCCCCACAGAGCATTTGCCGCCATCCATGAGTCAGTATAGAGGAATAGCACTGGCCACTTTTCTCACTCAGCGATATTCAAGGCCATCTGGATGGCTTTCACCTCTGTGAACTGACTTGATTCACCTTCTCCTTCAGCAGCTTCAGCGACCAGTCGTGTGGGACTCCATACAGCTGCCTTCCACCTTTCATGTTTTCCCACAATGCGACAGGACCCGTCGGCAAGCAGGGCATATCACTTCTCATTATCTGGTAGTTTATTATATGGTGGGGTCTCTTCAGCACGTGTTACCTCTTCCTCTGGCACCATTCCAAAATCTTTGCCTTCTGGCCAGCTTGTAATCACTTCCAGTATTCCTGGGTGGCTGGGGCTCCCTATTCGAGCCCATTGTGTGATTAATACGACCCATTTACTCCACGTGACATTAGTTGCATGGTGTGTAGAGGGGACACTCCCTTTGAACATCCAGCCCAGCACTGGCAGTCAGGGAGCCAGGAGGAGCTGTGCTTCAGTCCTGATCACCTCTGAAGCAGTTCGGACCCCTTCATATGCTGCCAGTATCTCCTTTCGGTTGGAGTATAGCAGTCTTCTGATCCTCTGTATCCCCGACTCCAAAACCCCAGGGGTCGACCCCAAGTGTCCCCTGGTGCTCTCTGCCAGAGACTCCAGGTAGGGCCATTCTTCCTGGCTGCAGTGTAGAGCACATTTTTAACATCTTGCCCTTTACGAACTGGCCCGAGGACTACTGCATGAACTATTTCCTGCTTAATTTGTCCAAAAACCTGTTGCTACTCAGGGCCCCATACAAAATCATTCTTTTTCTGAGTCGCTTGATAGAGAGGGCTTACAATCTGACTGTATTTTGGAATGTGCAGTCTCCAGAAACCCACAATGCCTAAGAAAGCTCGTGTCTCCTTTCTGTTAGTCAGTGGGGGCATAGCTGTTATTTTATTAATCACCTCCATTGGAATCTGACAACATCCATCTTGCCATTTTACTTCTAAAAACTGGATCTCTTGTGCAGGTCCCTTGACTTTGTTACGCTTTATGGCAAAACCGGCTCTCAGAAGGGTTTGGATTATCTTCTACCCTTTCTCAAAAATTTCTTCTGCTGTATTACCCCATATAATGATATCATCAATGTACTGTAAATGATCTGGGGCTTCACCCTGTTCCAGTGCAGTCTGGATCAGTTCATGGCAAATGGTGGGGCTGTGTTTCCACCCCTGTGGCAGTCAATCCCAGGTGTATTGGACACTCCTTCAGGTAAAAGCAAACTGTGGCCTACATCCCCCTGCTGCCAGAGGGATGGAGAAAAATGCGTTGACAATATCAGTTGTGGCATATCACTTGGCTGCCTTTGACTCTAGTTCATATTGAAGTTCCAACATGTCTGGCACGGCAGCACTCAGTGGTGGCGTGACTTCATTCAGGTCACGATAGTCTACTGTCAATCTCCACTCTCCATTAGATTTTTACACTGGTCATATGGGGCTGTTAAAAGGGGAGCGGGTCTTGCTGATGACTCCTTGGCTCTCTAGCTGACGAATCAGTTTATGGATAGGGATTACAGCGTCTCAGTTGGTGCGGTATTGCCATCAGTGCATGGTTGTAGTGGTAGTTGACACCCGTTGTTCTTCAACCCTCAGCAATCCCACAACAGAAGGATCCTCTGATAGACCAGGTAACACAGACAGCTGTTTAATTCCTTCTGTTTCCAAGGCAGCTATACCAAAAGCCCACCAATACCCTTTCGGGTCCTTAAAATACCCTCTTCTGAGATAATCTATGCCAAGAATACACGGAGCGTCTGGCCAGTCACAATGGGGTGTTTTTCCCACTCTTTTCCACTTAGCCTCACCTTGACCTCCAATACAGTCAACTGTTGAGATCCCCCTGTCACTCCTGAAATACAAATGGGTTCTGCCCCTTTAAACTTTGATGGCATTAGGGTGCATTGCGCACCAGTGTCCACTAGAGCCTTATACTGCTGGAGGTCAGATGTGCCAGGCTATCGAATCCACACAGTCCAGGAAACTCGCTTATCCCTGTCCTCCGCCTGGCTGGAGGCAGGGCCCCTCTAATGTTGGTCATAATACTCACTAACGACAAATGGGTTAGTGTGGTGTGCACAGGTTTCAGCCTCATCTTGATCACGCACTTCTTGTGAATACAAATTAGAAGTTCTTCTCGTAGGATGATGAGCAAAGTCGACTTTTCTGCTCTGTTTGGGCACTTGATTACGGGAAACCGGAGCAGCATTTCTCCTGAAAGGACGACGTTCTGTATTTGTTCTTCCTTCCAGCTCAAATACCCACTTTTCTAGGAGGTAGGTAGGTTTTCCATCCCATTTCTTCATGTCTTCTCCATAGTCACACAGGCAATGCCACAGCTTCCCCCGTGGTGTGTACTGGTTCTCTCGAGTAGAGAAATGATTGCTTCTAATAGCCAAGATTCTGGTCCATGCAGGTGGGGAGTAGGACATGTTCTCTTTAAGTTGCTGGACATCTTGAGATAATTTGTTCACAGCCACGATGATGGGGGAAGAGACACTTTTTTCATATTGTCGTAGTCGGCAAGCCTGTTCATTCACTGTTGGTCCCTCTTCGTCTTTCCAGTCCATTAGTGCTAACGCACTGGTATATAAGGCTGTGCTCCGTACAAAATTCCTCCACATGGGCCGGGTGCATCGGACTTCATCTGGATCTGTGGGTAGCCATGCATTATCTGGGTCATAGTAAACTACCTCCCACACAGCTAGCTCCCTCAAGTATTGAATGTCTCTTTCCATAGTGGTCCACTTACTTGGTCAACACGTAAAGTCATCCTTGAAGGGATACCTCTCCCTCACACTTGATAGAAGTCGCCTCCAGAGAATGAGATTTTGTGTCTCCTTTCCAATGGCTTTGTCAGTGCCCCCTTCCCTAGACAGGGATCCCAGTTGCCTGGCTTCCCTGCCCTCTAGTTCCATGCCACTGGCCCCACTATCCCAGCACCGGAGCAGCCAGGTAACAAGTTGCTCATCTGGATGGCGGCTGAAATCTTTTCTTATGTCTCGCAACTCACTCAAGGGTAAGGATTGGGTGACTATCACTGGCTCTGCCTCCTCCTCCTGTTCTCATGATGGGCCTGGTTCATCATCACCCTGTACACTGCGAGGGGATTTTCTTGTGTATTTCCTCTTCTGTATGGGAGAAACTGACACTGTCGTGGGTTGGTTCTCTGGTTCAGCTGCAGCGCCCGTCCTCGGGCTTGTAGTGGCTGCAGTTTCTGTTACTTGGTTCCCAGGTGCAGAGCCCTTCTCTTCCTCTTGAGGGTGCTGAATAGTGTTTAATAGCACTCAGTAAGCGTGGGCTAGGTCCCAGCATGTTGCAGTGAGCTGTGCCTCTCTGGAATTACCCGTGTGACAACATACTTCTTCCAAATATTTCACTAGTTCTTCAGGATTCTACACCTGTGCAAGAGTGAAGTTCCAATACACTGGAGGTGGTCACTGTTCTAGGTACTTGCCCATTCTACTCCACACCCCCAGCCACTCATAATTCTCCAACCTTGGAGTAGGTTTCCAACTGATACTCTTAAATAGTTGCTTAACCCTGAACAAAACCTGAACCACATGCAGGAACACACTAGCTCCTAACAGCGTGGTAACCATGTTTATGTCAACATTCCAAAGATATTTGAACTCCCCAAATTTCTCACAACTGTAAATAGCCCCAAGGCCGATGACTGCACGCTATCATAGATGAGCATCACATAGTACAACAGGAACAAAAACCGAAGGTGAGCAACAGCATGGGAAACACGTATTGCAAATGAGGTGACAAGATCTTAAGGAACCAAGCAATCAACATTTTACCCATTTTGTCGTTATCTAAAAAAAAAAAAAAAAACCCTCAGTCCCCCACATTGGAAGCCAAAATCTGTGGAGGTTTGAACTCAGCCAGCAGCCAGACGCCATGTGGCCGGCCGTTCACCTCCCCCCTCCCCGGTGAAATAGGGGAGGGACAAAAAGTAGACAATTCATAGGTTGAATAAAAAGAAAGAATTTACTAAATATAACAAGAGAACAACAGTAACAATAGTGAATCCAAAAAGAAATGGGTAAAATGCAGCAGTGGCTTACCGGGCGTGGCAAGTGCCCCCCACAGCAACCACATGACCCAACGAGCAGATGGCGCAAGCTCAAGCCAGAGCCCACCCAAGAGAGCCCACCCACCTATATCCCTGGGCATGACATCACATGGTATGAAATACTCCATTGAAAGTTAACTCCATCCTGGTCGAAACCAGGACAATTATGTACACAGTCTTCCCACAGTGAAAGTCTTCCATGGATGCAAAGAGGCATGCTATGTATCATGGCCAGCTCAGTAAGTGAGGTCTCAGTGTGTTGAGGACTTTCTGAGGAGACACATCACGTGTGAGACCAGAGGAACTCTGGAGCAGGGAGCACAGCATCATGGTCAATCTTGTGCTGATCTATGGGAAGCAGCTCTTGGATCACAGATACTTTACCACCAAACTGCCTAAGAAGGTGCACAGAAGAGAGCTCACTGCTCCTGAATTTTTCTCTCAGAGAATCTTTCACAAAGTTTTTCTGCAGGCCACTCTCACAAGAAAAAAAAAAAAAAAAAAAAGGAAAAAAAAAAAGAAAAAAAGAAATTCTCTAAGTCCAGTCTGAACTTGGTATTTGTCCATAAGAATCCTCCAGCAGAAACTTACAGACTGGTAGTGCACAATTCCTGAGTATCATGACACATTCAGGAGCTGTCTGAGTTATTCTTTTTGCCTTTAAGAAGAAGTTATGACAACAAGCTGAAACTAGCTCAGCACAATTTGATACAGTTGGGAGCCTTTTAAATAACCCTTTTCAACAAGCTTTGGGAACATATTAAAAGACCTTTGGTCATCAGCATAGCTGTTTCTGAATTTAACAAGTAGTTACTGTAAACGGGAAATTTAAGCTCCACATTCTTTTTAACTTTACATCATCACTGAACAGATTTCAACATAATAATCATGTTATTTATTGCTTGGTCAGAATTAGGATTAGTTTGGCACTGCAGAAGGGATAGCTGAGAATATGAGATGCAGTTACAAATTATTTCCAGGGGCTTTTTGAAAGTTAATAGTCTTTAAATTGAATCAGGAATATATCATTTGATATTGGGTTGTGAGTGGGGGGATAGTATATGGGGAGGATTCATTTTCTGAAAAAAAATTTGGAGTTACTGTTTTTCCTGACTTTGCTGACTAGTTACTGCATCATTTCTTATTTCACTCTATACCTGCAGAATATTACATTCTGGAAGTTCAGGATATTCTCAAGGTCAGCAGTAAACTTGCCTCAGAGCTGGGTTCTTGATCTTTATTCAAACATAGAGTAGTTTTAGATAATTAAAAATATCAGACTTTCTCTTAAAGTTTGTAAATTCTCCTTTAACCTAACTTTGGTAGCTTATGTTGTCTGGCTAATAATATATTAATTCCTCTGGGAATTAAAGAAGATGGAAAGACTGTCAGTACCACAACATCTGTCTAGGTCAAACCTTTCAGTTATTCCTGAAATAAATCTCTTGCTGCCATAATCCGGTTATATCAGTTCTGTAGTTCTGTTAAGAAAGGCCTTTTGAAATTTAAGGTCTTCACTAAAAACAGACAAAAACGGTGAGACTAAATTATTCTGTTATTTTCAAATATATTACACTAATTAAGGGAGCCTGCAGAACTTAAGAGTTTGAGATTCAAGAGAACAACAAAATCAGTCTGCCAATGCAACAAAGACATGAATGTGTAAGCAAAAGGTACCTAGAATAAACTCTGACTTTTCTTGGGTTATGTTAGTAGCTGTGTGGAGTGAACACTCAACTCTTAGCTGTCAGTTCCCCTAAAACTCTCACCTAAGAATGATAGTGCCACTTCCTTATCTGCCCAAAATCAGTATTATTTGGCATTAATCTTGAGTATGTAAGTGTGTGTTTTGGAGGCCTTGAGAATCTGCAAAGACCCCAAATGAAGTCTTACTTTGAGCAATATGGGAGGGATCAGTATGGATTCATAGCTAAAGATGATATTTGTCTTTTAATTAACTGTTTAATGTGGTATAGGGAAAACTGTGTTTGTTTTATTAGGCCCTGCATTACAAGGTTCTTAATAAGCTTGTTTAAGTTCAATTGACAGGTAAAACTTCTCTTATGACACAGCTGGGAGTAGTGTAGAAAAAAAGCGATACCATTTTCTGCAAATATTTGCCAAGGACATATAAAAGGACTCCTGTCAAGCTTGCGTGCTTTTTTATTAATGGCTATCATGCCCCTACTAGACATTTCTGGAACTAAAAACTTTCTGTCACACAACTCAAAAAAATGCCTGGCTGTAGCTCTGCTGAGAGAGATGGCATCTTTTGAATGGATCTCTAAGCTGCAGATAAGGGCAAGGAGACACAGTCACATTCAGAGGGGAGTGGATAATGTAGTTAACAGAAGGGGCTTAGCTGAACAAACTGAAAAACAAAATACTTAGCTGTGTTAAGGGGAAAAGAAACTATTAAGAAAATGGGTGCTGGACTGGGTAGATCATGATACCCTTGTGAAATGAAATCTATAATCACGAAGAATGGGTTGCAAAAAGCTCTATATATCCAAATACTATCCTGTAAACTTCTTGACTTTGTAAAACTGAACAGGAAATATTGCATACAAAGGGCTTCCTACAATTTTCTAATAGGTTTTTTCTAATAGTTTCTATAATTTTTGTTTCCCACAAAATTAAAAATTTTTTTTTTCAAAGAGACTTTTAAAAAATAGTACTTAAAAAAGAGGGGGGTTATTTTATTTTAAAGAAAGTTTAAACATAAACGTCAAATTAATTAATTAAATGAAACCTTCATTTGGAAAATGTTTAAATGATATTCCAATCATTAGTCAAAGGTCACAAAGTTTTCAAGTGTCTTGTTCATCAGTGAATAGAGCTGTGATACAGCTCTAGGGGTCTGTGGGCTGTGATTCCCAGAACTTCAAATACTTGTCTTAAATCCCAGATGATTCAGTGAAAGGAAGATTCCCAAGGATTCCAGGGGTTTTGTTTTGGAAGAAGTATTCTCAGGATTTCTTAACTTCCCGGAAATCCTTGGGTCATAAGCACTGAGAGTCAGCAATGTGGGAGTATTTCAGAGTTGTGGCTTCCCATTCAGCAGCCACCAAACAGTTAAAATAATGGTTGTGTTTTGTTCCAAGTGCACTACATTCAAGAACAAACATTCATTTTGCTAAGATTTATCTTTTTCTGAGAAAGCATTTAGCATGGGGAAAGAATTATTAACTACCAATCAAAAATGTATTTTTTATTTCTTATGGAAATACGATAGATTATTTAAGTAAGGTAACCAATGCTGATACAGAGATAGAAATTAGGCATCTTCATTTCTGTTGTCTTATAGACTGTACAAAAAGGATCTCATTACCTCATGAAAAAGAGGTTCAGGATTATTGCTAAAAATGAAGGTCAATTTTATCTTCATTAAATTCCTGAAGGACTTTTTTATATCAGAACAGGGAGGAAAAAGTGTCCCAGTTAGTGTGTTTTAGAATGTAATCATTTAGACCATGTGATGCTCTCCCCAAGGAAATTATCGAGGTCCTCTCGCTCAGGTTCTTTGTAAATAGAATTAGGAAACAGGAGAATACATTGTAGGGATAAAGTCTGCAAGAGGCAGCTGGGAATAATGAAAGCTGTTCCTTTAATTCTAATTCTATTACTGGAAAGATAATGCAACAGGAAAAGCAAGTCTTCTTTTAAAGAGAAGTTTTTAATGAAGTTGAAAATCTGAAAGACATATCCAGATGTACAGACTAAACTGATCGCATAGCCATCAAAAGACAAATATGTGTGGGTAGTACAAATTTCCTCTTACTCAGAGGCATGTTAATTCAATATGCAATATGCAATAACCCAATATGCAGACCGAACCCGCTTCATAGGGAAGTCTGCTGCCTTCCTGGGGCCCAGATAAAAGACCTCACAGCAAAACTCCCCATTCTAGTGAGACCCAAGGACTACTACCCTCTCTTGGTTTTTCAGGTAGGTAGCAATGATATTACCAGAAGAAATCCTAAATCAACAAAGAGAGATTTCAGGGCCTTGGGGAAACTGATTAAGGGGTCGGGGGCACAAATAGTGTTCTCCTCCATCCCTTCAGTTGCAGGGATGGATGAAGAAGATTACAGGAGAACTCAACAGATGAACTTGTGGCTCCAAGACTGGTGTCACCGACAGGGCTTTGGATTTTTCAGTCACGGGTTACTATACAGGATGCCAGACCTTTTGGCATTAGATGGGATGCACCTGTCCCAGAGAGGGAAAAGGATCTTGGGGCAGAAGTTAGCTGGGGCAGGAGTTAGCTGGGGCAGGAGTTAGCTGGGCTCATTGAGACAGCTTTAAACTAGATATGAAGGGGGAAGAGGACAAAACTGGAACTGACAGACATAAGCCCCAGGTTAGTTTACCACAATTTGTGGGCTGTTGTGCCAGCGACGACCCTCACCATGCCATCTCAGTGGAGGCAAGGGATGGAGACATGCAGCACAAAAAAGATGCAAGGAATATTGATGGATCAGTAACTGTGGTAACACCTGTGAAAGGTCAGGCCAGACTTAGGACCTCTAAATGCAAAAAGGTGCCAGGGACATCAGCCCAACTGAAGTGCATGTATACCAATGCACACAGCATGGGTAACAAACAGGAGGAGCTTGTAGCCATGATGAAACAAGAAAATTATGACGTAGTGGCTATCACAGAAACATGGTGGGATGTCTCCCATGACTGAAGTGTGCCAGCTGATGGCTACAAGCTCTTTAGAAGTGATAGACAAGGATGAAGAGACGGTGGGGTGGTGCTGTATTTTAGGGACTGTTATGATTCCTTTGAGCACAAATATAGTGAAGACAAGGTGGAGTGTCTTTGTGTTAGAATCAGGGGGAAGGCCAATGGGGCAGATATTGCAGTGGGAGTCTATTATAGGCCACCCAACCAGGACAGAGAGGTGGATGAAATATTCTATAGGCACTTAGGAGAAATCTCATGATTGCTTGCCCTTGTTCTTGTGGGAGACTTTAACTTCCCAGACATCTGCTGGAAATACAACACAGCAGAGCGGGACCAGTCCCAGAGATTCCTGGAATGTGTGGGAGACAACTTCCTGATGCAGCTGATGAGTGAACCGACCAGAGAAGCTGCCCTGCTGGATCTCCTCTTTGTGAACAGAGAAGGACTGGTGGATGATGTGGTGGTTGGAGGATGACTAGGGCACAGCGATCATGAAATAATAGAGTTCTCTATTCTTAGAGAGGCCAGGAGAGGGGGCAGCAAAACTGACATCCTGGACTTCCAAAGGGCTGACTTTGTCTTGTTTGGGCACCTGCTTGACAGGATCCTTTGAGAGACGGTCCTGAAGGGTATAGGGGTCCAGGAAGGCTGGACACTCTTTAAGAAGGAAGTCTTAATGGCACAGGAGCAGGCTGTCCCCAGGTGCTGTAAGAGAAGCCAGCAACAGAGAAGACCCCCCTGGCTGAACAGGGAGCTTTGGCTGGAACTCAGGGAGAAAAGGAGAGTTTATGGCCTTTGGAAGAAGGGACTAGCCACTCACAGTGATTACAAAGAGGCTGTGGGGCTATGCAGGGCAGAAATCAGGAGGTCTAAAGCCCAGATAGAAATTAATCTGTCTTCAGCCGTCAAGGATAACACGAAATGTTTCTATAAGTATGTCAACAGCAAAAGAAAGACCAGAGAAAGCCTCCATCCCCTGCTAGACGCAGGAAGAAGCACAGCAACGAGTAATGAGGAAAAGGCTGAGGTGCTTAATGCCTTCTTTGCCTCAGTCTTTAATAACAAGACTAGTTGTACTGAGGGAATCCAGCATCCTCAGCCAGAAGACAGAGACTGGGAGAACGAACGCCCCACAATCCAGGAGGAGATAGTCAGTGACCTACTGCATCACATAGACACACACAAGTCTATGGGACCAGACGGGATACACCCGAGGGTGCTGAAGGACCTGGCTGGGGTGCTCACCAAGCCGCTTTCCATCATTTACCAGCAGTCCTGGCTGACCAGGGAGGTCCCGACAGATTGGAAATTGGCCAGTGTGACACCCACATATAAGAGGGTCAGAAGGATGATTCGGGAAATTACAGGCCTGTCAGCTTGACGTCAGTGCCCGGGAAGATGATGGAGCAGCTCATCCTGCGTACCATCATACAACACATGCGGGACAACCAGATGATCAGGCCCAGTCAGCATGGGTTTATGAAAGGCAGGTCCTGCTTGGCAAACCTGATCTCCTTCTACGACAGGGCGACCTGCTTATTGGATGAGGGAAAGGCTGTGGATGTTGTTTACCTTGACTTTAGTAAGGCCTTTGACACCGTTTCCCACAGCATTCTCCTGGTGGAACTGGCTGCTCGAGGCTTGGATGGGCACACGCTTTGCTGGGTAAAAAACTGGCTGGATAGCCGGGCCCAAAGAGTTGTGGTGAATGCAGTTAAATCCGGTTGGCAGCCGGTCACGAGTGGTGTCCCCCAGGGCTTGGTTTTGGGGCCACCCCTGTTTAACATCTTTATTGATGATCTAGATGAGGGCATCGAGTGCACCCTCAGCAAGTTTACAGACGACACCAAGTTGGGTGGGAGTGTTGATCGGCTCGAGGGTAGGGAGGATCTGCAGAGAGATCTGGACAGGCTGGAGCGATGGGCTAAGGCCAACTGTAGGAGTTTCAATAAGGCCAAATGCCGGGTGCTGCACTTGGGTCACAACAACCCCCAGCAGCGTTACAGGCTTGGGGAGGAATGTCTGGAAAGCTGCCAGTCAGAGAGAGACCTGGGGTTGTTGACTGATAGCTGGCTGAACATGAGTCAACAGCGTGCCCAGGTGGCCAAGAAAGCCAATGGCATCCTGGCTTGTATCAGAAATAGCGTGGCCAGCAGGGACAGGGAAGTGGTCTTGCCCCTGTACTCGGCACTGGTGAGGCCGCACCTTGATTACTGTGTTCAATTTTGGGCCCCTCACTACTAAAAGGACATGGAATTACTTGAGCCTGTCCAGAGAAGGACAACGAAGCTGGTGAAGGGTCTGGAGCACATGTCGTACGAGGAGCGGCTGAGGGAACTGGGGTTGTTTAGTCTGGAGAAGAGGAGGCTGAGGGGAGACCTCATCGCCCTCTACAACTACCTGCAAGGAGGTCGCAGAGAGCTGGGGATGAGTCTCTTTAACCAAGTAATAAGCAATAGGACAAGAGGTAATGGCCTCAAGTTGCACCAGGGAAGGTTTAGACTGGATATTAGGAAGCATTTCTTTACAGAACGGGTTGTTAGGCGTTGGAATGGGCTGCCCAGGGAGGTGGTGGAGTCCCCATCCCTGGAGGTGTTTAAGAGTCGTGTTGACATAGCGCTGAGGGATATGGTGTAGTTGGGAACTGTCAGTGTTAGGTCAGTGGTTGGACTGGATGATCTTCAAGGTCTTTTCCAACCTAGACGATTCTGTGATTCTGTAATTCCATTCAGTCTCCATGCACTGTCTCTGCCAAACACTCTTCATTATTTGTAATCTTTTTGGTTTTTAGCCTAATATCCTATGGATAAACAGTATATATTGTTATAACTGGTTATGCATGTGTCATATGTCTGTTCTCCCAATTTCAATAATATTGGAACAAGTAGAATATGTCATAAAGATAATTAATGGTACTGGAAGATATATGAAAACAGGCAAAAAGAAAAGAGAAACTTTATTAGTGTCCCATAGACCCAGGGCATACTTACAAATGCCAGAATCATGTCAAAACTTTCAAACAGTTCTCATATCTTAGCCACCTCAAAAAAGACAGAAATCTATGGGAAATCACATTCACTAGTTCATACGCACAAGGAACTATTTGTATTCTTTTATATTTCCCAGCAAATGGCAAGCTTGCATGTTATTTTCCCTGAGGTTAACATCAAGCATTCACAGAAACAGATGAGAAGGGAGTAATTTTTTTTCAATATGGGTATGATCTGGGATTAGCAAAGAAAGGATCAAGAAGTTAGAAACTTCACTGATTTCTTTATTTCTGAACTAAACCTATGAATAACCATGCCAAGGGAATTTTCTTCTCTGAGCTACTGTAAAAATGTATGACTTACCTAATACCTATTTATTGTCTAAGACTACAGTGCCCACTGTCATCTTCTAATGGTAACACAATGGTATCTTCAATATCTGATATCTATATAATTATATCATGCTTATTATTGGCTGTTATGAAACAAACATTCATGAGAGATCAGCCCAGATTTCAGCAAGCTTTTCTCAGGAAAACTACAAAGCATACAGGCATAACTAAGTATTTCTACAAGCAGCTCCATAATTATGACCAGCAGTGAAGAAGAAATCAATCAGCAGCACAGTCACATAGAATTAAAAGACACAAACTAGTAGAAAATGGGAGACACTTGGATTGACAAAATTTTGTATTTCCTACTACCAAGACCTATTGTATACTCTGGTGATATCTTTCATGAAAATGTCCCTAAACTAATAGGTGAGATAGCATAGAGCAATCAGCTGGGTTTTCTTATCAATTTGGGAAGAAGCTGGAGAAAACATAAAAGAGCATTTAAGTTCGCAGTTTAATAACTAGGTTTATTAAACATTCAGCACATCAAACAAAGACTGAGAAGAGTTCAAACTGACACCACTGAAGTAGAAAAGGGTCTGAAAAACAAGCTGCACACCCATGATATGGTTTGAACAACCATTCTCGTTTCTTTTTGTTGTCCTTATAAAGATTATATACTGGAATTATGGTTGCAGCCCCTGTACCACACCACAGGATGCAATCTGGCTATTACTTGAGCCTAGGTTATCATTCCACAGTAGAGAGATGGCTGTAACCTACAGCAAATGCCTTTTACATAGTTGCTCCATCAACATCTTCTCTATCTTCTTTGTTTTAGTCATAGTAAACACTTAAATGGTCTAAATACTTTTGCACAAGCTTTTTCTCACAATTTCATCCCCTTATGTGTATGTTTGATATGCAATATACAATCCCAGAGAGACCGAGAAGGAAAGATTTCTTTTTCTCTGTACAATTATGGCTTCCAACTCTTATTTAAGGTTCTAAAGGTCTTAATCTGATTTTGTCCCAAAGAGATATTGATTGTAATTATATGCCAAATCTATTTGGGGCAGAGTAAATTTTCTGTAAATACATTGATCCTTTCTTTTTTAAAAGTCATATTTGCCACCTGGTAGCATGCAGTCATTATGGAGGCTGTTGCCACCTTAAAGCTCTCATATTCATTGAGTCATGCTTTCCTGGCAGTGAAACATTCTGTCATTTTGAAAGGATTACCCTGTATTATAATTCAGTGTCAGTGTATCCAAAGCTATAAAATCTTCTAAATGATGGATCTCTGCAAAACCTTTTTTCCCCATTCTATATTGTCACATTGTCAATTGAGAGATTCCAGACCCTTTTGGTACATATGAACCTGCCTCTGAAACCCTCTTGCAAAAAGCAGAGGTTTAGAAATGTGTACACCAGTTGTATGACAGAATTTTCTAGAAAATTCACCATGAGACTTTATAGCTTATTTAGGATCATAATTTGCTGCTTGAGAAATTATAGTAGGGTGGTCAGGTGAGAGTCCACACTTCTCAAAAGCTGCAGCTTATAAGTCCGAGATCATGGTTATTTAGCTATCTTTGAAGAAAAATAATAGCTATAAGATCAAAATAGGTAACACTGCCAATGACACTGGGAGTACTAAAAAGAAGGTGATCAAGGCTTGCATTTGTGAATGAATGAGTTAGGTCTTGGGACATATTGCTCCCATGGGAGAGGATTACATCTAAGAAGTAAGTTTTCCCTGTATACCTCATGCTTTTAAAATCCCACATAGTTTTACCTTTTTGTGTCTGTGAGATTTATGATGACCCTGTAAATCACAACAGACTGAGTTTCTGCATACCATGGCTCGCAGGTATCAGCAGTTCAACTCACTGATTTGGCAAATCCCAGTAGAGTCCTCTGTTACAAAATAAGCAACTGATAGAACAGCAGTATGTGCCCCATGAGACCAACCACCATATAATGTATATTGGCCCATTGCATGCTGTTTTGATCTTATGACCTTTTTCTCAGTGGATTGCACCTCTTTCAAAGCTCCCCTGCAAATGACAAAGGAGAATTGTTATCAGAAAGTGACCTTCTTCCCCTTTCTATAAATGTAAAACTCCCTCTGTCCTCAAATAAGAGGAAGGCTTGACCTGTCCCTCTTCTGGCACAGTGTTGTGGTGTTTGGGTTTTCTTTACTTTTTTTAGAGGAGTGAGGGAGCAGAGGAGGCAGGAAGAAAGAAAGGAAAAAAAAAAAAACTTTTTCAATGCATTTTTTGTCTCCAAAGATTTTACATAAAACACAAGCAGTCAACAAGATGTTTCCATATTGCACTGGACCATTTTTAGAGTTAATTTCCAGTATTCATTTTTTACTAGAGGAGCTTTCCAGGTTATTCTCTTGGTTATTTATGTAGATAGGCATGTTATTAACTCATTTATAATTTTTGAGAAACCCTTTGTTCTGTTTGGTTTATTTGCCTGGTTGTAAAATTTAGTTTTGCATCTATACTATATTATTATTAATTTTAAACCAAAGTATTATTTATTATTTAATATTGTTTCAAAAGTCAAAAAAGGTCATTAACGTTTATTTTCTTTCCTAAAGAAAATGACTAGCAAGAATAACTTTTTTTTATTATTCTGGTAATTTACTTCTGAGACAGAATTTTATATGAGAAATTCCTTGAAGTTTTTGTTGTTGTTCTTGTTGTGGTTTTTTGAGTTGCTGTTAGGTCCTCAGACAATTTTGGGGGAATATATCTGTCTTTTCTTTATTGGACTTTGTTAAAAAGTTTTGATTCTATTATCGTGATTTGAGCTCAGAGAAAAACTGAGCACCAAGCAGGTGCTTACTCCCCCCTTTCCCCCACAGCGCTGGGAAGGAAAAAATAAAACAAAAGACTCAGGAGTCGAGATAAGGATAGGAAGGGATGATTCACCCATTATGGTCATGGGCAAAAGACAGACTCGTTAGGGGAAACAAAAATAACATACATTTAATTCAGACACTAACAACAACACTTAACAGACAGAGAAGGACAGTGAGAAGCATTACCACATTTTAATAACACCTTCCCCCACCCCTCCCTTCTTCCTGGGCTCAGCTTTGCCCTGGATTTCTGTACCTCATTCCCCCCAGCAGTGCAATGGGCAAGCAATGGAGGGTGCGGTCAGTCCTGCCACTCCTTCCTCCTTGGGGAGGGGGGCACTCCTCACATTCTTCCCCTGCTCTAGCGTGGTGTCCCTCTCATGGGAGCCAGTCCTCCATGAACTTTCTCCAACATGAGTCCTTCCCATGGGCTGCAGCTCTTCCCAAGCTGCTCTGGCTTGGGTCAGCCCCATGTGTTGCAATCCTCCCAGTACCAAACTACGACAGCGGAGGCTTCTTCCAACATTGTCCCGGCCTTCTTCAGGTGCAGCCACCTGCTCCAGTGTGGGGTCCTCCTCAGGCTGCAAGTGGGCATCTGCTCCACCATGGACCTCTATGGGTGGCAGGGGGGGCGGCCCTACTCTCTCACCATGGGCTGCAGGGGGGGTGCGCTGGTGCACCTCCCCACTCTTCCTTCTTCCTTCCACTGAACTCTACATTTGCACAGGTCTCCTCCTTGCAACTCCTCACAACTCCAGCTCCTCCCCCCACGTTCCTCTTCTTAAATACGTTATCACAGAGGCACAGCCACCGTCACTAATTGGCTCAGCCTTCACCAGAGGTGGGTCTGACTTGAAGCTGGGGGAATTTCAAGAAGTTTCTCACAGGTGGCCACCGCTGTAGCCCCCTTCCCTGCCACACAACACAAACCCAGCATATCTATACATGCCACATCAGGTTCAGGTGCTCCTTCTGTCTACCTGTCTTAGTCTAAATAATGTTTGCATCTGAGGAACCTGAAAAAGCACCAGTTTTCAAAAGACTTAAAGAAAAATTTTGAAAAAAAAAATAATTTTAATAGGTATTCAAACAAACAAACAAACAAACCCCGTGATCTTAATTAGTGGGAGTGTTAATTATTTGCAGGACTCTTTTTTAAAAAAATATCAATTCTGAAAGTGAACACATTTGTGGAAAAGAATTCAAAAAGTATTAAATGTGACAGATTTCATACTTGGAAAATAATGTGCAGGTAAAGATTAAAAATCAGTGAAACATTCTTGTTTTCACTTTTGCTAAGTTAATTTTAAAATTTGTAGTCATCTGTCCTATTACACATTAAAATAATTCTAATGTCAGTAAACAGAAGTTGAAATTTCAGCTAAATTATTTGAAAAGATATTTCAATCTATCTGAGCTTCTTTTATTTAAAATATATTAATTATATTTTATTTAATATGATGAAAACACCCATTTCCTGATCTTATGATATTGTTTACTACATCTCACTAGAAACAAAAATGTGCTCCCTCCTCTGACTTGCAGTGAAATAAAAGAACCAAAACTGCAAGAACCTTTCACTTAACAACTCAGACTGAGTGTAAAACAAACAATTGAGCTGAGGAAAGCTTAGAAACTAAGAATCATAGAATCACAGAATGGTTTGGGTTGGAAGGGACCTTAAAGATCCTCTAGTTCCAACCCCCCTGCCATGGGCAGGGACACCTTCCACTAGACCAAGTTGCTCAAAGCCTCATCCAACCCAGCCTTGAACACTTCGAGGGAGGTGGCATCCACAGCCTCTCTGGGCAACCTGTTCCAGTGTCTCACCACCTTCACAGTGAAGAATTTCTTCATTATGTCTAATCTAAATGTACCCTTTTTCTGTTTAAAACCAGTTTAAAATAATATGGTATGGTATGGTATGGTATGGTATGGTATGGTATGGTATGGTATGGTATGGTATGGTATGGTATTCTATGATTGTCCCATAATAACAGGCTCCATCCAGTACCTTCCTGGAGCAGAAACTACTTTTACTGTTAATTATAAAATGGGTCCTGTACTTAAGACACTAGCCGCAGGCTTGATTTCAAATTCCTTGGCAAGAATTTATATTTAAACCACTTAAGCTTGTATTTTTCAGACATAACTTTGATATTTCAGGTCTTTGTCTCTAAAGTTGTGAAAACAGACTTCCTCACCTCAAAGAAGTATCTAAAAATAGCGTATTGTTTGACAAATGTAAGTTAGGTACTCCTATAAGTTACATTTCAGCTTCTGACAGCTTCTTTCACAGCACAATGCCTAACATTCTCTAACACTGAAGAGTCTGGCTACACATGTCCCTTCCATACCTGTGCCGGGAAAGACAGACAGCTCCTCCATAGGAAGGCTCATTGCATGGTAGGCACTAATTCATTCATCTGCATTCTCTTTTTCCTCTGAACAATTCTGTTATTCTACATGTCAAACCACATGTAGGAAGCCTTTATGGCTTGAGAGACCGGGTATTTTTGGCAGTTAGATCCCATTATTATTAGATTTAGAAGCAGGGCTTATGCTGGGGCTCTATATTTTTGGTTTCTGTTTGGCGTTTTATTCATTTTCTATCACAGGAGAACTATGTTCTTTGTTTCCTGTATATTGCTATTTCGATTAATGACACACACCCCCCACACACCCCACCCCCCCAATCCTATATGGTTTAAGAGTAAAGCATCTTCTTGTCGTCCGGGCCTGCAGTTATAGAAATACGTGGCCAAACCTGCAAATTTTTTCACCTTCTGGTACAATGTACATAAACACCATCTCACCAAATATGTTTTCCAATACTCAACCTCTTCATTCTCAGTGTGAGTGCCAAACAGAGAGCTATTCTTTACTGCTGCACTGTCGTTACAGGACTATGCTGAAATGCCACACTATCGAGGAATGATTTAGTATATTAAAAGGTCAAATGTACATTCATATTGGATTTTATCTTTGCTAAAATATTCTTGAAGTGATAAATACTTACTTAACATGAGTAATTCACAGAATCATAGAATCATCTAGGTTGGAAGGGACCTTGAAGATCATCTAGTCCAACCGTTAACCTAGCACTGACAGTTCCCAACTACACCATATCCCTCAGCGCTATGTCGACCCTAATTATATGACTCCAGCTCATTTTGACAGTTGTATCACTGTTGAGCAGACTGCCATCAGATATTACTCTTCATTAAAGTCTCAAATATATTTTAGTAGAATCTTTTCTTGAATACACTGCATTTTCTTTACATTAGAGAGGTGCAAATTTTTATAGAAATATCAGATACCATAAAACTGGAATTATTGATTTCATCAGAGATATTTCACAGTCTTTATAAAAATAGATTGTTCCAGGTATTTACTTGTGTTTTTAAATGGCAGATCCAGTCTGAATTTCACTTCAATGGACATTAGCTCTAACCCTTCTAATCTGATCTTGTTTTGTGGATATTAACATCTGTTGCAGTGTTATTGTTTCATTATTAACTACCAAGTTCAAAATTACTCAGTTTTAAAAACATTAACTAAAATGTGTTAAATATATTTGTAACTGACTATTTTTTCTGGTAAATAATTTGAAAATAATAAACACATTGAGATTGTTTACCCATTCTTCTAAGTACAGATTTACTAAATATAATATGAATGTATGCACTGTATAACCATTATGTGGCTGAAAAAAACATTCAGTGCATCACACAATGTTCCCAAGGTGTGCATATTTCAAATAAATACTATGTTTTTACTTACAGGAATTTTATCTTTTGAGAGATGCAGGCATCAACAAATTCTTTAAAATAAAATATTTGCAGCACATTGAAAATGTAAAATAAACTAAGCAGAAAGGAACAGTCCTTTAGAGAAAAAAACCCACTCAGTTCCAAGACAAACTCATCTTCATGTCTTTTAGAATTTAATTATTAGTCATTCTGAAGACCAATCTGACTGAAATGCTACACATGTCCTAAAGGGCACTCAGATCTAGGGTCTGGTGAATAATGTCTGAAAATAAACTCCTTAACTTCTCCGTGTATAAGGCATTCTTATGCCACTCTAGGAAGAAGATGTGATTTCTGAGCACTATGCAATTTTTTTACTATTATGGGCGTAACTGAATGCAGAAATTAAGCTTGTAGGATTTAATACTCATAAAAAATAGTAGAGGTATTTTGCATCAATTACAAATGAACTGACTCTTTGATTCATGTTGTTAAATGAAATATAACAAATTATTATTATTCATAGGTTGAAAAAGAGGCCTTGGCTTGACATGCGTAAACAGAAACTTCAGTAAAAGTGCAGAGGGGTCTTATTAATTTCCCTGAAACTGATTAGGAATTCAGTATAGAGAAAGGAAAGTCTGAGAAGATATATTGCTACATCATACAGACCAGAGCAGTGTTTTAAATCCTTCAAAGAGAATGTATCCACCTTGCATTTTATGTATAAAATAGGGTGGGGAGGAAACTAATCTTAGAAAACAGCCCCTTCACACTTTTTATTCCTCATATCCATTAGATTAGTGAGTTTAATATTACTCTTTACAGATCAGGGGAAATTCTTCTGGGCATCTTAATGAAAATGCCTGCCCAACAAGTACTAATGAAAAAACTGATACACCACAAACTGAAATTTATTTCTGAATAACCACAACATGTGAGATGGTTATTGACACTCAGTTTCTTCCTAATGCTATTCTGCTAGATACTAATTCCTGCCCAGCTCTGTGAAAGGCCTGGAGAGAGTATTCCTTAAAACACATTATTTGAGAAGGGTTAGCTCAAATTACCTTCATCAGCTGGTAAGTGGTGGTAAGCAGCTGGGAGTATTAACACCCAAAGGTAGCACACACAGCTGGATCTGGAAAAGGACATCTGGTAATGGTCTACAGCTGTGTCAGGAATAGGACAGAAAATAACTGAAATTAATGTAATATTATTTCAAAATCAATCACAAGCTTCCTCTCTAAATTCTTTATTAATTAGTGGAGTTCTGTCTTAACAAAAGCATATAAAGAAGACTTCAAAGAAACATTGTAGATAAATAAAAGTACAGAAACACTTGTCTGTTAGAAGGGTTTGAAAATATTGCCATGTGAAATTTAAAGAGGCTGTGGAAAAGTTGAGATTTTTTAACAGTCTCTCAATTTAGAATTAATTATAAAGAGGGATGCTATTTTCCTCATCTGCTTGTGATTCTCAGTGATGCACATTTAAGAGCAAGAAAAATTTCAAATTAAACTGAAGAAGTGGTTATTCAACTGGGATGGATTTGTCTGTGAGATGGGGGCAGGGGAGGATTCAACTCAGTTTAAGACACTGAGACTGAATTTATCCATTTGTGCAATGGGAGCTCAGTTGAGATATTGAGTGTCAGAGCAGAGTATCTCCTGCTGTTTCAGTAAAACTGCTCTGCTCTCATCTCAGATGGCACTAACCAGCCATGTGTGGGCAAATTAAATTTGTCCTTTTGTACTACAGGTAATAGAGTCTAGAATACCTGAGTTTTTTCTGTTTGCCTATATTTTTCAATAAAATAGCTCTCAAGACTCCATCAAGCTCATTTCAACAGATAGCAATGAGAATTTAGATACCTAGTTACAATGTCTTATACTACTTTGAAAGTCTGTCTTCATGTCTATATGAGATTGATAAAATAAAATAAATTATCCAACATCACATATTAACTTGAACAACTCCTGTAAAAATCCCCCAAAGCATTAGACATTTATAAAGATAAAGAAGTATCCACAAATACATCAGATATAATGGAAAATATCTGGAATACCCATGAAATGTCCAGCAGAAGCTGATTCCTGAAGTCATTACTTTGAGAAAAATTCTTACCCAATTGCATGTCTCAGTTGTGCTCCTTGAATTTCCTGTTTTGCAGCACTTGTTTGAAGGGATGGAGAGGAATAGATCTATAGAAAGATACTCAAATTCCACTTTTTCCAGTGGAAAAATTCCACTGCTACAAACATGTCATTGTCTTCTAAGCTTGCCCTGAAAATCTGTGAATAATTAGTAACCTGTGGTGATAAAAATAGTTGAATCCCTGCCTAGTAGTGTTTCCTTGTACCACATAATAATGTACTGTACATATTATGTTGCTTTTCCTCAAGGTGTGCATGAGGAAGCAAGGAATTTTTCTTTCATGCAGTAAGATTTGTTTTTTTCCTGTGGGTTTCCCCAGGGTGCTTTATGACTCTGCATGAATTCCACTTATGGTGTATTTGATCCCAGAGGAGGTAATGTAACAAATGCTCTGAAATAAAGAGGTGTGCATTTCACATTTAATGCCACAGAGTAATATATTCAGGCATTAATATAAAATAGTACCCATTTCACTCTCACAGAGTTTCGATTAAATCTTTTTTTTGGTCTGTATTAATGTTAGGTTGGTGATAGCTGAATAGTATCAAATTTATTTTCATCGTGCTTTGTCTGTGGAGGTGCGATATGTGTAATTGAAAGTTTGACCATCTTTTCATTATAGGGAGACTAAGCTCATCCATCAGTGTCAGAAGCAGGAAGTTGGTGTCATACATCAAGCATCATTTAGCACATGCACATCTTTCACAGAGATCAATTATTATAATATTTATTTTAAACAGCACAGGTTGGAACCAAGAAAGTGAGACATCCATCTTTATCAGTTACATACCTTTAATTCCTAACATATTAACTGCAAATTTGGTGGTACAGCCAGCCACACTCTAAATTTTGTACAAGTAATAATTTTTAATTTCATTTAGACATATCCCAATTTATCTTCATCACTCATCTCTTAGAATTCAATAAATTCTTGTTTTATGAAACCAGTCAGAAACCCCTTGCTGAATAACCCATAATAACAGCAAGCTGTTGTTAAGCAAGAGCTGACTGTATTAGCTCACTGTCACAGCTAAAGCAGAAGTTAAAAAAAGAGGTTGAAAAGGTGTTAATTTGTCTAACCCCTCTATACATCTGCACAGGCTAGACTTTGGGTCTTACCACTCTCAGTGCTCCTCACTGTAATGATAATTCATATATTTGACACATGACAGAAAACAGAAAAGCATCTCTAATACAAGCTAAAATTTGAAGTAATTTTCTGATCAATTAATTTGCTTTTCATGCACCCATAATTCCGTCAACAAACCCATTTCCTCCCACCCACTCTTCTCTCCCCT
This sequence comes from Strix aluco, assembly GCF_031877795.1. Taxonomy (NCBI): domain Eukaryota; kingdom Metazoa; phylum Chordata; class Aves; order Strigiformes; family Strigidae; genus Strix; species Strix aluco. The sequence continues at coordinate 49,257,889 of NC_133931.1, forward strand.
GGCTTGTCCTTCTTTGCTAGTGGAAATCCTGAAATATAATGTCAGGGAGCCTGCTCTTTGCTTTGATGTTAATAATTTACCCAAATTGACAACAGATATAATCACTTTTTAAGCGTTATCAAGAACAGCTGCTGTGAAGAAATTCAGCATGTAAGATGGGAATGGGGAGGAGGGGCTGCCTGGTAGAAAAGGAGGGCTGAGTTATTATACATGCACAACATCCACAGTCATACCTCAGGATAAAGTGGAAGATTCTCTGTCCTGCTTTTCTGCACTAAAAGATAGCTAGAAAAGAAGTAGCTATCACCCTACTGAGAAAATTCATAACACATAAATTTAAGAAATGAAAGCTCAAAATTCCTTAACAGTCATAGAAGAATAGACTGGGCATAAAAAAATGTCAGCAGATCCTACTGAAGTCAGAATTTAACCTATCTAAAGAAGAGGACAGAATTAAAATGAAAGCAAAAGTTGCAATTTTTTTATATACTATGCCCTTGTGAATGTGCTCTTGTTGGGGGCGGTGGTACATATACACTTGTACATGTACGCCTGTGAGTATAACTGATGTTCAGCAGAGGAACTGTGAAGCCTCATAGTGCAAAAGGTGCCCCTAACTGCAGGGGAAGCCAAGGGAAGATTTCCCAGTTCCCACCTTTGGGAGCAAGAGGAATAAGAATTGGAAGAAAGATAACTGCCACCTCTCAGAGGTGTCTCGTCCTGCAGTGTGGAGTCAGAGCCAAAACTGAAACAAGGAGATACCCACTGCCAGCCACTGGAGACTTCATCTCCCTCAGTGCTGGCTCATTTAAGTAGCTGGTGTTTGACAGGCTGAGGGGACAAAATCCAGGCTCTATTTATTCACAGCACTTAATTCATATTTACCTTTTTGGGATGACATCTTATGGGAAGATAGGACTGGTAACCCAAGTCATACCTTTTGGACATGTGAAAAGGTGTCAAGCTCACTGGAAAGAGGGAAGCAGACAAATGAGCATAAAGGAGTTTCCTTCCCTGGTCCTTCCCTAGGTGGGGTGGAAGAGGGCAGGCAAAGCCCAAGGACGTTATACAACCCCACACTACTCCTTGCTCAAGCACAACTTCTTGCTTAAGACTCCAGCAAAGCTTCAAATATTGCATAACAGCATTTGGCAGAGAATATCTATTAGAGGTCCCAGGAAAACTGTTAGCAGGGGAATTTGCAGCCAAATCTTCCATGAAGCATTAGCTGTGCTGGATTTGGCAGACCTTTCTAGAAACCCTGAAAAATACTGAGGACTAACTGCCAGCATTTTGAGTCCAGGGTTACAATCCTAGAGTGCAGTACATCCCTATATTTCTCGCAGTAATTTGGAAAGTTGCATTTGACATTTTAACCTACATTGCGATAAGAAAGTTCAGTTTTCTGGGGTTTTACAAGCACTGAGGTACATAATACTCTGGGGAGCCATCAAACCTTGTCTTGGATTTTAATATCCATTAAGCAATTACTGCAGAGAACAGGATACTCCTAGCAGCTGGGGCAGTATTCACCTATGAACTGGGCTCTTTCCTACTCTAGTGAAAAACAGGTTAGATGAGAAAAAGAGATTTTATAAGAATGACATAATAGTCATTAAAAAAAAAAAAAGTACAGAAAAGGAGGCTATAAACTCGCAGCACTTCAGGACTGCTGAACCCTTGGTGTTTTAGAGTTTGTTGACCTTAATCTAAAACAATGAAGAAAAAGCAAGGTAAATATTAAACACATGTATGTGATGATTTAATTCTACCTGCAGTAAGCTGAAAAGTCTTGAGAAAAATAAAATTTTTAGAAATTATGAAGAATATTTACATTTCTATTTGAGTTCTAATAAAATAGGGTTTTTTTTCACTGTGCAAAGATGTTCAAGTACCTGTGCAGGGCTATTGCCCATGTTTCATTAACAAGTCACCTGTTCCTCCTCTTTTAAATCATTTTAGTCACCTTTCCCAGGCTACTGACTGTCACTGTGTCATCTTACTTCCATCTAAGAAGGTCATATCTATGACTTTCTGTCTCCAACTGACATTAAAGTTGTACCATAAGCAAGCTGCAAAATAGTTTTAGAAAGTGGTATTCAAGCACAGTGTTCATGCATGTGTGTATTTGTAAAATCCAAAACAAAAGACTTAACTGCCCGCTCCTCCAGTGGATGGAGGGAACAAATGTATGATAGATGCTACTCACCTTGATCAAAGCAGTACTGAGAGCTTTCTGATATTACAATGATGAACATGCTGTAACAACCTACAGAGGATAGATAAGTGCTCCCTTAGTTCATGAAAGAAAATAGCACCTTTACATCTCAAGAAACAGCTCAAAACAGCAGAGCCTCTTCACAGTAAAATAACAAGCTAGCAAATTAGATAACAGTTAAGCACGTATTTTATTCCCTCCTTGATTAAATAATGTAAGCTTTCTTCTAGAATTTAACTGAGGAGTTGGCTGACCAGCTGGTCATGTATATGTTACAAATAAGTAATTAACCACTTGATGGCAAAAAGCAATGAATAGTACATTTTATCATTTCATATTGCAGTCGTTTAACTATAGAACAAACCACAGCAGTGAAATTTGATCTGTATAGGATTTGCTCAACAGGGAAGAGAAAAAAAAATGAGCTTTTTTAGTGTCCTTAGTCAAAATGTTACCACTTCTCAAAATCATTGAAAAATATGCTCTGCCAGGCTCATATGGATTCTTCACAAGATTTTTTTGACCTTGATTAGACAGAAACATTATCAGAGTTGATTTTAGACAATAAGATTGTGGTAGTTTTTGTACATGTTGGCTGGATGCCAAAAGAACTTCCAAATGACCATTACTGGGTCATAGAGTAATGACACTTTGTTCTGAATAGGCCCTACATAAGGAAGATCAAATTTGTAATTACAGCTGGAACAGCTGCAATGAACCTTATGCATGAACAAACATGCACAAATGTATGTGTAAATTATCTTTCCCAAATACAATCCAGTAATTGCCATCATGTGCAAATAGTCATTAACACAATATTGTATTGAGCATCTGCATATGGTAATATGATTTTTTGCTGGCACATGGTTTATGTCCACTTTGAAATGCATTTTGTAGGTAATAAATTGTTGTTTTGTTTGGAGTTTTAATTTGAAACCAAATTATAAAAAAAAAAAAAAAGTAGGCTGAACTCAAAATGTCCTTATTGTATCTCTTCAGATAACTTGGTTTCAAAGTAATTCATGAGTTTGAGTGTATGAATGTATTTTTTTCAAACTTCTTTACTTGCTGTTGTATTGGGTTTGTGTGGCAAGGTGTTGGTAGTGGGGGGGGCTACAGGGGTGGCTTCTGTGAGAAGGTGCTGGAAGCTTCCCCATGTCTGATAGAGCCAATGCCAGCTGGCTCCAAGATGGACACACCAGTGGCCGAGGCCAAACCCATCAGTGACTATGGTAGTGTCTCTGTGATAACATATTTAAGAACAGGGGGAAAAAAACTGTGCAAGGGCTACTGCAGCCAAAGAGAGAAGTGAGGCTATGAGAGAAACAACTCTGCAGACACCAAGGTCAGTGAAGAAGGAAGGGGAGGAGGTGCTCCAGGTGCCAGAACAGAGATTCCCCTGCAGCCCCTGGTGCAGACCATGGTGAGGCAGGCTGTGCCCCTGCAGCCCACGGACATTAATGGTGGAACAGAATCCACCTGCAGCCCATGGAGGACCCCATGATGGAGCAGGTGGATGTGCCTGAAGGAGGCTGTGACCCCATGGGAAGCCTGTGCTGGAGCAGACTCCTGCAGGCCTTGTGAACCCATGGAGAGAGGAGCTCACACTAGAGCAGGTGTGCTGGCAGGACTTGTGACCCTGTGGGGGACCCACACTGGAACAGTCTGTTCCTGAAGGACTGCACTCCGTGGAAGGGATCCACGCTGAAGCAGTTTGTGAAAAACTGCAGCCCGTGGGAGGGACTGACATTGGTGCAGTTCATAGAGAACTGTCTCCCATGGGAGGGACCCCACGCTGGAGCAGGGGAAGACTGTGAGGAGTCCTTCCTCTGTGGAGGAAGGAGCAGCAAAGTGTGATGAACTGACCACAGTCCCCATTCTCCGTCCCTCTGTGCTGCCTAGTGGGAGAAGGTAGAGAAATCGGGAGTGAAGTTAAGCCTCAAGAGAAGGAAGGGGTGGGGGGAAGGTGTTTTACGATTTGGTTTTATTTCTCATTATCCTACTCTGATTTGATTGGTAATAAATTAATTTTCCCCAGTTGAGTCTGTTCTGCCCATAACATTGGGCAATTGGTGACTGATCTCCTTTTACTTATCTCAGCCAAGAAGCCTTTCATTATATTTTCTCTCCCCAGTCCAACCAAGAAGGGGAGTGATAGAGTGGCTTTAGTGGGCACCTGGCATCCAGCCAAGGTCAACCCATCACAGCTGTAAAAAAATTTTTACATTTTACTTTTTTTTTATTAAAACCTGCTTACAAGGGGCATTGCTTAAATTCACATCTTTCTGATATTACATGGATTAAAATAAAATACTAAGTGATATGTTTAGAGAACATGATGTAGAACATTGTTCATTGCTATGAAAATAACTTACATACAGCTCTTTGCCCACCTTAGGAGATGTGATAGGAACAGGCCAGGGAGAGAATTAGGAGGTCAGTTGTATTGCACCAGCCACTTGCACCCATCAGTGGGTCATGCTGTCTCTCCAAGTGTTGTTTCTGTCCTTCCTCCAGAATTTTTTTGTTGAAAGTCAAAATACATTGCACTTCTCTAAATATATTCAAAATAACCTTGAAGCTAGCAGTGCTGAAATCAGCTTCTTGCTTAACATCTACTGTTTGTGGGAAAGTAAAGGAAAGACCAACAGGAGACTTGGCTGTCCTCTATGAATCTTGCCCTTCTTGGACAAGACACTCTTACAGTGTAAGATAGATGTAAAGGCATTTTAAGCTGGTTTACATGGCTCCTCCATCGACTTAGAATTGGAAGGGCAGATAAATAATGCTGGAAGCATCTATATCATCTCTGTTAACTTTTTACCTGTTAAAGTGTGTTAGCTTCTGACAGACTCCCCCCAAGCAGAACAAGGCCACTTTTTACCTCTCATGACAAAGGACTTCAGCACAGCCCATACAGATCTGGAAACAGGGGTGCTTCACATGGAAAGTATTGACTTAAACTTGTATGATTTGTTAAAATCAATTTGAATTTTTCTTAAAAGTAAATAAAGTATTTATATGTTTCCAAAACAATTGTATTCATATATCAGAAAGTCATCCAACATGTGACAGGCCATTAAATTGCAAGACCTTTGTATTCTACACCTGAAATAACAGATCAGATGAACCCCAGCATTTTAAACTTTTATTAGAATAGCTAATAAAGTCTTGTGGGTTTTTTTTCCAGACCAGGGTTTCCCCAATGGCAAGTACTCTAATAACTTGCCAACTTAATAAAGATACCATTCTAGAATATAGCCATAATGATAGTAATTTTCCACTCAAGATTTTATGTTTGTATAGCGGCTTTTACTCTCTAGAGGCAAAAAGTGCATAACAATATTAGATAGACATCTGACCTAGCAACTTTAGGTAGCATTTTATGAAACAAAATGTGCCTCAGTTTAAGCTGAAAATTAGAGAGTTTGATTGAGGTAGGTTTTAGATTTTAGTGCCTGTTTCTCATAAGAGGGATGTTTCTTTTTGTGAATTATCAGAAACTTCCAACAGCTGCTGGAGCTATGTAGAAACCTGACACTATCTAAACAGGCATTTGAGGAGAACTGCTGAAACTTTTCCGGCTACTTCATCAGCTGTTGTGAAGCAAGCATGTACATGAGGTGTGTTAGAAAGTGGTTTTTTTCGCTTCTGCAACAAAGTCAATTCCCTCAGCACTTTTCAGCACAGCATCACCAGGCTGGCAGTTTGCCGTCTGGAAAACTGACATTTGCCTCCCCTGGGTATGCTGAACAGCGCTCCTGCAAGATAGTATTCGTACCTAAAGAAAATGGAAAAAAGAGTAGCAAGCTTGCTGAGCACAAATGAGAGACATGCTGATGTTTTCTTTTTAAATAGCAGGAACTGTTGGCCTTTCAGAGTGTTTTTATTCAGCATCCTTTATTGTAATGGTGCTTTTGCATGAGAAGAACAATGAAGGTATGTATTACATACTGGCCATCTCCTGTTCCATCAATCAAGTAAGAGTTATTTAAAGGACTAGTCTAGGTTTTGAACAACTTATAACCTGAATCATTCAACACTTTTTTGGAACAGTTAGCAATAAGGGGCACATCAGAGTTTAAATCCACATTTCAGAAGGAGTTCTCTTTGTGCTAAAACTGGTTTACAATAGGATAGCTGTAGAGCCAAACATTGTTACTTAGGCCAAACTTTGTTTGGGTGACAATTATTCCTTTGCAGAGCATTGAGAGTTCTATTACCTCTTCAGGTCTCAAAATAGAATTTGAAGACATGGGTTGACATAATGAGTTAAGTGCTGGAAATAAAGCTGTCATGATAAAAAAGCTTATGATGCAAACACTGTTTAACTCCATCTCAACAGTGACAAATTTAGCTCTGGATTAATCAGGCTATTTTCTCGTGCTTTCAAATGTACAACCTGTTCATCATCGCACGGATGCCAAAATTTCTTATACTTTATATTTGCCAGTCATCTAAATGAGATGTAAGGAGTTCATAAGATACGCTCTAGTTACAGTAAGAGAGTAAATTTGATCCTTAATATATTTTCATATTTCAAATAATTTGTTGAATCGAACTCTAAATCTTCAGCGAACAGTTTACATTTTTTGAGGAGAAAAGTTTCAATAATATAACTTCTGAGTAAAAGAGGCAAGATTTAAAGGAAGAGGTGCTATATCTTTACTAAACCAAAGTGTAAGCCCTTTTTTTGAAATATGAAACTTCTGAGACTTTCATGGGCAAACTACTTAATACTTTTCATTTCAAGGATTGTTCTACTATTCACAGAAAAAAAACCAACCCTTTCTTTTATTACATAAAAGTGAAATATGTGCACAAATGTCAAGTCAAACCACTACAGCACACTCAGCTAGCTGCCAAAATGGTTGCATAACAGTCTGGGTTTTTTCCTTAGGGTGAGGCTGAAATACCTTTTAGCAAATAAATATAAAATAAATATTTATTTTAACACAGATCCAGGTCATTGCAGGCAACCCCAGTCTTAGTGTAAATAATATTGTTTAGTTATATCGTCTTGCACTGGTAGTCTACTCATCCTTTTTTTCTTGTTTCTACAGCTATAGGGTCGTGTCTGATACTCACATTATCTTTTATATACACAGAGCAATAGAGTCAAAATGCTTGTCACCCTGTTTTCAAGGCGTTTTGCTTTATATTCTGAATCACCAAACTTGTTCTCTCATTTCATGCCAAACTCATACATCCATTGAAACCTTAAACTGAATTTCCATAATGTCCTGTGCTTGGAGCTACCCTGCTAACCTTCCTCAGAAATAGCAGATGCTCCTTTTCTCTGCTCTGTTTGCAATGTAGAAGAATTCAAGACATTCAGACATTCAGACAATTCAGACATGTTTACCTGGGAGTTTCATATTATTGGTCTGACACTTTCAGGACATGAAGAATGAACTGGTCCATAGAGTTTTTTAGATTGGACTTCACGAGGGGATTTGAGGTTTGTTTGGGGTTAATTAATTTGATAGATTAAACTGTAAGGACTCTTCTATCTATTATTAAGTGAAAAAAGGGAATCAAGTAAGTTTCCAGGAAGATAATTTTATAATGACTGTAGAAGCTGGCGGGCCCACAAAGGCTGTTAAACCCTAGTTTGTTAACTGACTATACTTACAAAAATCTAGCTCCTGCTTTCAAACACTAGATCTAAAATTCATATAATGCCTTTCACAGAGAAGGAACAATAATGTTTTGTAGTAAAAATTGTTCGATTTCAGGTGTAGATCCACGAGGTAGCACTATGGGTAGCAGTCCATAATCTGGCCCTCACATTCCAAAATTACTTCACTGATCAAAAATAAATGGAGTCTTTCTATGAAGACAGCAGAGGTGGTTAGGCAATGCCTACCTTTGACTGTATGAGTAAAAGAATAGATAAAATGATAGTAAGCAGAGGTCAGAAATACTTATCACCCACAAGTTCATGAAGGAGGTACTCTTAGAACAAGTTTCATATCTGACAGGATTAACGGTATAATTTAATGTTGATTTGTTTTGTAGATTAAGTTTGCAGTGTGGTGTTTGAATGTATGCTGTTGTTTGAGTTTCCTAAGAGTTACCACACCGTATACTTAACTCCTCATATAGACATAAACCCTTCCCTTCCCCTCCCTTCCTTTCCCTTTTCTCTTCCCTGTTTCCATTTGCTCTTCTGTCCTTCACATCTTGGGAGATGAAGGATATAAGGATAGCTGGTGCTCATGTTAACATTGATATCTGTTCAACTTGCATCTTCGGTCTACTTAAGAGAATTGAAATTTTATGAGAAGAATGACTACTGTAAATGTAAAAGGAAAAAAAAAAAACCCAAACAAAAAACCAAAATAAAACCAAAACCAAAACTAGATTTATAAGAAAGCTCAAAATATAATTTTTACATAGTAAAGCAACAATTACAAAGAAAACTGAGAACACTTGTTCAATAGCATACCCAAGAGTGACTTTTCATGCCTCTAGGAACTTCACAAAATGTTCAAACTTGCAAGAAGCATAACTACATGACATGGGAACACTAAACATAGATAGCTTTGGTTAGAGATCAACTAATATTAACACGTTCATTTTGCAGTTCACTTTGTCACTATCAATATTTTCCTTGGAGTCCTCCCGCTACTGCACCTGTCTGTTTTGTGGTACTTTACTAGCTAGAAGGCAGGAGAGCAGCACCCCTGCAGAGGATACTGATGCTGCTCTGTGGATGGTCAGGCAGGGCGTACTAATGAACAGCGCATCTGGCACTCTCTCCACTGAAGCATGACCATGTCAGTGTTGTGAGATACTCTTTGCCTCATTATACCCTCTGTGCGTGCACGCACATGAGTTTCCAATCCTGCTCTCTTGATTTCATCTTTTTAGAGCTTGCATGTACTAACCAGATTCCAAATATTGGCCTTTGCTTCAACAATCACTGCCTCAAAAGAAGGAAAGTGACAAGGCGGAATGATCTTTACCATAGGGATGGAACATGCTATGGAATCTATAAATGGCACAGCCAGGATGAATAGTATCATTGTACTGGATTTTGCAGACAGTGCCAGTTACTGCAGTCAAAAGGACATTGGAGTAAAGCAGTTAATAAAAGAGAAAGGAGGAGGGGGGAAGAGGTAGTGCTGAAAATCATGGAACTGAGAACATTGAGGCTTAAATGCTTTTTTCTCAGACAATGAACTGTCTGCATCAAAGTTAGTCCAATAGCATTTAGCTTTGTGCCTGCTTCCACTGTACCTGGTCACTGGATAAATAATGAATAGTGAGTGCAGACAGAGCTTACAAGGGCTCTATTATTCCCACAGTTTAAACTCTTCATTTAATAGAAAGTACACAGGAGAGGAAGAAAAAAAATTCCAAAGGAGCTAAGAAATAAAGACACATTGACAGGCCTGAATGGTAAAAAATACCTTACAGAAAAAAATTGTTTCTCTTCTGGCTTGGTTTATTACAGAAATAATTAGTACAAAAACATTGTATAGTATTTTTTCCATGCAAGGAGCTCAAAGCAACTTATAAACTATTAATTAAAGGTGAAAGTTCCTAAAATATGTTATGTGATCTGTGAAAAATATTCCATTAGCTCTCTTTGAAACTTGAGCCCTTAAATGATGCTGCTGAGTCTGAAATTTTTAACACAAAAGGCAGATTTTTACAGGGTGATACTACGGATAGTACAGTCACTTCTAATGTAGCTGCAGATAAGCAACCTGTAAACATTAAGAGGGAGGAAAGAGCCCTCTGTTTTTATAGGCTACCGTTTAGGGGTATTTCAATGTATCAATTTTTGGTTTATGTATTTATTCCAAAACCACACCAAAAGCAGCATTAGGCCAAAAGGCTGAATTAATTACTCCAAATTACCAACTCTATTCAGTTCAGATTTCCTACCTTCTCAGTTTTTCATGTTGTCTTTTTTTTCTTCTATGAATAAACTGTATGGGTATGTAACATATGTGTTTGTGCGCAAGGAAGAGAAAATACCGTTCTTTGAGATAACTGACAACACAGCTTGTAGCAAACAAAAGTAACACCTCAGGACTTCATGATGAGGACCATATGCTCAAATTAAGTTAACTGTGTTGTCTTCCTGGGTTGTGGTATTTCCTCATGCCATCATCTCTGCTTTGCCAGTTTTCACTGTTTGCCACATCATGGGAAAATATAGCCCTTGCACTGGTTTAGGATAGACAGTGTCTCCCTGTATTTTCATTGTGGTATGCTGAGAATCCTTCCAAATGCTGTAAAAATTAACACTGACTGTGAGATTTTGGAGCTCAGGTTTCAGTGAAAATCAAGACAGATCCTTCAGGTGTAGGGACTTAACTTCCTTTCATTACTGTGGGAATGAGGCATGGGAGAATTATTTATGCCTCCCAGCGTCTGCGAAAGCCTCCCCAAACTGACTTATTCTCTTAGTTGTTTTGAAAGGAAAGCCCACTCCCTCCTCCTTTTACTCTTTGCTAATCATTCTTTTACAAATTTCCTACTGGATAAAACCAAAAGCAACACTGAAGCAGAAAATAATTTCTCCCTTTAAAGTTCAAAGTTACTTTGACAAGGAAATTTCACTATTAAAAAAAAAAAAAAAAAAAAAAAGAGCTGCAACTGGAAGAAATATTGTAAAAAGCTTTATAAAGCCTGTAAAGGAAGCAGACAGCTTCTCTTGAAAACAAGTACACAATTGTTATAACACATGAACTGTACTGGTGCACATCTGACTGTTGCAAGTTCTGCGAGCAGATCCCTCTCTTGCTCTTTCAACAAATGTTATCATTTCCCAAGGAGTGTTATCTCTGCTGCAATCTGCACGTCACACTGACAGCTCTCCTGTCCCCACTGAGCATGTGCAGTGCCATTTCAGATACTGTCCTGTGTCCTTCCCTCTGCATCTATTGACAGATCTGAACTCTTCTATTATCTCAAGTAGCCAACAGCAAGACTTGTCATTGAAGCAGAGAGGCTGTGTATATCTGAGCTACCATCATGCAGACCCTTTATTTGTCCAATGACAGTGTCTTGTGATAAATGTTTCAGAAATGACATTTGAAATGACAGTGGAGGAAAACTCTTAAGTAAGAGACTACAGCTCCCAGTGTCTCCTGAGACACACTGCTGTCAATCAAGGAGAAATATTTACAAAGAGATTAGAATGCAGGCGGTTCAAAATCAATGTATTAGAGGCCACAAAACCCTCTCAATTAAAAAAAAAAAAAGTCACATCAATAAGAAACCTGCATAGTTCTGCAAGATGTGCTTGGATTTACCTTATCAAACATATTTGGGGAACTTCTAAAGCCAGTGCTAAATTTTGGATTGGGAGGAGGGTCTGTGATACAGTGTTATAGGAAAAAAAAGAAAGAAACCCATAAAAAAATGGAAGAAGGGAGAGATAGAAGAATTAAGTCATTTATCAAAGTACAGTAGCTGGCTAATAACATATGCACACAGAACATCAATTTTGGCCATGCCTGCATGGTGGGCAGAACATGAATTATAGCTGCGTTGTCCCACAAGGTAACTGTACCTTTCTGCAACACAAGCCAGCCCTAACTTTTGCTTTAACAGTTTAAGGCTATCTGATTATTTAATTTGGCTTTCCATAAAATAAATAAGTGACAAAGTACAATCTGAAATCACCAGTATGTGTGGAAAGTGCGAAGATACTTTAGACACCTAACAAATCATTCTTAGATATTTATTTCTGTTGTTTCTTTTTTCAATATAGTTTATGTACAATGCTGCAAGATAACTAGTCATTCTGGCATTAATCAGCTATTTGTACAATAAGTGATTCCTACCACACACGAATCATACATTCTTATCACATTTTTGAAAAATGGTATAAACAGGAGGAGTTAATCTGAGGTAGAAAGAACACATCAATTAAGAATTATAATGGGAATGGAAATCGGGGGAAAATGGAGAGAAGAGGAGGGAAATTCAGCTTCCAAAAACTGCAAAGTATTATATTGCTATTTGCATATGATACCTCAAATCCCTTGGCAGAGGTTAATAGGAGAGAGAAAAGCTATGATAATTGATGTCAGTCATGGACAAGATTTCTAAGTGAAAAAGTAAGTAAAAAGATCTCCTGAAGGGCAGATTAAAAAAAATTTAACATTCCAACCTGGACAAAGAATAAAGGGCTCTTCACAGCCCCAGTGGAGAGTGAGCACAGGAAGAGAAAGTGACTATACTAAAAGAAAGGAACAAAAGAAACTCTCTAGGGCAACATAGACCAAAGTTAAGAAAGGCCAAGTTAACTGAGACATTGTGGTAGCTAATGAGGAACCTGATTGTTAAATATGCTTTGTTACTTTATCTTTTTTTTTTTTTTTAATCTGTTCCCAAATTTGCAGCTAAATATTCAGTTTTCACTTTTAACTACTTACACTTTTCTAACAGCTTATCTGATAAGACTGAACAACCAATGAAAGCCTTTAGGACTGCCCATTGTATCAGTTGATCTGGCCTATTGAGGCAGCACTTACCACCACTGCCAGTGAACTGTGGGGTAAGCAAGAATAAGGTGCACTTATGTCCCAAGGGGCTGCATTTTGGGGTTTGAGGATTGCGCACATCTGGCTGTAGATAGAGATTTTATTGTCTGAGAATATGCACATGGGCTGGGATGTCAGCCAGGCTCTCCCTAGTGATTCATTAACTTATTTTTGGTTAAAGCACGCTTCTTCAAATTGTGTTTTATTTTGATTTGAAGACACTAAAGGTGGAGAATCTATCCATATACAAGTGCTGTTCAAGCACTTGTGTCTTATTGTGCCCTTTCCCAATAGATTTATGAGCCTTTTATTACCCTCGGTTTTATTCCAGTAAAATTGTATTGTTATTAAAAGTCCTCTCAGTATGGCTTTCACCAAGATGTGGTTCAAAACACTCTCTCTGCAAGGTATTTCCCAGAGCTTTCATGACACCTTTCTTTATTATCCTTCTCTGGGCACTCATGTTTTTCCAGTTGTCCTTCTAGGAAGTGCTGTAGAAACATGGTAGCCTCTAGGATTGGGCAGACTCCCACAGCAGGGTAGTTGGGCCATCTCAAAGACTGGACAGAGGGAGGTAAGAAGCTGTCAGGGAAATGTCCTTCTTCCCTCCCTGACAGTTTGGCAGGGACTTGATGTGAAAAACAGGCTGTATTACATTCCAGTCTGTTAAACTGGTCTGTAGCCTCTACTTGAAAGTCACTTCCAGTGGGGCTATTCCTTGTTGTCGATGAAGACTACTTCCTCTGGAGAAATAATAGATCTTTACTTCATGTCATTATGGAAAATGTCAGGCACAACAATGGCCACAGAAGGGAGCAGATTTAAGATCAAGGTCATCTAGAAATGACAGCCAGATCAACAGTCTATTCAGGTTTATATGCCAGCTATATTTATTCCAACAGGGTGGACATTTGTATGGGCATTCTGTATTACTTTGCTCTTAATGAATATCCTGCATGCAGAGTCACTACAGAATCAGATTCTTATATAAGTCTGAAAAATAATGTACTTTACATCCTTTATTCCTCATTTTCCTTTTTGTTTATATGTAATATAGCCAAGCAACATGTGCTCTGGGAAAACACTATGTTTTCTGTTCTGTTAAAGACAAAATCATATCTGAGCTATCAAGAAGGAAAAAATGGAGAGCAAGAGAGCATACACATGAGGAGGGAAGGACTGAAATATGTGAACACCATGAAGAAATACCTGTCTTCTTAGAAACAACAAAAGAGAATATTGCCAAGCTTTCCTTATGCAAAATAGTCTACCTTTGGATGCAGGATCAGCCTGATGAATTTCACTCCATAAGGCAATACTCTGCAAACAGATAAGAGCTTGAAAATAGGACTTCGGATGAAAGAATTTCCTCAAACATATTAGAGTCCCCACTGAAAAGCTTTACTGTCACAGCTCATCTCATTAATCTAGTATATACATTGCATTAATATCTTTTTCTCTTACTGTGCAAGGCTGATGTGATTCTATCTTTTCTAGTGATTCAGCAAAGTGATTGTGAAGTTATTTTGCAACCATGAAATGGTTCAGTTTCACTTTTCTGTTGTACAAGGAAGGCAATCTCTAGTTATTACACTGACTTTCAGCAAGGGGAAAAAAGTGGAATTATGTGCAATACTAATTTATTGTTAAGTAAAAGCTAGATTTTTTTTTCCTGTTCCATATTAGAATAAACCAATGTTTTCATGACGGATCAGAGAGTGACAAGGGGCCAGTTAAGCAGCCACATGGCATTTCAAAGATTGTTCTCTATACAATCCATGAATGTCCTTTGAGAAATTATGACTTCCCATTAAAAAATACTAATAAATTGATTGCTCTATATGTAATTTTGCCTTTGTGACTCAAATTGAGATTAATTCCTGTTTTAAACGTAGCCATTTAGTTTGACTCAAACTGGGTCAAACAATTTCTGTGTGTTTTCTCACATGGAACTTTTTTGATTTTGCCTACAGTTGGATTTTGGGATTCATATAGCTGATTAAGAAGACCCAGTTTCAATTTGTGACTCATATTGTTGGCTGTCCAAATATCAAAATTTCTAATCTCTGAACCTTTTATTTCAAGAAAACAAAATTTGGTCTTGCAGTAGCTGTAGGAAACAACTAGTTTGGATTGAAAAGATTTGTTACAAAGCCTGTTTTGCTTGCAACACGGGAAGTAGAGCAGGGCAATGTCAGCGTTTAAGACTTGAGAGGCAACAAAGAGCTTTTCAAACTCACTTATTCTGTTGACAATTCTTTTAGCAAATGATGCAGCTGCACAGATTTTTGAGGAGGAAAGATGATGTATCAAAAAAGGTCAATGAGGACTGTAACCAACTGCTGAGTCTTATCCAGCGATAAACAAGGAGATATTGATTCTCAGGAGAGAAAACAACATTCTCATTTGATTACAGTGTTGCAAAAAATTTCCCCATAAGGCTTACTGAAGTCCAGGATCAAAACCTCATTATTTTCCATAGTTTATTTTTGTTTCCAGATTTTTGAAATGTCTTCTAAAGAGGACCCCCTCTAGCTACAGCTTTCTTCATGTCTGAATCCAGCTTAGTGATAAAAAATGAAAAATAATGTTTCCTGCAAGGGAATATGATGCAAATATTTCCATAATGAATATAAACTATCATATGCTAGGCTTTATTATATTCAGGTTTCCTTTCCTGACCTTAGGGGAAAGTACAGGACAGCTGACCTGAAGCTCCCTCTGGGAACTGGGACATTATTTGTATAGCATAAGTGCTTTGACACAGTACTTCTGAAGTCAGTACCAGCTCGAAATCACATAAGAACTGCCAATTTCCTTTCACCTCCCACTTGCACTGGCTGAAATGCCACCAAGTGGACTTAATGTTGGTTTTCCCTGTCAAGTCTGTGGCATATGGCAGAGTTTGGTTGTCTCATGGGATATGTACAACGTGAAGTTATGCATTAATAAATGTGCTAACCATATCAGCACAGTACTCATACAACCTGTTTGGCAGTACTAAGGACTAGACTTTCCTAATGAGGCTCTCCTTGTCCTAGTATTAATTCTTTCAGAGCTAGCTTGGGTATTCTTGCATGTTTTGCTGTGTCCATTGTGATTACTCTCACCCCAGCAGAGACCAACTGTCAATCAGCAGATGAAATACAATTTTGAATCTGGAGCACATTTTTCTGAGGTAAAGAGGATAGGTGGGATTTCATTCACAAATAAACCCATTCAAGGATGTTTTATTTCACTAAGAAAGAATGGAACATGTGTGATTAAAGCAAAAGACCAGAACAGTTCAGTCATTATCTTTCTTAGATGTTGGAAAAAACTTTAGCCCTCTTACAACACTCCCAGTCTTCTGCCTTTAAAATAAATTATCATGTGACTCCACAAGACACAGACTTCAATGGAAAAGCCATAACGGTACCTTTCCTTTGTCTGTGACCCTGCTCCTCTTCACACGATCTGCTACAGTTATTTCCAGGGTCATCCTGTAAGCCAGTCCACCCTACAAATAGTGATGGGATGAAAGTAATGCCTTTGTTTCTAGGATCATTTTTAAGCTACTTCATTTCAATGATCCTCATCACAGCATAGCCAGAGAAGTAGGTAGCATGTGGGAGGCAGTGAATGAGGATGTGAAGGCAGAAACCACTGAAGATGACCTGGTCCCAAAAGACTGTACTCCTACAGCACTTCCACCTCCATGGAAGGGCACAGGAACTGTAGCAGTACCTAAGGCCTTTACTCAACACATCCTTTAAGTCCCCCTGGATATCTTCCATGAAAGAATGCACCCCTTGTAAAAATTTTCTGAAATTTACCACTTAAAACTTCCTAAATTAGAGCCTTTGGAATTATTTTCTTGAGGAAAGAAAAAAAACTGCTGAACTACATTAGGTTCAAGGTGAATAAATTAATGCATCCTATTCATTGTTATACTTGGAATCGGCTTCCCTGGTGATTACTATAACTGGCAATATATTAAAAACTTAGCCTGAGTAATTCTATGCTCCCATGCATCCTGACCTTCAATCAGAATTTCAGACATAATTAAATGCTTCATAAAAACAATTCAAATATTATCTTTAGCCTCAGCTTGGGTCCCTACCAGTTATTTTGGCAATCCCACAAGGGAAGGATCGCTTTCTGAAAGTGACTTTACCAGGGTAAATTTGAGACCACCCAAAATAGGGAAACACAGAGATAGACCATACATCAGTCTCTGCCATCAAATCCCCCACAATGTTACCACCACACGCTAGCCTATGTATAAGCTTTGTATGCTGTTGTGTAAAAGATGAATAAAAAAAAAAAAAAAAAAAAAGTAGCTATGGATGTTCCACCATATTCACAGTCATTTTCATTCAGTTTTCATAATACCAAATTCGTACAGCAGTCAAACTTGATTTAAAAATAAATGTTCTGAGGTCATGGACCAGAGGAAGCAGTACCTGAAGAAATGCTCTGACATAGAACAGTATAAGAGGTCTATAGGTATTTTTCCAAATCTCTGCCATAGCCATTGGAAATCTCATTTGAAACATGTTGTACTTGGTGTCTCTGCCTTTCTCAAAGATCACACAGAAGTCAATATACCATCATATCAAGAGCAGATCAACATGTGTCTTACCTGTCAAGGCTGTCAAGTCCTTCACTTAGTTTTATTACTGCAGCAGTTGAGTCAGTGTGTGAAAACAGTAAGAGCATGAGCTCGTTCATGTATGGGTAGATGATTCTGTTGTGAAAATGCTCTAACTTAAAGCCAACTATTCCTCAAAAATCCTTTCTGCAGTTCCTACAGGTAGTGAACTCCTTTCATTGTCGGTGTCTGTTGTCTCTGTTGCAGAAAATGAAAACATTTGAATAATGAAATATAAATATTAGTCAGGTCCAATAGGCTCTCTGTAGAGTAACACTGTGATGTAATTACTTTTTTAAACCTGTGTTACAGCCAAATTCCACCCAGTTTCAAAGCTTGGTTAGCCTTTTTCAGGAAAGGGAAAGAATGCTGTTTTCAAAGACTCATCAGGACTTTATACAAAACAGTGAACGTTTTTAAAGTCACAAGTGCCTTCAATAAGATGCAAATCCTAGACGAAATGTCTGGTTATAAAAAGATATATTTACATATATTATAATGGCATTTAAAATAATTAAAACAAGAGCACTCATTTATTCAATCAGACTCTAATTTGAGTACATGAATATTTTGTGAAAATAGTTTTAATTTTTTATTTTTTACCAATAGATGGTGCTAGCAATTTCTACATTTACTGAAATATCTGCGCCCATTTTACTCAACTCAGGCCCATAACAATCTTCTGAAACTGCTAGAGAGAAACATTCTATCCATGTGTCAATTAAGCAGGAAATGCCAGCTCACTGATACTCAACATTTTACATATTGAAAAGGCTGGTAGAGCAGCAAAAAGCCATCAGTAACTACCCACTGCGGAACATATACAGTGTGCTAGTGAGAAATCTGCTGTTCTTACTTCTCCAATGTATTTTCAAGATTTCTGGAATAGTCATGTCACGTTTTGCAGTCATTAGGGTGCATACTTTTAGCAAAAAGGATGCTGGCATCACTCAAATTAGCTCCTCCATCAGTCTTCTAGAGAACACAATGAAAACTTGATGTCTTAAGTCCAAATCCTGCCAAGTATTTGTGTACATGCCTCACTTCACGCACTGGAAATAGTTACGCAAAAGTCAATCAAGATGTTCACAGCATGTAAAGTCAAGCAAATCTGTGATTGTCCGTGAGTTTGGAGGTATATGTACTGTTTGGAATGGACTGTAGTGACTCTCCGTGGAAGTGGACAGATGTCTTCTGCAGCCGTTAGGAGGATGCATCCAGCATGGACCATATTATTACAATATCCCACCTGCCCTAGACATCTAGAAAGATCAAATTCAAAAATCACTATTTAATTGTTTCAGTTCTGTGGATCAGTTTGTTTTATATGTGTTCAGAGAAAGTATAGTCAAGGTCACTACAAGTGCAGTTTAAAAAAAGAACAAATTAAGAATAGGTAGAAACAATTTTGTTCTCTACATTTCCAATTTCCTCTAAAAACTTTGGTATCTCTAAAAACCTCCCAAAGAATGTTTCCAATATCTCACTGTCAACAGCTTTACTTTTCTTATTACTTACAGACATTCTCAAAATATTTTGAGGTAACTGAAACACCACTGCTCTTCAGAGGAAAGTTGTGGTCCTGTGCTTCCCAGTTAATTTCCACGTACAGTAAGTACACTCTTCAGTGTGAACTGACTTTACACAACATGGAAGTAAGCCCTCTGGAATAACAGATTTTCACAAGGAAGTTGCAGTTTACAGATCTTGAGCTCCTGGGGATTTTGGTTACCTGCTGTTGTGGTTTAGGCCCAGAGGGCAACCAAATACCATGCAGCTGTTCACTCACTCCTTCCCACCAAGTGCTGGGAAGGAGAAAAATTAAACAAGGCGTCTCAGGAATCGAGATGAGGACAGAGAGGGGTCTCTTGCCCATCTAAATGGTCACAGGCAAAACCCCAGACTCCTTAGGGGAATCAAAAAAAGAACATCACTTTAATTCAAGCACTAACAAAACCAATACTTAAAAGACAGAATGGGACAATGAGAAGCGTTAGAGTATCTTAAAACACCTCCCCGCACCCCTCCCTTCTTCCTGGGCCCAACTTTTTGTCCACGGTATCTCCTCCCCCAGGAGTGCAGGGGCAGGGGATGGGGGTGCAGTCATTCCGCTGCTTCTTCCTCCAAGGTGGTGGGGGGAAGCACTCTTGTGCATTCTTCCCCCTGCTCCACGTGGCGTCCCTCTCACGGCAGGCAGCCCTCCACAAACTCTCTCCACTGTGAATCCTCCCCACGAGATGCATTGTGTTCGTGGGTCACCTCCACGTGTTGCAGACCTCCCAGCGATGAACTACAACAGCAGGGGCTGCTTCTTCCCTCAGGATCATGGGGCTCCTCCACAGACTGCAGGTGAATCTCTGCTCCTCTGGTGACCCCCATGGGTGGCAGGAGGGTGGCCCTGCTGTCTCACCAGGGGATACAAAGGGGCTCCATGCTCCAGGCGCACGTCCCCCCCCCTTTCTTCCTTATTCCTTCCACTGACCTCGGTGTTCGCATAGGTGTCCTTCTTGTAACTCCTCCTCCAAGTACCCCCAGCTCTCCAGTTCCCCTTCTTAAATACGTTATCACAGAGGCGCAGTCACTGTTGCTAACTGGCCCGGCTTTGGCCAGAGGAGAGTCCAACCTAGAACCAGGGGAGCTTTCCAGAAGCTTCTCACAGGGGACACTGCTGTAGCCCACTCCCCAGCTATCAAAAAACCCACTACTCAAACCCAGCACATCTGCAATTTCCTTCTAGAACCTTCACTGGTTTTGAGGGCCATAAAAAGCAATTGCAGACTTCCAAAATTTATATATAAGTGTGTGTTATATATGCTGTACTGGGTCTGGCTGAGCCAGAATTGGTTTTCCCCTGTAGCAGCCCTCATGGTGCTGTGTTTTATGTTGGGAGCTGGCAGGGTGTTGATAGCACACTGGTGTTGTGGCTACTGCTGAGTAGTGCTTACACAGCACCAAGGCTCTTTCTGACATTTCCCCCCCCACAGTGGGACGGGGTGGGCAAGATCTTGGGAGGGGACACAACCAGGACAGCTGACCCGGACTGACCAAAGGGATATTCCATACCATATGACGTCTGCTCGAGTATAAAGCTGGGAAAAAGGAGGAGGGGGTGGGGTCACCCTTGGTCCTCCAAGGCAACCACTACGTGTATTGGAGCCCTGCTTCCTGAGAAGGCCCGACATCGGCTGTTAATGGGAAGCAGAGAATAAATCTGTTTTCTTTTTTTTTGCTTCCGCGCGCAGTCCTTTGCTTCGCTTTGCTTATATTAAAACTGCTTTTCTTTTACCCACAAGGGTTGGGTTTTTTCCTATCTTATTTTCTTTCCCCTCTTTGCCTTGTTGAGTAAAAAAAGGGGAAGGGGGACAAGTGATAGAGCAACTAGGTGGGTACCTGGCATTTAGCCAAGGTCAAACCACCACATATGTATAAAATAATTTATATATTGTTATATGTTATTATTGCATATATTTTGTTATATATTTATATTATAATATATAGTATGTGACATATAATATGTTGTTATAGTACATTATTATATATTATTATATATGTAGATATGTGTGTATATGGGTAGATATTAATGTATGTGTGTATACAGACATAAATTAGCGTATATGCATACATTGCATATGTTTATAAATATGTATATGTAAATGTCTATTATATACATTACATAGTATTATAAAGCAAATAATATTATCTTCCCTCTCTGCCCATCTTTATCTTTAAAGAGAATGCCACCCTCTGGGAGCATGTACCCAGCAGCTCATGTAACTTATCACTGTTATCAATACATATCTACTTTTTGTTTAATATATCAAGACATTATTACATTTATAGTAAGTGTAAGGGAAACATGAATTCTTTTATTTTTCACATTTATTAAAAGAATCACAAATCTGAAAAGCTCACTCTAGAAAATGCTATCAGTTCCATTACACACTGACATAGTGGAAAATGTTTTGGGAGATGCAAGTGTGTTCTTGCAAACTGAAAAAAGAATGGCCGAAAAGCTTAAGTTGATCCACATTTTATTTCCCCCCCCCCCCTTCTTTTAGCAAAACAGGTCTTAATGTATGATCAAAAATGTCTGTGACTGTAAATGAATTGGGAACTGATATAAAAAAACACTCTGCAATAAAAACAGAAAAAAAGATAATAATTCTCTTCAAAAACACTGTAGTGTATAACTCAAAAATAATGGTAATGAATTTTGTACATTAGAAAACATAGAAGGGAGTTCTGGATCTCCCTGGACACAATGATTTATCTTTCTGGATTATGTCAAAGGCCCATGCATTCTCCAGGTAATTTGAGAGGCCCATTTCCCCTGACGTTATTGTTCCTTCAGTAAGAACAGTTCCTCATGTAGAGGATCAGTGATCATAGCAATACCTAGATATTTTCAGCTGTACTTCTGCAATGCAGAATTGTTACAGAGAAACCCAAGCCAGCAGCCCACACTCTTTGTCTTATTGGCTCCCTTACAGAAGAGCACTGAGAAGGGGCTCCAGTCTCTTATACTCACCATGGAAAATGAATGAGCCTCCTAAGCTGCTTGTGAAAGAAAGTGGTGTTACGAAAAAAGTTCCTTCCCATTCTTGCACTTGTTTAAGAATATCTTAATCTTCTTTCAGTGAAGTTATGACTCCTTAATAGAATACAAATATTTACCCCTCAACTGGAGCCTTGTTACCTTTTCTCACTGAACTGCAAATATCAAATTTGCTCTCCCATGAAGTAGCATTGTTGCTGTCACTTGGCAGAGAAACAGAGCACACAATGCGCGACTGACTTAAATTATCCTAGGTTGCATGGTGATTGAGCACTGAACAAAATAACTGTTTAAACAAAAATTAAAACCCAGGCTCTCATTAGCAGTATCAACATTAAGGTCCTTCATTATGGAACAAACTTTATAAACAGTATGCCTGCTTTGTAAAATAGAAGATGTCAAACACTGGTAAAACTGAATAGATGTTTACCAAACACTGAATTCTGTCTCTTTAACTGTAGATTACAGTTAATCCATTATTATGAACAGTCTTTAAACTCAAACGAAAATCACTGATTTTTACTTTTTTTAAACCTTGAAAAAAATTGTTGGAAATACTCTGCATTTAGTATGTCTCTGAGCATGAATATATGTTTATATTCTTCCAATGTTAGTTTGAAACGCTTGGGAAGCTTTAGGGCAGATGTCAGATCCAACATTTCAGAAGTGACTGAAGCTGAGCAGATAATTCTGTGTCGTTGAAAGCCACTGCTGTAGCTATTTCATGGTCTGTAACAATACTTGCAGGTCTGTAACAGCGCAAGATATATCCCAAACATGGCTGCTGGACCAAAATACCAGTGAGTATGATATTTTGACCTAGTAAGAACACATATCTAAAGAGATTCCATGGCTTTGTTTATTTTCTTTATTTAATAAACTAAATAATGGCAGATTGTGTGATGGATTGTGATAGCCTATACTGTTTAGTTCCTGCTACTCTTAACGTTTGCCTTAGCCACGATGAATTCCAAACACCATATTAACAAGCCATGCCAAGGACAGTTTGGGGAGTAGAACTGATCTGAGATTATTTCCATTAGTGCCCCCTGTTTTAGGGGGAAAGAAATATATCCACATACATGGAAGCTATTTGTTCTCAGATCCAGAGAACAGGATGTGACCTGGTTTATTTTACAGATAAGCATAGATATAGCCTATAAATTCCTCCACACTCAATCTGACAGTTTCCAAGGAGGTATAAACACAGTCTTTAAATGGGTCCCTTTTTTCACTTGAGAACAAACCAACTGCTTATGAAGTTTGGCTTGAATTCTTTGCAAGGTGCACCATCAGGAGAGTCTGAAAGCTGTTTAAAACAATATTGGAAGGATTCACACAGCTCTCATTGTGAACACAAAAGTGGACAAAAATCTAAATACCAATGGATGTGTAGAGATTAGGAAAAACTGGTGATTTAAAAAATTCTGATTCACCTTGAAAAAATATAAACATGGATTAGGAAGAAATGTTTCCACTGGACAATTTATAACCATACCTGTTTAGTACCAGTTTCTTCTCCCTTTTCTGAAGCACCTGTTAGTGGCCTACGGAAATGATGAGTCTGAAGGATTACATGGATCACAAACCTCACCCTGCACAGCCATTTCAAATATAATACTATAAAAGAATAATCCACAGCACACATTCTCAAACAAAAATGTTGACAGAAACCTCAAAAGAGGGTGGGCATCTCATTTTAGCTCAATAAAATGGAGCAACCAACAATATCTTTTCAGTCACATAGTCAGAGAAGTATTTCAAGTGGGGACAGTAAAACTTTTTCTTGTTATTTAAATCAATGCCAAAAAGCCTACTAACTTCATCGGTGTACAATCAAGCATTCTGCAGCTCTACCTTTTACTATCAGTAATATCATGACAGGTGTAACCCAACTATTCACCCCACCAGTAGAGAACATAATGTTAGTACTGACTTGATCAATACTAGTATTTGGGCTTGCATGACATTACTAGTTTATAAGGGAAAAGAGGGGGTTAAAATGGAACAATGTTTGGGTATCACCACTATGCACTATCTGGAAGATAACCGCATCTATAACACTATACATGTTCTTGAATTGTTCTTTCTGGAAAAGAATTTGGGAGAAATGGCAGAGTGCATGTTCAAGGCCAAATAAAATTTACTGCTGGGTTTTAGGGGTAGATTGATCAGGAAAGGCTACAGACCTTAGCACTTGTTAATATTTTGTTAAGCTTCCACACTTCAAGGGAAAGTTGCATAATGCCAGTGTAAAAATTATAATAGTATTTAAAGACCAAGGAAAGGGAATAATTTATTACATGTCGGTCTTTCTGGGAGCCGTATTAGTGTAAGAAACACTTCAACTCTACAGGAAGCATTTTCCAGAAAAGCTTTTGTGTTTGTCTGTTTCTGGTGAAATAAGGATAAAAAGTTAATTGAACTCTAAAAGGATAATTTCACCAAAGAACCCAGAACCTCAAAGAAACATTATGCCAATCACCACACCACAGTCATTTAGTAATTAGAGAATCATTTATGTTGCAGGCCACCTGCAACTCTGCTCAGAGTACTTTGAATCAGATCAGGTTGTTCAGAGCCTTGTCCAGTCACATCTTGAACAGCTCCAAGGACAGAGATGATATCAGCATGACCAAGAAAAGTAAATACTTGCAAGACAGAGCAGGGGTGTGATCTACTCATTGAAGTTTTGACTGCAATTACTGGCACAACACCCTATCTCTTCTGTAAAAGGTCATACCAGAGGTGAGTTAGAGAATTTCTGTTCTGAGACTTTAATTGCAGATGTGGTCTCCAAGGAATGGAGAAGAATCAGGATCTAAGCAACTCCACATCTTGAGAGGGTCATACTGAGAGGGTTAGATAGGATTGAAGCGTAGGTTTTTGTAGCAACTGTGCAAGTGCAAGTAGGTGTCTAAATTGTAGATCAAAGCTAACCCATAATATCTGGTTTTTATGCCTGTAATTAAAAAATCAAGAAGAGTCAGAAAAAGCCTCTGTCTAACAGACTGAAGCATCCTATTTGAGGATATCTGACTTCCATGTGAAATATTTTAAGGGTTATCAAGGCAAAATTCTATTAACTTAAAACTACTAGTAGTATTAAAGTGTGAATAGGAGGGACACAAGTACCCAAACTGCTTCATTATTGCTCAGATTTTAGAAGTGTGAACTCTATCAGAAAGCAAAAGATAGTCAAAAGGCACAGGGAGGCTGGCAGGTTTTTGTCTAGCTTGTTCAGATACAGTGGTGTTCTTTTTTCAGTGGATAAAACGCATTCAGACATACCCACAAAGGAAATTATATTGTATGCCACTTTTTTAATAAGATTATAAGAGCTACTTTCACCACCAGTGACTGCCATTAATTAGTATGCTGCAAGGGAGCTGACACATCCCTGGATGGCACATCTATTAAGTGTAGACTGCAATCAGTAAAATAGGTTTTCCAACAAACGACTTGTCAAAGCCTTGACACAAGAATTACTTATGCTTGTAGTCAGTCACTCACTTTCTCCCAGTTCAAATGCTCATGTTCTGCCCCCTCACTGGAATTTGAAACACAGTGAAATGTGTTTCTCCATTTTTGTTTGATAAAAGTGCTAATCCATGGATAGAAGTGGATCAATGAGTGTCCTAAGGATAGCACAACAGACTCGGGGTGGAAAAGCAGTGATGCAGGAATGTATCAACTTTCCACTTTGCTTTTCCAGAAACTGTAATTCCAAGATAGTCTCAGCCTTTCTGTGGTAATAGATGTGAACAGAAAATGTCTTTCAAGTGACAGTTCCATCACCCAAACTCACTAACCCAGCCTGGCTCCCTTTGATCTTCAGTCCTTCTAGAAAAAAAATAATCATTACCATGCTACCTAGCAGCAAATGCATGTTTTACTGGGATAAATCTCTGGTAACATTCAGTGGCACGGCTGCTATTCATTGTAGATGCAAAATGTTCACTTGAGAAACTTTTTTTTTTCTTTATTATTTTGTATTTAAATCTATGCTTCTTTGTCTTAGATACTGAATTGTAACTCTGCTTCTGCAACTGGAGGTCTGAGTGGACAGGAGTGATCTTTTAACTAAATTGGAGAACTTCTTTCTTAGGATGTATGTGAAGTTCTTTCTTAGGATGTATGTGACAGCATCTCAGGGTCACTATTTACTCCACCTTGTCACCTGGCTTATGCCTGACAGCTATTCATGAGACTGTGCATTGTAACATAACATGAAATAATAATACGCAAGTCAGCTTTTAAGAAGCTCTCTGGAGCGCTTTATGGAGACCTTGTAATAACGAATGCTAGGAGATAGGAGTCACCTCCCCAGACTTTAACATTTAATCACTTACATGCCTCTTGTAAGTTAAAGAGATTCAGAAGGTGATTCATTTTAGGATTTCTCTTTAGTTGGTACCTAAAAGATTAACCAGATACCTAATTGCCACACCATAAAGGCTAGAGAAAGTGAACAGCAATCCTAGATAACTGTCTTTAATGCTGGTTGACTCTCACCACTGAGGCAAAAAAAAAAAAAAAGCCAACCCAGAAAACCCTAATGAGGTAGATTTAAAAAGCTGGCTTCACTGGGAAAGTCAGATTTTCTTAGTAAAGTCTCTAATAATTTGCAAGACTTAGGTTTCTCAGGTTCACTTCTAATGTCTTGATTTAATTTTTTCTTACTTTTATTTTCACACATAACTAACACAGGCAGCCAGGGAAAGGTTAT
This sequence comes from Strix aluco, assembly GCF_031877795.1. Classification (NCBI taxonomy): domain Eukaryota; kingdom Metazoa; phylum Chordata; class Aves; order Strigiformes; family Strigidae; genus Strix; species Strix aluco. The sequence continues at coordinate 49,284,535 of NC_133931.1, forward strand.
GATGGTTTTTCACTGGCAGACCCTTTTTTCAGCCTAAGAAGCTTTATAAAACTGAAGGAAGGAAATGATAATTGAATCCCAGTAATCCCTTACTGACTTCTGTCACAAATAAAACTGAAACTGGGTTCAACTAAACCTATACTGGCCATGAATGCTTATTTCCACAATTTTGGCACTTAGGCAGGGACTCCATCTTTTGTTGAAAGGTGATAATTCTGGGGTATTTTGTTTTCCAAACATTGGAGTTTTACCAGTTTGCTATTTTCCTTCTTGATGTATGGATGTAAGAAACGTAAGACTTCTGTAAGGAATTTGAATTTTTATCATGGATTTTCCAATGTAAAAATGAACTCTCCATAATACCAATAAAAATTGTGTTAAATGGATTAAGCACTGGCTAACTAACTGTTCTCAAAGTAGTTGTCAAAGGGGAACTATCTCTGAACGGGGATGTTGCTAACACTCTTTTGCAGTCATTAGTATTAGACCTGACCTTGTTCAACATTCCTCTCAGTGGTCTAGAAATAAATATCAAATCACTGCTTTTCAAATGGCATACGCATTTGTAAAGTATCAAATAATGGTTGCTAGGTGTTCATTCTAAGCAATTGAAACTGTTGACTACATCAGACCCTGTCATTAAATAAGTCCTAATGTAGTCAAAGAAACAAGGTCACAGAGACTCTGAACTAGAGGCTATCTGTCTAGTATTTGCAACTGTATCCTAGAAAACTATGACTGTAGAAAAAATTCTAGAGTTCATAGCAGAACTAAAACAATTCAACATGAGCTGACTGTGGGAGGCTGAGATAAATCGGCCTAATGAAATCCTTGGTGTTGACTGCTGGGTAGAGGCATAGCCTGTTATACACCTGTCTTTTTTTAAGCTTGTCCCTATAAGTAGTCACTTGATATTTGAAGTTATTACTGGGGTGTTGAATATTTGCACAACAGAAACTAGACGTGAATTAACTGCCACATACTGCTAAAATCTGGAGAAGTTCTTTCATTAGAACAAAACCTACCAGTAATCTCTCTTCACATGTTCATGGTTGGGCAGTAACATGGTAAGTGACAGATATCATAGATCTTGTCTTAGAGAAAAAGCTTCAAAGAAACACCCCTCAAAAATTTTGTCTTTTAAATAATCTATTCATATATTCATACAAAAGCCATACATGGTCATGTACCTGCCTTTATTTTGGGAGTAACCTAAGCACTGACAAGTACACATTGCAGTAGCATTGGCAGCATTACCATGGTTGTCATGCTTCTGTAAGTTAATCATACAAGTATGAAGACACCAATGTCACAACAATATTGTATGTTACCTACACACATTGCCAACCAGCAGGACAATGTTTATTAGTCCAGGAGACACAAGCTAGATTTTCTTTTTTTGGTTAAAGGTGAATTATAATATTTATAGCCTCTTATAATTCACTGCACTTACGCAGCTAACAAACTTCCTATTTTTTACAGGCTGAATTCCTTTTCATTTGCATAGTAAGGGGGCAAAAGGCTTCATAGTCAAATACTGGATTTAAATAGAGAAGCATCTCTCAGTATAGAGGTGTTTCTCTATATGTGAAATTCTCAAGACTGATACTAGAAGAGTTCCTTCAGCTTTGGTGCCTACTGTTTGAAATAAGGTATGAAAAAAGTTTAGAAGAGCAGCAAAAGTGATGCAAAAACTGGAGAAAAAAAATGCTTCTGAGTGAGAGAATGGTCTTTTTTTAATCAAAAGGAAGAACACATTACTCACATTGTATATATATATTGTGTATATATGTTATTCATAGGGATAAAAATATCTAAAATGGAAGTCTTTCATCTCATAGAGAAAGTCGTTGCTGGAAGACTCTAGAAATTAAAGCTAGTCTACTTTAAATTTAAACAAAACACTTTGGTTTTAAGCAAACATTGATAAAACAATAGAAAAACACTACCTAAATACACTCCCTAGGAAAAGTGCAGAGTTTCCATCATTTGATATCCTCTAACACGTTGTAGATATCCATGCATTAGTTAAATATGAGTAATTTGCATAGAGAGGAATAAATGGATGATGTTCCATGGCATGGGTCATGTGGGAGTTCCCAGTAAGTGCGGCTGTATCCTTCTGCACTTGAAGTCCATTAAGTTCCTGTGAATTCATGAATTTTAAGCCATGTGAGTTCGAGTCATGGGCAGAATAATATAACCAGGATTTTAAGAAAAAGAGATCCAGCTGAGTGTCAAAGGGAAATGGGAGCTTAGTTCCCTTCAGATATAATTGAAAATCCTGTCAATACTATTAAGAGTTTGAACTATGATTTATGGTTGTAAAACATTGGTGGAATGTTTCTGAAGATTTAAATTGTGAAGTTTCTGAACACTGTTGCACAGGCCATTAATTCAAACACCTTTAACCTCAAAAGACCAGGTCCAGTCAGTTTAGATCAAGAGGTCAGATGAGCATATTGATATAAATTTCGGTCTCACCAAGTGCTTGCGCACAGTACACTGGCAACGCACACCTTACTATAAGCGGACAGCATGTGAGAGAAGAAGTATGACTGGATTTTGCAGATGTGCTGTAGATCAGTGTTATTTACTACTGGGAATAATTATTTAGACAAAAACACTCAATGGTTAGAAAGGATCTAACCACTCAAAAGTCCTTTTCAGTGTCTGGCAGGCTCCACTGTTTAACTTACACAAGACCTGTAATTCACTAGAAACATTCTTCAAATAAACATTACCTTCTTAAAAAAAAAAAAAAAAAATCTGAGAAAAATAATGGAATATGAATTTAGAAAAAATTCAGTCTTGGCTTAATCCAAAATAAGAAAGTTAGATCCTTTCTAAAGTTCCATAAAAATATTCATAGGGTATGATGAATTATTTCCAGTGTCTCCTCCAAAATTGATCAGTGCAGCATCGTTACTTCCTTTTCTTGTTTTTTGTTGAGGTGTTTGTTTGGTTTTTAATTTGACCTTTGTTGTGGAAGGTTCTGCATTCCAAGTGCAGTTAAACTATCATAGCCACTGGTTTTGATTTCAGTCAGACTAGTATATGCCAAATAATTGTGACCACAGGAGCTGAGCCTGGAATATTCCCCAAACAGTTAGCTGAGAAGAATGGGACTGTTCTTCAAACTCCTTTCTGGTTCTTAGCCGGAAAATTTTCTCTTGTTATTAAAAGCAAGACAAATTAGACCATTTTAAGCTCCAAACTGCTGCAGTTGGATTAGAAACAGGAAACTGACCTTCAGCTTTGTTATCTCACTGCTACACTGCCTTGTGCAGTGGAAACACATTCATAGCAACAGTCCTGGATGGACAGTACCTCTTTGATTAACCATGCATCTTGGTCCCAGTCCTATCCCTCCCTCTGCAGCTCTGTCCTTGGAGAAAGTGCTGCTCTGTCCATTTTACACACTTTTGGACTGAGCACTGCTGAACTCCCAACACAATGGCTTGGCTGTTTGTGTATGTGTGTTTGTGCACAGCAAAAAGGACACTGGGAAAACAGGAGCACAAGTGACATAGTTGCAGAAAGCTTTATCTTGCTTTCATCTATGTCTCTTCTACATTGATAAGCTTCCTATCATTTAACACTAGAATTTTAAAAAATATATTTGGAGTTTGTTGAACCATAAGCTTTTTGTTTGTTTATTCTGTGTTTTCACAGCAGCAAAACACTGGGATGCAGGTGGTGCCACAGTGGGGTACTCAGTAACATAAAGCGCATAAATAAAAATGATCAAAGCGCACTGGGGACATAAAGTAGATCTCACGGTTGCTCTGGTTAAAAACTTAAACTTGTAGGCATGCACATTATGGGATTACAGGTCATGCCCTAAAAGAAAAATCAGGAAATAATTGAATTCAAACCCAGTGGTTGTATCTATTCCAATTCACACTGCACTTCCTCATAAAAAGAAAGCACCTTCAAGGAGAAAAGCAAAGCAAAAGGAAAGTATTGGTCTTTACAATACCAACAAATAACTACTCTAAAAGAAATTGTTGTTTGTATAGATGCTACTTTTCTACATGTAATATTAGTGGTAATCACTTACACTGGCATTTGCTTTTAACTGACAGATCCAGGGTGACTTCATTGTTTTACAGAGGTTTTTTTCCACTTGAATGGTAATGCCACTATATAAATTCTTGATTGCATTTTCTTGCTTTTTGACATTGTGTTCTGTATTTGTCATTTGTATACATACATATGTAAACAGCTTCATCGCAAATTCTATTTGCTGACTCACCTTGAGTGACCCATAATGTATCTGATTGCAGGATATGGTACTGTTTGGAAAGGCATATGAATTTAATATGGCCACTTGTCCCAGAAATTATTATAGTCTTTAGAGAAAAAAGGTAGGGGGAATATGATTTTGAAGGGATATGAAAATATAGGAAGAAGGCAATCAAAATGATGAATACTAAGACACATCACACCAACTCTGAAAAAAACATTTAATGGTTATTCTAATAGAACAGGCAGATATTTCCTTTTTTTCCTGTGAATAAATGAACTCTTATGTTACATGCTTACTTCCATGAACTGCTTTTAATTCTCAAGGGACAGGAAGCCGTAGAGCATCAGAACGCTGCTTCCATGAAATACTATAACTGTGGTTCACCACAAGCTTATGTGGTCATTTACAGTTGAGTGAAACCAGAATAAAATACTCTGTGATCACAGGTCAGTAGAGGACCAGGTGCCACTAGCCAGCAGTAAGAGGAAAAACAAGTTATTGAGAAGGTTCTTGTTTGAAACGTGGTCTAGGAGAGACATGTCTTGGTTTACAGTCTCAGACACAGATGCTTTCTCAGTTGTTCCCAGCTTCCTCTTTCAGCTGTTGACTCCAGAGGTGATGACTTCTCAGGAAAATGAGTCTTTGAAATACTCAGAGAAGCCCAGACTGTCATCTGTCCTTTGTGGCAGAATTAGCCAGCATTGACTGTGACTGTAACTACCACTCATGCCTTGGATGGGGAATTTTCTGTTTTAAAAGTACTCTGTTTTAATGTGCTTCTGGAAAATGCAATGACTTCATTAGAAACACTTCTATATTCTACCTTCCCCCCCCCCTCCCCCGCCAAATAATCAGAAGCTAACAACAAAGAAGCTACATCTTCCTGTACCCACCAGCAAACATTCCCTCCTCACTATGTTTTATATCTGGTTAAATTTCATGTAATTCATTTTACAACCCCATGATTTATCAATTTTTTTCCCATTTAAACACACATACATAAGGGTGTATCCATTTGGCAAAATGATAGGCATCCCTTTTGAAAACTGTAGGAGCAAAACGAACAGCAAACTTAGCAAGATGAGAACTTGGTTTTAGAAAGTATCTTTTTGTTCATGAAATACATCTGAGATTTTTTAGATGTCTAACCTGTATACTTGGAAATCAAGTGGTAAATGTGGTCTAACATTTTTCAGACTTCCAGTCTCTGTTCAGTATCGGATCTTCTATAAAGTAGATTGAAATGAGAAGAGGAACAATGAAGCATTCTTGTCTTTCCTTCTTTGTGTAAAATTCAAAATTTTAAATTACACATTCCCACATTCCAGTAAAATAATGAGTTTCAATTTCTGGGACAGTCTTATTATGTTATTTCTGATTTTTAACCAGAGCAAAGATAAAAAAAGCCAAAAAACCCAAAACAGCAACGACACAAAAACCCAACCAACCACCTCACCCCACCAAGCATGGTAATACCACCCTGTTTTACTCCTATTCTGAGCTCATAATGGGGTATCAGAAACCTACAGACTTTTCTGCCCCATCTGAATTCGAAGCTTACTCTTACAGAGCTCTGCAAAATGTCATCTGCCTCTCATCTTATCTTTGCAAAGCTATTAGAAGAGACAGTGTGCAATCATGCATCAGTAAGAAATGAATGACATCTAGTTCTGCCCTGCTTTTATAGCACTCAGCAAGATTGGTGCCTTCATGAACCAAAGTCCTTTGAAACCAAACCTGAGTCAGTGAGAAGGAAGTTGGCAGGAAAAAGTGGAACTTTTTTTTTTTTTTTCTTCCAGTTAATTAGCATTATAATACCTCCTGTCAGAGACTTGCTGGCCATGCACAACTGAAATTCTTTGGGCAACTCAGTTGTACTAACTACCCAAAGTCACAAGTCTGAAAAGGATTCGTTCAAGAAAAGAGCAAATCAACAACAACAACATTTTACAATGGGTGGGGAGCTACAGATATACCTTAATCTGACACTGATGTGGACCTTTTGAGGTTTAAAGCACATAACAGGCTTGGCTTTCTTCAGTTTATGGAGTTGTCTACTCAGTTTGGAGCTCTCTGACTCAAGTTACCCAATTTACATTATTTTATATTGTTTGGGTATTCTAAAATTTATATGATAGCAAAAAAAAAAAAAAAAGAGAAATCTTATAAAGATTTATCTTATAAAATAAGAGCCATCTAATAAAAAGGGATTGCTGTTTGTTCTCCCATGGATCCTCTCACTGGTTATCTTTTATATCAGACTTCAGAAAACAGAGCTGGCACATGTCTGTATGGAGAACAAGTAGAAAACATAAAGTTAAAGGCTGTATCTGTGTCTTTAACTGAGGTACAAGGGCATAGCTCCACTGGCACTGTCCTACCTTGTTCTTGTGAAGGCATTTATTATGCATGTGGACAGGTATACTGTAGATCAAATCAGCAAAATATCTCTGGGACACAGTAATGCAGCTTCCCCTCTTGTTTCTTTTAGGTTTGGTTTGTTTGCTATAGATTCTGGTTGTTACAAAGTGTCAACATCTCATTAGATTCTCTTTGACTTGGTATGATTATTTTAGTGCTTTCATCACTATCCTGATAGTTGGTCCAGACTGATTATTTTTGACTACCAACCTGTGAGTTTACATTTGCTATTAAACAAAAAAAGGACAGAAAGAAAAAAAAAGCTGTCAAGTAAAAGTAATTTTCTGGGCACCTTACTGATTCTTATTGGTAAATACATAAAGCATTTGCAAACTACAGAAATGCTTCATCAACCTTTTTGAGCCATTGACAGAATTACATTAACAATTTCTATATTTTTCATATTATTGTATCTTTTCCCTCGTATATGGCAGATGTATATGGTATCAGGACTAATGGATGCATTTATGAGCATAATTGGATGCACTTTTTAGTAACTGGGAAAAAATGTATAACAAAATATAAAATACAAATATTCCATGATATACTGCTGTGACAATGAGTCTTCTTGTCCAATTAGCATAGGAATGGCATTCTTGTCTACTCTAGCTCATGGGGAAACAGTGACTGTCAGCAAAAGGTAAACTGTGTCTAATCTCAGTTTGAAAACAGCCTGCATATATTCTATATGGAAATCAGTAAACTAACCTCTTTGGTTTTGCTAAAAATATAATTCCATATTATTGAACCTTAAATATGCCTACATTTTTCATTTTGAATAGAAATCCATTTGCCTGTAAAAACACTCTAAGTTTGCATTTTACATGCATAAAAGCTTTGTTTTGGAATCCATATCCCAGTGTGACATTCATCCTTCCCACCATACAAAGTGATACATGGTGGGTTGGGGTTTTGAGGGTTTTTTTTTTGCTTTAGTGTCTTCTAAAAAAATATATCCAAAATATTATGACTGATAAGCAACTGTTAAGTCTGATGAAAAATCTCAACTTATTCGGTTTGACTTCCCTTAATTAAAAAGAGACAATTCCATCTACTACATGTCCGTAACACTGAACAACCACAGTTGCAAACACTGACAGGGAACCTAGAAATTATCCCACCCTACCTATCAGTAAGGTGGGCGTTATCAAAGCTGTATGACCACTCTGTGCTCCTGCATGCAGACTGAACAGTGGGCAGGTGTATGAGCTGCTTCTTTCCAGGAATTCGCAGATCATGGGACACCCTCCCCAGAACATGCAGCTCAGATAAACAGGAGACTACACTAAGGTTACCTCGTTTTATAATCAGAATGAGTACAGGCAGGCAGACTGTAGCTGACAGACTCTGTGAGGGATGACTTGCATGTGACTAAGGTCCCCTTCCATCTTTTCAAACATCTGAATTTTATATCCAGTACTATAAGACACTTCTTCCCTTGATAATTGGGAGTGGGAAGGCCACAAAGTATTCATGCTTACTGTTGTTAGTTAGGGCTATACATGGAGACAGGCATATGGGTACAACTATTCTGCTGGGCTTCACACATCTTCTTTCAAGCCAGAGGGTATTTTGCTGAGGGAAGAAGTAGCCATCTTTTTTTATCCACCTTAAAAGTGCTGCTTAATACATGTACTTAGGAGTTGAGATACTGAGACACACACGTGAGTGGGTGGTTGGGTGATACTGACTTCTGTCAAAAACAATTCCTAAATAAGGAAAAGCAACATTCAAGAGTTCAGAAATCACCCCACCTGAGCAGCCTTGCACACCAAACCTCATAATCACAAAATGACTGCTTGCCCTATACCTGTGTTTCATACCGTTTCCCTAAGCACTGTTCCTGGTCATGCAAACCTCTACGTCAACTGGGGGATGGTATGTTAGGTTTACAGTTGGACTTGATGACCTTGAAGGTCTTTCTCAACCTAGATGATTCTATGATTCTTTAAAATATTTAAGGACTATTTCTAACTCTGGATGCACTGCAGTAAAAATATTTTTGTCTTGGAAAGTATTAGTGAACAAGATATTAAGGGGTATAGCTGCTTCTTTTATAATACATTAACCCAATAAGCAGAATTGCCCAAGTGCCACAGCAAGTTTGAGGTTTCTTTTATAGATTTAGCAGGTTATAGATATGTTCGCATGCCCATCTTAGTTCCTGTCCTCCCTTTCAAATTGTCTGAGTGAGAGAGAAAGGATCCTTACATAAAATTTACAAAAATCCAGGCTGCAGGCACGCTGTGCAGGTAGCAATTTCATGTTTCAGAACCTCCCCTTCTGAGCAAAAAACAAGCTGATGAAGCTACAGATCTGATTTCTACATGTCACTGGAAATAGACTGCATTTCAAGGGGGAACATGTAAGAGGAGTTCCTTAAGAAAAGTCTGTGGAGTCATAATCTATCAAAACACTTCAAATATGAAGAACTGCTTTCCAGAAGAAAAGAACATGCTCCATTTCCACATTTTGTAAATGAAGTGTTTAGTATTTGGCTTAAATGACTTTTCATTTCACTGCTTCTTTTGTATTCTGTAGCATATTACAAAGTAAAAAAAAAAAAAGTAATCTTATACAAAATAAATCTAATAAAAGAACTGTTGGCTTCTCTGCTTTTTTCACTGGTAAGTATTGAAATCAAATTTTGAAATATCAAAATCCTTCACAAAATGGTTCAGGTGATTGATTGTGGTATACTTTAAACTCTTGCACTCAAGCAGCAACAGCATGCTGAGTTTATCTCTGACTAGAAGAATGTTTACTCCCATAGCCCTATTGTCAAAGATCTCCAGCAAGGCACAGACCTATAATTAAAATACAGTTGCAAATTTACATGCAAATTGTATTGGGTGTCAGTGCCCAGGTGCAGGAAGTGGTGGGATGCAGGGGTGGCCTCCACAAGTGGAGGCTGGGGCTGCCCTGTGCTGAACACAGCTGGTTCCAGCAGGCTCTAATGGGCCCACTGCAGCCCCTCAGCCAAGATGGTGGCACTTCTGTGGAAATGTGTTTAAGAAAGGGCAGAAAATTCTTGGGAGACAGAGGAGCAGGGAAGAAAAGAGCAAGAAACAATAGAGGGGACACCAAGGTTAGAGGAGTTGGTGCTTGTCCTGGTTTAAGCCCAGAGAGCAATTGAGCATCACGCAGCCTCTCACTCACTCCTTCTCCCTCAGGGATGGGGATGAGAAAATAAAACAAAAGCCTTGGGAATAAAGACAAAGACAGGGAGGGATGACTCACCAAGTATGGTCACAGGCAAGAGACAGACTTCACTGAGAAAGAAAAAGAACATCAATTTAATTTGAACACCACCACCGCTAATTTAACAGAGTAGGACAGTGACAAAATACAACTACATCTTAAAAACACCTTCTCCCCACCTCTCCCTTCTCCCAGGGTTCAGCTTCACTCCTGACTACCTCCTCCCCTCCAGTGGCTGAAGGGGGCAGGGGATGGGGGTTGCAGCCAGTTCATTACCTGTTGTCTCTGCTGCTCCTTCCTCATCAGGGGAAGGACTCCTCACACTCTTCCCCTGTTCCAGTGTGGGGTCCCTCTCATGGGAGACAGTCCTCCACGAACTGCTTCCAGCGTGGGTGTTCCCATGGGATGCAGTCCCCCCAGCAACAGACTGTTCCAGCACGGGCTTTCCTCAGAGTCCCGGTCTTCTCCAGTTGCAGCCACCTGCTCTGTCATGGGGTCCTCCACGGGCTGCAGATCGGCATCTGCTCCACCATGGACCTCCATGGGCTGCAGCGGAACTGTCCTCTCACCACGGGCTGCAGGGGAGTCCCTGCTCTGGAGCACCTCCCCCCCTCCTCCTTTCTTCTGATGGCCTTGGTGTTTGCATGGATATTTACCCCACCCCTCCTCCTCCTCCCAGGTTTCTCTTCTTAAGTACATTATCACAAAGGCACAGCCACCATCGCTGACTGGCTTGGCCTTGGCCAGAGGCAGGGCCGACGTGGAGCCGGGGAAGCTTCAAGAAGCTTCTCACAGGATCTACCTCTGTAGCCCCCTCCCCTGCTATCACCACCACCACCCCCCACCCTCCCCACCCTCCAAAAAAATCCAATGCATTGCTCCATGGCACACCCCCAAAGGTACAGTGACCCATGGAGGACCCACGCTGAAGTATAGGAAAAGGCTGATAATGAAAGGGAGCAGAAACACACCTCTATGCCCTGGCCACAGTCCCCTTTCTCCCCACCCTGCTCATTGCCTCACTGAAGGGACTGAGTGCAACCTGCAGTGATAAGGAAGCAAGGAGGAGAGGCATCTACAGTGGAGGAGTGAAGTTGAGCCTGGAAGCAAAGTTGAGGAAACTCACACCAACTGAAGGGGGAAGGAAAGGTGTTTTCCCTACATGTGTACATGCTTATTTCTTTTGTTTCTGTACCCCAATATCCTAATTAGTACTCAATTATTTATATTAATTGATGATAAATGCAGTTAAATTCCTCAAAGACAAGTCTGTTTTGTCCACAGAGTAATTGGTAAGTGATCTCCCTGCCTTTTTTCCAACCCTGTTGGGGAATTCTTATGGTACTTCTTGAGGAGAATTAAACATGTTTGTGCTTAAATATAAAGAAATATTTAATGAACAAGGAACTGGGCAGAGTCCTCCTGCTATATGCAGTTCTACGTGGAGTCTGCAAAGACACGTCACAAGCAGTTTCCTTATATGCACTTGCACCAGCATCAATCCCAGCTCTGCTGCCCAAGGGTGGCCCCTGAGTTTGGGCCCCTGAGGGCTTCCATTCCAGGGTGATCTGCAAGACAATCCTGAAGGGAAACTTCACTGCCCTGCAAGGAGTCTGTTCTGTCTAGCATTCCTGCTTCCTGACAGTTTAACCCCTTCTTGCAGCTGGGCCTCCTTGCCCTCCATGCCAGATCATTCCTTGGTCACAAATTACCCCTGCTGAGCAGTTACAATTAGAATTTCACCTTCAACCCACTAGTCTTCAGTCTCTCTTTCTCTCGTTCTCCCTGTTTTCTCCCTGTCCCTTGCCACTAGAGGGGGTTAGGGTGAGTGAGTCGCCATGCGGGCAGGTACTTGGCTGTGAGCTAAGGCCAACCCACCACACTCATGGCAAGCCATTTGTGCTTGCCAAGTGTGCGTTTATGGTCTCAAATTACTAATTTTCCTTGTGGAGACATGGGTTCACTGCTTAGTAATCATGAACTCCCCGGTGTAGATACACTGATGCCCATCCTTTTACAACGTGAGAGTACAAAGGGGTACAGCTCTGACTTCCTCATGTGCATGCTTCAGAAACAGAATGAAATGTGTTCCCAAGAGGAATTTCTTACTGTATCTTGCCTTTCATTTTCAACAAGACATAGCAAAGACATTACTTACAACATACAGTAATCTATAATATTAACAGCTGTCGGTGCATTAAAAATAGTTTAAGCAATTGCCTTTAGATGTTAAGATCTATAACGATAAGAAGACATTGAGGATGGAGGGAATTACACAATGGGAACAAAAGCAAAACACTCACTCTGACTCCATAAAATCAGGAAACCCTGAAAGAACATTTTTTCTGTAAAGCATTTAGGATCTTGATTAAAGCCATTGTTTACAGCCTAGCAAGGATACTATTATATCAGCAAGGCCAGTTTCACTATCAAGCTCATCAGCACAATATGGCCAGCAGGGACATTTTAAAAGGGCTCTTCAGTTATACCCTAAAGTAGTTTCAGTATCTATACTTTTAAAATATGATCAAGAATGTATAAAAATCAAACCCCATATTTCATGCTGATGTGTTCCAGTGCATTACTGTCAGACTTTAACCATGAAAGGAATAGCCCCTTTGTGCAAAGAGAATAGCTAAGAGAAGATTCAGGGAATAATAAAAGAAGCTTCAGGAAACAGTTATGAAATACTGGGTTTATCTAGCAAATATGAACACAGCTTAGGTCCATGAAGTACTTGTGATTAGCACTGCTGTCCTTTCTAGCCCATTAAAAATTAGCTTAGCTGGCCATTAGGCAGACTATGGTTACTCCTTCCTTGAAACCCTCCACTGGCTCTTCAGCAAATCATCTCACATTTTCTTGTCCTTGCTTCAAGGTCCTGTGATGAAATTTAGGTTTCAACCTACATTTTATGTCTGTTTCTGACACCAGGAACACCTACCTTTTGTGTGAATTAGGCCATCTTCAACAGCTAATTCTCAGACTACACCTTTTGAACTGAACACCCTTCTAATATCATTCTGAATGTCAAATCTCTAGATTTCTAGACTGAAAGCTTCTTGAAGCACAAGGATGGACTACCTTCTATTAATATTGAGTGACTCACACTTACATTGCTGGTTGTTTGGGTTTTTTCCCCACTATTTTAGTGACAAAACAAGAAAAAAGACCAGTAAAAATAGATCATTTTAGGTTAATACAGATTTATTTTCTCCTTTTTTTTTTCTGAATTGAACATGTGAGAAGAAAGTTCAAAAGAGAAAAATTGCTAATTGTAAGTTGATTTTACCCTTTTTAATTATAAAGTGAAATTTCTAACCAAAAGGTGGGTTTTGAACAGAGCACAAGTCTATACCAGGGATGCTTCTGAATGAGTTTTCAGAGAAAGTCCAACCATATCAATGTAGTGTTCCTTCTTCAGGATTTATATACTTCAGAATTTGTGTCAACTCAATTATCTTGCAGTTGAACATTTTCACTAAATTACTAAATAAAGTCCAAAACTCCATTTTAAAATGAATAAACTATGCATCAGAATAGATGTGTATGGCTTTTCTGTATGTGTAGAGTCCAACCACTTATCCTTCCTCTTCCTGAAGAATATGCTTGACATTGGTTTTTCATTCTTGTTTTTATTTCATAATATCCTGATGCATACACATTAATAATGAGAGAATCAGCAATATCAGCAGTAGATATGTCTCATTCTGATAAGAAAAGGTAAAATAGGTAATGGGCAATTTTATGTATTAGCTCTGTATAACTGCAATAATTTGATTCTATCCAACATGTACGAGATCCTGATGGACTCAAATCAATATATTTTCACTTGGTAGGGTTATTTATCCACCTTTAAAGTGTCACAGTACTGTCAAGGACAGACAAAGAGATATATGAAAAAAATTCACAGAGAACCACTCTTTTAGAAGTATGTACTCTTGTTAATTTTGATGAAGTTTAAAACAACATAATAACCCAAATATCAGACTCATTAATGAATGAACATGCAACTGTTGCCAAATATACCATATAATTAATTATTGTTAGTTGGCAAATGGTGTAGGGTAAAATGACTTGATTTAAAGTGCAAAGAGTGAGAGCTGACAGGATACTCTTAGAAGCTGAAAGCTTTGTATGTATGTCAAGAGAACAGTAGACGTATTCATCTGCCACTGAGAAACCTTAGCTACTTGAAGTTAAGGATAGCATTATTAATACCTGCTTCACATTCTAGACAAGATCATTCTAAATGCAATTATCAGAAAATGGTAACAAATGTATTACTGACAGCTGATTAACTGCTTATTAACTCTATCTGTAACCAATCACATCATTCAGAAAATGAAGTAGAAATCAGGGGCTGACCAACAAAGTAATGCACCTGGTTTATTAAAGCATTGTTTGGAAGCCAGAAATAAGGAATGATATTTACCAGTAAAAATGAGCATTTAGGATTGGTTATGATCCACCATTTTTTTAAAAAAAAATACCATTTTAAACCATCTCCTCAAGCTCCAACTTCTTGTTCTTTTTTCATTCTTATGAGATTAAGAGTACCTATGAAAGTAATACTGATTTTCCCTAGTTTTGTGTATTCTGCTTAGGTCTGGACATAATTGTAACCAAAATGCATACTATTAGTCACCATCTTATATTTTTCTGCAATAATAGCTTGAAATGTTTTAGGAATAATGCCACCTTCAAAGTATAAAGGACAAAGCTGTTTATGTAGGAGTCTAATATGATCCCAGTTTATAAAATCAATATAACTCAATTATTTTGTGTTGGTCTGGTGAATTGAATGTGACCATCACTGAAATTTTCCCTCCTTCTAGTGTTTGTTCATTAGAAGAAAGCAACAAGCATTATTTATTGATTCAGAATTGAGAAAGTAACTGGACAGGTATTCTTTGTGAAAAGGTCTTAAATGTAAATAACAACTGTTCCCCCTACCCACTCCTCCTTATTTAATGCTTTTATGAACTACTGACAGAGTGAAATCACAGACAATGTCAGAGAGAGTCTAAAGGTCTAATACATGAATGGATTTTTCCCCTAGTAACCAAAAACCCATTGAAAGTTAACCAGCCAAAAGATGTTATTGTGCAACACCACACTTCAACCAACTAAAAGAGTAAACAAGGACAGTTCATCCTGTTCTGTCACCATTCTTCTGCAAAAATGTCTTTTCATCAACAGACATATATAAACATTGTTCAGAAATGTGTAGTCTATAACAGAGACTGATAGTTTTCCTAATATTAAAAAACAGAGATACTGCATCCTTATACAAAACTGCTCCTGTATTGTATTTCCATTATCTTTCAGAAAAAGGAAAGATCCCTATTTTATATCACTATGGTGTGTATCAAAGCAAAAATGGTATTTCTAGTTGTTTCTTAAAAAGAGATTTTGTGGTGAACATTATGAGAGGTGTTTTCAGAAGAAATATTCCCATTTCCTTTCAGATAAGCTTTTGAAAATCTCTGTCGGTATATAGACCCATCTGAAATCATATCTCCATTTTGTGACACATGCTGTATATATAAATTATTAAGGACTATTTCACCGAAAGGTCACTAGGAACCTTTATCCCTTTACCCCACTGCAGGTTTAATTTAATTCATCATACATACACATGCGAGGTGTGAGCAGGTTTCACACACAGATAAATTATATGCTCTGTACTTGAAATAGTCCCATCACTGTTAAATCTATGTACCTATACAATGTTATTTACTTTTTCTTGTTATCATAGACTATGCTGAAGAGTTGGCTTGTTTGTTTTCTCCCCTGAGCTTCTAGCATTTCATGGAGTCCCTCTTGTTCCTGGTATGTTTTCTGTGTAAAGGCAAGCTTCTCTAACTACTTCACTACTCTGAAGTCACAGATCTCTTATTTGACTCTGTGACCAGAGAAATCAGTTTTCAAATGATTCGTAACCCTGCATGGGATTTGTGGGCATCAGTAAGAATTACAGTTAGGCCATAGAATGTTCTTTAACAAGAAACATTTACAGGAATAACCTAAGTCATATCATATCATACCAAAGAAGCAGTTAGCCCGATTTTGTGTACCTGACATAGCCAATAGCAGATCTCTAGTGAACACTGCACAGGCCCTCCTTAAAATATACACCAAATCTACAGTGGTCAGGGACACCATGTAGAAAGGTACTACTCTCGTGTAGCTGTCAGTGAACTTTTCCCCTCGTGAATTTGACATTCAGTTTTTTACACTCAGAGTAACTCTAATGCCCTGTGGCAGAAAATTCCATAGATAACTATACCTGAAGAAGTATATCGTCTTATTTGTTTAGAACTTGACACATATTTGTCTCATCTGATGTCCCCTACATCTTGTATTAGAAGAGACAGTAAACAATCTTTCCCTATTTACCTTCTCCCTGACACTCATGACATTCTGCCATATCCACCTTACCTCATTTCTCTTCCGGGTCAGACTACTCTATTTAATCATCCTTCATACAGAAACCATGTCATACCTTTGATCATCCTTGTTGCCCTTAGTGTGACTTTTCTTGTTGCAATATCTCTTTTCTTATATGAAGGGACCAGAATTGTTAAAAAATATCTAAGATTTGTTCTCATTTTTATCCTGGGAGGTGAGAAGATTTGAGCTCTACCATCCATTAGGAGGGATTAGATTTCTATCCCCTAGTATACCAAGCCTGTCACTCTAGTGTGAGCTACATCAAGGCAAGTTCTCAAGTCAGAGTGGTGTCTCAGCAAAGACTTTATCTGTCAGGGAGCAGAATAACTTCCCAGGTTGCTTTCTAATTTTCCTCAAGTGTTTTAGTGCGTATCTATCTGCATTATAGTCTTGCTCTCTTGAACAGGTTTTAATCACCTGGTTTCTTGGAGCTTGCTTCATCAGTGGTTCATTATTAGAAGTCAATAGCCAGTGGTTGAAGCTTCCCGTTATCTTAACTAAGGCATTTCCCTCAGGTATGTGGTTTCAACCCCGAAGGGCTATTCAATAAAGTTAAGAAAACGAGGTGCAGAAATCTCATCTCTTCACTTAAGTGACATGTTAGTTTAGTCTTTCCCTTTAAAATATGCACAAAAGTACAAAAAACAGAGTGTCATATCATGAGCATAAAATATTGCCTGTATACTCTTCACTAGCTACCTTAAGAGGCTTCCTCAGCAAAACTCATTCAGAATTCACTTTTTGGATAAAATCATTATCTTCCCACAATGCTAATCTATGAGGGGCTTGATTCTGTAGGAGGTATGTGATGCACATACAGGCTTGCAAATACAAAAATATTGTGCTTCAGAAAACAAACTGTTTTCTAGAAAGGGATAGAAAAGTTGAGACATTTCATCCAGCAGGATGATCTAGATTTCCATCACTTCTCTCAAAAAAACTAACTGCAGAATGAGGCAGACACACTGGCAGGACAGTATCCCACACCTTCCCCAGAGCTGGGCCTGTAACTGGCTCATTTGCACAATGCCAGTTCTTGTGTACCTATGACTCCACGAGCTTGTCCTGGGATAGCTACAATCCTCCACAAACAAGCTGTGCAGTCACAATTCAAGAATGTATGCCCACACACAATCTGTACCCTGCTGAGTGGGCAAACAAATAACAAACATAACAAATTAATAATATAGTGCAAAAATCAGTGCATAATAACTACATAGAAATGTTCACAAAATAATGGTAAAATCATAAATAAGGGGAGAGAAGGCAATGCCTCCAGTGACACATTATATTTCTTTTCTGCATTACTATTAACACCCCCTGGAAAACAAATCTGTGTCTGGAGAAAGTACAATTCCAAATTTGAACAGAATCAAAAACACTGTGGAAGAGTCTTCATCTGAGCAGTAGTTTTAAGATAAATATTATTCAATACCTGAGTGATTTTCTTTTTTTAGATCCAGACTGTTTCTTCTGATTTCACTGCAGTTTTGTTATTACTTCTTTTGCACAAGAAAGGAGCCAGCACAGTAACATTCAGAACAGCCTTAAAAAATGTTCACATGGAACCCTTGGTATGATTGTGGTACTGAGCTAGTTGTGTACTGCAGAACAAGGCAAGACTAAACAGAGGTTCCCTTTCAGCCACAAAGACCTGGTTATTCCACAGCAAAGAATAATTATTTTTTATATTTTCTTACCTTGGATATAGTTTTTCCTGAAAAAAGATTACGAATAATAATAATATTGCATTAAAATAATATCATACAGTATTTCATTACTTGAATGGCAAACAAATACATTCATGCATAGTTATTTTGCTTTCTGTATATCATGCATTTGGAGTAATCTTAAATACTCTGAATAGATCTTGCAAGGAAACTTAAATTCAACATTAATTCCAGTCTTCACATGCAATTTATACTGTTCACCTAGTTTTCTCACCTCTCTCACTGACAATTAGTGATATGCCCCAGGGATTCTCCTGATACATGCATATGAATGCTGGTGAGGACTAGAGGGCTTGCAAACTATAAATGTAATATATGTTACTTTTTATATAAAATAACTTCACATGTAATATATTCTATGAGAGCAGCTTTCTCTTACAATAAGTTTAAAATTATAGCAATACACAAGACATTTCAGATCAGATGAGGAGCATGGGTCATGAGGTGAGGTATAAATGAATGAAATACTAGAATTTTCAAATCTAAGTGAAAAATGTATCTTTCAATTTCCATTCATTTTTGTTCTCTCACTCTTACAAATAGAAATTAATCTAGTAATTTTTCCTGCTGATGGATTTTTGTTAGGGCTTAAAAATTTGAAACATATTGAACTACTAAGATAATGTGGGACCCTTTAAATGCAGAGCTAAATTGTCTCACTAAAATGGCCTCTTTAAAGTGAAAAAGTTACGGGAGACAAACTTTGGTAAGAAATCCAGATTATGGTGTTGTTTATTGTTACCTTATGGGTGTAATCCCAGAATTTTCCCAGTAGTTTCACCTTAAGGTGGGCTGTAAATGTACCTTTATGAAACAAGCAAACAATATGCAATTTGTTCTCTGTGAAAAAAAGTTAGTTGCAGTAGCAACATTCTGTCATTTATACTTTTGTTCCCTGTTTGAACAGTTTTGCAAAACTGGTGTCCTGAAACTCAAATCCAGAGTTTATTATACATTAAAATAAAACTAGATGGTTGTACATCTGAGAAATCTCCTTATACTGTCAGCACATTCCCTGCACTCCTCTGTTAGACTGCCCATCTTTTCAGATCTAAATTCATCTCCTAGTAGACTTCATTGCTACTTCTCTCTGTTCTTAATTTTTATTTGGAGAAGTGGCATGAAGCATATGCTTCCCAGCTGGATCTTCTGTGGTGGAAATGTTATCTGTTCATTGCATTCAGTTCCAAGGGACATTAAGGTCCCATGAAGGAAAGGATCATCATGAGAAACTATCTGGCTTTCCTTTTCTCATTTTTCAGCAACAGAATCAGAATATTACTTATTTAAAAAGCTTCAACTAGTGTCATGGCAAAACTAATTTTTTCTCTTTCTGGATCTGATCCAGAGAAAGTCTCATGGATTCATATAAATATGATTTTCAGAATATAAGAGAAAGGAATGCTTCAGCTAAAATACACATTTCCTGCTATAGGAAAAAAATGTTTCTCTGATACAAATGACCATTTTTTTGAAAGACGTATGAAAAGGAAATTTTTTCATTGTATCATGCCAGAGAAAAATAACAGGGATTGGTCATTTAAGTTAGCTTATATATATAATACATGTGGAGGAAGAGTAAGGGATAAGGCAGTAAGCCTCAGTAGAAATTTACTTTTCTTCATTCATTTTGTTTGTAGGAAGTTGTATACAAAAAAAAAATCAGTAATTGTCTTGTTACTGTTAACCTCATAAAGTTAATCTCATAAAAAACTTGCATCATAATAAATGGGAATTACTGCTTGCAAGGTTAACAGGGCTACAAGATGCAATATTACTTCATCAAAAATTATTAGTTCATGAATAAATTGCTAACTCTTCTTTTCAAAGCTACAAGACTTATTAGATTCAGTATTCTGAGCTAGTATTAATGCTACTAGTGCATTTTTAAAACTTTTTTTAAATGTTTAAATAAAGCTGTCAGTTAAAAAACAAAACCAAATAAAAACTCCACAACCAACCACACTTAGATTTTTAAGGAAAAAATGTTCTTTTGTTTCCCCAGATGATCTTAATTACAACTCTCAGCCTGCCTTAGATGAACACTTGATATCAGTTGGAGGTCCTGAGTGTGTAGGGGGGACTGAAGTCAGGGGACTGAAGTCAGGGGACTAAATCAATTCGTTTTCTTCAAGGTCTCCATGAGTCACTTCAGAGATTAGTTTTGTTGTTCTGTGAAGAGCAGGGTCCATGCAGGTTGAGTCTGTCCTTTGGAAAGTATGCTCTCCTCCATGACAGTTCCCAGAAGCTAAGCATCTTTCTCAGCAGACCCCAGGGACATCATCTGCAGGCAGCTTTCAAGCTGCCAACACATTGGCTGGAGGATGGGAGATAGTGAATTAGAGCTGGGTTTTTTATCTGGTTGTAGTCCAATAGTGGGAAAAAGCAGAAAAGTGCAGGGAAATGATACGGCCAGTCCAGCCAGTGGTTGCAGGTGTTAACATTTCACAAGATTCTCAAATATCTAGTTTAAATTATTTAATAAGATGTTCAGTTAAATTTATAATGCTGTAGGATTACCATTCAAAATTGAAAATTCTGAGGTTTAGCCATAATTAATAACCAGTGCATGGCTATTTTATCTAAGTATGTCAGTGCTTTCTCAAAGCACTGTGTTACTCAATAAGAGATGAAAAACTAAGTCCTGCTGTAGGAATTACTATTTCATGGTGATGCAGATGCTAATCTTAAATCAAATGTATTCTGAGGGGACTGATACTGCATTAGACATGTAACTATATAATAAACAGC
The DNA here is from genome assembly GCF_031877795.1 of Strix aluco. Classification (NCBI taxonomy): domain Eukaryota; kingdom Metazoa; phylum Chordata; class Aves; order Strigiformes; family Strigidae; genus Strix; species Strix aluco. The sequence goes on from NC_133931.1 coordinate 49,305,346, forward strand.
ACAATGTATTTAAGAGGTTCATGAGTTTAAGCAAGTCTTTCTGTATTTAAGATTTAACTTGAATCCAAATCATTGCTATTCCTGCAGCACAGAAACTTTGTATTACTGACTGGAAGGCAATGTCTGATGTAATTTTTAGCAATTCTGGATGGGTAAAGAGATTTGAATAAAATTAAATGGTCATTCATACCACTCCCATCTTAAACCTTAGTCTAAAATGTCAGTCAATTAGAAACACTGAAATACCTTCATCTTTCCATCATATTTTTATTAATTTCTCTCATAGATTTTGACAAAAAATGGAAATACTTAATCCTATTAAAACAGTCCTTTAAAGTTTCTTTTTAATCTATGGGATAAATACCTGAGAAATGCTCTTCTGGTCCTTCTTGGAAGTCCATTCTTTCCCTTTGAGCTGTTTTTAAGCTGTTGGTTCCAATTCAGCCTTTTTGAAAACACAAAATGTAGCTAAACATGGACTCAAAGGCATAATGAAGGCTGCTCTTTTAAAGGCCTTATCCCTTATTTTCTATTTATGAAATAGAAATCCAACATTGTAGAAACCTATACCTTCCTAATACTACAGTGTGGGAAATCACTTGGACCTTAAAGGAAAATATAAGGGAAGAGATGGATTCTACCACACTAAGTATCTAGTATGAATGACAGATGGGTCCCAGATAATATTCATGGACCATTCAGAGATGTTAAACTAGTGTATGATGTCTTCTAAAACACATTTAAATTAGAAGTCTAAATTAATCAGAGTTAGAGTGGGCATATTCCCCATCAGCTAGCTGTGACTTTTTTTTTTTTTTTTGAGTAGTTTCATTCAGAGGGATTAAAATTTAGTGGGATAATTTGTCTACTCAGAGCAGCGAAGACCAGCTCAGCCACTTTTACGTGTAACTTAAAATGGAAAAAACCTAGGACAGAAACTAATTTTGTGGTGGAAGGTTTATAGCTGTTTTGTCATAAACTCTTGGTTTAAAGGACTGCAGAAGAAGAGAAGAAAATGGAAAATACTTATTATGAACCCCCCTCCTCCATGAACACCTGCATATACATGTGGGCATCTATAACTGTCTTCCAAAGCCAGGAAAATAATCATCTGTTATAGCAAGACTCCAAAAAGAAGGCAGCTTAATGAAAAGCAGCGTTCACCCATCCAAATATAGATTCACTACTCGAATAATAAGTAAATTTTATTCCTCAGGTGTCAAATAGGTGTAAGACTTGTAACATTGTTATGTAGTGTACTGGCCCGTTATGTTACATTATTGAACACTACTTCTTATTTCTTTAGTGCACCATCTGTTCATAACACTTTCAATAATTGGCTCCCATGGATAATATTAGTGTATAACAGAAAGCAAAGTTTGCTGATAATTCCCAAGGACATTGTTTTAAACAGTAATCTGATATACAGATAAGAAAGCGTCAACATTTAACAATTGGTAATAAGGTAGTGTACTTGGCTGGATGCTCTGTGCAGAAACTGATTTTCTCTAGCGTGACACCTAAACTGGACCATGTGCCCTGGAAAAGAGCCAAAATCTAAGTCAAATTGTAAGATGTTGACTTTTGTCAGAAATTATGTGATTCAGTGTTATAAACCTAATAAAAAACAGAGCAAAATTTAAATTTTTAGCTATAAAAATGCAATTATTCTTTGATAACTGAACAGAAGATAACTTTTAAATGAAGGAAAAGTTTGGATCATTTAAACCGTGTCCACAGAAAATCACTATTACTTACAAACAATAATAAAAATACAAATATTGTCATTCTGTCATGGTAGAAGTATTTTATTTTTTTTAGTCTATTATGTTAACATAGAATTTTGCTTATAGCTTAATTAGTTGTTTTACTTTCTAGAGGCTAGAGGTTTTATAGAGTTCAATGGTATTCGAAAAGGGAAAAGAAGGGAAAAGAAGGGAAAGGAAGGGGAAGGGGAAGGGGAAGGGGAAGGGGAAGGGGAAGGGGAAGGGGAAGGGGAAGGGGAAGGGGAAGGGAAGGGAGGGGAGGGGAGGGGAGGGGAGGGGAGGGGAGGGGAGGGAGGGGAGGGGAGGGAAGGGAAGGGAAGGGAAGGGAAGGGAAGGGAAGGGAAGGGAAGGGAAGGGAAGGGAAGGGAAGGGAAGGGAAGGGAAGGGAAGGGAAGGGAAGGGAAGGGAAGGGAAGGAAGGGAAGGGAAGGAAGGGAAGGGAAGGGAAGGGAAGGGAAGGGAAGGGAAGGGAAGGGAAGGGAAGGAAAGGAAAGGAAAGGAAAGGAAAGGAAAGGAAAGGAAAGGAAAGGAAAGGAAAGGAAAGGAAAGGAAAGGAAAGGAAAGGAAAGGAAAGGAAAGGAAAGGAAAGGAAAGGAAAGGAAAGGAAAGGAAAGGAAAGGAAAGGAAAGGAAAGGAAAGGAAAGGAAAGGAAAGGAAAGGAAAGGAAAGGAAAGGAAAGGAAAGGAAAGGAAAGGAAAGGAAAGGAAAGGAAAGGAAAGGAAAGGAAAGGAAAGGAAAGGAAAGGAAAGGAAAGGAAAGGAAAGGAAAGGAAAGGAAAGGAGGAAAGCCTTCATGTGGTTTCAGTCTTATTATCTGAACATTTAATGTCTCATTTTGCTTGACTTCTATCTTCTAAATCGAACAAAAATAGCCCAGTGCTTATCCACAGAGCATGCTGTTGCCAAGTTCATTGTCATTATAAAATAGGTGGCCTAGTTTGTGACTAAGAGACAACAAAAAAGACATTTTAAATACACATACAACTGCTGCTTTTTAACTAGATTACATTATCCCACAGAAAAATAAATGAATCTGTACACTTCTAAAGCAACACAGAATGTCATCAAATATATCCAATCACTCATTCTATAAAATCTTGGTTTAAGATCACCAGAAAGATAAATCTCTAGGATTCCTTTAAGTTCCAAAATCAGTAACATGGGGGAAAAAAAAATCAAAATCAAATCAGTCTCGGAAGAATAATGAAATGTTTTACTATAGTGATCTATCATTTCCAGGAAAGAAGGACAGATCTTTTTCTGGGCTTATCTAAGACTGTAGGAAGAATTCTTAAAAGATCAAAGAGTCACCACCAATCTCACCTAGTTTTCTGCATTCACAATATCCTTATTGTGACCTAGTCTTCAAGAGTCAAAACGTATGCTGCATCATACATATGAAAGAAAAAAACTGCCACACCGAAGATGGGATGAAGGAAATAGTCATATGTTCCAGCTAGAACTCATTGCTTAATATACACTACTGGAAGACACTCAGATACCACAGTAGAAAACCATAAATAGAAGTATTATAGAGGTGTCTATATTAACTCAACAGTTAAAGGATACATGGAGATTTCATCTTAACACATCACAAATATCAGTTTTGTAAATTGCTTAGGCTTCAAATTTAGCATGAAACTCTTCAAAGGAAAATTCATTTTATCTATGATGCCCCTCAAAGTTAAGCTTGATTACATCTCTGACATTTCAGGCCAACCAGAATGCAATTTAAATGACAGCGAAAATATATATACATACAAAGAGAAGGCAGAAAGTCATTATTACATAGAGAAAGTGGTGAGAGATGGAATGAACTTTCAATATAGCTAATGCAGTAAGTAGTATAAACATATTTAAGAAAAAAAACTATAGGGTTGAGGAGACCAATAAGTTAAAGACATTAATCAAGTCTGGGATTCTATGTAGCCAGCTGTCCTCTTCAAAAATAAATACTACTTTTATTATGTTTTTTTCTTTAATGTGCCAAGAGGCCAACTTCATATTATCAGTTTCCAAGATGAAAGTATTTCTATCATGATGTAGGATAGAATGGTTCACTGAAGAACTCCAGATAGTTGTAAACTTAATGGCAACATGAGATGAACAGGGAATAGAGCCTCAAAGCCTCCCTCTACACCTATACATGAACGTGTGTTTATGGTTCTGTGCATATATGTGTGTGTGTGTGTACATATAAAGCATATATATTTATTTTTTAAATAGGCCTTCATGACAATAATGTCTATCCTACCAGAATGGGGAGCATGATTTTTCAATGGATTCATGTGCATTTGAGCAACTTTGGAGTTTAAGAAAGAATAATCTCCAGCTGAAGCTTTCTACAGTTAAAGCATTTATCCTCTCTTCCAGGTTCATTGTCCCATGTCTGATAATGCTCATCTATCTGCTGCATCTTTTCTTGTGTCAGAAAATGGTTAGGATTTATTTTCCTCCTTTATTTGGCCAAGCCTATTTTTAAAAAATGCTAGAAAACCTAATTATCTGTCGGACACCTTCCACTGCAAATGTAGTTGAAACTAAGCAGCTGACTCTCAGGATTTAGATGTGATCATCACACAGTGTTATTTCTGTAGGAGATGAGACTGAAAAACAAGACATCTTGTAAGGACCTTATGGGGATACAGAGGGAGCACTTCAGATAAAAACATCCAGAGAACAATCTGGTTTGGTGCTTCTCATTTACACACAGGTTTTTATCTGTGGACCTCAAAACTCCTCTTATCAGTATAGGGAAGGGTGTAATATGTGTGTATATACAAATATATATGTATATGAATACAGATATATAAACACACACAGATATATGCCTGAGAAGCAATATATGTGAGAAGCACAGTAGTTCAATAAACAAAAATGTTTGTCTACCAGCTGGAAGGGCACAGAATTGTTGTGAAAACGCTGGTATAGACATTTTTATATAATATTTTGCCAAAAAATAAACACATTAAATGACATCCTGACTCTGGTAGTAGAAACAACTGATTTAAGTATGGCAGGATTCTGCCTTTGAGTTTGATACCTACCTACACTCTCTATATTTTTTCCAGTAGATGTGCAAGCACAAAACCATGCAATTCTGAAACAAGTTTTTGCTCTGTATGAGAGCTGTGGAACTGCAACAGCAACATCAAATTTCAGTGGCTTCCCAAAGTACTGCAAACCTTTAACCTATGTATATTCTACTCTTTTGCCATGCAATACCCATTACCAGTACAAAATCTTTTGTATCTGAGTGGATCAGTTTTTAGAACTGGTGTTCAGCCCCTCACAGAAATCATGCAATTAAAAGTGCAGATGACAGAAGTATACAAAACCATGACCTATGCAACATAGCAGAAAGACTAGAGGCTAATTCTGTGCATTGATTGGGTGGTGAGACTAAACAAATGGACATACTTTTTCACAGTGTAAGTAATTACATCATAGAAATGATCCTCAGGAGATTTTAAGTGTGAGGTTTATAAAAGCATAGAAAATTAGAAGTTTCTTAGGGGGGGAAAAAGTTGGTGAAAAGCCTACTAAGTATGAAGAAAGATCTACATTCCCAGTGGGGAAACCCCACCGTGGAAGAAGGTGGGTGCCATCCTGAGAAGTGCCACCATGTGTTGAGCTGAATACATACACTTCCCTTAGTCAACAGACCTGCTGGACTCACAATTCTGGGTTTGATTAATCCTTGCTTCAACAGAAAACAACCATTATTCTGGTCTTAAATCTGTTCTTTTTTGTACATTCTGACTGAGGCATGACAAGTTGGTTAAAAATTAGACCATTTGTATCATAGTTCATTATTTTATTCATTAAATAACCAATTATAAGATAGAGTTTGACTTCTGTCAAACGGAATTTATTTTTATTAGTACTCTTCAAGCCATTTCTCTTAGCAAAATTAAAGGAAATGTCTTCTGAAAATGTTTTGTTCATCATTACAGCTAATATTTGTGCTACATTTTCATAATAAGACTTGGCAAAAATTGAGTTTGCATCATTTTCCCTAAGCAGTTTTCTGTGTCATATTTGATAAAAAGTACTATACAGAAGTTTTATGTACATTAGTTGGAAAGAATGTTGAGATAATCTGTTTATTAAAACCAACATATAGCACTAAAATGTATTTTAAAGGATAGGAAGGAGGGACCATAATTCTTTTCTGTGCTAAAGGGCATTTTTTCATGTGTAATAGATTCTGAAATTACTTAATCTCTTGACAAAAACTCTATAAATTACAATACTCTTCTAATGATCACAGGATATTTCTTTCACTCTCAGAACATTACCACTCTAGTGGGAATTATGGTCACACTTTAAGAGGATTTGATTCATTATTAGGGTAGCAATTGTGTGTTAATTAAATACCAATTGATTATTTAAAATGTATGTGCTGAGTTTTAGTGCATTTGTATTAGGTAATAATCTGTAGATCTTGATTACAATGTTTCGAATGATAGATTACAGGCACCGGTATAACAGAAAATGTTTGAGTGATGCTGAAAAGTGAATAAAGCAACCACTTGGTGTTCAAGGACACCATCGCAGAAGTGGGTGGATGGATGTTTCCTGTTAAACCATATTTATCATTGGTTGTGATGCTTAATACAGCCATTTTAAAGCTTTATGATGTCTAAGAGCTTGGTTTGCTTTGGTTTTCCACTATATGAGCAAGCTACCATACATTCCTTTCTAAAGGAAGAAAAAGATTTGAAGAAAAGGTGTAATTTCTGTCTTCTCACCCTGGGGATTACACACACTGGGGCAAATAGGAGTTTCTCAGTTAGGTATGTTTATGCTATATCCTGTGTTGAATAGCAAGTAAGGATTTTTTTGTTTCCTTTTTCTAAACATCAGGTCAAGCACCCTTTATAAAATCTGATCTATACCCACTTGATTAGAAACTGGATGAAAGCTTAGGGTTCACAAGAAAATATAGCCAGTTTATGGCAATCAACAAGGTTTTGCTGGTGTTTGGTTTACCAGGGTCTACAATGAAAGAGAAAAATTCATCAGGCATGGCTTCTGTGTTAAGGTGTAAGCTACAGATCAGACTGAAATAATTTCAAGCTTTCATCACTTTGCAGAACTCTTTGATTTTTGGACGGTGTGTTAGCTGAGTCAGCATGCTTAGTGTGTAGATATGAAAGAAGTTTTTACCAAGAAGAATAGATAAAACTTAAAACAGGAGACTGCAGAAGGAAACCAAATGGCACTATGTGCCAGCACTAGCAGAATAGGTATTGTTCCAGTAAAAAAATGCTTCTGATGTTAGCATCTTTCCAGATTAGATATGTACAAACAATTTATTCAATCTATTTAATTAAATACCCACTAAAACAGAACAAAAGAAACACAGAAAATTCCTTTGTATTTTTTCTACATTGGACCATTGTTTTCTATGGTAAGAACTTCAGGGTTTACATATATAACTGCCTTAGACTATGGGGTATTATAGCAAGAATGAAAATGACTCTAATACCATTTGGACAATAGCAGCTGTTTTTATCTGCTGTGCCAGATATACTTTTGGCACCATTCCTGCTGTTTCCTGTGTGCAGACCCAGTGGGAGTGAGGATATCAAGACTGAGTTTGTGTGAATGGTCATTGCCAAGGTTCTGCCTTTCTATTGAAAAAGAAGAAAAAGAGAGCATAGATTTGAACAGACATCAGGCTGACAAGCCTAAAGACTGAAGTTCTGTGTTTACCAGCAGGATGGCTGTATAACAAACAGACAATGGCAGTCCAGGCTTCAGGTCTGCCAGCATCCCTGTTCAGAAAAGATCAGGGTTGTGGGTGAGAGGCCAGGACAAATCTTCACGGTCATATATCCTGGTATCCTGGAGTTGAAGAGTGTTGTCAGCAGGTTGAAGGAGGTGATCCTTCCCCCCTACTCAGCACTGGTGAGGCCACACCTGGAGTGCTGTGTCCAGTTCTGGGCTCCTCAGTACAAAAGAGGCATGGACATACTGGAGAGCGTCCAATGAAGGGCTACAAAGATTAAAGGACTGGAGTATCTTATCTGTGAGAAAAAACTGGGAGAGCTGGGACTGTTCAGCCTGGAGAAGAGAAGGCTCAGGGGGGATCTTATCAATGTCTACAAATGCTTGAAGAGAGGATGCAAAGAGGACAGAGACAGTGGTATTTTTTCTGTGGTATCCAGTGACAAGACCAGAGGAAGTGGGGACAAGCTGAAATGTGGGAGGTTCCATCTGAATATCAACATTTTGTTACTGTAAGGGTGACTGAGCACTGGAACAGGTTGCCCAGAAAGGTTGTGGAATCTCCATCCTCGGAGATATTCAAAAGCCACCTGGACATGTTCCTGGGCAACTGGCTTTAGGTGGCCCTGCTTGAGCAGGGTGGTTGGATCAGATGACCTCCAGAGGTCCTTTCCAACCTCAACCATTCTGTGATTCTGTGATACAGTCTTTAGCCTCCCTGCTGTGGTTGCTAACAAGAACACCTGTGACAATGACTTTTGTGCCCATATAAAAGCTGGACAGAGACTAAATGTCAAAATTTTGCATAGGACACTGAACAGATGACTAAATTCAGTCACCAACCAACAGAACTTAATCTCAGAAAACAGCCAGAGGTGTCAAGGTCTGTACTGTCATCATCTGTGCCCCAGGTCACTCCTCGTCTTCATCAAGGGTGCCAAGCCCTCTGCAGAGACCACATTGTCCTCTCTGTCCCATGTTCTCAGGATGACAGGCTTTGCTTTTCACAAGCTTTAATAATAATCATTATGGACCAGACTGTGCACTCAGGTGGCAAGAAAGCTGCAATACCTCATGAATACTACTTCTATACATCACCACACTTCAGTGAGACCCTTTGAAGTCAATTATTCTTCTGTAGGAAAGGAAGTCATCTGCTACCCCTCTATTTCAGAAGCGACATCCTAATTTTCAGCTAAGATTGTTTTGCTACCTCCTCCCTCCCCTTCTCTGGCACACCAAGGGAGGAGAAATTCCTACACTAGCCAGTCATACCTAGCATGAACACATGAAGCTATGCAAAAATGCAGAGAGAATTTTGTTTCTCCCTCCATCACAGCAGGACTGCATCTGGGCCTGCTAAATTCCAACCTTCAGTACTTCAACTGTGAGGTAATGGATTTTTATTTTTAAGGTCACTGACCCATTAAAAAGAACACAGAAAATGTTGGGTATGTTGCTTTCTCTGAAATGGAAGTCTCTGATTTCAGTATCTGTTGCTCATTCATAATTGTTGAAAAGCTGAAGGAAAGGCAATAAGAAAAGGCTTGATTTTTGTAGTGTTGTTTTGTTTCTTTGTTTTTAATTTTAGTATTCTTCTTTTCTTCCTCATAACTCTTCATCAGTGTTATGTATAACTATGTGACTAGGTGAAAAAATTGTAGCTAAAGGTCTGTGAAAAGCCAGTTGTGGTGTATATCTTATTCTACTCACTGGGTACAAGACAAAACTCCACTTGAAAGTTTGGAAATTGGGTATTATCTCTGCTATTCAGTAGCGAACAATAACAGGTTCTTCATATTGCAAGATAAGCACAGAAAAAACCTGAGAAGCTCTTTATCAGTGAAAAATACTCTAAGAACAATACATGCACATTTGGATAGAAATAGAGAGTGATTACATTCTGACTAAAGTTAAGAAAAAGGGCTCCTCTCAAATCCCTTAGAAAAAAAGAAAAAAAAAAAACCCAACAGATAAATATATTCTACCAGCAAAAACAGTTTAATCACATATGCTGCCTAATGCCATTTTGTGGTTGCAGTGACCAGTTTGCAAGGATAGACTTCTCTGATAAATCTCTAGAGATAAAACACTGCTTCTGTGTGTGGAGCTTGTTAGTCATATCCTGATGTGTCACTGATGGCTCAGAGAGATAAAGAGAAAAAGAAGAAAAATGTGGTTGATGGAACAGGTAGTTGTTCACAGCAATAATTCTATATATGAGTATATGCAAACTTCTGTGCACATATACATTTACTCAAATATACACAAAGATACACATACATAGGCAGTTATACTAAATCTATTTTCCATAAGAGAAAAACGATTCTCAATACAACACAACAGAGAAAATACTGAACAATCTGGTTAACTTTGAAACAGCAACAGAAGAAAAAAGAAACCCAGTATCCCCATCCCCCAAGGTATTCTGATTACAATGCATAATATTATATAAGAGTAGTGTGCACAGTTAAATAAACATAAGACTGAGAAAATTTCCCCAAGTAGGAAAAAAGCTATTTGAAGACTTCACCTTTTTTTAACTGGTCAAAGTGTGGTCAGTAGAGAAGTAGGCACAGCTCTGAAAGAAGTAATGAGATAACAAAAGGAGAAAACACCTAAAAGATCATCCATTCTGTACAAAGCATACTATTCTGCTTTTGTGTGAACTCACTGACACATGTGCAACCTAGTTAGGCTGGTATTAGGAAGAGGGTTGTACATAGGGTGAGGGGTTAAAAACCACATCTCCCTTCCATCTTCTTATTCTGAGATTTGTGACAGTTACAGACGTGCTAAAAGCTCCTTGCTTAGCTCTTGAAACAGATACAAACAGTGAGAGGTACAAACAGTTGTGGTGGGTGGGGAGGCCAGTGATCCAAAACATGGGTACTAACGCCAGCTGAGAAAAAAGAAACATTCTGCTGCTGGTTCAGCAGCTTTATGTCTAATTTAAAGTATACAAGTATTTCAAATACTCATTGACTTCTATGTGACTGAATTTTCTGAAATCCAAAGTAATTGGTTAATAGCTCACCAGACTGGAGCTTAAAACCTTGACACTGTGTGGGTACATTATGTGTTTGTATTCATATATTTACATGTTTTCCTTCCCTGGGAAAGTGAGTTTTTAAGAATGAATTGAAAAGTCTTATTTTATTAAGCTTATTCTGCATATACTTATTTCAAAAAAAGATTTATCCAACCCACCTGCCCAAGTGTCCTAGACTCAGCATCTCATTCTCACACTGCATATCATGAAACACACGGTGATACATCAAGTCATATATCAGAATTAGAGAGGAATGAATCATAGCAGATTGCAATTTTGGATGGTTCACTTTCCATGTCTGTGGTTTGCAAAATGGGGCTGAGCAGCTTAAAAGACTGCTGTTTTCTCTGGCTTCTTTTGTTCCTAATGATAGCAAAGATTCGGCAAACTCTGGGAACATCCTAATTCCATTTCTTCCAGTATTCACACCTTCTTTCTGCTCTTGGACAGTGGTCCAGATGTTCTGCCAGTACTACTTCTCCTTCCAGACATTGCTTTCCTTCCTTTCCACCAAGCAGCACATTATCCTTCCTTCTTCACATAGCTAACACTCAGTTACAGCTCTAGTACGAGTCTCCCCACCCAAAGACACTGCAAACATAAGTTAGACATTACCAGCTGAACCCATTTAGCTTTTTGTCTGCTTGCCTCCTGCTATTGCATGCACATGTCTGAGATCTTAAACTCTGTCCACAGGCTCCCCACACTGCATGCCTGGTCAAGTGCTTAAATATAGCCTTAATCCACAAATATAATACCTCCCATTTTAGGCCACAGCTGGAATCCCAAAATAGAAAAATGTGAAATAGTGAAAACCCACTAACTATTGTTGAACCTCAGATCTACTTTTGAGTGAAAGTTCTGGCCTGTCTTTCTCTTCTACAGGTCAGCTAAACCATCCCCTAATGCAAACACAACAGTGTTAAAAGCATAGTGGTGTGTCACCCAGTGATTCATCATCCTGCAAGTCAGAACTAGAATAATCATTTCCTAAGCAGGGAAGTACCATCATGTGATATAAGAAAAGCTGACATTTTAAAAATATACAGGGAATGATGCTTTTTCAAAGGTTTACCAGTCAATACCCCCAGAGAAGTTGCTTAAATAAAACTGTAGTTTGTAAATCTATGCTAAATGCTTGCCCTGAGGCCTTATTCCAATCCCATTGATGCTGATGGAAGCAGAATCCACTGAGGCAGAAACAGCAGGCTGGAGTAGCTAAACTTCAGCTATGCTAAAATTCACAGCCTTTTGCAATCTCTTGCTACTGCAGAAAGAATGACAGTCAAATCTGGGTTTTCCCTGTTCCTCTTGCTGTCAAATTCTTCTTTATTCCCAAATATTTTCTACTTGCTAACATCTGTTGTGTCTCTTACAGTCCCTGCTTTGTAGATCTGGAGGTTATGAACCAAGAAGGTTTGACAAATAAAACTCATCAAAAGCATGAGAGGATCTGCCTTCATGCTCAGGACAATGGTTCAGTCTCATAAAGAATACTAAAATCTCTGTGTGGTTTCCTATGCCATGTCCTCTTAATGCCTTCTACATTAAGCTAGTGCTTGATTTATGTCATGAGGCATTACTCTTTATATCCTTCTTTTTTTTTCATCTTATCTAAAGATGTTCTCATTATCCATATAAATGCCTGTTTTTCTTTCTGAACTCTATGTCTCAGTGAAATCTTACGGCAGTGGGTTTGACTGATTAATTATGCATTGTATAAAAAGATACTCCCTTTTATCAGTTTGAATTTATTTCTTTCAGTTTCATCTACTGTCTCGTTATTCTTTTCTTATGACAAAGGGCAAGTTTATCTTGTTTTAAAATCCCTTCATATCACTTTCCCTCGATGTGTACCATTACTATATCCCCACTACCTATCACAGCGAGGATCTCAATATGTCTTGATCTTTGGATGTTACTGTCTTTATTTTTTTTTTCTGAGCCATAAAGGCTTTCTAGTGGATATACAGGCCCTGGTTAACTGGATTATCACTATGTTTCTAATAAAGATGTTCTTCAGATATTTAGAAGCAAACCAGGCACCTCAGGATCAAGGACTACCAGCTAAAACCCATTGTTTCTACACTGACCTCTGATCAGTGTGCAGCATTCTGCATATTAACTTGATTTCTGGTAGCCATGCTCATTCAGTGTTGACATTCATGTCTCTGATCAGCTCTAATTAGCTCTTCTTCAAACTACTATTTTTTTTTACTCTCCTCTTATCTAGAAGCTTTCATGTGGTTTACTTGTTTCACTGTTCTTCTGCCCTTTGCTTAAGTGCTCTGCAAACACAGAGCAACCATAAGAAGTTAGGGTGCTTTAGAGCCTACCTCTCTTCCATGTCATTTGGCACAGCCATACAGCATGCAGTAATGCACACTTATCTCTGCAGTCATCCCTCCTTCATCCTTAGGGTTCATATATCCCTATTCTGCTATGCTTTCATTTTTCCTGGTGAGAAGATGAGCAGACTAACTACGTGAAAGCATAAACCTAATGTGCACTCATCAAGGGCCTCTCTTTTAACAACAGAAACTTGAAGCTGGTATACAAACCTCCAGGTAGCAATAGCTAACCTTAAACTGTCAGTAGAACCAACAATGTCTGTTTGACACTATTTCACTAATTTTTGTTAGGCTCTACTTTGAGCAGAGCTCAATTAAGTAGTGCACTGGAGGATCTGGTTTAAAACTCATTCTGTACTACTTCTTACCTATTAATTTCAGCTTTTGCCCAGTGTGGCTACATTTCCAGGTGTCTAATTACAGTGAAAGTGTTTAGTAATGGTCAGAAGTGCTGTATGGAGAGAATCCCTCTCAAGGACAAAAAGGGTTTCCTGGATTTTGTCACTGCAAAAGGAAGGTAGAGGGCAACCTGTCTTAGTCACCTGGCTATGCAATGGACAGTCCAGCTCTGGAAAAGATTCTGTTGAGGAAAGCAGAAAGTAATGTTTAAAAGCTTTGACCACTTGTATTCACATACAAATTGCATTAGATATAATCAACAAAAAAAAAAAATCTTAAAAATATGATTAAAGTTTCAGTGTTGACAGGTCCTCTGTGAATATTCTCATACAATTTTAGCTCCATCTTATTTTTTGCCATAGTGTAAAGACAGTATTAAACAATATCCATGATACAGAACACTGGAGGAGAAAACTTGTAGCATCTTACTATTGCAGGACAGATGATTTCCTCCTGGTGTTAGCTTTGTGCCTTATCATCAGAGCTGTTCGTCTGACCATATGTCTACAGGGGATGGAAACACAGAAAAGAGCATGACAAAAAGCAAGTTCTTACCCTATTGAAGCCGTCTTGCTGTGGTTTAATTAGAGGATTTCAGGAAGCCCCAGATTAGTAAATGGAAATCTTTGTGATTTGCCTTGGTAATTATTGGAATGAAATTTCAGGAGCTGAGATAATTCCCAAGGGAAAGTGCATCTGTGCACTTCAAATTAGCTGCTTATATGCTCACTTAGATTCTTTACATGCCTTCCAAACCATGCTGGCATACTTAAAAGGTATGCTCAGGTTGACAGATTTAGATGGAGGAAATCTTTGGTAGATTACTTTGGCAGAAATTTCCCCAAAGTATTTCATGTAGAGTGTTTCTCCTCCTCCTAGAAAAGATATCCCAAAGGAATTTGTCTCTTTCTCTAGGGATATCTGCCTAAATCCCAGGAAATCAAAATTAAGAGAGTAAAAGCATTTTATTCGAGACCCTCAGCCTCTCCTGAAGCAATGTGCACCTGGCAGCCCTGGCTCTGTTCCCAGGCTGGTGTAATTTCGACCCCATGTATGAGTAGCAGCCTGCCACAGTTTAAGGTTTAGTGTCTTGTGACCTCATAGGACTAACAAATGGAGTAGATACTATCGGAAAAGGGAGAGGCTTTAGCTTCTGAAGGCACATTGCTTTTGCTTCCAGCCCTAACCTCTTTCAGGTATCAGATTATGAAGATATGGCTTTTCTTTTCTACTGTTTTATTTGGAAGGTTTTACAGCATCCCTTATGCTTCTGAGCTAAGGCATCTGACTTTACAATGAGGGGTATTCAAAATACAGGGTGTTCCTGTAAGCTTGGTGCTTTTTGTTTGTCCTAACTCTTTAAATCCTTCCTTATTCTTTTACTTATTTGCAAAGTTACTATAAAGTACAAATTCTCTAGTATTTATTCCAGTTTTATGCCAGTATGAAACTCTGAAAAAATGAGGCCTAATTTGCCTGGCTGAAAACACACATATTTTAAACACATTCTTCAGATCACTTTCAGAGTCGCTATGGTGTTTCCATGTGACGGTACCAGCTGTTAACAAGCATTGATAAAGCATACATCTACTATGAGGGCTATCCAATTGCCCAGGTACACAGGTATCCAGTGCTGTTTGAGATATCTCAGATATTGCCTTCAGCTTCCAACAGCCCCTCCAGAAAGGGCATGAGTCTCTTGTAGTTCAGCCTTGTATCTGCCAAGCCTCTGTAACTGTCTTGGGTTTGCTTATATCATTTCAGTGGTGCCAAACTTTGAGTTAACTGAATCCCTTACTGAACATCACTGGAAGCTGGGTTGTGAACTCCTGCTGAGGCCCTTTTAAGGTATTATGCCTTCAGGAATCTCCACCAAAGTCTGTATACCCCATTGTCCCTTGTTTTCCATATAGACACAATTAAGTATTGGTGTGTTCCATATACCACAGGAAGTGTAGGGAACATGAGCATTCCTGGCTGCACTCCTAGTATAGCTCAGTCTCACTCTTGAATTCATAAATAAAAATCCCATGCAAATTAGCTCATTTATTTGCAGTCAGGATGATGCTGGCACTTGTCATAATCATGTATTCTACATTTATTTCTATCTCTCAGCTAGCTTTTTTTTTTTTTCAACTATTCATATTTTTATCTCCTGTTATTTATTATCCTATAGTGTAGCTCAGCTTGCCCGTTACTGTGGCCAAAGCTGAAACTGCAGCATTCAAATAAATCAGCTTTCTCATCTTCTCTTTTCTTCCATTTTTGAAGAAGAGAACAAAAAAATAAAACGTCTTCTAATCTTCTGTCTATTCAGGAATAGAGGGCTAGTCTCTCTTAGTCTGTGGAAGTGAGATGGATTCTTTTTTTTCCCCCCTTCAATATTCTATTAATAAACTGTAATTTAGATGATGGGTAAGGAAGAGCTTTGATATAGGGATAGTGTCAACATACCTGGAGAAACCCACACAGAAACTTAATTTTTCTTTTGGCTAAAATACACAGTAAAATAATAGTTATTATATCATAGTACTTTAAAAGGTTAGTTCATGTTCATTATCCAGCCATTTTATACAGGGTGGAAATCTGACTGAAATGCCTTGACCCATGACAAGTCTGGGGTCAGGGATAGCATCCCCTCTATGTATTGTCCTAGTATGATTTGCTCTTGCTGACTAAGAGACAAGAAACACATTCTTAAAGAGAAGCATTTTCTTACAAAGTGTCTTCCCTTTAAACTTCTTCAATTTCCAGAAACATAAGCAATGTTCGATTGTGTCTAAGACTGAGGGATGCCTCTTTTTTTTCACAGATCAGCTTAAAAAAGTCAGCTCCTAGACCAAAGTACTGTGTTCATGGCAGTCAAAGCAGAAAGTCATTTGTGGGAAGCAATGTATCAAGGCTATGAAATCTGGCCCCATCTTAGCTAAGATGCTGCCATAAAGAAAATGGTCATCTGAGCAAAGGAACAAGAAACTGGGACACAAGCCGCAATGTGCTCAACAATAATCCCTCTCTTTAGCCTTGGAAACTTGATTTACTATCCCTCCTTCACTTTCCGCATCTCTGAAAAGTTCATATTTGCAAAACATTTGGGAGCTAAAATGGGTAAGAGAAAAGTTCTGTTTTATCACCATTGGTCTTCTCCTGATACCTAAACTAGAACACAGAATTTTCAATAGAAGATATTTTTGTCTCAAATGCACTGTGCTTTTCAGTAAATAATGAAAAATGCCTGAAGTAAAATGGGAGATAAAGGTCCAAAAAAAAAAAAAAGAGAATATTTAGCATATAGAAGAAAAAAATGGTGGAAAAAATAAAACACAAAAACCCCAACAGAACAGAGAACAAATTTAGAGGCAAATCAGAGGTTTTAGACATTAAACAGTACATGCTGAGTATAAATGCAAGGCTATGCTGTCTCTATTTTATGAAGAACAAAATTATAGTATGCATTTTTATGCTTTGACCTAATTGCTGTTTTGAAAATGGCTTCCTTATCACTGAAAGCTAAGGGAATGTGAGCATGCTTGTAGACCTTTGTTCTTTTATTAAAAGATTTATGCTGCTAACCTTCAAACACTGGTTGATATATGGGTTCAGATCTTTACTGACAAATTCCAGGCTCCCTGAACTCTAAAAGTTGGAATGCAGGTATAACAGAACATACAACTCACTTATCAGATTTCTCAGCATGAGGAGAACTTAAATAAAAAACATCAGAAAAGGATATCAAATGGCTGTGACCTATAACCACCCCTGAAAGCTAAGAATGGACTTGGTCTGTGTGTGCATTGTCTGACACATAGAAACTGCTAACCAGGCAGACAAAAGAACAGTGGCATATAAAGAAAATATTCTAGGGAGATTATATTTCAGATATGAAAGACAAGATAATTTATGATAAACATTAGAGGCATTAGGGACACTGTTATTATGGTTAGGCAAAAATACAACATTCTATTTAGCAGACAAAAGCCACAGAGAACTGATGCATTTGGGAAACTCCAATCCTTGTAAATTTGTATTAGAACAGACTGAGGAAGTAAATGAAGCCAAGCTATCAGCAGTCTTAAAAATCAAATGTGCAAGTAAAGCAGTAAGATCAAGTAAAGGTCAGATTTTATGGCAAAAATCAAGGATTAAATCATTGGAGCTGTCATCATTGATGGTATCTTATATTTCCTTTTTAATACAAAGCATGGTCATGGACTGTGTTTCTGTGGTAACAGGAAAGGTTGACATCAGAATTATGATGTAAATGAATGGATCCTCACATACCTTCTGATTCACAGTCAGCAAAGGATGCACATAAAGAACTTAGATGTAACTTCTCCAAGAATATCATTAGAAAGAACAAAGAAGAAAGGGTCTATGCACTGACAGAGGGCTCTGTGCATTTTTTGACAGGATAGCAATAATGAGAGCAAAGCAAGCTGTTCTCTTGCATGTTTTTTTTTCATTTTTCTCTGCCCATCTTCTCCCTTTACTTCCTGTTCTGCTGTCTTTCAAAGATTATATTGTTAGGCCTGAAATATAAATAAAGTTGATTTAGATTACTTGATAATATTGATTTCAGGTAAAGGGGTCTATTTTAATGCAAGTTTCTCCATAAACATAACTGTGTTGACTGCAAAGTACATTGCTGTACAAGTGAGGACAAAATGTCCTTGAAAGTATAATAAAGTTGGAAATGGCCTAAGGACCAGTACAGAGATGATGCTGGTTTTCACTTGGAAAACCCATCTTTCTATGCTTGAATGAACGTGTATTTGTTTGCATCTCTTCTTTCAAGCCAGCTATTATGTGTCAAAAAGTAACTCTGAATGAATGACATTGTGGGGTTCAGTATTTGTTCTCTCTCAGTGACTTCCAGATCGAATGCATACGGTTTACAAGTCCAAAGATGATTTTCTGGCTGCCAGACCTCTAAATTCAATCTGGGATCAGAAAATTAAGCATTGTTCTTTCTGGGCCCATGTGAAGTGTTTACAACAAAATGCCAAACACATCAAAAACACAGGTCACTGCATTTTCAGTTGATCTTGTTTCCATGGTCTTGTTTTCAATTAGAACTGCAAAGACGTTATTTTCTTCGACGTCAAGACTCAAGAGTGGCACAACACTTAAACTAGAAAATGAAAATGTATGAGAATAATTCTGAAATCTGTTATTTTGAAATGCAAGATACTCAGATGCAGATCTGTCCTTGTATTTTACAGTGGAAGATCTAATGAAAGCTAGTCTTTTCACAAAAAATACAAAAACTATTTCATTAAAAAGTGTTGAACATTTTCAATTTTCAGATTGCTTTCTTTTTTTCTATTACTTACATTTCATATTGTTTATAAAAAGATCCCCCCATTGCTCTGACAAAGATTCTCCAACGATAGTTTTGATGAAATTTTGATCAGTTGTGGCTACAGCATAGGATTAACCTTGTTCATTATTCTGACTTTTTCCTAAACCTGTATATATATAACATCTGTTTCGGCAAGCCTGAAAAAAAACATGCATATTTCCCAGGGAAGAAATAAGATTTGTTTCAACTGCTAGCTCTACATGTTCACATGAACCTTTCTGACAATGGAGAGTGAAGTGTGGGACCTGAGACTATGACTGCAACAGAAGTCCCAGTCCAGAAGTTTCTTCTGTTAAGGCAGCCTTCTGAACCCAGAATAGTTCAGTGAAGCCTTGTAGGGATACAGCAATTAGTCTATTCAGAAAAAATTGGAGAGTTCAGGTCCGTATTTTAAATGAAAATGTGTCATAGACCTGGACTGGAAGTAAATATAGAAATAAATGTGAATATGGTGAGTAAGGATGCAGTGGTTTTACTTTTAATCCTTCTTCCAACTGTAGCAACACTTTTGTTATTTAAACTCCATAGATCCTTTTGAATAAAAGAGGACTTTTGCCATTTACATTCATATGAACTTTTAGATGACTTAGCTTTAGTCATGTTTATGCCTTGCTGTTTGTTTTCCTCTACTAGTTCAAGAAGTCAAAATTCAGTCTCCCATACTAAGCAAGTTGTTTCATATTTGCATATGAAAGAAGCCATTCCATCTTTGTTTACATGCACCACAGTGAACAAACAACTGGAAGCAAAATCACATAGCTTAGGTGAACAATTACCACCACGCAACAGAATTCTCATTCAGTATGTGCACCATAACCTCCTGGAGTAAAAGGATATTGCAAACGAAATCCATTGAAGAAATTCAGATAATGACCACAGTGGAGGAGACCACAGGATCTCTTCAGGAATTCCATGAACCAAGACAAAAATATCATACATTTATCTAATAAATGATTTATCACAAAGAGTGCATTTTGAAGAGGAGACATTCTTCTCACCTTTTGAATATTTTCCAGAAGGAACGTGTACATAACTCGTAGGTGTGTGATGCCTGAAGTTCTTGGGAAATGCTGACAGTTTTTTTCTTTTTTTTTTTTTTTTTAAGTGAGATGTTGATGTTTTCTACACTATTATTTTTCTTAAATAATATCAAATGCCACCAACTATAGCAAGTAGCAGTGAGTTGCACAGAGGATAAATTGCACAATGGTCAAGGATCCTTGGGGTGATGAAGAGACAATCCTAAATGAGTCCCACAATAAGCATGTCACACAGCAAGAACTAGGTTGATATCATCACCATGCAATACTTTTTCTCTATATATCAGTGTGGATTAGACTAGAAGAATGAGGAACATCTCTCTACACAGACCTTGAAACTGATTTGTACAATCAAATAGCCACAACCAAGTTTATAAAAATGGTCCCCAAAACCACAATAAACCTAACTTCATGCTTTCTTCTACCAGACATCTTTAAGAGGGCAGTCAAAAATATCTTCTCACTGCACTTACACTCATTTTATCTCAGTTATGTTACATATAGAGATGTGATGAAAAATCACCATCTATTTATATGCAAGTTGAAGAAACATGCTTTGGCCATGTACTCTAAAAGCAGCAGATGCCATCTGCAATTAAAATTATGTAAATCTATTCTGTTGAGGAACAACTGAGAAGCATTTCTAGAAGCATTTCTGATGACATTTCATAATGAAAGAATGTGGGGTCTCTGTGTCATTTATTTTAAGGTTAGCTGTGCAGTCACATTGTCCTATTATTTCAGTGAAAAATAGAGACAGTATTTATTTGCATTCATTTATTACATCTGTACCTGTATATTTATAACAGGCTGATTGAAAAAAAGTTTATGTGTTGGATGACTATGACAATTAAGCATAATTCAAATTTATTAACCTTTATTGCATAAAGCAAGAACCAATGAAATCCTGTATTTCTAAAAGGGAGATGTGAGAAATTATAATCCCACTACAAAATTTGCTTTTCAAGTAAATTCCACTTTCCCTGTACTCAGTTTTAAATGGTGATCCTTGAGAAATGCCCTGAAGGCGATCACATCCACACTGTTTCAGAGGAGGAAGGGAGGATGAGTTTCAAACTAACAATTCAGCAAGGAAAAAAACCTATTTCAGTTCCCTCTCTTGTACTGAAAAAAGCTACCATTTAGATGTCCATGCTATTTTAGCAAAGGTTTATACCACTTTCATTGCTGCCGTAAGGGAGTGCCTACTACCAGGTTTGTGTTATTCAAGTTGGATCCTTCATAGTCCCTCAGACATTAGAAAATATTGAAATTACAAGGAAAAAGAGCCTTCCACTTCTGCATGTTTTGTAAGTAAGCTAGAAAAAAAAGGCAAGTAATAAAAGTACAAAAAAGTTGAGAGTAAAGGTTTCTAATATATCTGTATTTCATTTTCAGTTAAAAAAATATAAAGTGTTGCAAAATTTTAGTAAAGGCTGAGAATCACTGTGTTAAGCAACAACTGTTTTTTTCTCAAGGAAAGAGTGTTGAAGATATTTAAATTTTACTTATTACAACAGAACTTGAAACTGTGAGCAACTGCTACATTTCACCAGTGGAACATCTTCATTAACTGTCTTTCACACTGATGAGAGGTCTATCATTTACATGACATGCTGTTTCTGAATGAACATAGGCAGTAGTCTGAAAGCAGGACACCTTGCAGCTGGCAAAGTCTTAGTGACAAAGTGGCCTTCAGAAATAAAATTGTAATCTCTTCACCACATACAAATATGGGAAGGTAATCCTGGCTTCTGCTGAAAGCTGATCATCCAACAATAACAAGAACTGAAGCCCTGGATATCCACACAAGTATCAAATATCAGGCAGAAGCAGATATGCCAGATCTCCTCTAGCCAGGATCATATCACTTGTTTTATCCAGAGTGATTCTCAGCCAGCTGCTTTGCTGTAGCTTCTGCCAAACCCTGGGGAAAAAAAAAAAAAAAAAAAAAAAAAAAAGCCTCAACCATTTATTGGAAAGAATTAGAAACATGAGGTAGGAAGGTTTATCTGCACAAGGACAAAACACATTGTAACTTCATCTTCCTCCTGAGTGCAATTCTGGTTTCCTTTGCTTATGAAGAAAAAGGAGAACATGATGAAGATCATTAGGACCCTTCAAGAATTATGTTTAAAAAAGAGCCGATGCTCAGCACTTTAATTTGAAGTCTTCATGTGCTAAATCAGTGAAACCATGTCAGATCAGTCCTCTTGGTTTGCTACAGGAAAAACATTCTAGAGGTACCAAGAAAAATGTCTTCAACCTCCAAAGAAGGAAACTGTTTATAAAAGTACTTCTCATCGTTGATTGCCAGACAACCCTAATTTTCATGTCAGCTGTCAGAGTTCCAAAAATTAGGTTTCTTAACCTCTTTTAATAAAAATCTCCCAAAATGTTTTTCTGGAGGAATCCACAGAACACGTTGTGGTTTTTAAGTAAAATTATGTTATTGAAAAGAAGAAAAAGACAGAGAAGTTCAGTTAACTTGGTAAATCACAGTTTGAAAGTTTGGGTGGTAAAATGTAATAGTTATCCCTATGTTTCCAAATTGTGACATGAAATTTTAATTCTAAGTTGGACAAATTTTAAAGTACCCTAAATCGCCCCGAAAAGAACTTGCAGCAAAATTTTGTTATGAGGGCAATTAAAAGATTTACAGTCAACAAATGTAATGAAATACCCATGTGCCCAGACTCACTGAGAATATCCTCATTCGTTCCTGAAGAGGGAATGGAATGCTCCCAGAATTTAAGGAAATATCCACTATGTATCAGGAATAAAAACCCCTGAGAGTTTCCTCCCAAGCCTAGAAACTAAAAGAAAAATCTAAGTGGAGTAGAAACTTGTAAGCCCCTAAACTGCAAACACAAAATCTGTTCTCTTGGTTTCCAAGTAGGATTCAAAAGATACCTCCTTACAGATGAAGACCTCCATCTGTTTTGTCAGGGATTTATTAAAACCTATTTGATATACTTCTTCCTTCCAGTAAATACATATTCTTTCATCAAAAAGGAAAAAAAAAATCTCGTGGAAAATTATATCCCAAATCCTGTTCTTAAATTCCATCCCTTTCAGACTGTTACCCAGATTGACAAGGAGGTCAGCAATGTACTGAATGTTGCTACAAAGATTACAGAAAAGTGCACTAAAGATGCTATGACTGTCAGTGCCTTGATGGCTTCAGATCACATTATGGTGTTTAAGAGTTTCTTTTAGTGCTGAGCTCAGTATTTCACTACTGGCTTTTCCTCAGCTGTGTCTGGCATGGCTTGAGATCACAGTTCTGAAGTAAAGTTCTTCCCAGACCTCAGACAGAATGCAATGTTTGAAAATAAATAGAAACAAATGTATTATTTTTCCCAAAGGACCTTGTTCTGCTTGTGTAGAGGCAGACTGCTCAATGTGGATCCAATCAATTTTTCCACAATATAGCTGACAATTTTCCCCATAATCAAGAAGCACTCCAGTCAGTCGGTAAATAGATTCATTCAAGGTTAACCAAACTATATGGTACCCAAGAATTGTTCTGATTGAGATTTTATGGATGCTCCGACAAGGCCAAAGGCACACCAAGTCTTGAAAAGATCAAAAAAAATTCCTAACAACTCCAGATTCCTCTCTTTGCCACATTAGAAAAAGAAAGTATAAAGCACTACTATGTCAATATTTTAGGGAAAGCAGGCACATAGCACTGCTAACTATGTCAAAGAGACTGTTTTAAAGTCTACCAATCAATGGTCAAAGTGAGCTATCAGAGGAGAGAAAGGCTTAGAAAAGAAACAAACAGAAAAGAAATAATTTGTAAAAGCTAGAACCAATGATATAGACACACATGCTACAAAAGAAACCAAAATCATGGCAATATTTACAAAACATAATCCTGCTTGCAAGTGTGTCTATTCAATATCTCTGTGTTATAAGGGACTTATGCTTCTGCCTGATCAGGCAGTGTTACCATCTCACTTAAACTGACTCTGCTGGTCAAATGCTGTTCTTGTCCCTCAGCATCTGACTTTTTCCTTTTTCTTTAAAAGTGACATGTTTGGCCCGTGTGTTATACTTCTTTATTACCACTGATGTTGTTTCCTCACCAAAGTCTACAAATGTATTCAAAGGAACATCCAAATCTTGATTTCAAAAGCAGGCATTTTTAAAATTTTAGTTGCTTGTAGTGACCAACATGTTATAATATTCCTTCAAAATGGGTGTCATGGATAAAAAAGGTAATAATGGTGGAGTTATAAAAAAAGAAGCTGTATATTTGAGGGTAAAGAAATTGATTCCATATTGAAATAATTGATCACAAATTGCTCAGAGGAGCATCTTTCATTAGTTATCCAACAGTTTTTCATATAACAAGAGTGGCTCTTCAAATTAAATAAAATGATGTTGCAATTCCAATAACTTGAGTGGCTTCATTGTGGGGAAATAAAAATAAAATCCTGGAACATCTTCATTTCAGTTTATTTAAAACAGTTTATTTGCAGATTTTCACTTTGCCTTCCAACATGAAAAATCAGTTATTTACATCACCTTTCTCAGGAAATAAGCTCTTAATGTTCTACATTTGTGGTCTTTTGAGCTGCCTGTTAAATTTAAACAATTTGTTATAATTTAAACAATTCTGTCTGAGCTTAAAACACAGCTGAAGAAATTTTGTGTGGGTCTAGATCCAGAATTCAAGTTTGATAACAACTTCCTTAAATCTCTGCAGAAATCCAAAGGTTGTTCTTCCAAAATGATGACTAGGTGTGCATAAATACATACATATGTCTATATATATACACATTTATAAATGTGTATATGTATCTGTATCCGTATACATACATACAAAGAAATTCTTTTTGTTTCAAATCAGTGGAAAATGTGAAAGTGATCTATAAATATGAAGTTTGACATAACTGTTTTACTTTAAAAATCTATAATTAAATGTTCATCTCTAAAGCTAGTGGACAATGAATTCAGACTATTATTTTTCCCATCCTGTCCTCTCCAGTTTTGACAGGTTCTGGGTCTGTATTTATTACGGACATTTTGAAAACATTTGCTCATGTCTTCAATCAATTCTTGTCCTTAGCAAATATTTCCTGTGGTTCTTTCAATGTTATATTTGTCCATGTGCTTTTCAAGTTAGCATCAGGCTAATCAATCTTTCTCTGGAACTTTTCCTGTGTGCATAAAAAGGTGTATTTAGCTGTATAATTGATTGTTAATGGCTAATAAAAACAATAAACTTTCCAGCCAAAACTTAGAAAAATAGTGTTGGAGCAAATATTCCCTGCATGATGTAGATGCTAGTATGCAGGCATTTCAGTCATTTTCAAGGAATTCTCCTACCCCACAGTCACCACCACTACAAGTTGTGAACCTCATAATTATGTCAAAAATAATCCTTTTCTTAGTCATCTTCCTTCTTTTCTTCTCCTTACCATTCCTCTCTTACCATGGACCAGATTCTCTGCAAATATCACCAACATTCCATCTGCAAATCTAACCACCCTTTTCCATATACTTTAATTTTATCTTACTGCTCAGTTAACACTGCATTAGCATATTTTACAGCAAGCCAGACTTCCTACATTCTAATCAAAAGCAGTATAAATATTTTTCAGAATTATTAACATGTTATTGGTATGCAAACTCATTTGATTTTTCAACTAATTTTACTTCATGATTGTGAGCTGATCAGGAAAAGAGTAGATAATAATTTAAAAACAAGATGGTGACTAATGCTGTTTAGAATGGAATCAAGTTCTGGGTCAGTCCCTGATGTGCGCAGCAGTGGCAGTCCTGCACGGCTGCTCCATCGTAAGTCAATCATTTTTTCATTCAATTGAAAATACATGAAACTGCTTCTTTATAAATTATTCCACATTTCAAGATAAAATGTCACAACATTATTTTAAACTCAGATAGCATGTGGTCACATACTATACATAGCATCAATTAGCATAATACCAGATAACATGAGGTGATATGCAAATAGAACAAGTATGCAGTATTGGCATGGCCCAGCACTGCAAACTCTGACATCTGTTTGGCAATATTTTGCACGTGTAAATTCTGCAGATCTGTCTGTTTGTGTTTAATGAACTTGTCTGGAAATTCAGAACACCTAACGGAGAGATTATCTAAAGTAACAGCACAGCAGCAGTCTGTTTTAATTTAGGCTGTCTGCAAGATACTGCTATGAAAATTAACAACTCTTAAGTGTGTTAAATAATCCCTGGCCTTCGTAATAATTGAGCAGGCTGAAAGGAGTCATACAACTTGTATTATCTTGTTGTCAAACACCAGCTGACTTTTTTCCCCTTGTATATTGATTTGGAGAATTAAGCTGCCTCTACTTAGATATGTCAGCCTGGAAGGATTTTAAGGACAGCTAGCGAAGTCCTAGGGCTAGAAGTTTAAAGATAGCAACATCAAATGGGTTTTTATTTCATAGTAACAGGCAAAAACTATGCTTGTACCTCCTGAGCATCTCCAAGAGAGGGCAATTGGGGCACATATTAATTGCTCTTCTGCCTAGCTATAAGGCACTGTGTCAAAGAGGAGTGGCCGAGAAATGAAGCCAGGTTCAGTTGTATGAGGTTGCTAGTAATGCTCTGCAGCCCCAAAATGTTTCTATGTTCTGACATAAATTGTACCTAGTAATGCTTTCCTCAATCAATTAGCTGCCCATCACTGACTTATTAGATCAGCCACTTTATGCGCTGGAGTCAGAGAAAGAGTGTCATTCTGGCAGCAACGCATGTTTCCTTAGCGCTTACTTGGCAATATGTTACCACCTGACACTGGGGGCATTCTCGTGCTCAGAACAGATGGGAGAAGAGAACAAGAAGAGGTGCCTCCTGGCCCGGGAGGTATCACAGAACCTTATCATCATAAGGGATGTTAATGCTATAATGCCAAGAAACCCTGGCTGAGGCTAGCATCTTGCGGTGCCAGGCAGAGTTTACACATGAGTATAAGACATGGTTCCACACATAGACATTCTGAAGCATGAATGTGGTGTACAAACCTCAGGAAGATCTCCATTCTGGACCAAAAACACCAAAGATTTGAACTTCTGGAAGAAATGAGGTAAACAGTGCTCTGCCATTGCCCAGCTCCTCCAAGATGAAAGAACTGTAAGTTTCCTCAGGCATATATTATCTCATTATTCTGCAGTAGCTTTTGATTGAAGGGAAGTCTTTTTTTTGTAGCGACTTCAGACAAAAGGTCAGGAGGTGATATTAATTTTGGGAGAAGTAGAGCTGAGGTGACGATATTTCCTATTTCTTTGGCACTGAGAAAGACTATTAACTTGCTTTTGCAGAACTTTGATTTTCAGTTCTCTGGTAAGGATCTGGAGACTGGAACGGCCATTTATTATAATTTTTTTGTATGTTTGCTGAACAGAAAATATCCAATAAATGTGTGCATTGCCATGGGATAAGGAGTGGTTGAAGACCTCTGTTCCTGGGATATAAATACATATGTGGATGGATAGGTGACCACAGACAGGTGGAAGAGTCCATCCTTGTCCAGTCAGTTTCCTGGATTACTTCTGTAGCTATCATCAGGCAGAAACCATTGCAAATTGATGGTGCTGATGGTTCTTGCTGTGGGGTCTGACCATGCACAGAGAGCTCTTGAAAAAAACCCCACACTGTATCTACCTTTCTTTCAATTTCAGTTCAGCAACAGTTCATATCAGAAATGTTTTGTTTCTATGCTCAGCAGGGAAGTTGGATGGAAATTTTGCACTTTAAAGTACTTTATATGTACTTTGTATTTACATGACTGAAAATTATAGTCCACACATTTTGAAATATTTGATTCTGAATATTAAAAAAACAAAGGGTACAAATCTGTAATTTTAATTCACCATAACTAATCCTTATGCAAGTAATCCTACTATCTTCCAATAAAGACAACAAGTCCTTTAGGGGACTAATTGAGAACACGCAGATTGCAGAAATGTACCCACCACTGAGTACAATTTAGTGACTGTAAGACTGACAAAACTAAATATTTTTTTAATAAAGAATACATGTATAATGGTTTCAATGTGTGGATATTCTGTCATGCAAATATAAACACTAGCATGTTTATGGAGAAATGAATCTATCTAGTGTATCAGATAAGGTTCTACAGTGGTCAGACGCAAGGGAAAAAAAGTATATCTCGTTTTAGTTGAATAAATATATTTTGTTCCAAGAGAATATTGTCGGCATTTTTCTTCTTTCTCTTGGCATAAGACTTTCTAAGTAAATGTTATTTTTCATATAATGCAACCATTTCTCCTACCAACAATTTCAACAGACAGAAAACATTGAAGTGAATGCTGGTTTTATTCTTTCTGATTAAATCTTTTTTGGTAGCTATGTGCTGTATGGAGTAAAAGACACTTTTCAGCATTTACAGATTCTAGCTGAACAAGGTTCATTTTATCTGTCTGGTTTTCATTTAGTTCATGGATTTATTGTCAGAGAAAAGTTCTCCCCCTTCTGATAGCATAGCCCAAGTCCTATGAATGTTCATAAGTCATTACAATGGGATTGCATTTTTCAAGGCAAGAGTATAAAGAAAGAAAACATATATTGGCTATACTCTCTATAAATTAAGGAATGGCAAAATAGTTATCCTTTGGTATATCTATAGAGGTGTAGACAAGGAAGAAATTAATGAAGTGAACCAAAGACCGAAGTACCAGCTTTTTCCTAACTGTTATGAGACCACCATGTTTGAGATAACATGCACAGAAGGACATTGCAAAGCTGTATGCTGAAGCAGAGTGACCTTATGGTGGCAGACAAGAATTCCTCCTCTAAGTATTCTGGAACTGGCTTGGACAGAATCTCTTGCTTGTTCATTTATTGATTAATAAAGGTCAAACCTAGGATGAAAATTATCATTTACTCCGTACAAAGACAGTAGATTCTTCTTTGTGAAGGAGAACAGTGAATTCGTCATATATTGCACATGTCAACTTAAGTCTTCTTCATACATAATCCTTGTATTATGTTTCTTGAAACATTATTAAAGAGTTAATATATTTTATTGTATCAGATCATGCTCAAAAGTAAATAAAAGTCTTTAGGAGAGTAATAAAAAAGTGTATCCATGAAGACAAATCTGGCACACATTTTCATTATATTTAGCACCTAAGCAAAGTAGAGTTTCCATGTTTATGACTCTGTCCTTGAATTAAATCTAACCTCTATGCTCATTGTTTCTCTTCAGCCAGTTTTTCAGTCATAAGAGGAATATTGTACATTTAGGATGGTTAAGGAAAATAAATTGTCTTCATTAGGACAAATCAGAATAAAGCTGGTGTTAGGAAAAGCATTCTAATTATGACAACAATGAAAGTCATGAACAGCTACCCAGGGTGGCTGTAGAATATCCTTCACCAGACATATTATGTATAATTAAGAAAATTATACAAATGCTACTGAGGTGATCTGGGTATGACTGATTCTGCCTCCTACAGAAAAACAGTCTAGATGACCTCCAGAAGTCTCTTCCAGCCCTACATTTCTACAGTTACAGACATCAGCCTTTACAACACTGTTACTCAGTTAATGTTACTAAATCCCTGTGAACATGTGAAGCTCCCAAACATGTTCTATGAATTATTCATTAGCGAGATTCCTATTCTCTATTTCAGCCTAGTAATGCAGAGGCCTGATCAGATCTTTTTCTTCCATCACTCACATCACCAACTAGATCTCCCTGCATTTTGAATTTATTTACTGAACACTGGTTTTATTTATTTATTTATTTCCCATCCCATTTACAAAATATGTCATTTTGCAAGTGTGTGTCCTTGTCCTAAGGGCAATCTGCCTCTCTAACTTTGATCCAACAGGAGTTTGTCATGCCACCATTGCTTTCGTATTCCATTTTTCTCCTGCTTGCATTACATTATCTCATTATGTCCTCAAGGCAACCGCCCTTTGAGGTTTGTTGTGTTCAAATAAAGCAGATAATATGAAACAGAAAGTAGCAATAATAGCAGCGCTCATAAGACAGATGTGAAAGGTAAAGACAGGCCTTCAAAATGTTACAAACCTAAAAAGGCTAGAGCCAATGATGACTTTGTCTTTGCTGGGTATGTTTCAACACAAGTAAATCTTTAGTTTGTGACTGGTGCTTGTTTACACATCAGCAATATTTACATGATCCAAGTTTCTGTCCACCTTGAGATAGTTTCTGCTTTGTTTCATTCCAAAATCCAGAGCAGAAACACCACAATCTGATCATTTCAGTGCCCTCACTTGCTCCAGGGAAAGGGATCTAGAAACAGAGCTACCCAGAAACTGCCCCAAACAAGAAAGAAATCCTTCCTGAACAGCATTGGGAAGATGTTCACTTTATGCAAGTGAACCTGAAGGTGGCCTTTATTTGATGTTTGATTGAATCTCTTCTTGGCTTTATTTTTGACTGCCTTCCAGATATTCCAGATATGCCTAATCTCCTGTTCTGTGGAGAATACACATTCTGATTTCTTGATCTTCACTGTTGGATAAACAATTCTTACAATTACACTGCATCTCCCAGACTATCAGTGTTACATACATGAGAAAAAAAGCTATGTCATATGACTATAAACATAAACATTTTTCCGTGCTCATGTTCTTTATTTGTAAGAACATCTCTGAATATAAAGAAACTTTCTCAGTGGAGCAAAACTGTAATCATTACTCATAGAGCAACTATTATAAAGGTCTTCCAAAACCTTTAATTTGAACTATATATTCCAAATCTTTTAATTTGATGTATGCATTCTAGAATAAATTCTGTACTTCTTTATGTCAGTTCATGGAAAAATTACTTTGGTGAAGTTAGTACTGATGGATCCTAATTTAATAACAAACCTAGATGCCCCTTCATTTCAACCTAAATTGTAAACATATGAATACTCTTAGATACATAAAAGCAGCTTCTTGGATTTTAAGAGTTTTAGTATGAAATATATTTAATCTCCAAAAACTGTGAGAAAAATGAAAATATGGGGAAGCAAAACCACAAGGTAGTGATTATATATTTTTTAAAGTTCTGGGATTTTTTTATTTGCACAAGGTAATATTACTGCAGCGTTGGTGACTGGAAGAGTTTTGCTATTTGAATATTAAAGGATTAGCATCAATAGCATTCTCCCCCTTGGTAATATTCTTTAAAATGCATGTTGTGCTTATGAGAAATTATAAATAGCAATCTTCCAACAATAGCAAGACTAGGAATGGATCATTAGCTATATTACAATGTACAAGTCTAGAACTATTGTCGAGGAAAAAGTACTGGTATATTAAACTGGTTGAACAACCTAACCAATGAAGCATTGGTGTTTTTCTAATACTGGGATAAGTTCAGACCAAAGAGAAAAGAGAAACAGATTTTCTTCCCTTTTTTTTTTTTTTTCTATTGCTATATTAAGCAAATGCAGTCAAAGAAAATCTGATTGCAATCACTGACATTTTAGAAATACACTTTTCCTATTAGTAAAGTAACCTGCGGTTGCCAGCAGCTATCAGAAGAGGAAGTGTCACAGTTACATAGGTTTCAGTCTTGTTATTTATTTCCTGAAGAGTATCATCTAGTGCAATTTCATGTCAGGGATAATATAACTGATATGTTAATAAAGCACTGAAGTTCACAGATTTACCTAGAATCTCTTTACAGTGATCTATCACTGTACATTTTCAGAGATTTGGTCTCATTACTCCAGTTTAAAGCTCACAGTAGTTTACAGTGTTAATCAGTGAATCATAAACACGAAGAAAGACATTACTGAAAGACTTGTTTGAATGCTTTGTGTCAAAATATTTTTTATGATATGCCTTCCAGGATTTTTTCTTTTACTTTGGTCACTCTCTTTTCCAGTTTTTCAGTGGAGAAAAGGAATAATTTTTGTCTCACTTTCCCCCATATATTTTCAATTATCCCCTAAAACTGAAGTGGGGTTTTTTATAATCTTGTAGATGTCTTCTGCGAAGACTCATAAAACCTGATTTTATCATGATGAACATTTTTGAGCTTCTGCATATTTTTCAGAGTCTTTTTAATTCCATCTCTTTTTTTTCTCTCTGAAAATCTTCCTAGACAATTTGAAAAAAAAAAAAATGGTTAAAGATTTTTTCTTTAGTGGTGTGAAAGTAATTAGGACTTTAAAAACAGCTCTAATCATCATATAGGAGCACAAGAGTTCTGACACAGTATTCTTTACAGATATATCTGAACAATTTTTATGCTCACGGCTTGCCTTACTAAAGACAATAAAAGAGCTCTGGAAACATTTGAGAGAAAAAGTTTGTGATGAAGAAGCAATGGAAAAAAAGGCAAATGCTAATTCAAACCAATCATTCTGAAATAAAGTGTGTCACTTTATTTTGAATCAATTTAGCTCAATTTCTTAATGAGGCATAGTGGAGGAAGTCAGTCACTCGAGTGATTCAATTGTTTAAAAATATTGGAAACAATAAGGGGGGAATACGATATATTAGGATTTTTAAAGTGAAGAAGGAATAACAGGAGATAAGAGAGGATACTGGAAAGTCACCTTTCACAGGAGCAGGTGAACGAATGAGTCCAACATTATCTCATATCTTACTGTCTTTGTGTCTTTCTGTTTTGTCTACAGGAACCATTTCCATTTACAATGAAAGTTTGATGTAGATTCAGGTTTTCTTACTTTGCTTTGGCTAGTGTCCTGAATGTGTCAGTAGCTTAGTTTACCAGAAAGGCTAAGCAGGGACCCATTCAGCTATGATGGCTAATGGCTCATATCAGCATGCATTAGAATTCCAGAAATGATGGAGAACAGAACAAGCAGCAGCAGAAATATGTTGCAGGAGGGAAAAAACTCCACCTCAATCATTTTCCAAAGAAAAATAACAAATACTTCCTCCAATATTCTCCTAGCTGCATGCCAAAGTTAAACTATTGTTACAATTTGGGAAGCATGAAAATTGCAAAAGCTGCAAACTAAAAATGCTACAGATAACAGAGAATCACGATTTAGTGGATTTTCACTACTTCTACTAATAACTGACAAAGGATTCTTTGATCAAGCAGATTCTGTTGACAGAGACTTTCCACAGCAGACAGAAGCTCTTATCTTCAAGCTATGAAACACAAAAAAACGTTCATAAATATCACTTTGAATGCCATTTTCTCTGTATTATGTAAGTTTAGGGATTACTGAGCACAAAAAGGTGTGTGATGAAAGATACAAGACTTGGAAGATATTCTACTGCACAGTAATTCACTGCAGTTATTACTATTAAATTCCACATTCTGCTGGTAAACATTGTTCCCCATTTAGCAGATGTGTCAATGGTTCTAGCAGTTTTCATAAGTAAAAATTCAGGTCCAACAAATGGATTAACCTTAAAACAACACAGGCTTTCAGCTTTAGCTACAATAGTTCTTTCCTCTCTTAAACCCAAGTTCTGTCTCTGGGATACTACAAGTTATTTAGCATGAATTTCATTAATTTACGAAGTAGAGAGTGAGGGTCTGTTGCTAAGTAAAAGCACTTTAAGAGTGTGGTGCCTTGCTTGCATTTTCAGAATAACTTGGTAAACCAATTAAAACAGCTTTTATTTCAAACATTTGTTATTGCATTCAATGCTTTTTCCAAGACAATAAAATTCTTTAACTAGCCTTTCAGTATTGAGTATCCCATTACAATTTTACAGTTGGCCTTCCAAAAACATTAAAGAACTTGAGGGCATTATGAATCACAGATTATTTGCTTCTCTGTGGACAAATCTGTCAAAAAGATTGAGATCAGATCTTTAACTAAAGGGCTGGTGTTGATTCAAATTCAGGGGTAAATTAAACTGGGAGATTGTATGATTACCTTACACACATACCTATACTACTTCTACAGCTGGGGTTAATTACTCCTAAATCATTGCAGTTTTCAGACCAATATATTAAAGCTAAATCAATAATTCTACATGAATCTGAAGCATATTGTATGGATGTGTCATTCTGAATCAATACTAACCCAGAGAACTCTTCACTGGCTTATACATGGTGATACTCACTGAAAACCAGGGTATATCTCATATCTTATCTTTGGGGCTTAGGTATCTAAATCAGGATTGCCTCACACGTTACCAGTCTTATAACAAGCTAGAATTTGTCACTCAACACCTTATGAAATACAGTATAGATACAACAAGTTTCGTAAAGTAATGGCGCTCCTTGTGAAAGCACGTCCATCTTATTTTGTGTGACCTCAGTCCATAGCTGATGCCTGTGACATTTTTTGCATTGTCACAGAGATCATTTCATTTCATCTCTTCTCAGAACTAAACAATCAAAATGATACTTATAAGAAAGACAATATCCAGGGTTTTTTTTCCTTTTTTTTTTCTCTTATTGTATTTTGGTCTCTTCATTATATCAGTTTTGTCAATATTTTCATTCAGTGGCCATTCTTAAAATTATTAGCTGCTTCATAGTTTTATTTGATTTTCATCTAAGCAATGCCAATAATGTAGCTGACAATTGCTTTGAGTATTCATTTCTGTACCAATTCACAGACAATCAGATTCATTCCCACCTTGAGATTCAGCTATCATCACCCACCTTAGTCTATCAAAACAGTCAATCTACATAATGGGAAAATGTAGAAAATCTGGGGTCAGAAAAGAGCTCTTTCTACTTGAAAGCTACAAGGAATATTCTATTATCATACCTCGCAGACTTCAGCTGTGCATGTTCACAGTATAGGTCAAAGAAATGTTTGTTGTGCTATCCTCATTTGTTTAAACCACCTAGAAAACAGTTTAAAGTCCTTAAGTGTTTTTCTCCATATGTTTCTACTAGGTGGTTTGGGGTTGTTTACTTAGAATTAATACACTTTTGTGGATTAAAGGAAATGACCAATAAATTCTGCTACCTGAGTAGGAGTCATTCTTGACATGATGTAAAAATTACCCTTTTCTTTATTGAGACAGGTTGTAGGAGGTCCAGAGAGAACAGCATATGTCATTTCTGGCATTGGTCATGCACATGTGCAGGTATACAATGTTCCTCAGAATGAACAGTCCCTGTCCTTTCTTTGATATTCTTTTGTCTACATTATGTCTTTTCAACCAATGGTGAGAAGAGTACTAAGCCTCAAACTTTAAAACCAATGAACATTGGGGAAAAGTGGGAGGACTTCCAGAAAAAATTATATGACCTTTAAAGGATTTCCAGGAAGGAGTCATCAGACCCTTCCTGCCTGTTGATTCTGAACCTGTCTACAAGATAAGGTAGAATCTGAGAATCAAGTCACTTCAGCTGTGGATGTGTGAAGTTGCTACAGTCAACAGAAGTTACCCTCTGCATTCACCCTCCTAAAATGACCCTACTTTTTCACTAGCTTCAGAACTGATTACCACATTCACTGAAAGCAGAAGACCTTCACGTCTTTTTTCTTGTCTTTTTTTCATGTTTCCATTTCTCCCTTTTAGCTATAGTCCTTTTATTTTCTTACATTCCTTAAAGCTGATAGCAAAAATACTTCGATGTATAACAGATGTGCACATGTACATTGCATGAAATTCATTGCAGATATAGAGCACACTCTCAAAAATTTCAGTTTTTCTGTTCTCATGGGATGAACACCTGCATCTTTTTACAAAGGAATGTGGTTGAGCCGGAAAGAGAGCTTGTTATGCATGCATCTTACTTCCTTTCTGCTTGTATTTTTATAGCGGAATTACTTTTGGATACCTGTTTTATCCCCTTATATATGAATAATTTATATATATATATATCAAATATATGTATTAATTCTCTCTGAACCAAGTGATTCACATAAAACAGTTCAGACATATATTTGCTTTTTGGAGATGCCTAATTTCAGCATTGCAACATTTTACAGATGATTTTTCATGACAGGAAATCTGTTCTGCCACTTTCAAATGTGACAGGTGTTCATGGAAGGGAGGACTGCATTGTGGTGCATTTTAGAGATGTTAGTAAAACAATTCAATAAGTGTCCCTACTGCCAGATCTGACTCCCTGACTCCAGTCCCGTTGGAGTCATTGGCAATTTTTTCAGGACTTTCATGAACCTCTTATTGGGAAGAAATAAAATAAAATCTCAGAAAGATAACAAGATTCCATACTCAGATCCTTAAAGATATTTATGTAGCTGGGCTTAAAGAACAATGTCACTAGCAGGCATATATTTCAATGGTGGCCATTTCCAACAGGTATAATCATGGACGATTAACTAGATGGATTACAGAAATGGAAATTATACAATAGACTTTGCTTAACTATATGCCTGTACAACTGACATAAATATGTAAGCCAAAATTCCCTACTCAGAAATACTTATTTCTTTTGTAAGCAAGCCTAGAGTAATCACTTCACTGTCTGTGTTGTCTGCACACCAACTGGAGAGCTGGTTAAAATGTGCCAAATTCAAAGCAGATGTTAAACTTTCACTGAAGCTTTTTATGGTAAATCTGGTAGCCCAAAGTGTAAACAGAAGACAAACACAACATAAATTGTAAGCAGTGAAGATTACTGAACACTCACAGGACTTGTACAGAATTTAGTGAACAGGAAAGCATTTAAAGCAAGTGTTTCTGATGGATTCTGATGGTTCAGTTTGCAATGGCTTTTCATCTTACATTATTACCTGCAATTCCAGTATATTCAATAGAATAATAAAACATCATCTGGAAATTTGGTATTTTATTGTTTGTTTCTTTATCACAGCTTCATTAATTAGACACTGACATTTCTCATAAAAATCTTAGTAAAAACATATAAAAATAGTCAAAAGACAAAATAATGTATCATATCACACTTCTAATCCAAGCTCCAGTGAGAGATGATTTTGACCGATTCATACCCAGACTGTGCCTAGAAGTCTCGATTTCAACAGATATGGTCTAGAGAGATTAAAAATGAAGATTAAAAATGAAGAATTGGTAAGATACCCATACCTTTCCACTGGACACTGCAACACTGTCTATGTAAATCACTGCAGGGTGGAAAACAGCTTCTGTCCCAGAGCTCCTGAGACCTGTTTGCTAACACGGGCCCATGATCATGGTAACAAGGCTTCACTTTGAAATGGACTGGAAATAGATTACACAATCCTATATGGCTATACAGCTTCAGGAGCAGCATTTTCATGCATTTAGCCATCTTGGAGTGTGATGTATCTAACATGTGACTATTTGTATGAAATCAGGTCTTTCTGCAAAGACTGAATCTCCTGATGCCACCATTTCCCCATCAAGAAAATAGTGCTAGTGATATGAATACCTTTTGCACAGTATTATATGATAGAAGGTTAAAAAGATATTTTCTTGATACCAACATACAAAACAACTTCTAGTCTTGACATCACTGTTTTAAACTAGCACCAAACCTGAAATTCAGATCCTAGACTCTGCAGTAACTAGCACTGCACAGCTGCATAAAGGGCAAACACAATCTGAATGGAAGGGGTTAAATGGCTATTCATATTACTTCAAAGGATTATCTAGGTCAGTTTGACCTGTATGTGCTGCTCTAGCAATTGTGCAGCAACCCTAATAGATCTGATGCAGGAGTCACTTGATAAAATTCTAAGGTCTGTGTGACACATAAGGTCAAACTTGATGATTACAGCAAACCTATCTGGTCTTAGACTCTATGAATAAAATTGGTTTAAATAGCTGGTTACAAAGACAGCTTAATCCTTGTTTTGTATCACTGTAGCAATGTAAAGCAGTCAGAACCTACTGGTGAATTTGACCCTTTGCTGCTGTTCTTGTACTCACATAAGGTTGATAACTGCAGTTTCATGTACATCAGTCAGGTAAGCCCGAACCTCTCATTGACATTAACAGGAGTTTTATGTGAGGACAACTCTATGTTGCCCATGTTATTGATGATAAAGCAGTTCTGATCACTACAGTGATTTTTTTCCTTTCACTAACTGTAAGAGAACAGCATAAGGGAGCACACAGGGAAGCTCAAACTCTAACTGAGTGTTCCCACATGAAAATAAAAGCAACATCCTGATTCTCATCAGAATTCAGGCCCTAGTTAGAACTCACAAGTAGAGAAGGAAAAGAGAAGATATAGATAAAAAAAAAGTTTTAAAAAATTATTAACAAGCCAATTATTTCTGTTCTGAATACTGACATCAAGTCTGCATGTTCCATTCCATAAACTACATTAATGCCCTTCCTTCGTAACCATTTCCTTGGATATTTTTATTAGCTAAACTGAAACAAACCCAAAAATAACCCACAAAATTTTTAGTCTGCTGACTTTACACTACATCTTTGCATCATTTTCTACCACATCTTAGTTAACACCAATACAGACCATATGCCTGGTGACAATAACCTATGTGTTGACACTGCCTTTCATCAGTATGTGCTTTAACAAAAAACTGGAATTAGAAAGATTGTTGCACTAATTAGCTAATTTGTATAACACTTTGAAGATGAAAAGTACAATATATGTGCAGAGCATTATTATTTTTTATTTCATCATCTGCTATGGCCATTTGTTCAACTAACCTATTCAATTACAAAGCAATAACCGGGGAGTGCATGAAGCATAATTACCTATTTTATGACAATTTAAATTTTTTCTCAAGTGATTTGGCTAAAATTAACACTGGGATATCTAATTTACAGCAATCCCCATGAGAAAATATCTAAACAATTTTAAAAAAAGAAATAGAGCAGCTCGAGGTTGAAAATAGATTCAGAAAAGGGCACAGATCTTAAATTGTGCCGGTCCTTTGTGTTTGTAAAGTCTGATCTTGTCTGCACTGATTTTTAGCCAGAAACCTCCTGTCTTCACATTGGCTAGAGGCAAACTACAAAAATTCCTTGACCTGTATCACATTAACTATCCATATAACATGAAACACATTGCCACAATAGTTTTCTTCCATAAAGGATGAACATCAAGGTGAAATCTTGGCTCCTTTACAAGTAAAGGAAATTTACCCCGGCCTTCCATATGTGTTAATATTTAATCCAGATGTCCATATTGAGCTGTCATATCCAATGACTGTCTTTGTTACTAGTGGTCCCAAGGTACTATTAATATAGCTGGAAAATGGAGAAAATCAGAGTTTTCTCTGGCCATCTGATTTCTGTCCCTCTTCAGCTGTGTCATGTAGAGATCCACCTAAAGACCCCTCTTTCTTGCCACGTGTCTACACCTAGGGTGGAAGTATAAAATGAGGTGACCAAATATTTTGATAGTATGTAAGTTTAGGTCACTAGGTCTGCTCTTGGTGCTGAATATCTGATATAGTACTTAGGTAGGTAGAGGAACAGATAAAAGACAGATGACAAATTCAATCTAATGCACAAATAAACAGCTAAAATAATCAAGTTACCTGGAGGATATTTACAGTTGTTATAAACGTTTCTTCAAAAACTCTCCATCAGATACAGAGAAGGCTTAAGAACAAGAGATACCTCCTCTCCCTTCTTCTGAAATATGACTCTGTTCTGCAAAACACTATAAATAACAAATGAACAAGATAATTTTCTCTCCCTTTTCAAGATATTCAAGCAGACTTTTTTTCAATATCTGCAAATTTCTACAAAGATGCTGCACATTCAACCTCTGTGTGTTTTAGTATCCTTGGAATGAAGTCTTCTTACGAAAAGATTGTGCAGTATTATTTGTTTATAAACAAAATATGCAGTATGACAAAAAGATAGAATGGAGTAAGAATTCATCTTTATTTTATGTTTCTCATTGGGCAGTAAATTAAAACATGCTAGTATTTCTGACACTAGTCTCTATTTCTAATAGTTTCACCTCTGTGCCCGGCAAGATTATGGAAGAGACCCTCCTGGAAAAAAATATTAAGGCACATGGAAAATAAAGACGTGATTGGTGCGAGCCAGCGTGGCTTCACTAAGGGCAAATCAGGCCTGATGAATTTGGTGGCCTTCTATGACAGGGTTACAGCACTGTTGGATAAGGGAAGAGTAACTGATGTCATCTACCTGGACTTGTCCAAAGCACTTGATACTGTTCCACATGGCACCCTTGTCTCTAAATTGGAGAGACATGGATTTGATGGATGGACCACTCAGTGGATAAGGATTTGGCTGGGTGGTCACACTCAAAGAGTTGTGGTCAATGGCTTGATGTCCAAGTGGAGAGCAGTAATGAGTGGCGTTCCTCAGGGGGCAGTACTGGGATCAGCACTGTTTAACACCTTTGTTGGTGTCACGGACAGTGGGACTGAGTGCACCCTCAGCAAGTTTGCTGACAACACCAAGCTGTGTGGTGCAGTCGATACGCTGGAGGGAAGGGATGCCATCCAGAGGGACCTTCACAGGCTTGAGAGGTGGCCCCGTGCAAACCTCATGAAGTTCAACAAGGCCAAATGCAAGGTCTTGCACACAGGTTGAGGTAATCCCAAGCATAAATACAGCCTGGGCGGAGAATGGATGGAAAGCATCCCTGCAGAGAAGGACTTGGGGGTGTTAGTTGAGAAGAAGCCCAACATGACCTGACAATGTGTGTTTGCAACCCAGAAAGCCAGCTATATCCTAGGCTGCAAGAAGTGCCACCAGCAGGTTAAGGGAGATGATTCTGCCCCTCTACTCTAATTTGTGAGACCCCACCTGGAGTACTAAATTCAGCTCTGGGGCCCCTAACATAAGAAGGACATGGACCTGTTGGAGTGAGTCCATAGGAGGGCCACAAAGATGATCGGTGGCTGGAGAACCTCCCCTATGAAGACAGGCTAAGAAAGTTGGGATTGTTCAGCCTGGTGAAGAAAAGGCTTCAGGGAGACCTTATAGCAGCCTTCCAGTACCTAAAGGGGGCTTACAAGAAAGATGGGGGACAGAGGTTTTAGTAGGGTCTGTTGTGATAGGACAAGGGGTAATTGCTTTAAACTGAAAAAGGTTCGGTTTAGATTAGATATAAGGATATAAGGAAGAAATTCTTTACTGTGAGGGTGGTGAGGCACTGGAACAGGTTGCCCATCAAAGCTGTGGATGCTCCCTCCCTGGAAGTGTTCAAGGCCGGACTGGATGGGGCTTTGAGCAACCTGGTCTAGTGGAAGGTGTCCCTGCCCATGGCAGGGGGGTTGGAACTAGATGATCTTTAAGGTCCCTTCCAACCTAAACCATTCTGTTTCTATGACTGTATGATTTACAACCTCAGGAGAAGTTAAAACAAGCACATTTATTTCAAAACACCTTTCACATACTGGGGAAGTCTTGACAACATAATTTTTATTTTTTCCTGATAAAAATGAGGACTAACAGTTAATTGTCAACAGCAGTCTAGTACCCAGAACATTTTTCCCTCTTTGTCCATTTCACTTTCTTCTACAGTCTGTTTTCATAACGTGATAATTACAACGGCTTGTCACTGGTAAAAGACTATGATTTCATCACAAGAAGAGAAATCAAACAGAGGTGAACTGTGAAGAAAAGCATAGAGAAAAATACAGGTCAGCCAGCTCTAATATTCGTAATAACACCAGTGGTTTAAAAAATACATATTTTTTGGCTACATGTGGAAGGGGCTTTTTATCAGTCAGTACTTACCAATCTATTTGTTATAAGCTACCTTTTTAACTGGTTACTAAATATTTGTTAAATCACTACCCTCCTAAACAGACCCATAAATGCAGTTTGGGTTTGCTTTTTCTTCTCGCTCTGCCAGCCTAAACAACCTTCTTGCTGTATCAGCCAGAAAGAGGTCAGACTCTGAAATGCTGGCGGTGCCCTGTGTCTTGCAGGTGGAAATACCACACAGTGAAATGGAAAAACAAAGATGTGAAATGTCCATACTTTAACCTAAAAAATATAATAATGTGAAATTAAACACTGCTTGTAACAATGGACTGTCTTGCTGTCTGACTGAAGAATCTTTAAATATATTCATGTTAAATGCATGGAGGGTGAGGAAGGGAAAATAATTGCTAAATACTGAAAAAAAAGAGAACACAAGCTAACAGTATTCGAAATCTGTTCTGAAAGCTGGGAGAGGAATAAAAAAGATTTTAAAAACACTGTCAAACACAACTGAAAAGTTTTGGGATAATTCTCTCCTGAAAATTGTAGGTGCAAACTAAAGCTTAACAAGAAAAGAAAAGGAAATCTTATCTTAATAATATAACATGTTTGTAGTTTCCTGAACATGAGGCTTATCCGCTATTTTGCATATGCCAGAACCTACAGGCTCTCCAGCTTCCATTGAGCTCTGGTTCTTCCCTCAAATTCTTCGGTACAGTTTTTGTATGCTGGCCCCTCTGCTAGAGCACCTCTGTTGTTTCCCTCTAAAGTCCTTAGTAACTTAAAGCAGAACACCTGCTCTGTGGGTGATCATTATGCATTACCTGTGTCTTTAGGGGGACATGGTGGTGGTGTAAAACAGACACAGTGACTGTGCAGTGGTTTTGAAAATAGTATTACTCTCTATTGTCCTTCAGAACTCACCAAAGCCACAACATCAAATCACTTGTTCACATACCCATCAAAAACCATTTTCATGCTCTTTATATTCCTTTATATTTTTTCTTTTTTCCTTTATAAAAATGTAAATAGATGGGTACTTGTATTGGAATCTTGTAAGCAAGAACACCTGTTGTATCAGAAATATTGGAGATTTATTTATTTATTTTAAATACAGAAGCACAGCAGTTGGGAAAATACATTAGTTAATATTTTTAACTTCCATTGAGGAAAACACACACCAGCAGTACTAAAATAAAAAGGATAATAGGAAAGAGCACAAAGCTATCAGCAGACTAGTAGTATTTTCAGATAATTTCCTGAAAGATATGTGGGTTCATAAATCATTGATAATGACCAAATGCTTGGCTATCTTCCTGTTACAGGGTCACAAGCAGATGAGATCCAGCACTCAGAAAGCTCCAGAAGTTGCAAATAGTTGTGCAGCCCAGTTTGTTCCACCATTTCACTTATTAAAGGTTTCAGAAGAAGTCAGATTTCTAGCGGTGACTCTCCCACAGCAGTCTCAGCAGAGAGCAGAACAAATTGTAAGAAAATTTCCAGCATTGGAACATTGTAGGAGCAGTGTGGACAAATCTGGGAAAAAGGGGTGCCCACAGAGACAAGAGAAAAATTGTGTGTTAGTATTTCTGAGCTACAGGGAGGACAACTGACAGCCAAAGGATTAGCTGTAAAATGGGACAGTCCAAAGGGAAGCTGCAGGATTATTTTGGAGGGCATTTTTCCCTTTCCCCCACGTGTTTTTTCACAGAGCAGTTCTAAGGGACAGCTAACATCAATGAAAATGAAGGTAAATGTCCATGCCATCTACTTTGGCTTGTAATTTAGTGCTCTGAACTCTTTCCCTCTCCCTCTCTCCCAACTTTCTGGAGGTGTCTATTGCTTTCTATGTCTGCTCTAT
Source organism: Strix aluco (assembly GCF_031877795.1). Classification (NCBI taxonomy): domain Eukaryota; kingdom Metazoa; phylum Chordata; class Aves; order Strigiformes; family Strigidae; genus Strix; species Strix aluco. The sequence goes on from NC_133931.1 coordinate 49,348,432, forward strand.
GAGGAATCTATTGTGCATATGTTTGGTCCCCTGAATCACAACTTGCTTTGACATCCAAAGGAAACAAAGTAAACTTCTCTCCCAGAGTCTGTTAGACTCTCCCACACTCAAGGAAGGAGCAATACTTATTTTCCAAAGACCTCTCCTTTCCTGACAGCAGGCATAACCTGCCATTTTGAATTAGAACTGGTATGAGAACTTGTTTGGGTTTAAAAGAGAAAAAAAGGATTTTTTTTTTTTTTTTTTTTTTTTGCTCACCCAGAAGATTAAGATAAAACTGAGCCCCAGTTGTAAATACTTCTTTGTGTTTTCTCCTGCCACCCTAATTAGTCATATAGTGATATGTTTGCAAAAACAAGGCTAGATGAAATGAAAAATAACTGATATACTGGTATTGTTTCCTATACAACCATTATGATAGTGGTTTAAAACCATCTGATTTCAATGTACTTGTCCTCAAAACAGACTATAAGATAGCAAAGCCATTGTACACTCATTTAGTAACTTGAGGAAAATTCTCAGACCCAGTTATTGGAAGTCACACTGAGAGCTCACATAAAAACAGGGAATTTATGTTACAATACGAACTCGAACTCCTATGAACTCTGTCATTCTTTTTCATTACCCAAATGGTAGGTGAAGCACAGAGAAATGTGCCTGAGCAGCACTGGTGTTTGGATAAGAGCTGTGTTCTTCCGATTCTAATTCTCCCTAAGCTTTAACCACTTAACTGCTTATCATCATGGATCACAGTCTGTTAGCTGAAACAAGGTACAATGTGTACTCTGCTCTGAGCTATCCCTATTTTCTTTGTGTTTTCCTTGTTTTAGCAACATCCAACTGAGGATGAACTGTTCACATTTCTGCCACCCTCAAGCCAAAGTTGCACTGACTTTGCTACTCTTTCAGCCCTAAGGGACTAAGAGTTCACAGGTGCAAAAACAACAGAAGAGCTGAATTGGAAAATCAAGGAGAGTTAGACTGCTCTTAGGAAACCCATTTCTTAAGCAAAACCAGATCTGTTATTTAAAATTGGGCTACAACAGAATCATCCATTGAAGCATTTACAATTTTATTACTACTTATGGTTTTGAAGTTGTGAGTGCATGTTCAATTAAATGCAAAAATATGTATTTATATCAACGGCACACAAGATCATGGGGTCTACAGTGTATGGATCTGAGGAGAGATCTGAACATGTCTCCCTATTAATCTCATGATATGTTAGAAGTAGAATACACTATCCTTCCTTCAACCCATGTCAGCATAACTGACCCTTTAAAAATACCTACTAATAAAAGATGTTCTTGTGTTGATATTAAGAGATCTTGTGGTCGGAAGCAAGCATCAACATCATAAGAAGCACCTCTGCTTCAGAAGAGTTTACAGCCCTATCTGTGTATGGGGAACAAAGCAAATGTTATTTCTGTTTTGCAGATAGGGAATTGAGACAGAAAGCAATGTCTGTTCTGCCATCTTTCTTTGTCTTCCAAAATAGGCTTAAGGAAGCCAGATCTCCTGATTTCATCCACAGTGCTGATAGTCTGGCCACATGTGACTGGTAATACTTTCCTGAATTGCAAGTTCTAGAGGAGAGGCAATTACTGGTACTTGCATTACAGTCAGCCTAAACTCAGCCTCAATTTAGGTTGCACACAAATCCCTTCTGCCCTTGCCACAGGTGATGTCAGAGACCCTTTAGGACCTCAGGTCATTTTGGCCTAATGTTATGATATGTCAGTAAGAGCGCAAGGAAAAGGTGAATGGGCTAGGCTGTTCTGGGATGTAGTAAATGGCAAGTGCCAAGATTTTTACCTCCAGAAGTCACACTAGCCGTGACCTGTGAACAAGGGAATTTGTGTTCACCAACCAAGGGTGCACATTATCAGAACAGGGATACTTCTTGTTTGCTTAGGACACAGTGATATCGGTGAGTCTTCTTGCCAGCTGTTTGCAGTATGTTCAGCCCTGTTCACCCTGTTCACTCCTCTCCAATCCCTGCATAGTGCTCAAGAGAAAACACATATCAAGGCACCAATTTTACCTGGACTTTCCCCCAGAAAGCACCAGAATTCAGTGTAAGACAGCTGATAACGTAAATTTAATCGCTGGGTAGGTTTGTACCCGAGGTTAATGTTTGACTGACAGCGCGTGCATACACAAGCAAGAGCAGATGAAATCTCCAAGACCACATGAAAAGTGTGTGGAAAAACTAATGTCTTCTAGTAAAGATGTTTTTTTCTTTTTAACATAAATCCTATGTTGCAACTGAACTTGTTGGCTTTCTACACCTGCACCATCTTGTCTTTCTTCTTTTATGCCATTATTCATAGGAGAATTTGATTTAAAATTCTATAGGAGCCAAGGCTATATCCACAGATATATGAGAAGTAAATAATTTGTAGAATTGAGTCTCTGTTCTCAAGCCCATTGTCTCCATTGCACTTTCTTTCCACACACTCTGCATCTCTATGACATATTGTTATGGCTGTGTTTGATTTGAACATTGACTGACAAGTACAAGCTGGGCAGGGAGGCAACAGAAGGGTATAGGGAGCAAATATTCAATTTAAAAAAACTTGTGCCATAAAACACATCATAATTTTTAAGCAAAAAGGACATCTTCATTTTCTAAATAGGCCTTTTAAATTGATAGGCAATAATGGGAGAATAAGTCCATTATTCATTTATAAGGGAATTAGCATAACAAAGCTGCTTAATGTGAGAGTTCAGAAAGCTCTGATTAATAAATTAATCCTTACATTTTACAATAGGTCTCATTTTTTGTGAATAATTTCTATAAGAAACTGTTTTAATAATCTCCATGTTTTTCTTCAGACAATTTAACTCTTTAAGAGCTACCCAGAGCAGAGACTAAGATGAATTTCATGTTGTATAGATAGGTGCAAATCGATGTACCTTTTGAGTCCTGATAGCATTGCACAAGGGAAAAGCTGGAGGCAGGAGGAGAGAGAGCTCCACTGGTGACCATGCAGCACAAAAGGGTACATCACACTGGTGCTAATAGCTAAGCAGCACAATTTAAACTAATCTGAACAGTAATTAATATAAAGGGGGAAAAAAAAAAAAAGAATTATGAACCTTCAGTTTTGAGACTAGTAGCCTGAATAGACAAAGATTATTTTTTTTTAATCTCTTTAAATCTCTGTCATAATTGTTATTTTTATAAGTTGTTTTTTAGTGTGGACACAGTCTCTTAAAATTCTCTGCTCTTTCTTAGATAGACTGCACAGTACAATTAAAAGTCTTTGCTTTTCTGAAAAAGATCTGTTCCAGATGAAACACTTTCCATATCAAGTCATTGCTCTGCTGTCTTGTGAAGACAAGTAAGACATTATTCTCAATCTCTATTTTTTTAAAAAAAAAACCTTTTACTTTGTCATCTTTTTTAAGTTCCATGGAATCAGGCCTTTTTATCTGAATAACCCATAAAAAGGTTTTATTCAGGTTTATTTTATTAGTAGCATTGTTCCTAAGTAGATGTAAGTAATGCCATTTGATGTATGGCATCATTCCATGTCTATGTCTGTATTAACAATTGTATATAGTAGCCTTTCTCTTTTTACAAGAAGACACTAATGAAACCAGCACTTTCTGATTCCATCCTCTTTCCCCTCATAATTCACCTCTGATGCTGTTATTTCCCTTCATGAAGGTCTAATGGGACTGGACAAATCTTTCTGATTACTTTTAGAGGGTCAGAAAGGAAGATTACAATAGGAATCTTTCAGTAAAATGCTAGTCACACTGAAGCAGAGAATGGTGAATTCTGCACAGACACACCACGCACCATGCAGTCCTTGATGTGACTTACTCCTGTTTGCTTTCAAAAACCTTGGGGAGAGGGTTAATGATGTAGTAACAGAGCAAGGAAGGCAGAATAATGATGACATTGGTAGTTTCACCTTGAGCAACGTGAATGCCACTTTTACTGAGATTATCAAAACACTCATAGTGTGGTTTGACTGGGCAATGTTAAAAAAAGGGCCTAATAGGCACCTGCTGACCTCCTCAGTTTAGGAGTCTAGTCTCTGCATGATGTCAGAAAGTCTCAGCCATTGGGTTTGTGTCCTTCCTATTGGATAATGCAAACGGAGTTTCCTTCTCTTGTTTACTACCTACATGTCAACAAAAACCTTTCTTTTGGTTATCAGAACAATGTGGTCTCATTTCCGGTATTACTGACCATTGGTCCTTCAGCAGTGGTCTCTTCTGGTATGTTCAACTTGTCTGTTCTCATCACATCTTTATTCTGTAAATCTAAAAGACAATGCACTGCTTTGTTAAATGGAATAGGACAGCAGGGTGAAAAAATCATTGTACACAAAAGTAACAGTATGCATCTAGACTGCATATCAGTTCTTCACAAATTACTCTTACTTCAAATGCAAGCCAAAAGCAGCAAATATTTAAAAGGAAAACATTTGACAGATTACATTCCCTAATAAGTCTCATACTGCAAAAGAGAGGGGAAGGCACTTTTAGAAAACTGTTCTTAATTCACATTTTATTACAAATTAATAATGCAAACAGGAAAACAGAAACTCCATCACTTATCTACATTAGAATTCTTCCATCAAAGACCCTTCAATTTGAATTTTATTTGTGATTTCTACCACTATTGTTTTGGTTTAATTTATGATTTATATCTTTATTATTTTGGTTTAATTTATGGTTTCTTGTTGCCTAGAGTGGTTTAGAAAGAGCTGTGAAAGCTTGGTGAAATCTATTTGGCAAAGTAAAACTGTCTTTACAAAAAGTTAATAAAGTTTGCCAAGCTCATGAGCCTAGGGGTTGTATCATTTAAATTTTTGTTTTATGCTCAATGAAAAAAAAAAAAAAGCCCTTTAGAAGTTACTTCTTTGGCACTCAGTACAAGCCTCCATTTAATTGTTCTTCCCTTTGGCATTGCTGCTTCTCACAAGGAATTAAAAAATATCTACTTTCACAAGTTTCTTTAAGGTCGTATTCATATTCTTCCTCACGTTGTTCCTACTGTCCTAGTTCTTCTCTTCAACTGTTCTCCACCTCATTATATGCACAGAAGCCACCTTTCTCTTCCAGCCCAGTCCTAGCCACAAAGGAGAGGTTTGGTGGCAGTTGTTGCCTTATCAGCTTGGAAGATCTGTTGGTTCTCATGCCTGCAAGGATAATTTTCACTGTGTATAGATTCACATTTGTGTATCCATGTTTCTGTATGACTGTATTTTCCAGCCTTCACTGTGAACCCACTAGCAAAACCAACAGAAAGCCATGAGATTTAAGGACATCAGTTGGCTGGAATTCACTAGCCAACTGCTAATTGTGGATTTATTCAAGAGAGAAGATTCATTACATTAGTATTTATACTTTTACTTCAAAAAGTATAAAAATATTCAAAATTCTAGCATAGCAGCATTTCTGTCTCATAACGATTTAAGATCTATCTATAGTCTTTAAGTACTCTCTGTATTGTCATTTGTTCCTTAGACCCAGAAGACATGTTCTCATCTGTTGACTAAGTATTTAACATGAAGTGTTTCATCAAAGACTAGACTAGCCAGGGTTCACAGTCATAAAACAAAAGGTAGAGCCTGATAGAATGACATTGATTCTCTGTCCTTTCCAAAGATAGGCGACAAATTAAAAATAATAAAGTATAAGTTGAGGCACATGATGTTTCATTTCTGGTTAGCTAGGGAGAGTAATACATGAGCCACGGGCAAGTCCATTAATCTCACCTGGCCAGATATGAAACTCCATGTATAACAGCACCTTATCTACTTTTTGTTTTCTTTTGCTTTGCTTTGTGGTCTTCCGATAAATTTCATTACAATAAAAATGAGGAAATCAAAAAGGAAAATTTAATGATGTTCAAAATTACGTTCATAAAGCATGAAAATAATTTGCACATTACACAGTAAAAAAATTTTTTGCACATATGCCATCCTATTAAAAATTGCATTCTGGAGTCCTGCTTTCTTTTGAATATCACATTTGTAGTCACAGTTATTTCTGAGCATGAGGACAATACAGAAAAGAGCACACAAACATAACCAAGTGCAACCTTTGTAATTCCTACTTCCCAGTCTAGCCACAGTCCTGTTCAGCCATTAGTGTCAACTAAAGGTGCTTCAGAGCAGCTTCACCTGCACATCCTTCTTATGGCATGGAGCATCATTGTCATGCTTTTCATGAGTCAGGGAAGCAGAAAAACAACAGTTCAAAGTCCACTGGCCATAACAATCTCCTACCCTTGGCTTCAGGCTCAAATCCCCCAGCCCAGCACTACAGCAGGTGCTGAAAGCAGAGCAGGAACTCTATAACTGAGTCATGTCTGTATCCTTCTGGTGGCTTAGGGCATCACAGAAAAGGTTTGTGCAGGGTTTCTTTGGAGAATTCAGGAGAGATCTTTGCTTAGTCAGCCATTTAGTTTATAGTGGTGGATGAATGGTAGATATGTGATGCATGACTGTTTTTCTTCTCGAGATCTGAGCATGCCTGTGGGAGGAGAGAAAGCTATCAGTTAGCTAGGTAAGGTGTCAGTCAGCCAGCCAGCCAGAAGTAAAGGAGAAGAAATGCCAGATATGGATTCACAAAGGCAAAAAAATGTGTCTTTCAGTTTCACGACTTAAAGCTTTAGAAAATATGACCCTGTGGTAAGTGCATACTGGTGCAGATATTCACTATCTGTTGCATAGCATGTAGGAACTAGGAGAAAGGGTGTTGTCCTGGTCTTGTGTCAGACTGCATTACAACTTAGCCTGAGGCCTTAAAACCTATGGACAGCAGATATCATTTAAGAGCTGACTTGGAAATTAAACTTCTGAACTTGACCAACTTGTGTTAAGAATTAATCTAATACAAAGCCCAAGGCTGTGAGAACAAGCAAGTGCACTATTTCTATTTCCCTCTCACCATTAAGAAGAGTTTAGCTTTATAATCTGATTTAAAGTGTTGCCTGTGACTACCCATGTGCTTAACAAGATCATCACAGTGTAGATTCCAAATCAAATAGCATCCAAGAAATTTACTGCAGTGCCTGTCTCTCATGAATAATAGTGTATCCCTCTAAAATTCAAGATATCATCAGGCAAATCAAGAGCACTACCAGAAACAAGAAGAAAATAAGGAACGAGGAACATTCTGTAAAAGCAATAGATTTAAATGCAATCCTCACAGCAGTCCTTACAAAAAAAGCACTATAGCTTCATAACCAGTAAATGAAGAAAATGAAGGCAGTGGAATTCAGTTTTGTAGAGACCTAATTAGGACAGGCAGTAGGATTGTTTGGCTCACCTTTGGGATTTTTGAGTGCTTCCTGCATTTATAAAATGGTCCACAATGAATATGAAATAGTGAAGAAGAAGGAATGTTTTCTTAGGAGAATGATTTTCATGGTTTTTTTAATTCTGAAAATTCCTTAAGCTATTCAATGCTAGAACCTAGTAAGACATGTCAGAAGGAGGTTTACTGTATATTTAATATCTCTGTATGTCCTTGATAGAGGATTTGCCATTGACTATGCTAAGAAAATTGGTAATGTATTCAGTAGGCCCTGGGTTTTAACCAGGATTATTACCCTTTTTATGTTCCAGTTTTCTGTATTAATATTTTTTTAAGTGAATGTTTTTGTAAATTTCACATCCAGTAAACTTTCAACATGGAGTAGTTCTTTCAGCAGAAAAACTGGTTACCTTTCCTCATAGTAGGAAAAGTAACAACTTCATGGTAATGGTGACAGGTTATCATGGATGGTGGAAAGTGTTAGACATTTGCTACAATAAGCTTAAGCACGTTTTGTAGTTATATTTTGCTTGTGTATGTTACATGGTACTTAAAAAGCTTCTAAAGAGTTTGAAATACAGAATACAAGCTCTGCGTTTGAAATCAACTACAGAGTATCTTTAAGACCTTTCTGGTATTATTTTCTCAGAACATGTGGAAGGTGCAGGATGTACATGAGCTACACAGAACTACAAAGGTCTCAAAAGTTACACCCTTAGGCATGTAGCTCCAGAAACACTGGACACATAGGAGTAAGTGTAAAAACAGTGTTTACAGCAGACTTTAATTAACTACATGTAAGGAATTCAAAAGCCACTATGTGCAAATAATAACACTATGATTATATGACTTCAAAATACACTTAAACAAAAAAAAAAGATTTAGGCATTTACAAAAAAAATCTGGAGGAATTACTACACCAGGGATGCCTAACTGAAGTTGCAGGAGGCTTAAAATGGTAGCTCCCTTTCCATTCATCTCAGGAAAGCCAGTGATAGACATTTATCTCAGTGTCAGTATTGCTAACTTCAAACTTTCAAAATTCATGAGTCAGCCCAAAAGAAGTTTTATCATTGACCTAAAAATCATTAGGTTAAATAAAGGTGAGTGGCTCATCTGTCCTTTTCCATCTTTCCCTCTGTAAACTCTCTCGTTTGTTTCCAGGAACTCTTTTCCTAACTCTGGAGATCAGAAAGCTGCGCATTCTTTAAACGAAAACTAAGAAGTCTCTTGGCAATCCTTTAAGCTTCAGCCACGGAAATCAGGGAAAAACACTGTATACTGCAGTCTTTATGATTAAAACAGTTGTTATTTGAATTTTGGTATGAGAAGAGAATGAAACATTCATGGCTGTGAATGTTCTGTTTGGTACCATAAATAAAGGCGGTTTGACAGATGCCAACACTCATTTTCCCCCTTTCAAAAAGAGTGTCAAAATAGTACCTGAAATGAAGGAAGTCCTTCTAAAGTCAAAGAGAGGGATCATATATTGCACTTATACTCACATTAAGAACATCTACATTTACTCTCATTCATTTTTCAGTTTTGACAGAGGAAGAGGGAATTATGGTAGACTTTGCAAACATTTCTCCATCTCTTTAGTTAGTATATTATGTTAATACCATTTTGGCATTTCTCTTATCCAGTTTCATTAACATATGCAAGAAGAGTTAGTTCAGCCAGCCTAGACATCACAGAAATTGTGACTGTAATAATTAGCCAGATCATCCAAGACCTAAAAGTCCAAAGAGTCAACTCTCTTAGCTATTAAAAAGATTTCTAAAGGCCTGAAATGAGACACATTGGAGGAACATTTGAGAAAACTTGTCCTATCATTAGTAGTTAAAGAAATGTTTCTATCTTTTATTCTGATGATTTTAGAAAATAAAAATGACAGTACAGAGGAAGTATCTGGGGGCTGTAATTCTTGCTGCTCTTTATTATTTGCCTATGCATGGTAGTATATCCCTTCACCAGGTGAAGTTGGTAGTTAGGAGGTTTAATTCATCATAGACCTGCTGATTAATCGGGCATCTAATTTAGTGCCAGCAGATACAGATAAGACTAAGGTACTCGATGCCCACTCTGTCTTGGTTTTTGCCAACAAAGTTTCCCAGGCCTTTGTTCCTAGGAAAGGAATAGAAGAGTATCCAGCAGTGGAAAAGAACTGAGACATGTGTCTCTTGAGAAATCCCTATGGGACACTCTGAGGGTGCTGAGAGGTCTGGTTAATGACAATATGAGGCTGCTCTCAATCATTTCTGAAAGACTGTGGAGATCAGGGAATGTCCCAATGAGCAAAGAAAGGCAGCTATCCTACCCATATTCACAAAAGGCTGAAAAAATAACCAAACTTATGGCCAGTCAACCTCACCCCAGGCCCTGGAGAAATCATTTAGCAAGTCCTCTTGGAAGTAATTTCTGGGATCATGAAGTAGAGGAAGGTAATTGGGAGTAGCTAGCATGCATTGAACAGGGTAAACTATGCCTGACCTACCTGATGACTGTCTATGATGAAATGAATAGATCTGTGAATTACGGGAAAGCAGCGGATATTGGCTGCTTTGGTTTTAGCACAGCTTTAGGCACAGTATCTAAGTCAGCACATTATGATCTAGATGGGTGAACTACCAGACAGCTGGATTGTCAGTCTCAAGAGAGAGCAGTTTATGGTTGGTACTGTACTTGCAGGCTGGTTACAAGTGAAGTACCTGAGGGGTCTATACTGGGACCTCTCCTGGTCAATATTTTTATCAATGACCTGAAGGAGGAGATGGAGTGCACTCTCACCAAGTTTGCAATTGACACCAAACACGGGGTGCAGTCAATGTGCTTGAGGGCAGAGTTGCCTTTCAGAGGGACCTAGACAGGCTGAAACAATGGGCCATTAAGGAACTCCTGAAGCACAAATGCAAGTTCCTGTACCTTGGATAGACTAAGCCCCTGAAACAATATGGGATGGGGACTGCCCAGCTGGGAAGTAGATGTGCTGAACAGGATCTGGAGGTGCTGGTGGACAGTGGGCTAAACAGGAGCCAGCAGTGTGCCCTGACAGCAAGGCAGGCTAGCAGCATCCTGGACTGGGCTAAGTGAATTATAACAAGGGTATCACTGAAAGTGATTATTTACTTGGCACTTATTAGACTGTATCAGGAATATTGTATCCAGGTTTGAGAACTCCAGTACAAGAAAGACATTGATAAAGTGGAGCAACAAAACAGGTTGTCCAGTGAGGCTGGGGGATCTCCACCTTTGGAGGCTTATGAGGACTGGACTGGAGAAAATGCTAAGCAAGATGGTGTGACCCCATGAGCAGAAGACTGGAATATCTGACTCTTTGAGGTCCCTTCCAGCCATAATGATTTTATGGTTACTGTTATATTTATTTTCTAACCAACATTAAATACATTTTTTGTAAGCAATTACCTAGGTCAATGGCAACGCATACCAGTGATATGTATAGGAACTGGTGTGTATTGAAGTTCTTTACCCAAAGTGTCAGATAGGAATAAAAATTTTATGGGAAAAAGGAAATTTTGAATTGTTTTTTTCCATTCCTCCTCCCTTTCCACCTCTAGAAAGTTTCCTGTCCAAAATGTGTGTTGACTTCTTTCTTTCTGAGCAATTCTTCTCATCATTAAAACATGTTTCTTTTGCTGTACATGCCTTTTCAGTTCATCTTTACCCAGAAATGGACATTTCCTGTTTTTTCTTTTTTTTTTTTTTTTTTTAATGCAGTTTTCATGGGTTTGTTTGAGTCAAATAGTAATCCAAAAATTGGGTGCCACGGTCTTTTGTTTTTAGGAACAGTCCTAACTAGTATATAAACCTATTATTTAAAAGTAATAATAGAGCATTCTAGTATATCACATTAATATACTAAGTACTATAGTAAATATTAATAAAGAAACAATTAGTTCATGTATTTTATCTATATTCATTATTATATGTATATATGCACTTTATATTACTATATCTGCTACTACTCCCCATAGTAGCTGATGGTGACCTAAAAACAGTTGTTTGCTTGTCTGAAGAAGGAACAAGTGGCAAAACTACAGACTGAATGCATCAAAGAAAATTTAAATCTAGTAAACTGTTGAAATCATGATCCTTCAGATTTCAAACAATTCATGTCAAAAAGACAGGTTTTTGATAGTTCAGGTCAAAAATGGTTTTGTAGTAACCATTTGAATAGAACTATTTTGTCCAAAATTAAAATAAGATCTTTACTTGTTTCAAAGCAATTTATTTTTACCAGCTTTATGAACAATTTTTAAAATATGTTGGAGATAGTCAACAAGAAACCTTAGTATTTTTGATTTGCTAGTGAACTAAAAAAGCAATTATTTACACGTATTTGCTGAAGTAATTATCCTGAGAAACATTTGTTTCAGGCTGTAACTTGTTTTATGTCTTCATTGTTCCAAGAGATTGCAATATGGGATTTTTCCTGTATTCAGGGAACTTTATGATACTGAAAATTGTGTAAACTAGAAGGGGGAGCCAAAGTTTCACCAAAATCCTTTTTCTTCCCTTCTTCCTCTTCTGTTACTGTGATAGGTTTGGATGCGTGTGTGTGTGTTTAAACACAAGTGTTTTCTTATTTCTTCCTCTGTTCTTTGTTAGCATGTTATTTGAAGTATGAAGATACCATTACTTTGAAAAATCAACTGCAGATACATTACATTGAGCTCAAAGTATAACTTCAGTTCCTAGTCTATTAACAGAAACAGGAAGTTTCCAGTCTCCAAAGACTGATGTTTCTACAGGACAGGAGGAATCCTGTCTGGTTTTGTCAAACCAGAAATAATGCTGAAAGTAATTCAGACTCAAGGAGCAGGGAGTATAAACAATGGTCCAAACAGTGAATATACAAGCTAGGATTTGAGACTGATGGATGGGAGGAGAAGCAGGGGTGAAATTTGGTATTCTACTTTTCAGGAAAAATAAAGTAGCAGCAAAGGAAACATGACAAGTTGTACAAGGGAATGGAGTCTTAACACCAAGTTCATCCAAAATGTCCAGAAAATTTCAATCAGGATCATTTTCAGGCAGTGTGTCTCTCTCCCAAAGCAGCTATTTTTTCCAAGAATACAAATGCAAAGAAATCATCAGTGGGACAATTTTATACCCTCATACAGCAAGTCTAAAGTGAGGCCTTTGCACAAAGTGCCCTGAAAATATCAGTCAAGAGAGGGAAAGGATGATCGCTTAAGAGCAATAATGTTGATGTGCCATCTGGAAAAGGAAATTTTGAGTAAAGGAGGAAAAGAACCACGGAAACAGAAAAAGTCTTGTTGCCACAATAGTATAAATACAAACCCAGAAAGTATGTTCTCTTTTAGCTTCCATAGGGCTGATTCTTATTCCCAGAGTTTCTCTGATGCCTAACACTCCTTACCTGAATCAAGGGCAAGGGACTTGTGGAAACTAGAGGAACAACATCTACAGCAATATCAGCAAGAAACTTAACTGCACATTCAAAGAACTGGTTAAATCCTTAATTGTGAAATTCATGAAGTGGCAACTTTGAGATGCAGATCAATCAAAGGCAGGATTGATACAAGGGCAGGTATAGATCCCTCCATCTATTCATTTGCTGGACAGTATGTGTATATTGTATTTTGCTGCAATTGTTTCTAAGCCCAGGACCCTTATGATCCATTGGCAGAAGCTACACTGTGTCAGCTGAAATGGAGTCTTTCTCTGCTGGTAGAATCTGCATCGTGTTTCTCTTAGCAGAAATATCTCCTTGCATATCTGACAGGTTATTCTGCAACTATGTTCTTTTTAAAAAAAAAAAATCCAGTTTCTTTTCTGAGACAGACACTCTCTATTTTCTGGAGTGTCTAAGAGCATTATTAGAATGTTAATGAGTTCTTCCATATTATCAATGACACAAAATACCTTTGTGTAAATTGATCATTCACTGATTTCTTCTGACTTGACTGGAAGGCTTCTTATCACTGGTAGCATTGTTGAAGGAATAATTAAGAAGAATCCAGACTACCTTTCTAAAACTGAATACAGCAAACACACCCAGATTATATGTTTAACCCTGTAACTCAGAACAGCAGGCAGGCAGGTGAGAGACTAAATAAGATTAATAGACCACAGCTTTGGCTAACCTATTTCAGTGTTGGTGGGAGGTGGAAAGGGAGGGGAAGTTGTACTGTAGCAGTCAAACACTCTTCTAGTGCTGTGTGTTAGGTATTCAGATATTTCAGATGACAAAGTGGAGGGAGGTGCTCTGTATCAGTGATCTCATTTAGGGACACATGGTTTGTGAAGGAATTGCTACCGAGAAGATGAACACAGACATACAAATAAGTACTTGTCATATTTCCCCCCTCTGATTTCTTCTGCTGCATTACTTTGGAGTCACCACCAGCTTTTGTATCTTCATATGGCAAAATCGGAAGCACTGTCAACTTGGCCTGATGTTAATGGACCGCTTACTCTGTGCACCACAGGTAGCTGTAAGGCGTATATATTTTGACTCATGATTCAATCTAACCTTGCTCTCATGGTGCCAGGATAATACTCTATAAAAATTTAATAAGTTGTAATGAGTAAATAAAACTTATGAGGCATGATTATGGGATATTTTTTGTAACACTGATATTTTCTTTCCTTTAGGCCTGGTACGGGCCTAAATAAACGGCTGTTCGTTTGAAGGTGTCAGAGATAACTGACAGGAGACATTTCAGTATCTTCTCATTTCACACATGTGCAAAGCAATGATGTTTCGTATTTAGTATTTACAAGTCTAGGGAACTCTTACTGTATTAATATAGTTTTAGTTCTCATAAATTTGTATCTTTAGCACTTAGAACCATTTATGTTCTGGTAAACATAGTGGTAATGTAATGTGGAAGGCAATGTAGTGCTCTTGAATGAGTGCTGTGATTCTTCAGTGGCCTCCAGCAAACCGTTCCCTCTTCATCTCCAGGCTGTAGTTGGCAGTCTCTGCTTTTACAGTGGTCCCTGGAAGAGAGGTCCCACACATTAACTCTTTATTTCTTATTGTCCTGAGAATACCCTCCATGGTCTTATCCATGTCTTTAAGGCAGCTGGTCAAAAGCAATACTTCCCTTTTATCACATTCTGTCCCTCTTTCATATTAGATGGGAGAGGATAATTGGGAAATGGCATATAACTACTGTCCAAAGGTGAGAGTTTATGACTTCCAGTTTTACTTCAGATCCAGGCATTATCTTGGTGATGTACATATAGATATCCTTTTCCACTTCACAAGGACTCTCAAAAACTATAATTGTTCTGCCTGCTACTTGGCTGTCCTGTAAAGAAATACGTAAGGAAACTTTTTTCTCACTGAAGGTTGTTCCCTTTCTGTTCTTCAAGTGGCACATGTCACCCTGAAAGAGGAATAAGACAAGGTGAGAATCTAAGTTTGTTTTTTATTTCATGTAAAGTCAATTCCATGAATGTTGTCCTTGCAATCTTCCAAGAGTGTCCCTAGGGGTTCAGATTCCTCCTTACAGGAGGCTAATGTTGCCGTGGAACTTTGACATTGCTGATAAATGATGCTACATAAGGCAAAACATTGATTTATTGCCTGCAGCGTTAGACTGAAATTTGTAAGAATGGACTATCTATGGACTTTTATAGACTGTTATTTGTAGCCATAGTTTTCTGATGGCTGCTTCTGCTAAAAGAGAAAAGCAGATGATATGAGGGGAAAAGAAAAAGATAATATAACTTGGAAATTCTTAAGTACTGAGGGACTGGAAAGTGGTGAGACATTGTCAGTCACTTGACCTTCAAGTGAGCAATGGAGGTGTTTATCGTATAAAATACAAGCTTTTTGGGAGAGTTCCAGCAGGGAGATGAGAGGGTCAATTTACTGCTTGGCTCCTGTCTGTCTCTGATGCATTTCTGCATTCTTCACAGCTCCTAATAACACTAGCCAGGTCCAGACAGAGGGAAGAGTCTCTTTCTTGTCTGAACTTGCATATCTAATTCAATGCTACCAGATTAGATCTGAATTCTGCCTTGGTGATAGCCAATTTATAATCCCCTGATCAAAAGTAAGACAAAGTCCCACAACGTTTGCACAGTTATTTCCACTGGCCAAAAAGTGATATTTCCATCATTTATCTTTAAGATAAGATTCATTAAGAAAGTTTTATATTTTTTCACTTTTCTCTCTCTTTACTCTTTATTCTCTATTGCTGCATGAAGAGAGTTGAAATGACAGGTTTTTTTTAAGCAGTGGTTTATAAGCATCAGTTTGAATCTCGTCTAATCAATACAAATATTTTTGAAAAAATTTTTTTTAGTTTTAAAATATGAAAGTTGATCAAATCATATTGCAATTGTTTATGAAACTGTACTACTTACACTCAACACTGTATAATCCACACATTGTGGTTTACGGAGCTCACATCAAGTATTTGCAAGACATTCATTGTAATTTATTTGGAAACATTAACTTAAATCCTGAAGACATCTAAAATATTTTGGAAAATTAATACATTCAGGAATATTACCAGCCCTGAGCAATTTACAAACAGAAATACAGATGAGATCCATCAAATCAGTTATTATCATTCATATGCTACTAATGACAGTCATGGTAAGATGTGTTTTGATAAATGATTTCAAGCTTGTTCATTTTTTGGAAGTGGATTCTTCTAATTTCAACTTTTTTTCCAATACAGTTGTCTTCAGTAATGAGATTTTTTTGAAGGACCTAAAAGCAATTCTGTGCTTTTAAGAGGAATATAAGGAAAAGATTTTTTGAGAATACATTTCCCAAGAGTAGAACATAAAAAGCATAGACAAGATAAGGAACCTGAACTGACTTCCATTATTATAAAACTAAGTGAATGTACCTTACTTTAAAACAAATAGAAGTGAACATCAGTAATGCCTGTCTTCACAAATCAATTCCTTATGTGACCACTAAACCACGTCAGTGTACATTCTGAGTTTATAAACACATCTGCCACAGGTGGTCTCTGGTATGGTGTCTATTGATCTGGTTTACAATGCCAGGCGATGCACCTTATAGTCATTTCTGTCCAGAAAGAGGTATCCTTAACATCTGGGATGCTGGGAAGCATCCTTGACTCCCATAAAACATAGATTTCCCAACAAACTAATTACTGGAGTAAGGATTTCACAAACTGGTTGTGATATCAATACACATGCAAGAATAAGAGTTTTGCTGGAGAAAGAGCAGAATAAAGATAAAGGAAGCTGAAGCATGTCATGAAAAAAAAAAAAATTTCTCTACTGATTACTCTTACTTTTTCTTGATATAGTATCACACTAGGTGTTAGCCAATTCTGCAAATTTTATATTCCTAGTTTCTGACTGAGATTATATATTCCTTGTTTCATGGTATACTTTCAAAAAAGCTGAATAATCCTGGATAAAGTCGTGCATTTCAGTTGCAGCTCTCCAATAATGGGTATCTGATATTACCTACTCAGCAATATACAGCTTGTCTAGCTTAAAAGCTCTGTAGTGTGTTTTATACACATGCCAAGATACTAAGCAAGATTAACAGGTATGCTCTGGTTACCTTACAGTACAAAGGAAGCACAATACTTGTGTGCTCAGAATTTTTGCTGATGCCTTTCTAAACACCTTGCACTATCAGATTATGGTAGATGCAAACTCAATTCAGAAGGAGGAGCTGAGTAGCTGCTACCACCTCATGGGCCAGTGAAGCATATAGGCAGAGTTCTTATATTTCTGCCTGCAAAACTAGGTGGAGATAAAGGCTTTGGTGTTCTAGAGAGCATGCACTTTGATTCTGTCAGTCAGGAAGGTGCTGTATCTGTCGTTCTTCAGCATCTCTGACAGGTAACATGTACCTGCCTGCTCTGTTGCAGGACTGCAAGGAATCCAATGCCTGCTGGGGAATGCCATTGCCCATGTTGCTCCATGGAAATGCAGATATGCAGTGGCCATATGCCAGGGACTCCAGACTGCCAGCCTGGACCGGTTGGTGCTATGGCTCTGACTGGACTGCCAGATTCCCAGAAATAGCAAGAGAAAAGCAGTGGATTGGTAGCAATAATGCAGGCAGAGCAAGCCCCAGGACTCTAAGCAGAAGCTATATTCATATCTAGTTTATAATTTATCTTGCTTATTTCCATGTGATATCAAAGGCAAGAAGGTGGTATCCAGATAGTTTTAAGAGATAATTAAGGAAATGGCCTAAGTGTACCAGAACCTGATATGCTGTCAAGCAAATTGCCTTACTACTCATTATTTTTGCATCCTTTGTTTTGTTATCTTCTGTGCAGCACTGGAACATTTATTTCCACTGAGAAATGCAATTTTGCTATAATCAGAATAATGTACTTGTCCATTTTGGTGCTCGATTCAATTGGAAAGAAAGTCTAAAACTTTATTATTTCTTTGATTCATTTGAATGAAGTCAAAAGACTTTATTTTAATGAAGTGGAAATATTGTTTCTGATTTGGGGTTTAATTTGAATATTGTAGGAAAATGTCTGGATTAAGTAGGTATGCTGGATTAAATGTTAATTGTATTACCATTTTTTACATAAGGAAATGAAGAGTGGCTTGAAAGACTTGACAGGACTATTTCTACTGTTTAAGGCACTCAGAATCAAAATGTTTCACAAAGTCATGTTGATGCTCCAAGAATTCTTTTCAGAAAAGCATATGATGATGTAATGTTTCATTTTTACATTTTTGTGTTGAGACATTTGACATTCTTCCTTCAGAAATCATGCTTCTTATTGTTATTATTTTTTGTATCCTTAATAATATAGTAGTTTTTCTTAAACTGTATTAAAAATAAAACATCCAAACTGAGTGAACATTTTGGTTTGTTATGAGTTTTTTCAGGTTCTGTTCAGAATAAAAAAGACACTCATATTTACATCATTTTTGATATATTTTTACTCTGTTCAGTTCCATTTTCTGCCTCACTGAATAAAAATAACTGATGTCATTGAAATTAAAATAATTCATGATTGCTAAATTAAATATTTCAATTAATATAAACACCCCATTTCGGTTTTTAGAAGTCTTTCTTTTTGCAGGAAGGTTTTTGTGGTGGTTTTTTGTAGTTTTTTTTCTGTGATCAGAACCTTTCCTTTAGTTTCAATGTTCAGATTTTCTGTGAAAAGGGGATTTGATTTTCTGACCAGCATAGTAACTGCTGGTAGAATACAGACATGTGCTTTGCAGGTACATAAAAATAGCATTTTTTCAGTTGTTACCATTTTATTGTTTTGTCCCAAATTACACGTTTATTGTTTTGTCCCAAATTACATGTTGCCATGTCAACATCCTGTCAGGTCCAATGGCAACAACTGGGTGCAGCCTAACACACAACACATGAGGACAAGGTGTAGAAGAAGCAATTAAAATCTACGCTTTTCTGTTTTAAGGCAGCTACCCACTCACTGTTATTTCTGGTAACAAATGTCAGGAGTGCTTACCACCCAGACGACTCACAGATTGGTGGGTGCTCCTTATTCTCTGTGACTGAAACTACTTTGGGTTCATTGTATGTTTTCAGAGCAGAGTCGTCCTTTCATCCCGAAGGGGCAATACAAAAGCCCTGTGCTCAGCGGCCACCTCCTGCTCCCGCAGTGCAGGTTTGTGGGAGCCCGGCTGTGCAGGGGAGCTGCCTTTGCCCCCTCCAGTGAGGAAGTCTGCTGGAGCTGCTCAAAGCACTTTGTGAGTGATTTGGGAAGAAATCTTTCCGGAGTAACTTCAAACATTATTTGCCTTCCTTCATTTTACATAGAAAGCTCATGCTTCCTCAGATACCTTCCTAGCACTGAAAGTTAAAGCAAACTTGCTTTGTGACTTAATACACCTTGACCTCTTAAACCTCTGTTAAAGTCACGAATTTCCTGCATTCTGTGACCTGGCCTGCATTATTTTCCACGGTTTGTCTTACCTCCAGGGTACATTTAAATAATTGCCTAGTCAATCAGAGCAACTTATTCTAATCTTGTTTCAGTATTATTTTGGCCTGTATAATTCATTCAAAGGAAAACAGCTCCCTCATCCCTAGTTTCCAGGAAACCTTTTCTGGTAATTCATATTGACAGCAGTGAGTTGTGACATTTATCAGTGAGGTGAAGCTGACCAGCTGCAGGGCTCCTGACTGATTTACTCAGCCAACAAGCTGGTCATGATTCCAGCCAAGTATTGACTTTTCTTTTCCTTCCCCCCCCTCTAGTTGGAGAGAAAATACAGAGACATTCTTTATTGCTACATTTTTATTTTTACCAGTCATACTGAAAGTTAAAAAATGCACCATAGACAATATCTTCCCTTTAAAATTTACTTTCTTAATGCAAAAGAATCTCAGATATGTTTCAAGGAAAGAAAATCAGCATTGAGTTTAAACTGGTTGAAATATAAAATAAATGAACAGATTTTTATCTAATGTTATTGGAATCATTTAATTCAGTAGCAATGAGCTTCAGTCTGGTAAACAACCTGCCTGCAATCAAATGACCTTTGTGATGAAAAAACTAACAATTCAAACTTAGTTCATTTTCATTCTTTAAGCCCAGAACACGAACTATGCTTCAAGTATTCTTGGGGTTTGTGTATTTTCCAAGATACCAACCAAAGTCAAGGATAGCAAACTTTCAGTATTTCTCTAGTTTCTCTCCACTCCAAAAAGAAAAATGTCTTTTAGGTCAGGGATTGGAATTAATACCCTTTCATTTTAAGTAGCAATAAATAATCCTGAATCCACTTAAACAGGAGTTGTCCCAACCCCACTTTCATGACGGAAAATGGAAATTAGTGTTTCTCTAAGGCAATTTTAACTGATGTCTATTTCTTTGTTTACATCTGCAACCTCAAGTATATGTAAAGAACAATAAAATATTTTACCATGACTATCAAACTGAAAGTTTTCATGTAGTTCTTGACAGGTGTGTGAAATTAATGTACTTTTTCTGGTAAGGTTAATAGCCCATTTTCCTGAGGTGTCACATCTAAGAATCTCAAAATTTTCCTTTTATTATTACAACATGAACTCATTTATTATAGTCACACTCTTATAAATCTAAAGTTATTCCAGAGAAGGCTGAATCTCACTATATTGCAAACTAATACTAGGTGTTGATTTCATACCATAAACTCAAATGCCAATGAATAACTAAAAGTATTGAGGCCATCCTACACAGTCATAAAATCGTAGTTAAGATTAGCATAGTCTATCAGATATAATCCACATCCTGCTGTATCATTAGATGATGTTGCTAATTGGCTTCCTAATCCGCTCAGACTCTCCAGGCCAGAGGCAAAGGAGTTTCAGCAGAGAAACAAGCACTTCCCAGAAGGACTGCAGATAAAAAGCTAAGCAGTTTCTCTCACTTTTTGAGTCCCTTCTCTCTGGACTAACATGCCCAATCCACAATCAAACTTTAAGAAAGCATGTGTATTTCTAGAACTGACATTTTCAAGCACCAGTGAATTACTGAATCATTCATTCTTGGCACTGATACATTATATCCATAATTGCTCTACTCGAGGAGGTGACATTTCCAGAAATGGCAGTTCAGCGTGGCAAAGGACACAACACTGGTGGGAAGATAAGTCAAAGATGACAAGACCATGCAGCTACCAAAGAACAGGGACTTCTTGGTACATCAGTACTAGATGTAACTAAGTTCAAGTGTTGGAGTCTTGACGGAGACTCAAGTCAACCAACGTCGTTAATGCTGTCATCTGATTTCTGTGATAGGCATTGCCTGGGATTAACACAAAGACCATTGCTGAAGCCTTTAAACCTGCTGGAAAGCAGCCAGGGTTAGAGCTGAGAAGAGTGTAAAGGACAGGTGAGGAAAAGGGGAGGGCAAAATGATTTGGCATAAACCAGGCAGAACAGGGCTTCTGATGGATAGAAAAAATAAATTGTCACCTTTATCATATGAACTGTGGGATGGAGAAAATGCCCACTGGCACAAACATTCTCTCTTCATTATGATGGCAACAAAAAACATATAATTACTGAAACATGAATGTTTGTGATAAAACTAATAAACTAGTTGTCACACTAGGGATCACCAAACTCAAAGTAATCACAGAAGTTCATCCATAGATATCAAGCATGTGTAACTGTATGTTGCATGTTCCATTCTGATTGTTATATAAGTCTGTAGAAACTAAGACTTATGTACCTACACTCAGTCATTTTTTCCTGTGTAAAGAGGCTATGTTTTATCATGTTCATATTTATGATGCAGGTATGTTTGAAGAATGTGTGTGTTTCCAGAGATGGACTTGGGGAAAGAGTACATTTTCAATCTATGTTTATAACAGGTCCTTTAACAAGAAAATATATTAAGTTGCCTGTTTGAACTGTTGTGGTTTCTTCAGACGTAGCTGTGAAAAACGCCTTTTGTCGTTCCTCCCTAGTGCATTATGTTGTGACAAGGCAGTCATGTTACATAACGTGATGTGACTGATACCAAATGGCATGTGAAAGATTTGATCTCTTTCCCTTTTAGTACAAGGATCCTGAGCTACAAATGGCTGGACTTTAGAGGGCTTTTTCTTTCTCTTTAAACAGAGGGAACAAAGGAACGCTCTGTTTGAAAGTCCTTCTATAAGAGATGCTCTTGGAAATATCACTAATATTAAGTTTACATCTGTTAGCTGAAAAATATCTTCACCTTTGAAATATGTACATTTTTACTGGCTGTCTCTTTCCACTGTCTCATTGAGAGCAGATTTTTATTAGGGCCTATAAAGTAGGCTTTGAGAAACTTAAGCATGTAATCTTGTATGGCTCATGGCATCACATGGCGATGTGCGTATTGCATCGTCAATGACCCACTGGCTTGACCCAGTTATTTCTCTGTGCTGAGAGCAGCAGGAGAGAAGGAGGAAGAAGGATACTGAAAAGGCAGTAGGAGAAGGAGGGCACAGCAGGAACGTAGGAAGCTGAAAAGCAGAGGTTCACTCCCTCTACCACATTCATTCCCTCTACCACAATGTACTTTTGAAACTGTTGCTGTTTTGGACCCCTTGAATCCAGTGTGTTGAGAGAGATGTGTCTTTTCAGAAGTATACTGAGGAATTATTTCATCCACCATAAATTAATCCACCACAATTTAATCCAATGGCAGTGTAATCCAACTGCTCTTAATAGAGTTATCCCAGGGATAGCACTGGCCCATCAATGTAATTGCTGCAGGTTAAGTGGCCTCAGAAATGAGGTTAACTGGAGATTTACTGCCTAACAAAGACTGTTTTACAAATAGATTAAAAAATAAAACAGACTAGTCTTTCAGTTAAAGACTGGCAATCAACCAGCCCAACCCCTCTCTCTTCCTAAAAAGTAAATCTTCAATGAATTTTACTGACCTGGCTGAAACTGTTTTCATGCTTGCAGATCAGCAGAAGCAGATCTGAGAATGCTGTGTGAGAAAAGGGAAAATAGTGCAAATATAAGAAAAATAAAGCAAAAATTCAGGAAACATTACAGCAGTTTCATATTTATATTAAATAAATATATAAACAATGTGCATTTGACAAATGAGAATGTACAGTACAGTCATAATATTTGCAAAACCCTCCCTGAAATTTAACTGACCAGAATCCAAACAATGACAGTCTTTAGTTACATGTTAATACTATCAGTGACATGCATTTTTAGTCACAGACTTCAACAAGAGCAAATAGCAAACATAGCTTTTAAAAACCATTCATCAGAGGGAAAGTGAAACAACTCCAAACATTCAACTTAATGTCAAATATGTCAGTATGTCAACCTCATAACAGGATTGTTTCTAAAATGAGATATTGTGAACTGACAAATTAATAGATATGTAGTTTCATTAATACGCTTTCACAACTCTAGAAAGTGAGGTCATTTTTATTTTTTCTCTCACCAAAACCCATGAGATAGACTCCAAGGGGATATAAAGCTCCTAAACTGCATTGTTGTAGGAAGGTTGAGATTATTTTCCTGAATCAATCCAAGATCTCTTCCAGAGTTGTGTCCTGCTCCTGATAAAATTCAAGAGTTTATGATTCACAAGACTGGTAAGTGACACCATGGCCTACATTTCCAAGTGTTTCAGTGAGACAGTGGTCACAAATTTAAATTGCGCCTAGGAAAGAGGTCTTTATAACACACACTAACAAATTTTCAGATTTTCAACAATGTATTTACATGCTGAAGTGTTTCAGCGATTGCTCAGCTGTCATGCCATCACTGTGCTCCCTCCACAGTCCTGCCTACACCTTACTCCTATCTCAACTTAGTGGTGATCCAAACAACGATGAATGCAAATGTCTGTTTTGAAGGCAAGGATCATCCAAAAAATGGTAAGCCTCTGTACTGTCTTTTAGTATTCTGCCTGGGAATAGCACATCTAGAACTCCAGCACATGTCTTTCCCATATGTGTTCAACTTTATGCAAGTCTTACTCCTAGACTGAGGTCTAGGAACCAATATTTGTCCTGTCTCCACAGCACTCCAGTCTATGGTTGAAGGTTGACACCATTTGTCGAGGCTCTGGGGATCCATTAGTCATTCATTGTCCAAGTAATGTATAGCACTTGAACAGCAACATCAAACTGAGAATTAATGGCAGCCATGACATACAAGCATTATCTAAACAGCCTGGGAACAAAAAGAGAGAAGGTTTATATAAGTCGTGTTGGTTAAGTACGTAAATGTTGTTCAACCATGCATATTCTGTGTCTGTGTCCGCTCTTTCAGGAATGAGAGGACTTTCCCTTTTGGACAGTGACAAATGAAAAGCTGCTTCTTGTGAAGAAAAACTAGAAAGCACTAAAACTGTTTGTAGATTCAAATGTACTGAAGGGTCAAACAGGCTTGAGTTTCCCTAATCTCTTTGGTTGAAGATTAACTAAAGGCCAATTGTGTACCTATTTGGAAGCCGTGTATTTATTTGGAATATTAACTGAGTCTCAAGACAGAAGGAATAGAGAATGCCTTCATTCACAGATAATAAAGCTTAGCTGTTCAATATTCACATCACTTAACAAAATTAGAACGATATAGCAGGGCCTTGACTGATTGAGAAGGGTACAATTGCAGCATGAATAACATTGTCAAAATGGAGCTCCAAAGCAGGACACTGGAGAGGACGATCAAGTTAGAATGTAAATATCACAAAGAGAGACAATTACATTGCAGTGTTTCCCAGACACTGTAATGCATGAGTTTGATCCAATTAAAATTATTTCAGAGCTTTTTAAGTGCAAAAAAGGGCGCTCAAAGCCAGTAAAGCCATGAAAATTGGCTTCACAGATGGCTGGTTTGTTCTATAAGAAAGCAGGAGTTCTACGGAAAACTTTCAAAATGACCTCCTGGTAAGTCAAAATTTGCAGAGTTGATGACAAGGTGAAGAGGACAATCACACAAATTACTGCCAGGAAGCTGGCTAGGGAAAAGAATCACTCATTTGAACTATTTGTTCTTCCTCAGAGTCTCGACAAATTAGTTCTTCTGAAGAAAATACTCACATTTTGAAACTATGTCTTCTAAGGGTAGACTCATCCATGGCTTCCTGCCCAGTACATCACATTTGAGACATTGAAGACCAGATTCTGGTCACACAGATAATAAAGTAAATAAGGAGCACTTTACCATGGAATAATATCAGTGAAAATCTTGTGTAAAAAGAGCAGACAACATTTAAGAGTGGATTCTCTGAGTAAAATACCCCCCAAAGTGTATTAAACATTCATCTGTGAGATGGGCAGCAAACTGAGTTCTGTAGAGGTGTTGAGTGGGGTTTTTTTTTTGAGGGGGCAGGGCAAGATAATTTTTTTTTTTTTTTCAGATGAGGCCTCAAATATTACAGTTTGTTTTGGTGGGGGATATTCTGCTGAATTTTTCATAGAGGTAAACTTCCATCTTGACGGGCTTTCTATCCTCCTTCTCTTCCCAGTTTGTTACATTTCTCTTTGCTTACCCTCCTGTCCGTAAGGGTTATGCTCTTGAATGACAATCTTAAATTGTTGGTGTGCTTTGGGATTTTCCAAGAACATTAATGGTAACTAAATGCAAAATATAACTACAAGGTTTATACCATCAGTATTTAAACATTCAGGCTGCATAAAGGAAAGCGTTCTTATATCCATAAAGGTACATAAATACATATATTTATAGAAATATGTATTTGTATATATACACAAATATATGCATGTGTGTGATTGTTAACATTATTATAGAAGAGACATTGTATATATGACACTTATCTGCCATAATGTCAGGAGAAGGCTGTGTCACTCAGTTGCCCAAGCCTCTCTCTAACTGTTGAATCAGGTGCAAGGCAGGTTGCCATTTATAGTGTTTAATATGTTTCCTGTAAATGTGCAGGAAATATTTGTTTGAAGTTCTGAAGGAAACAGTATTGATGTTCACAGAGATGCGACAAACTACTTGATGAAAGAAATCATTTTCAAGAAAGAGTCCTATGGGAGAAAGAGAGCCTGTTTATTTACACGAAGATCAAAGCAACTTTCATATGAATTGATGCTAAATATTTAGTACTTGAGTGACTAGCAAAGAATGCTCTAAACTTCTAAAGGAAAGAATAAAAAATGTGAGACAAATCCTGATATATAAATATATATAGGTTCTCTGTTGGCAAAAACTTTTTTTTATTATTTGCATTACAGTACTGTCTAGGGTCCAACTTGAGATCACAGACCCATTCTGTCATACTGCATACAAACACTTAGTAAAATACCGTCTCTTTTCTGACAAGCTTATCATGTAAACAGGCAAAGGTCAAGAAGAAGAACAAATTCAGATTCAGTTTGTATGAATTTCCCTTATAGCTTCAAAAAATGTACATTAAACGAAATTGTCATGAATTAACCGAAGCACAATTTCAGTGGAAATTACTCACTGCGTATGTCAGGCAAACTAAGTATGAGCAAAAGACCCCATATATTAATTCCTCCTGATGAAAACTCTGCTTAGCTTCCCTACTTATATTCTCATTTTCTCCTTCATCCAAACCAAATTTAAATATAAAAGTCAAAATCAGAGCTGAGTTGTCCTTATACAATACTGTAACGCAGTACCGCAATACAGTACTGCAACAACAGAGGACACTCAGTCACAGACTGATAAGTGTAAAAGTGATACAAAAAGCAAGGGATTTCTGTAGAGTCCAGGAGTAGACATCCATCCACCAGAGAAACCATCTCTGGGTGGATTTCTGGCAACCTGGACCTGACACAAAATAGCTGCCTCCAGCTGGCAGGGATCTCAGTCTCCCTCCTTAAAGGTGAGTTCTGAGGTTTGAGGAGGAACTGAGCCAAAACTGATGAATATATCTGACAGATTTTTCTACAGCTAAGGAGGGAGAGGGCTGGGAAATAGGTCAGTGGCATGTATTTCTCATAGTTCACCACTTTCTTCCCACTCTCTAGCTGCAGATCCCTAACCCTGCAAGACCTCCTTCTAGAAATCAGCACAGTGCTAACGCACATTAGTGACTCTGGGACCATGGTTAATCTGGAGCTAGGCTAAATTCACACTTCCTCAATTCAGAAAAACTTTGTCCTCCTATGTGTAATGTACTACTTTTCACTGTATACTCCTGAATAGTCCTCATTTCTGTAATACTTTTCCCAATAGCACATTAAGTGCGCCTTTACCATCTGTCACATGCTGTTTGTTCTCTCTCTTGTACTTTATTACTACCCATATAAAATAGCATATAAAGAGTAGGAAGAGTAGGTCAGTTGGCTGCATGGAGTAAATAAAGAGAAAAATTGAAAACCTGTAACAGACATTTTTGGAAAAAATCTTATTTGTTGTCTATTCCTTCACATGTTCAAAGTAGATTCTTTAAGCTAGAGTCACGGGTACAGTATTCATTAGTTGGTAGTTTGTTTTGGTTTTTTTTTTTTTACAAAGACGACTGATTTTATTTTAAACTTAAATAGTGAAGATTTTTCACTCTCTGTGAGGGTTTATAATAAGCATGCTATAATAAGAACTTGACTATCTCAAAGAAACAAAAAAGTACCATTGCTTTAAATTCTTAACATTGGGAAACCAGTAAAAAACCTGAAAAAAAACCACAGTGTACTAAGCCTTGTAGACAATTTCAGGCACTGAACTATAGTGAGCTCAGGAGAATTGACTCTCTATCCTCCTTTGCAGTGCCTAATGGATATCCTGTGATCCTCGGCACTAGGAGCTATAGACTTGTGAAATGTCTGCATTAATTCGCTGGGTGACCTCAGATGGGCTCATTTGCCTGTCAGGGCAGACCTGGTCCCTGTGGGATACTTGCCCACTTAAGTCTGAAAAATTCTGAGCACTGAAGTTCATAAAATCATAGAATCAAAGAATAGTTTGGGTTGGAAGGGACCTTTAAAGATCACCTAGTCCAACTCCTCTGCCATGGGCAGGGACATGAAGAAGTTTCCACATCTTCCCTTGAGAGCTCATACCCATTCATTTTATTGTCAGAAAGTTTTCCTTGAAATCAATCCACTTTCTCTCTTTCCAGTTTCATCTCATTTTGTTAAGTAACACTAACACTGCACTTTCTGGTAACTAGTCTAAAGTTTTGCTAATCAGTAGTTCAGCTACAGATATTAGAGCAGCTTGGCACCTTTTAAAAGATAACAGTTCATTGACACCAAAATATTTCACAAAGCTGTACAGATTTTGACATGATTTTTGGTGGTAGGATTTTTGAGGTCACAGGTGAAATCTGTGGCAACTCGAAAAAGGCATATATAGGCAGAGAGAAAATAGAAAACTAATACTTTCACTACACTAATTCATGTTTCTTTCTAGAGAAATAATTATTACCTTTGTTTTGAATTCAAATTATAATAAAATCTTTAACTGCTATAATAAAATCATATTGTCAGTCCCTAGCCAAGCTTTATATGTGTATGTTAAGACAATGGAACTGTGTCCTTGGTTTCTTTTTCATCAGAAGTACATGCATAGCAGGACAAGTCTTAATGGTCTATCTCTTCTGGTCTAACTTTCTTCTCTAATCCAGCTGAAACCAGGACAGGTCCTATTCAATATTTTCATTAATGACCTGAAAGGAATAGAGAGCAAGCTTATTAAGTTTACAGATATCATTTTCTGGGAGGAACTGAAGAAATGTTAGAGGACAAGGACAGAATTCAAGATGATCTTAATAATTTGGTGTTCCAGACAGAAAATATGACAACATTTAGTAGTGGTAAATGCAAGATGCCATACTTAGTCAGGATTAATTAACTGCATACATACAGGATGAGGAATAACTGAATATAAACAGTTCTATAAAAAAATAAATGAGGTGATGTAAGGGGTCACAAAGTGAACATGAGTCAGCAGTGTCATGCTGTTGTGAAAAAGGCAAATGCCTCAGAATATGTACAGCAGGATGTATAAGAAAGAGTATGACTAGAAGGAAATGTGAAGTAATCCCTCTGCTCTGTTCAATGTTTTATTCAACACTATGGCCTTAGATGGACTATTATGTCTAGTCCTGGGCACTACACTTCAATAAACTCATAGATCAATGCAGAGAGTCTAGGAAAAAAAAAGAAAAAAAAAAGATCAGAGGTTTAAAAATATGGCCTATGGGGAAAGACTAAAGGAAATGAGTTGTTTAATTCAGAGTAGAGAAGACCAAAGGATGGCATTTGCTTTAAATAACAGTTAAACAAACAAAAGGGATGAGATGATTTCTTGAAGTTCTTTTCTAATCCTAGGATTTCATGATTCCTGGCCACTGAAGTAAATTGGACTATAGTACTGCGGAGCAGAGACACCAGCCAGAAATACGTAATATCTCAAAGATAAAAAATAGAGGTATCTCTACCTTTGCAGAGCTCTTATTGTAGGAACTTATGGAGAGAAAAAAGTGCAGCTGAGCCAGAAAGATACATTGTCATTTAGTAGCACAGTATGTAATTCACTGGATAAGAACATTTTAAAGTCTACTTCTACTGTACCATCTATAACCTACTTCTACTCCAGAAATACTTCAAGAAAACAAAAATGTGATCCTTACTGTGAGTTTATTGAACTCTGAAATTCATAGTGTACCAATTTCACCATTTTCATCAGTGTCCCACCATGAAAAAGCTCTATAATGAACAGGATCACCTGATATTCCTATTTATTTGCAAATCATCTGGACTTCCTCATCATTGTGAAAATGTCTTGAGATTTTTAATAATCAATTTGCAATCAGAAAAAAGCTATTAAAGGTATCGCTTCTATACAAATAAAACTTAAGTAAAAGGGATGTATTAGACCTTATAGGAATTTAAATGTTCTATGCCTGTAAAATTACCACTTTCATTTTTTTGTAAGCACAAAGTTAGAAAAAAATATTAGATCCTTTAAAAAAATCTCGAGTGATTGTGTGCTATATTTCTCTATAACATCCTTAAATCATCTCTGGATGTAAACATGGTTTACTTTTGTGGACCCCAAAATGGAAAAAGTTAATTGGTGATAAAGTTTATTGGAGCTTACTCAATATAGGTCTTAAATACAGTTAATTGGTGCTTCTGTCTGAGTTTCTGTGAAACCCAAAGGAAAGGATATTCATCCTGTTTCATCTGGGAAGGAGGAGCTGCCTAGTGATACCAACTGGACAAAAAGGAAAACTGCTGAGAACAGAAAGCAGTGACACAACATCTGAGCTCTGCTTTAGAAACAACATACAGAGACTGCACTGTTCATCAAACTGCACAGATTCTTCCTTTGCTCTTTTCCCTAGCTGCCAAAATGGTGAGGACAATTAGTGAGTCCAAAGCATGTGAGTCCCCTGTGGAACCTGCAAGAGTGGAGAGTAGTTGCTAACACGTTCAGACAGAAGAGGACAATACGAACAACTCAGAACAGGCAACAAGGAGAGCATAAAATCTAGAAAATCCTGGAAGCTGTAGTCTTTCGTCTCCTTGCCAGAGCAGCTGAGGAGCTATGTTGAACTGAATGTGTTGTGCCCAACAAAACCCAGGTAATCTTTCCTGTCCCCAGCTTCATTCCTAAAGCATGCAGGCTTAGGACCTGTTCCTTTTCCTATGTGGTGGTGGGACAAGGAAAGAATGACCTAGACTTGTGTGTCACTAACAGTTGCAGTTGAAATCACCTCGAAAAGGGGTGAGGCTGCCTAAATAGGAAACAATTTCCCCAGCTCAGAAAAATGTTAAGACACCAGAAACCTTGTGCCTTGATAAATAGAACAGGAGACTAGATAGCAATAACAAGAAAAGAGTTTCCATTTTAGAAAAAAAAAAAATTCTTATCAGCCACCCACCATGTGCTATAATTTAAAAGCTTTTGAGCAAAGAGCATTTCTTTACTGCTAAAAGGTTTAAAATGTTGCAGTATGTAGACCAAAAAGTCTTGATTAGCTGTGGCAGATGAGTCAGCAGAGAAACAGTTCACAATGCAGTGCAGCACATACATTTTGACATACATTGTTAAGGGCTCCCCAAAGTCATTCCAAAAAGGGAAAGAAAAGAAAGAAAGAAAGAAAGAAAGAAAGAAAGAAAGAAAGAAAGAAAGAAAGAAAGAAAGAAAGAAAGAAAGAAAGAAAGAAAGAAAGAAAGAAAGAAAGAAAGAAAGAAAGAAAGAAAGAAAGAAAGAAAGAAAGAAAGAAAGAAAGAAAGAAAGAAAGAAAGAAAGGAAAAGGGAAAAGGGAAAAGGGAAAAGGAAAAAGGGAAAAGGGAAAAGGAAAAAGGAAAAAGGAAAAAGGAAAAAGGAAAAAGGAAAAAGGAAAAAGGAAAAAGGAAAAGGAAGGCCTGACACCATGAATTTAACCTTGAAAATATCATAATGGAAAAGATATGACAATGGAGAACATGGCATTCTTCAACATCATAGATTTTGTGGAGGTTTTAGATTTAGCATACAAAATTTAGCCATTCCCATTGCAGGGGATTCCTCAATATATCTGTGTATTAGATTCTCCCAATGCACTCTAGGCAGAAAGTTACTCTTGCAGCCAAGGAAGCTAGTGCCTTAATATTATGTATTATGACACAAGCCCTTCTTTGTCTTTTTGACAGGAAGAAAATGTTATGTAAATACAGGAACAGATGTGCTGGATGACTACACACTGTACATCTACCTGCAGCTCCATCATCTATAAACCTAAATACACAAAAATAGTTTGATTCAAGAGCTGGACAAAACACATCCCAGAAACATACTGGTTCTGCAACACTGGTGAACAGTTAGTTCTTTCCTTCCTCCAGCAAAAGTCTGGAAGGGAAGAAAGGAAGATGTAAAATAGAGGATCTGACAATTCCAGATCCAATGGCATTTCTAGCAGAAGTTGAAACACTGACATTCCAGGTTTCCATAGGACAGAATTCAATGAGTGTTCCAGACAATTGTATAAAATTAAGGTCTGTTTTAGCAGTGAGATAGTTTTCCTTAAGCTCTCAAAGTCTGAAGTGCTTTTGTTAAATGCGAGAACCCAGCAATTCGCTTGCATTATTTAGCATGGCTCTATGATGGGAAACATTTTACGGTGTCCTCTTATAGCCACTGTTATACTTCCCAGTTCAACAACCAGCTATAGAAGCAAACTGGGTCAGAAGATCAGCAAGAAAGGATTGCAGAACAGAAGCAGCAGCTCACTGTAGAGAAAAAGTTAAATGACAAGCCCACTCTGCTACCAGGTCTATAAAGTCAAGGGCTGGGGTAACACTTCCTCTTTCTCTCTAAATAGGGGTAGATAATGGAATCCACAGCAGCAGCAACACAGGGAAAAAGTATATGAAAGCAGAGCTTTCACCCTGCCTGGTAGTACCAAGAACAACTTCTGTCTTTCTGCACTGAGTTGCATATGTCTAAATTCTTTCTTCTTTGTAGCCTGAGCCTGAACTGAACAAATAAGTTATGAATAATTAACATTCAAGCTTATTTAAATTTCAAAGGTAGTAGAAGTCTTCCTCTCTAATTTTCTGGATTGATACACACTGTTTTGGTTCCAAAATGTTTGTTAAATCAGAAAGGGTGGGTTTTTTTCCCTGTACTTTTTGGAATGTGATCAAAGGCTAAGAAGGTATTAGGATAAGGAGATGTTTTCTGGAACCAAAGTTTTCACTGCTGTGGGTCAAATCATTCTCTTTTTATAATATAATCATAAAAATGTTACCTTTCAGTTGCTACTAATATGTCTCTAAACTGACCTACGAAGATAAATAGAAATACTGCTGGATTTAACAGTATACTGTTAAATTCCTATCAGCCATTTCACGTCATGAGAGCTTTCTAAGCACACTGTTAAATTTTGTACAGTTCTTTACACATTCTTATTTTCAGTAGACATACATTTTACTGTCTTATAATTGTACTATATCTAAACACAGAACCATAGGGAGACAGGTAGATAAAAAGTGCAGATGGTGCTAAGAAAAATCTTTCAGCAGATCTTAAGCCAGACAGTATTCTTGTGTGTTTTATATTGCAGGCGTGTGCAGTAACTGTAGACCATCACACTGCACAGATGGAAGTGCAAGTTTGAGGGCTATTGAGCATGTGGATTTTCCCAGTGTGTCACAATTACAGAAACATCTGTGCTAAATAACTTCAAGCTGATCCACAGCAAAAATTGGCAATGTTCAATAACTCTCGATATGCATTTTTTCCCCTGTGGTGAGATGGCCTAGTGATTGCAAGTTGGACTATAGCATAAAACATGTAGCTTCATTATTTCAGGGCCTATTTAGAGATTTCTCCCATGGTATATTACCTACAAAATCCATATGTTTTTCTTTACTCAGCTCTATAGAGCCTGAGTTTCAGAGATGCCACATGCCTGCAGCTATCATTGACTTCAATTAGAGGTGTGGATATGTAAGTTCTCTGAAAATAGAGTCCTCTGGGGATATTTTTAATTGATTTTGATTTGCACAGGGAAGGGAAACAGTCTAGGTGGCATGATCATAAGAAACCAGAAGGGAAACAGAGGCAGTTTGCCTGTAGGAACAAAGATCAAAAAATATGTTCACATCTAATACTTAAATTATACCATAACAGCATAGAAAACATTCATCACTTGTTTTCTTTCTTCTGGTGGAGACAGGGAAGATAGTATTCCCCTGAAAAACTATTAAAGAACAGAAAACTTTCCCAAATGCTCTCAAGAATATAATCCCATACCCATTAATATATTGAGACCACACTGCAGTTTAGGAAACTTCACTTATGACTGAGTTGGGACACTGCTTCTCACCCTACATCCTCCTGCAGCATTGGAACACAGAGGTTTTTGTGGATGTAAGTGCATTACTCAAATATAGCACATTTCCAATTCTTCATGCACTGCCACAGAACCGTTTTTCAATCCTTGTTGCCTCTATTTATTTCAGCTAGAAAAGCACTCCAATATAGTCACCAGATTTTGCTCACCCCTTCCCCATATTAGAAAGATTCATATATTTCTCAGCTGCCACACAGTGCACAATTTCTGCCTAATGCACATTTTCCATGCATTGTCCAGTGTCACTTGCAACATTCCAAGTGAAGAATACTCTTCCCCTGAAACTGTGATCGTTCTGTAACATAATAGACCCAGCAGTAGGATTCTTTCCCTTATATCTAATTTGGATTTTTATTTTCCTCAGTTCCACCCCAATTTCTTCCAAGAATACTATTATTTGACTAAATATTTCTTTAACTGCTTTGATGTTCAGACTCTTGAAATATTAGCAGACTAGTGACATGTATCTTATCTGACATTAGTCAGCTTCAACAGTGTTTGTTCTTTCATCTTTATAAACCAGTCTCCATTTTTTGATAATTACTGCTACCTGTTTTTAAATTCTCCCCAGTTAGTCTCTGGCTTTCTATGTACTGAGCTGCAGTTACTATAATATTCTAACTACCATCACATCTGAACTACAGAGGAACTATAATCTTTTTGGTTTATGATATGACTCCTCAGTGAGAACAGCCAAAATCATACTGGCTTCTTCTGCAGCTTTATCTCTTTGCCAGCTCTTACATAATTTTTTGCACTTCAATATATACCCATCCCAGGATGGATGCATAGCCAGTTAATGTCTGAATATGGGTCTTCTCTCCTTGTTTCAAAGACTTTAAGCTCCTAAGCAGGTATACTGAAAAAAAGGAAAAAAAAAAAAAAAAAAAAAAGACATATCATATGTGAAGAAGAGATTGTGAGATAGAACGAATTTCTCAGCATTTTTTTCTTCCTAACCACCCATCCATCCCTAGTGCACACCCACCTGAAATCAACCAACAGCCCCTCTCTCAGAGTTTCTCTCTGCCAACTCTAACAACTGCCAAGTTGTCAAATGATGCTGCTATTGTGTCCCCATAGCAACAAGCTTTCTGGCCTGAGTGACAGTATTTCCATATTGTCAACTGGAAAATGTCCCAAATAACTCTAGGAGCACCTGGAGTTTTCTTGCAATGCAAATATCTTTTTCTTTTCCCCTCCCAATTCTTCATATATTAAAGGGAAGTTATTTATACTCATTGCAACGGATGGTATGATGACAGCTGAGCATTTGAAATTTGCTTTAAAATTCTATAAATCTGTCCTTTCAGTGAATTTTATGTTCCTTTTGAAACAGCTGTGAATTTTAATGCCATCTTTAAAATAAATTTTAAAAAAATACCAGTAAGTAACATATCAAGATCTTGATAACTGAACAGAGAAAATATGTAATGTATTATGTTACACATTCTTCATGCTCTTAAAGTTGATGAGAAATATAAGAGAAATGCAAAAGAACTGATGAAAATGTTTTCCTCGAGGAGGAACAGATTTCTAACCTATGTATATCTAATGTTACTCTATTGTACGCTATTACTAATCTTCCAGAGTAACAGTGATTGGATCATACAGACTGATTATGCAAATATTAAAAGGGGAGATAGGTGAGAAATAAAAGCAAAATAAATCCCACCAGTCTCAGTGAATTGGCTGAAATTTACACCCCTGAAAATCTGGCATTTATGTCACCCACCTCCAATTTTAACAGTATTTTCCAGTTAGATTATTTAATCTCATTGAATCTTGAAGATGACTTCCAGTCCATTTATCATGGCCACCTAAGCTCATAACTGAAAGAATAACTGGGTGCTCTTGAAGCATGTGGAAACTACCTTTATCAACATCATTACCATGTTCAGATAATGTCACTCCAAGTTAGCATGTGGCTAAAAGGGTACAGAATCTAGCTTATTGTCTTTTGGACAAGATGTAAGACTACACAGTGATATTTAAGTGAATGGTGAAGTCAGCCCCGGCATCCTTGCCAAATGTAGTTTTTGTGCTTAGTTCTATTACCCAGGTTACCAACACAGTTTCAACAAGACACGTTTTTTTTCTTCTGAGCTGGACAGTAATACTACCATATCCTTTTATATGGCTGCTATACTTCATATCAAGCTTTCAATAATGAGTGAGTGACAGCTCACTCTATTAATTACATATTGCTAATTTTGTAGGCTTAAGACTATTATGGTGCTTAATTAGCAAATGTTTGCAATGTTCCTTAAGAGGCTTTACTGAATAAAAGATTGAATGTCCAAAATATATCAATGCAAATAACCCAAATTCACAAACTGGAAGCCTATTCTGAAAATTAAGACCTCATATATGCAGTTTAGCTATGGGCATATAATAAGGACAGAAGTAAAAATATTTAATAATTTGATGTAAACAATGAATCATTAAATAATCAGCATATTTTTCATCTGAGAATAATGGAGGAAAGGATGAAATAAACTGTATTTCAAGTAAAAAGATCAACTTGCTTCCAAATATTAAAAATATAGTAATTTTATGGGGCAGTCTTGTAGACTCTAAATAAAAATACTAAAATACATTTCATACACACATTATGTCCTCGCTGTTCCAGCTAGTTATGTCTATATTACAGAGAATTATTTCACTGTAAGGGGAAAGCTTTATCTGAGGGCTGCAAAAGCATTGGATCAGGGAAATCATTGGGTTCCACAGATGAGACACTCCTTTGAGCATTGTTCTTGTCTGGGTAAGTACAAAATACAATTAGCAGCAAAACACCTGAGGTGGGCAGATTATAACCACAAGTTCAGGGCAAAACTTGTCTGCATGACAGCAAAAGGCTGAGGGTTGTGGGTATGGGACAAGCTGGCAGGTTGGACAAGGTCTAGAGACTGAGCACAGGAGCAAAACACTGGGAGGCAGAACCTGAGGGCAACATGGGCCATCCCCTGTCCCCACAGGTAAGCGTGTCCTCACTCTCACACCAGTCCACAGCAACAGAATGTGAACCATCAAAGATTCATAACCCCCTATCCCAATGTAAATAGTGAAGAGGGCCAAAACCTGCAAAACCTCTGTTTACCAGAGAAAGAATGAAGGAGGAAAGAATGTCAAATATTTTACAGCATTAAACAAATATTCCACAGCATTCCCTGCAAAGATCTCATGCCTGGACTTTGTTGTTACTCTCCACAACTGTTCTTTTCCTTACTCATCTTTGTGTTTAGAATGCTATCATTTTTAAATTCATGAAAGTAATTGCTTCAAACAGCAGATGGGCTACTGCTGTACATAATACTGTGATTTCTGACCTGACTCCTCTAATACTCTTTTTCTATATGACTGGGCTCAGATCAGCTCATCCCACTGCCTGCTGAGTGGTTGCTGCATTTAAGCTACACAAGAGTTACTATACTTGAGTGTAGTATAGCAAATGAGTGCACCAGAATCCCGCTGAGGCAGCATGTAGCCTGCAGGTACTAATGGTTCATCAGGAAGACCTTAAAGCCTATTTAATGCCAAAGACTAAAGATCTTTATACCTCTTTCTGCCATTTTGCAATTCATTACAGATTGAAGTCAGAGAATGAAGGATTTTTTCCTCATGCAGCAAATTAAAAATGAACAACTGGGTATCATGTGTTTCTTTATAATACAATATGATTCATGCCTCATCCTTCATGCAAGCCAATAGTTCTCTGATTTAGAGCCTGGATAGCTATAAGCCATCACTACAAAGTAATCTGCTACACAAGAATTTATAGGATAAATCCCTTAAGTAAGGGTTCGTGGCTATTCAGCCCAAACATCCTACATCTATCTATTTAATCTGGCTAATTTATTTATCTCTATATTTATAAAGCTTCCAGTCACTGGTAGCCAGATGCCACAAGTGTAAATGTAACTTATTGACAAATTAGTTTTCTTGCTGCGGCCCTGACAGATACAGTTCTGTCATTAAGGAAATGTGTGTCTTAAGAAAAGTTATCGCTGTCTTGACATATTTTATAAGATTTTATGTTCATTCACATTATGACTCATTATAGTCTTTTTATTTGGACTGGTATATTTATCTTTACAAGTAATAGCCAGGGGGGAGGGGAATGCAGGGCAGGGTAGTGGAAGGGTAGTACAGCTGGAGTCCCAGATCGTTGCCTGAGCAGCAGTGTCTCTCCTATCACACAAGGTACACCTTCAGATGATACACTTGCTAGAGGTGTTATATAAGTAATCAAAAGGTTAATTTGGGAAACATCAGTGTGTTTTCATTTCCTTGTTCCCTATTATTCATAGTAACTGTATAAAACACTTCCAAATTGTGAATATTTTCTCTGGAACTATACTTCTCATTATTTGCCAGAAATGATTATGCTCATTATGTATCTAGGCTGATACAGAGACAACTGAAAATGACATTCATAGAAATGAAATATCCACATTTAAGATCAGACATAAGAGAGCTGTTGTTTCAAGAGGACAATTCCTGCTGCTGTTCCTAACAGCGAAGGTCCTGCTGTGCTGCTTTTGTTTCTGCTATGATGGGACAAGTTCTTGCCTGCAGGCGAGACTGAACTTCCAAAATGATCGTGTTATTCTCGGTGTCTAGTGAGCAATGCGGAAAGCATGGGGTTTTGATTTGAGGATGCAGGAGAGCTATAAGGATTTAATGTCTGGAATGAATCACACTGCTAGAGTTCACTCTGCCACTGGTCAGTCATCCTTTCTGCGCTCACATATCGTTACAAATCATTGCATGCTGCTATATTAAAGGAATATTTCTGCATTTGTTGTGTCAATGAAAATTTTATAATGGCAGGGTTTGTCTTGTTTTTATTGTTTCAGTAAACAAAATACATGTGGAATTGTAGGAAATGAATTCTCGGCCAGACCATAGAGCTTCAAACTTGAGCTGACACATTGTGGTGAAGTATATGTAGCACAAACACCCTCCATTTTCTGACAGAAACTAGGGCAGCTAACAGTGCCCTCCGGAGCAGTGTGATTCCCACAGTTTAAAGCTGCCTCTTCCATGCCTCTTACCAAAAGCTTCAGAACAGCCAGTCCCTATATTCTATCCCCCAGTCGTGACTCATTTATTTTATATTTTGAAGTAGAAAAGAAACTGATTGCTAAATAACACCATGTAGAAGATAAACGGAGATTTTTACTGTTTTATCTATGGGTGGTAATGGCACTTTTCCTAGGAGTAACAGCATCACTCCCAATGGCACTTAATGGCTAAATCTGTGATATTATGCTATAGAGACTCACTCATATCTTTGTAGATGACTGCCATTGTTCTGGAGTACCTTTAAGATAACAATGTAAGGGCACATCCTTGTTCAGACTTCTGCTATGAAGCAATCACAGTTCAGGCCCTTCATTGTCCAGTGCATACAACCCAATTTTACATCAGATGTTTACATTTGTTTCATTCTTCTGAGAAACTACAGATATTTGACATTTAACTCCTATTTTTCTTTAACTGTTTGATTTTTGTTTTTCACCTCACACACTGTGCACTAAAGCATGTGTTTAGTCAACCTGAAAAAATGCAAAGCGGTAACATAGAGCCAGGCAAGTAAGGTTTTGATTGCCAGAAATCATTTAAAATAAAACCCAAGGGAAAGCTGTGCGTGGTGCTCTGTGATGCACAGAGGTGCCAGGGTCAGTCTGATACCCCCAACAAATCAAGAGTGGATTAGGGCTCCTGCAACTCATGGTAGCAAATGACACTTGCCAAGAGTTATTCTAGGTGGAGCCATTAGGACACAGCAATGTTGTGGAAAATGCATTGCTGCTGAGCATTCACTGTGCCAGCAAAAACAGTATTTACTCACATAAATCCAGACCATGCTGTATTTGTCTGTACAGATCTGGCGAGCATCTTTTCCTATTTTCTATTTCCAGTATGATGAAAAAATGCTGGTTTAGGACTGAGCATGTGTCCCTAAGTATTTCTTCAAAATCAATGCCCATATTAGTCAGTACACATGCTACATTTCACTCAGCTGTGTGTGCACTCAGTACTTTTTTTTTTTCCCTGTGTCACCATGACCTTTCATAGATAGTTTTGCTTTTCCATGCTTCTTAATAAGCAAATAAAGCAAAAGCAAACCGAAATATGATCGTTTTCATCTGATCTCTTTTCTGGTTCCTGCACCTAACAATGCAACCTCTATTTCTCTCTGTTCTCTGGCTCATTCCTTTCTGAGCACACCTGACACACATAAGGTTTAATAATTTACAGGTAGAAGGCCTAGTTTGCCAGGCTAGGGACATATTCCAATTTCTTTCCACAACTCTAATGAGACAAAGCAGTCAGAAGCTTATTGCTACCGCCACATAAAATGAGATTTATGTATGTTTTTTATCAGAAAGTGGTGCAAGGGAGTTTGAGTGTTCCACTGAATTTCTCCATTCATCTGCCAGAGTAAAGTTTCCCTACCTGCTAATGGAAGAAACACTATTATGAGCATTAAATATTTTTTCCTAATTAAAGAAACTAGATAAGATTGACCCAGTCTAAAACACACCCCAAACTACTGGCCTTATATCCAGTGATTATGATTCCCAGAAGACAGCACCTGTAGAGAGAGATCTTTGTGTGCTATAGCTCATTCCTGGTTGACACATTAAGGAGGGGTGGTATGGAGTCAGTGATCCTCTAAATGTTTTGCTGCTGCTAGCAGAGCTCCCGAGAGTTCTCCACAGCTGGCAAAGGTTATTCTAAACTCTCTGAAAATGACAACAGGGTATACTGTGTATCCCCTCTTTTCGCAACAAATGAGGAGATGTCCATTGACTCTTGTTTATTTGCTTTTCTCTGTTTCTGATGTGAATTATTCATTGTTTCTGTTTAAACAGTCTGGGTTTTTTGGATCATTTGAAGATAACAGCATCAGCATTACAATTTCAGAAGATATAGCACAAAGGCAAAAACCACTCACATTATATATGGTGGCAGCACATCTAGCTCTAGAAATGGCCATATCTGAGATATTATATTCTGAACCAGATGGTGCTGTCAGGCAGTGCAGAATGACAACTTTTAGATGATGCAGAAATGGTAATGTGCCCAAGCAGCAAAGGAACTCTATCTCCACTTGCTGTAATTTTCTTAACTTCAGTTACAGATGGCACAGCAAGGATCATCTCAGGAGGAAAAGTAAGACTTCCTCATGGCTGATTTTAACTTAAAAAAGTCTGTCAGAACATTTATAAATTAGGCAGGCAGGCCCTTGTTCCTAGTGACTGCTTATGACTCCCTCATTGTCGAAGGAATAGGAAATAATAGAAGGAGTTGGAATTTTATTTTTTTTCATCTGAAAAGCTACATAATAGTATCAGTTCCAATTAAGCAACATTTCTAATGAAAAATATATATTAAAATATGATCTGTTGTTTTCTTCTTCAAAAACTGGTTCCAATTTTCAGGTCAAAATATTTTAGAGCTCAAAGCATAACTTAGGGTAGAAACAGTAAAATATTTCTAAGAAATCAAATTGAAACAGGTTGAAATTGTCAAAACAAAATTATATCATTGATCCAAACTATCACATATTACAACACAGAATTTTCATTTCATGGACATTTCTTGAAGACAGACTTTTCATCATATTTCTCTGTCCACAATTGCTACTCATCTTGAAAATATTCATAGGTAAGCAAAGCAGTGCTAATTCAAATATAGATTTTACAGGCAGTAGACCAATCATCCAAAATGCAGACTTTCCTTCCCAAATATCTAATGATTATATTCTGCATTCGCCCCATCTAGCACTGTAACACTACTAGATGACCAGACTTATATAAAAATGAGGCACAGTTTTTGTCTTCTCTTAAACTTAAAATAACTTGGCTTGAAACTACAGAGGCCACATGCTAAACTATCTTCTTTCATCCAAACTAATGAAAATTAGCACATCAGTCCATAAAGTGCACACCAAGACCATGTTTTATGCAGCCAAAAAGAGTAACAATTCCCAGGGTGTTTATTTTAATTGTGGTAGCTAAACTCAAGGAAAATGAATTGCATTTGAGAGAATCAGCACCTCTGTGTGTAAAATTAACCACTGAATTGATAATGAGGGAAAAAAATTTAAAAACAATAAAACTCCTACTTAATGCAATATACTATTTCTTTTCCTGTAGAAATGTATTAGAAACATACAAAAAAAAAAAAAAAAAAAAAAAAGTGGCTTAATTTTGCTGATCTCAGTTTACTGAAATCATGATGAAATTATCTGAGTGACAAATGTCTGATGTCAGATAGGTGGAACTTTTATCTCCAAGGGGAAAACATAAACAAGGGATTATTTTACAAATTTATGACTAAAATTTGGTCTTTAATCATTTAATGGAGATGCAG
This sequence comes from Strix aluco, assembly GCF_031877795.1. Classification (NCBI taxonomy): domain Eukaryota; kingdom Metazoa; phylum Chordata; class Aves; order Strigiformes; family Strigidae; genus Strix; species Strix aluco. The sequence goes on from NC_133931.1 coordinate 49,390,344, forward strand.
GGGACAGCCAGAGGAAGGAAAATATTTTTACCTCTTGCAGTCAGCTCAACTCTGCCATGTTTCTCTTGATCTGTATGGCACATATGTCTTTTCAAAAAGTTTACAAATCTACTTTTGAGTGGAATGGTTAGGAGGGAGGATCACAAATGGATCTTAGCAAATGTATGGGTGCGGAGAAAATCAGCATGGTCTAGCAGAATTAACACAGAAGCAGCAGTGAGGAATTCTGGAACAGTGATCTCAAATCAACCTGGTATCACCTGTCACCTCCCCGTTCTGCAAATTGTAGCAAGGGAATGAAGATAATAGTCTTCCAAGGGGTGCATTTATTACAACTAACTGTTTCATGAAAACAGAGATTTTAAATTACATAAAGTATAGCAGTATTCCATATAATTTCCAAATGCTTTATTATTGGAAACATCTTTAGGCCTAAATTTGCTCAGCTCCACAAGGAAAAGAATTTTATGGAACTCATGGTCTCTTCTCCTGAGGCATTATACTTTTGCAGAATTAGAATAGATAGGAGTACTGCTTTCTGTTCCAGAGTGAAAACACATTCATAAGCTTTTTTTGTAAGATTTCTTTCAAAGGCTCATCTACATTCATCTAGCTCTAGCAAAAATATGGCATCCACCAACAGCTAGTTTTTGCTTGCTTGTTTGTTTTTTCCCCACTGGCTTTCCAAATGTTATAAGCAAAGCCAGTAAAAACAAGTTTACATTGGCATAACTACGTCTTATAATGGTTCTGCTAGTGTAGTGATGCCAACCTGGGGAAGAGACTTTTCACAATACTAGTAGGCAATGTTGAGAAAATTAAGACAAGCCACATTTTTAACTGGGGAATATAAATATCTTGAATTTGTTTTTTATTTGTTTTACCAAGTTAACAAAATGTATAATTCATCATGCAATCTACAATGCACACAGCATGGGCAACAAACAGGAGGAGCTGGAAGCCAAGTGCATAGCAGGAAAGCTATGACGTGGTTGCTGTCACAAAAACGTGGTGGGATGACTTGCACAACTGGAGTTCTGCAATGGATGGCTAGAAACTCTTCAGAAGTGATAGACGAGGAAGGAGAGGTGGTGGGGTTCCCTGTATTTTAGGGAGTGTTTGGACTGTCTAGAGCTTGATGATAGTGATGATGGGGTTGAGTGTTTGTGGGTAAGAAACAGGAGGAAGGTCAACAAGCAGATATCGTGGTGGAGGTCTGTTATAGACCACCCAACCAGGATGAAGAGGCAGATGAAATATTCGATAAACAGATGGAAGAAGTCTCACAATCCCTAGCCCTTGTTCTCATGGGGGACTTCAACTTACCAGATGTCTGCTGGAAATACAGTGCATCAGAGAGGAAACAGTCTAGGAGGTTCCTGGAGTGTGTGGAAGATAACTTCCTGACACAGCTGGTGAGAGAGCCAATTAATGAAAGGAGGCTCGTTGGACCTCTTTTTTGTGAACAGAGAAGAACTTGGGAGTGATGTGATGGTTGGAGGCCATCTTGGGCACAAATATCATGAAAGGATTGAGTTTTCGACTCTTGGAGAAGTAAGGAGGGGGGTCAGCAGAACTTCTACCTTGGAATTACAGAGGGCAGAGTTTCGCCTGTTTAGGAGACTGGTTGACAGACTCCCTTGGGAAGTAGTCCTGAAGGACAAAGGAGTCCAGGAAAGATGGACATTCTTCAAGAATGAAATCTTAAAGTTTCAGGAGCAGGCCATCCCCATGTACCAAAAGATGAGCCAGCAGGAAAGAAGACCAGTGTGGCTGAACAGAATGTTTTGGCTGGAACTCAGGAAAAAAAGGAGAGTTATGACCTTTGGAAGAAGGAGCAGGCAACTCAGGAGGACTACAAGGATGTCATGAGTTTATGCAGGGAGAAAATTAGAAGTGCCAAAGACAGCTAGAACTTAACCTGGTTACTGCCATAAAAGACAGTAAAAAATCTTTCTATAAATACATTAGCAACAAAAGGAGAGTTAAGGAGAATCTCAATCCTTTACTGGATGTAGGGGGAAACAGTGACAAAGATGAGGAAAAAGCTGAGGTACTTAATGTCTTCTTTGCCTCAGTCTTTAACAGTAAGACCAGTTCTTGTCTTATCCAGCTCTCTGAGCTAGAAGACAGGAATGGAGAGCAGAATGAAGCCCCCATAATCCAAGGGAAAATGGTTAGCAGCCTGCTACACCATGTAGACACACACACAAGTCTATGGTGCCGGATGGGATCCACCCAAGGGTACTGAGGCAGCTGGCAGAAGTGCTCACCAAGCCACTTTCAATCATTTATCAGTAGTCCTGGCTATCCAGGGAGGTCCCAGTTGGCCGGAAGTTAGTAAATGTGACACCCATCTACAAGAAGGGCTGGAAGGAAGATCTGGGGAACTACAGCCCTGTGAGTGTGACCTCGGTGCCAGGGAAGGTTATGGAGCAGACCGTTTTGAGTGCAATCATGTGGCACGTACAGGACAACCAGGTGATCAGGCACAGTCAACATGGGCTTATGAAAGGCAGGTCCTGCTTGACTAACCTGATCTCCTTCTGTGACAAGGTGACCTGCTTAGTGGCTGAGGGAAAGGTTGTGGATGTTGTCTACCTAGACTTTAGTAAAGCCTTTGACACCATTTCCCACAACATTCTCCTGGAGAAACTGGCTGCTCATGGCTTCACGGGTATACTTTTTGCTGGGTGAAAAACTGGCTGGATGGCTTGGCCCAAAGAGTTGTGGTGAATGGAATTCAATCCAGTTGGCGGCCAGTCACAAGCGGTGTTCCCCAGGGCTCAGTACTGGGCCAGTTCTGTTTAATATCTTTATCAGTGATCTGGAAGAGGGAATTGAGTGCATCCTCTAGGTTTGCAGACAACACCAAGTTGGGCAAGAGTGTTGATCTGCTTGAGGGTAGGAAGGTTCTACAGAGGGATCTGGACAGGCTACATTGATGGGCCATGGCCAGTTTTATGAGGTTCAACAAGGTTAAGTGATGGGTCCTGCACTTGGGTCACAACAACCCCATGCAACACTACAGGCTTGGTATAGAGTGGATGGAAAGCTTCCTGGTGGAAAAGAACCTGGGGGTGTTGCTCAACAGCTGGCTGAATATGAGCCGGCAGTGTGCCCAGGTGGCCAAGGTAGCCAAAAGCATCCTGGCTTATATCAGAAATAGCATGGCCAGCCCGGACTAAGGAAGCGATCGTCCCCCTGTACTTGTCACTGGTGAGGCCGCACCTCGAATACTGTGTTCAGTTTTGGGCCCCTCACTACTACAAAGATACTGAAGTGCTGGAGTGTGTCTAAACAAGGGTAACGAAGCTGACAAAGGATGTAGAGAACAAATCTTATGAGGAGTAGCTGAGGGAACTGAGGTTGTTTAGTCTGGAGAAAAAGATGCTCAGAGGAGACATTATCGCTCTCTACACCTGCCTGAAAGGAGGTTGTAGCGTGGTGGGTCTCCTCTCCCAAGTAACAAGTGATAGGACAAGAAGAAATGGCCTCAAGTTGTGCCAGGGGAGTTTTAGATTGGCTATTAGGAAAAATTTTTTCACTGAAAGTGTTGTCAAGTGTTGAAACAGGCTGCGCAGGGAAGTGGTTGAGTCACCATCCCTGGAGGTATTTAAAAGACATGTAGATGTGGTGATTAGAGACATGGTTTAGTGGTAAACTTGGCATGCTTGGTTAATGGTTGGACTTGATGATCTTAAAGGTCTTTTCCAACCTAAACAATTCTATGATTCTTAGTATATAAAAGCAGACATAGCAATGGTTTTGAGACAACTATATCTGAGGTGTTCCAGGATCGATACATAATGAATTTTTTTTTACATACAGTGTACTTTATGAGGGATAAGAGTTAATCTATAAATCAGCAAAAACTTGTGACTGTTGCATCTGTCATAGTTGGAGATATTTGCAAAAAGACATCTTAATCAAGTCAGGATCAGTGATTTGTAAGCTTACCATTCTAGACAGTTCTCAAAAGTAAGCATAAGAATCCAGCCTCTGAACTCCTTGGCCCTCATGGTTTTCTCTAAAGCCCAAACAGGATTTTTAAAAGCAGTTGCAGACTCCTGATACTGTTCTGACAGCAGATGAATGCAGACAGACTCCACTGATGTGTCCTCTGTTGTTTTACCTGTGAGTTACTGTATCTCCAAGAGCTTCAGATCCAGTCTGGAGGTTTGGAACCAATCCATATAGCCCCCATGAAGCTGAAGGTAGATTCAAAGACTGAATCCCTGGAAAGTCTACTTTGAGATATACATTTTGCGCTTGGTATTAGAGCATTGTAGGGAAAGGTACTGCCTTGTAATGAAAAAAAGGGACTAATTAACAAGTGTAAACTCACTGCTTATCAGAAAATAGTTTCAAAGCTCTGTAAATTATTTACTTCTAGGCATTTTCTCTTACTAGCTTGTTCTTTTTTCTTTCTTTTCTTTTTTCCCTTTGAGGTTTTGGGATGTTTTTTTCCCTTTTTGGTAGAAATAACTTTTGGTTCACATACAACATGGAATGTGTTTTTCCTTCAACCTTTTGACATCACACCTTTTCCCACCTCCTCAACATCACTGTATCAAGTAAAATCTGAATTGTCAAATATAGAATCAATCCTCTTTTTTAAGCACTTCTTCCAGGTTCTGATCTTTCTGCAAAGACTCAGGTCCCTCTTCAATAAATTAGTCCTCAGCTACATAACTCTATCGATGACTTCATGTCACAACATTTTCACCCAAACAGGGTTGCCCCAAAAGATCTCAACAGATCAAAATTCACCATCACTCATCTTATAATGGTGAAGCTTTATGAAGTTTTATCTCTGAGGGTCACTAAGTTTGCCCAAACCAAAGTTTATGTTCACAGTTTACAAGAGCAGGAGTGACATGGCCACTGATAAGTACCAGCAGCATTATTAGCTTGTGCAGACATCCTGTTCAATCCAATTTTAGGCTCTGCAGACCTGCCCATAACTGCAGTTCATGAAAGGTCAGCTCTGTCATTTGTGATCACCACACAAAAAAACAGAGCAGTATCTCTGTTCCCATTTTGCTGGATCGTGTGGCTTTATCCTCTTGCTCTTTCTCCTGGAGCACAAGGGCAATCTTCATTAGAGTCACCCAGAAAGCTAAGATAGATAAATTGGTTGTATGGGAGTTGTGCCTCCTCCCCTGCCCTGCACATTCACCTTTTCCACAAGGTCATATTCAGAGGGTGAGGAAAGGAACTGGCCTGAGCCCAGAAACACTAGTGATACATTTCATCATTCCTATTTGGTGTGGTCAAAATCTACATCGGTTGCATCAATCACCAATGAGCAAGAATCACTCATTTTGCATTATGGCCTGTGGCCACAGAAGCTGTGGGACAGTTTCTTGTGATGTTCCAGGCCTCTTGGGGTCTTTCCTCAGCTTCTTGAAGCACCTACTACTGATAGCTCAAGTCCAGGTTTGAACAGGCATCCTTGGGCAAGCACACCATGCCACATCTAACTCTTGTGTCACAGAGCACTTGGTTTTGCTTAAGACTTCTTAATTGAACCATCTCTACTGTGAGGCCCTAGTTGGGGTTAGTACTCTAAATGGCTCTTACTAAAGTAGATGCAAGGACTTGCAGAAACAGAAATTTCCTCCGAGTTCCTCACTCCACTCCTCACTTCTCAGACACCTACACATTTTTCTAAAAATGCTTATTACCACCTTATTTGTCCTGTCTTTCTTCAACCTGTAGGCAGAGAGCACCAAGCAGGTATGACTGCATTTAGATTTGCCTGACATCTGGCATCAGTGCGGACTCTCCCCCTATATCTTTTTCTTTAATTTTATCCCCTAAAGTTCTGCTGTTGTTTTAATTCTTCTTTGTATTTTTTACTCATTTCTGATCTCTTTATTTTATTACTAACATTTTCCTTTCCCATTTGGATTGCCTTGTAAAAATAGAACATCAGGAGAAAATATCTCAGAATGGATAGTTTATTGTGCTAAACCTACAGCCTTATCTACTTGCATGTTATCATTAGCATTGTTACTATGTTTGGATAGGACATAATTTCTTTCATCATTTAAAATTCTCAGGAGCACTTTGGAGAGCTACATTACCAGTGCAGGCTTGCGTAGTAGAACTAGAAAGGAAACACTGTTTATGGGTTACATTGTGGTTTTGACCACAGCCCAGAGAAAAAAGCAGTACAAAGCTGCACCATCCTGTGGAGGAAACTGAAGGCAATCTGGACTGGACATCAAGCTTTCTTGGAAGTATAGTTTGTCATGTCCCTTCAAATGTCCTGGCACATTCATTCTAGCTGTCTGTGGTCTGAGGAGAAATCTGAGACCTCCTTTCCACTCTGCTTCAAGTTGTTGTCCAAAGGAAACATCACCAAAACTGCACATAAGCTTTGGCAAGAATCCTAAGAGCCTTCATGTAGGGAAAATATAGGTCATTTTAATGTCCAGCTGCCAGGAGGTGAGTCAGTGTAGAAGAGACCCTCATCCTTCCTCATGTCTAGTTGCCTTTAAGAGTGCCCTACAAGCTTTTGGGAACCTTCAATAGTAGTCAGACATCAGATCCGCTCAGCAGTGTGTAAAGCTGAACTCTGAGCATCTCTTCTCCCAACATCCAGGAAAGGTATGATTACAACTGTGACCTAAGGATTTTCACTTGGCTTTTTCATCTCTGAGGCCTTGTCTTGTATGCAGCTCTGTGACCTTCATATGATCGCAAGCAATGGTGTCTTTCCCTTGTGACCTGGGGTCTCCTCAGCATCGACAAGGGCTGCCCCTTATGAGTAATGCTGTGTTTGCAGAAAGCTGAGGCTTAAGAACTTGCTCTTCCACACTTGCAGCACCTTGCTGTGAGTATAAACACGTAGCATGTTTCAGACCATAATGCGCAGGGATGTGCATCCTGCTTATCGAGCTGAAAATCCTTCCTAGTTTATAAAAGACAGAGCAACAAACAGGAACAGTTGAGCCGAAGTCTATATATAATGGATCTAAGAGATATCCTTCTGTCATGCTGAGACTTGATTACAGCCTAAGTGCTGTCAGAAGGGCCATATGTTCCATTCACAGCATGGCTTAGCCCTCTGCGGGCTCAGCGGGAGTGGGCTGAGGCTTGGCAATTTGTCCAAGGCACGTCATGAATTGACTAGGATAAAGAGATTAGGGCCCTGATCCTCGGTACCTTCCACCTCATGCAGCAACTCATGTGAGCACAGAGTGGATGTGAATTGATACTGCTTGGCCTTGATAGAGGTTTAACACCACTTTGGGCTCATTTCAAAAAGGTGAAAATGACTGTAGAAGCTGCAGATAATCACTGACCCTAATTCCTACCCTACATTTCCTTTGTGCTTGTGTGTTTCTTCAATGATTTGACTGTTTCTAACAGCCCTGTTTGAAACAAAAATGGAGAGAAGAAGGACAAAGGTGACAGCCTCTGCTGTGTTACTTCACAGTATTCAAATCTGCCTTCAAAACCCAGGCACCTGATCCTTGCCTGGTCATTAAAATCAAGAAGTGACAGGAAAAGCTAATGGTTGCTTACAAACAAAATAGTATTAATGAAATAACTTAACTCACAACAAAAAATGTGGGCTAGAAAACTAATGCACTCTCCCTCTGCTGGTCTCCTAACCTTATTTACTACTCCTTCATCCCACTCTCAATCTCCTTCTGTAATGGCATTTTCTTCAGCGCCTTAGAAAATGGCTTGTAGGCTCATAAGTCAGTGGTGCAGCAATATTTCATGCACGACTTCTGGAATAAGGATCATGCCCAGATCCCCGCTAATTTTCATGCAAATTAGCAACTCTGTTTAGAAAGGTCAGAACTGCCAAATGGTAACAAAAATGCAACAGTAGGCAAGCTTAATGGAGTTAAGGGTTTGCTCATGAATAGTTTTCACAGAGCACTGTAGAAAATAACCCCATCTCTGTCACAAAGAGCACAACATTATGATTTGAAACATTATTTCTATGAGTCAGATGAGAAGTGGATAATGTACTAATGTACTTGCATCTAAAAGAGAGGGGGAATGAAACGTCAATCTCCCCTTGATTTTTCCTCTCAAAGAAATTGAACATAAGCATGGTCCCCTGAATCACAGGTATGAATCAGAACTTCACAGATTTTTTGTCGTAATTGGCGCCACACTCATACCTTCAAAAGGGCTCTGCAATTAATGCAGACAGGACAAAAGGAAGAAAGTTGATATGGTATTATAACATTAAGCTCCATCTGTAATAAAGGGCTAACTTAGTGCTAGCAGGTATAAAATTCTGTCTTTTTTCATATGAGAGAACATTCAGTCTGTGATTTCTTTTACACTGGACAGAGTCTGGTATTACAACTGTACTGGAGTTTTCTGAATATATTTTTTTGTTTGTTTAGAGAAGGACAAAACCAAAATAAATTCTCTTTTGTTTTGACTCGAAATGTGTAACTCATCTATCCAGGTTTGTAACATTAAGAAAATTATGGCAATATTTTTTTTAAAAAATTGTCACTTAAGATATTTTAAACAGTTAGCTTTTCAAAAACAAAACCAGTATTTTTTCCATTTTGGCTGAAATGACCCAGTTTTGTTCCCTGAAGTTGTCATTTTCAATTAATAGGATGCCTAAATGCACTAGCTGTCCATACAAACCTTTCAGTTTATATGAACAACAGAAAAAGAGAAGCATGAAGAAAATCTGCTTTTGTAAAGTGGTTGGGATAGTCTGGAGATGACTGATTATAGACCGTGCTCCACATGATCTGAAGCAGTTGAGGATTTAACTTTCAGTTCTGACTAGGCAAAGGCACAGGACTATTGATAGCCTTCTGCTTCCTGGACCCTTACCTTAATCTTTTTGTTTTGCTTTGCTGTCTAAAAACACTCTAAAACATTTGTTTTAGTGCAGCTTTGCAATTAGAAAGTACCTGCAATGAAAAATTCCTGAAGTCCAGGGAAGCATCTGTAAAGCAGGAGAGGGAGCCATGGGTTCAGAGGAGGTGTTGGGCTTCTTTTGTTTTGCATGGTGGGATAGTGAAGGTTTGTATCCTGCAAGACCAGCTTCACGGCATGGTTCATTCCACTGGATTTAGTGCTGGCAGGACTGGAACTTCAGTGCTTAGCAGAGTGAAAAGCACCATTACAGTGTGCCATGCCTTGGATGATTTGCCTTTTTAGCTGCTCAAAACCTCTCTGAAGTGGAAATGAAATGGCAAAAAATTTATACCCTTTTCAATGCACTTAGACTGGACTTCCATTCTTTTTCAGCTGCACAAATTTCTCTGTGTTGTGTGCAGCAAGAAATACCAATCTCTGACAACCCATTTGCTAACAATTCACAAACAGAATGGAAATTCAACACATACAAGCCTACGTACTCTAATTTGTTCACCTCTTACATTAACTATTTGAATACTCTCCTTCCCACTGACTGCTCCGTTATGCCCCGTGGTAGTTCAGCTGCTCCCTTCCACTCCCTGTGGGAGCTCTGCAGTATATTTGGAATAAACCCTTTGGCCTTTAATTTCCTCCATTGCTGCCCCCTGCTAGTACGCTTCAGTGATTTTCAAAGGTGATCTGGGAAGGAGCTACTTTGGAGTCTGATTTCATTTTTATTTAGTGTGCAGAAATGACAAGCAAGTTACAACAGTGCGCCTCTGCTTTGGAAAAAAGCCAGGTTCAAAGACCATGGAGGCTTTTATAAAGCTCCATTACCAGAATAGGTTTCAATCCTACACCATTCAAGCCCATTAGACATGTGCTCAAACACATTCTTTCCCCATCCCTAACACAGTATGGTACAAGGTGAGACAGATCAGGTTCAGCAGAGAGGTATTACCACTGCATTCTCAAATTAGAGTGAAATTAGTTTGGTTGATTCTTTCATTGTGCTCCCATGGAGAAAGCTTGTCCTCAGTAAATGTTTTTTAATCAAGTGCTTCTACTGAAACTTCAGAAGTACTGGAAGTAGGACTTTAAAAAGCCTGTCTTCTTTGCTAAAGTTTGATAAAGATACACATTTAAATGGAATTCACAGACAGGGAAGTAGTATCAGAATTTGGGATCCATACGTATGTTTATCTTAATAACTATTAATCTATTATTGAGCTACGAATCTATCATGAAGGGCATTGAATATTGCCTTTCATCTGCTCTTTTCCTCTTCCTAAAATAGATCTCACTCAATAACCATCCTGCTTTTGGATAAGGGGTTCAATATGCAGTGGTATCCTTTCTCTTGTCAGACATGAGGTTATTACTGAATAATGGCAATAATTAAAAGTGCTCTAACTGATGTGACTAATAAAACACATTCACATCAATGGTGAAAGACAACTCTGAACACGTTAGGTTTGGTTTGGATAAGCAGCCAAAAGATTGATTATCCAAATGTTATCCAAAGGCTGCATGCTAAAATGGGAGCAGCAACAATTCAGATGAAAATCTTATAATAGCAGCTGCTTCGTAGTAAGTTCCTTCCTGCAGCTGGAAAAAGAACTGCTGTTGTTTATAACTGAAGGCAATATAACCACTGATCAAAGCAGGCTGATATATGATGCCTTCCCAGCACTTCTCAGAACCACAATCACTGATACTGACACTTTCTGGACATTGACAAATAGCTTTCAAAGATGTGGGGGTACTTGTAATGTTCCATTTTGACCACTGAATAGATATAAACTCCATTCTGGAATTTTATGAGAAGTATAAAATTATGTTTATATTAAGAATATATATCAAAGAATGTTCTATGTCATATTTATATTTTAATTTGTAATGAAGAATATAAATTTTTATTATTACTTATATTATCATGTATATATTACATATATACATAAATATTTCTCATATTTTTGTTACATTCTACTTTAAGTGACTGAAGAAAGGTACTGACTGTTTGATATGCTATTCCACAGTCTATAACTACTATAACCATATCTATGAGACTATTTTTCCAATAGTTTAATTTGTACCTAATTATTTTTCCTAGCACATTGAGCTTTCAAAAATCCCCACAGCTCCAGGTTTCTCTTGCTTATGAGCACTGTTCTCTTCAAAAGCAAATACACTACCTTCTCATGTCCATATATATGCCAGCCCTGTTTGCTGCTTTGTCAACACAAATGGAAGCATTCCTGTCACTTCAGCCATGTTAGCCAGTTGTCTCCCAGCTAAAGTCCTCTCCTTTACACATTTGAGTAAATCTCTCCTTAAGTCCTATCTTCCCAAAAAGGTTTCCAAGACATCAGCCAATTTTCTGACAACTGAGTGAATTGTAAATAGACAACTCGTAAATAGAGAAAATAATAAAGTGGAGATGCTTATCCCTGTTTAAGACTATAGTTATTCAGCTGTGTTATTCCTCTCCCCTCATTTAGCACTGGCAATGCCCATTGTGCCCCTCTGCTTAGTGGTGCAAGCACAACCCTGATGCGAGCCCTAAGGTGTGTGGGCAGGCGTGAGAGCATGCACCTCATCAGTCAATGGAGCAGCTAAAATTCCCTTCCACTGCTCTGCCTGCGGTGCCTACTGTGCCTAATGCTTTTTGGTGTCTTCTGTGCTTACTAACAAATATAAATATTAAGTAGTTGAAGGAAACAGTTTTGGAATAACAGGTTAAGATGCTTTAATGTAAAACTTATTCATTTTTTCCACACAAACTCAACCACACCAATTAATAGGCAAAAATCTCATCCCATGAAAAATTTCCAGGTAGAAAAAAATGAATTAAATTAACCAAATTAAATATTTACCATGCTTCACTTCCCTTGCTTTAGTCCTTGTTCAAAGGAAACTCCCAGCCATAACTCACATCCCTGTCTGACTAGAAAGCCCGGGATTTGGTCTTTAGATTTTAGACTCAAAGTATATTATTTTGCTCAGGATTAGTGAATGATGTCAGTATTGCATTATTCCAAACACATGATGGGTAATGGGGGCTGGGTAAAATCAGTTACATTCTTTTTTTTGGTAAAATTTCTTTGAAGAGCAAAACCCAGAGAATTCCTTAAAAATTAAAAGAAAAATAAAAAACCTCTGAAGAAATTCCTTCAATTTCCTTTAAAGAAGCCTTTCATACTGAGTGCATTAAAAAAACCCCCACAACTTAAACACATTCGTATAAAAAGCAATTTCCTTAGATAGCAACATTCTTTATTCCCCTTGCTATTATTAAAGATTCTAGTGTTTGAATAGCTTTCTCCCTCACAAATCAGCTTTTCCTTTAGCTGAGGGAAGTCATAACCCTGTGTTTATGTCATCTCATGCTGTTTCTCCAAAAATAATTGTTGTGCCACCAGTGCAGAAGAGATCATGGAGCTGATGAACTTTTAATACGTTAAACACTCACCCTGACTCTAAAAGCTATATTTTCAAATTAGATGCATCCTGGCTTCCAATTGTGCACAATGAGTATAAGATACCTACATGCCCTGAGTGCACAAACTGGAGTACATGTGCTCTTGAGTCCCTGAAGTAGACACAAACAAGGGTGTCAAATACAAAGAACTTGGTTTTGGCAGGTAAAGTAAAGCATTTCTGAGGTTTTCAGTACCTATCAACTCAGTATCTATCAACTTCTGTTGAACTGAACATGAAGTAAAGATGCAGAACATCCTAAGATTCCCACAGATGTGTATTTAGTCTCCACCTTAATGGTGTCTCTCTTTCAAAATATTTGTTTACCTTGTGAGAATGGGGTTTTTTTTACTGTAAGAATGACCAAGCACTGGAACAGGTTGCCCAAGGAAGCTGCAAATTCTCCATCCTTAGAGATATTAAAAAGCCATCTGGACATGGTCCTGGGCAACTGGCTCTAGCTGGCCCTGCTTGAGCTTGAGGGGTTGGGCCAGATGACTTCTGGAGGTTTCTTCTAGTGCTGTCATTTGAGATCCATAGTTTACAGTCAGAAGCTGCTGTTATTTCCTATTATGTAAACTAAATGAGGCTACCAAGATAAACTACTAGTAAGAACATTTATTTTTAATAGGAAGCAAAATTAAGTAGGTAAATGATGGCATATAACTGTGTGTTTTCTTCTCTTGGAGGGTGGGCATTATTTTTACATTCTCCTTACCGTAATGACATTCTTTTTAAAACATGGAACAGTTTCTATGGTAATTTTCTAATTTTACAAAAGTGAGTGGAATAGTGTTTCAAAAATGTACAAAAAAATGTGACTTAGCTAAAATATATTGTTAACAATTTTCAGTGGGAAAAATATCTCCAAAATGAGGAAGGGACAAATTTAAGGAAAACAAGATTATTTTTTTCCCTAACAGTATCAAACCTACACTTTAATTCACCTGAAATGCTACTTATCCTTCTGACATATACTAGTCAGGTGAATCCAGAAGATAAAAGGCAAGAACTCCCCTTCTAAAGAATACCTTAGGGGCTCCAGAGTAACTGAACTCTTGACTAGGTGATGCATGGCTGAATGGGAAAACCGGTGTATATGTGATAGTTTATTAGTTAGCTTAGTGCCATATTTACCAGTAAATCTGGCTTAGGGAAAAAAAATTAACATTACTTTCAGCCCTCTAAACAACTCCCCATACTTTTCATGGCCTGCAGGGCTGCCTGGTGGCTCCCTGGTCACCCTGTTGAGAGTGAAGCGGGCAGTGTGGCATGCAGCCCTGACACAGCCCCCTGGTAAGGAGGAAGCATTGCCATCTGGGAGTTGTATGGAAGTCCTGTAGTGGAAGATGTCACCTCCACATCTTAAAGGAACATAAAAACACTTTTTTCCCTCAAAACTCTCCTTACCTTCTGGCACACAAGTAAAAATTATGGAAGAGTTGGAAGGTGGGGAAATACATATCTGAATCCCCCGGTGATATGGAGAGTCCTGACTCATCTGCTTAACGCTAAGGCGGAATGTCTTTGAGTTGGAGACTGGATGCAAATGCATCCTGTAGTCAAGCCACAATTAGGGACTCATATTTAGTGCCCTTTAGATTTGATTGTATTGGCCTTCTACATTGCCACAGTACTAAACCAAAAACTAAGTATAGGCACATAGGTCCTGGATATTTTCCAAATTCGTATGGTGACACTAGAGAGATAATACTTTTATTTTTTTTATTTTCCCAGTTTACAGGTCCCTTTGGAGTCTGGATTCCATTGTTTTAACACAAAAAAGAACTGTTTTATCTTACAAATTAAAGCCACTAAGAAGGTTAATTTCAAAATTCATTAGAAAACAAATAAAGAGTTCCCACTGAATCTGAAAATTGCTATGGCCTTTCATGTCCAGGTAAATTTGCATGACTATAGAAACTGCCCAGTTACACTATAAATATTACTAATTCAAGTGGTCCAAAAAGGAATTAAATGCTCAAAACATCTGTGCAACTTAGCAAGTGTGGCTCAGAGCATACTGTGCACCACGTCATCCATTACCTCCAGCAATGAGTAACAATCTCCTCAGTTTTAGAGAAGCACACTACCCCCTGTTCCCCAGATTGTTTATTTTCCACGTCTCTCTCTGTTAACACTGAACTGTTGGACGTGGGGGGATCAAGATGGGGGCAAAGAAAACTGGGACATTGTCAGAGCATGAAGTGGCCCTGAAGGAGCATGGTGATTAATTAGGTGACAGGTTTGACACCAAGGATCAAATGGCAGCAGCTAGTTTACTTGTTTTGATTTCTCTTGGACAGTTTTCTCCTAAAAATTCTTTAAGAAAGGAATGCAAATTCTGGTTTCATTGAGGACTTAATTTGATACACTTTTCCTTCAGATACCCTCATCAGTCAACAACTACCATTTTTTTTTTCACTTGGTTGAAGAAACTTTCACATTTCTGGAAATAAGCTATTGTGCATGTAAATTTTAGAAGCAAGAAGTGATGACTAATTAGATCTAGTGTGATCAGTGAGCAGTAATAGGCTTTGTGAAAAACATCAAATGCATTTTGGATAACAAAGCAAGATTTTTTTTGTATATGCATGTTTTGGCTTCAGTCTTCAGATCATCTTTACCAGGACCAAACCCTAAAATTAGTTAAATGGTAGTAGTCTGATTTTGTCCATATTACCTATAGCTCATATAAGCCACATTTATGTCTATAAAGCCACTCAAAAATACTTATTGCCTTCCTTGTTTATGGAGAGACCTTACAATGAAGCATTCTTCACATATTCAGAAGAATTTTAATAGTTTTTGTTGCTTTTAGGTGTTAATTTCTCAAGAAAAATTTGCAAGGGAAAGTAGTGGAAAATGTTCCATTCAAAATTAAAGATCCATTTTTATAATTTTTTATACTACTATTCTTCTTAACCGTTAATAAATTTGGGGGGGGGGGGGGGGGGGGAAAGGATAACAACAACTACAGTTTCAAATTACTTCAATAAAATCAAGGTCAATATTGAAAGAAAAATAATATTAAATTACCAAATCTATAGGTGAAATTTCAGAAAAAAAAAATTAAATAACATTTTCAGATTCAAAAAATTGCTTGTAATATCACTGGAATACCAGTATTTGCAGTTCTAAGAATATTTTTCTGAAAAAAAAAACACTATTATTTAAGATTTAGAAAACAATGCTCATACACTAGAGTCTGGGTAGGTCTATCTTCTTTTTCCAACACTTCCACTAATTTGTTTGATATCTTGCAGTTCCTTGACTTGTTTTGTTTTTGTAATATGTAGGGTCATGTTTGGATAATCCTGTTTAAACCCTTGACTAGTTAACCCATCCAGATTTGAAAAATGTATCAATATAGGAATGAAAGTTAAAAAGTTTATAGTCTTTCATCTGTTACATAGATCTTTCCCTGTTTTTAATCTCTCTCTTTCTCTTCCATAAAAAAAGCTTTCTGGAAGGACACCTAGAAACTACAATGGTATCTTCAAAGAAACTCAGAGTTGAACTGCCTCGGTCTCAACAGGGTCAGTGCCAGTTTTACCACTGATACCCCTCTAGCTCTTTTCTATGCAGAAGAAACCATGTTTTACGGAAACATGACTACCGTTTTTCAGATCTTTGTTGCTTGTCTGTGGAAACTCTTCACTTCTGTAATAATAAAGCTTTAAAACAAGAAGGTTAACTTTTGTGTTCCAGATTTTGTATAACTGATTAAGTAAACACAATCAGTCATTTAAGAACAAAGAAACACATAAAGCTCATCCTGAAACAAGTCACCATGTCTACCATCAAATTAGGATGAGATTAAGTGAGACCTAACTGGCATTTGTTGTTTCTGTTAGATTTAACTCTGACCAGTCATGAAGAATTATTTTAGGAAGTACTAGAATTAACTAAGCAAAAATCAAGATACAGCATTTACTTTCTTTACTAAAATAGAAGAAATGTTCTTACAAAGCTTGTCAGGTTTTTTTTATTCATTCATACGACTGGAGCTAGTAGCAGATGCTTGTAGCAAGAATACAAAATCATAGAAAAACCAAGGCAGAACAACTTGCATATCTGTATTTTGGAAATGTTTATAGCTAACTAAGCTTAACTGATCAATAAAACGTACCTGAGTTAATAGAAAGAGATGAAAGATTAGGCATAAACTAACTGGGTCTCCCAGCTACTTATGTTAACTTTCCAATCTATATTTTCATGATATTATTTCTTGTTGAAACATTTTTAGAAACAAGGAATTTAGATGGAATTCTGTGTATGTGTATACATATTCACAGTGGTCATGGTAGGGAGAAGAAAATCCTTAGCATGCAATCTATTCATCTAGCAAAAAGATGAGAAAAAAAGTACCAGTATGCTAGCTTTGAGCATTGAATATACATGTACACACACATATTAAAATGAGGCAAAGAGGTCAGAAACTGGCTGCAAAGGTCAGGCAAAGAATTCTTCTACAAAGAGAAATAGATCAGGAGGAGAAATGGATTTTCTGACAAAAGAACACTTTCAAGAACACAGGAAAATCTCATTTTCTTTTTCTTACTTAATTTGCAAACCAAAAGTCCCTCCACCTCCCCAAAAAAGGTTTTGTTTTGGTTTTGCTGCAGCTAACAACTTTCTGAATGAACAGAAAATTGAAGAAAAGAAGCAAAGGAAGCAACTTCACAAATTCCATTTAAAACGTCAGAAAAGGACATAAGAGTAAGTGTGAGACTTTCATATATGAAATGTCTTTTTAAAAACTTCCTGGTTTAAAGCATCAGCCTGCTGAGGTAAAAGAAAAAAGTAGGGTTTTGAAAAGTTCCAGTGCAATACCACTGATGAACCAGTAACTCAGCTGGTCTGAGTCAAGGGCCCATACCAACTGCTTTTTTCAAGTTCTTTGTAGCCTGCCTACTCTTGCAGAACCTTGTTGCAGTGAAATTGGGCATGAGGAACCAGTGCTCTATCATTGCACTGATATAATAGACGTGTTTTAGTGAGCACAAGTAATTGCTTCAAGTATTGCCAAGACCAGGGCTATATAGAGTAAGTAGCTGTAGATGATTCCCTAATGCTCCACTGGTATCTTCTACAAGGAGCAGTGCTCAAATGCAATAGTCTTGCCCTTTGTGTATGCGTGTGTGTAACATGACCAGGTCAGTGGAACATATGATTGCAGATACAATGCTTTTTCAGCAAAAAGGCTCTTATAATTTTAAAAACATAGAACACTTAACTGATTTCTGCCAAATGAAATTACTTTAATGTTAAGGTGGAGCTGACATTGGTAGATGATTCTAAAGCTGATCTTGAAACATTGGTGAAATCACTAACATTTCAAATCCTGATTGTGCATCTATTTTCAGGACACTTTTATTAATCATTGATACTAATGTTTTCTATTGATTAGCCAAGGTTTCTCTGTGCATGGGTCATTCTGTGTAGCATTTTTGTCTCAGTCACATAACAAAAGACCCCCAGAGCTTGAGAAGATGGGGCCGTTTGAAAACTACTTAAGTTTCAGCACTTAGCAGTTGAAAATCTAAACATGGTGCAAGTGTACAGATTATTTCATTAATCAATATTTAGGGAGATGAAAGGAAGGGCGAAAGAAGGAATGAAGAAGGAAATAGATTCCATTTATGAATATATTTCCATTCTCTTGTTCTTGATTATGAATCTGCCAAAATGCTCTTGAAACCTCACTACTCTTTTTAGGTCAGACCTAACTATCATCTGCTTAATCCAGTGAGTTCATAAGCAGCTCCAGGTTAAAAAACAACAACAACAGTAACAACAAAACCAACCCCTCCTTCCCCCTCCTCCTCAAAAAAATCCCTAGTTAGGATATATTAATCTTCTCCCTTCCCAAACAGTTAGTTCAGTCATAGTTGTTTAATTTCTCTACAAATGTTTTAATCAGTTTGGGAAATTTGCAAATGCAACAGAAAAAAATCACTTATTATTTGCCCACAGACATTAAAGCTAAAAACTTAATTGAGATCTCATATGTTTAACACAATGAAATTAGGTTCTGCACAATCCTCTCGATACTCCATGATTTTAAGGATATGGAGGAATGCATCTAGTGTTTTGATCTCCAGGGGGGACTCAGGAGCTTTTCTGTTCAGATATAATGTTCCAGACATTTTCCAGCTTCACTGTATGAGACAATCAGGGGAAACACCAGCCTCCACACACAGTGGTTTCTGTGATGAAGATTCCAGAAATATAGAGAAAAGAGGAATGCTGGTGCTCTCCTGATGGCAGAAGATGAGAACTTGAGCACACTGCAGCACACACATACTAATCAGTTTGGAAGAAGTATCTGAGCTTAGATGCATATCCATTTCCTCAGGATTTAGCTCAGACTTGCTGACATCAGCGATATTTTTGCACTAATAGAAAAGCAGAGTATGGAAGGAAGTACCATTCATTTCTTGCAGTTTCCAAGAAACATTTTGCCACAATGGACTAGAATTTTACTGGCCTTTATGCAGGCCATGCAAAGAGAAAAAGGGGAAAAAGTCCTTATACTCTGCTGACAAATGTACATATCTACTTAAGCAAAGCATAGTGATCACAGTTATCCAAACAGCCAGAGTCCTTTAAGTGCTTTCAGAGGCTAAGTGACGTCAATGGGCCTGATACTAACAAATTAACACAGTCCGCTCCTGTAAATCAATAGGTGTCTCTGTTAATGTACAATACATGAAAATCTAATAAATTATATTATCCAATAAAGTGGAATATTTAACATTTGATAAATGCCTGTATGGGTCATTAACAGCAGTACAAAGTAATGAAAACACAGTTGCTGGAAAACTCAACTCTTGGATGTACCATCCAAAATAAGAGATGATTCAAGCAACCAAGAGAACAAAACATGATTGTGTGCTATTTATAGTTTTATACTACGAGTGACACAGAACAGGTTCTTAATATACCTTCTGTGTTTGGGGTTGTTTGGGGTTTTTTATTTCTTAACAAATGAGTAACTCTGTGATCACTGAACAGCATCTAGAAGATTAAACAAACTATGTAATTTGGAAATACCTGTAGAACTTGATTTGAAGATACAAATTTGATCATTGAATACCAGAGTGTTCACATGATAATAGTCTCTCCCTTTCTGTTCCCCACAACAAAAAGTCAGGATATTTCCCTGAAATATTTTCCCTCACTGAAAGCAAACCAAGAGAACAAGGGAGATAGCTGTACTGATTTGGAATCAAAGGGGCTCAGCCATACTTTACTGCAGATTCACTAATCACTTTTATTCCACATATGATCACAGTCAAGGCACAGAAAAGCTAGTAAAAACTACATCAAATACTATGGTCTTTTGAAATATCCAATAGTTATTAATTCATACTGGCAAAATCATTGGATTAATTATTGATTTTTTTACAAATGTGCTTTTCTTAATGCTAACATTTATTTTCTGTGAACAAGAGAGCTTTTTTTCTTGTTCAATCAAGTGTTTGCTTATTCAGATTTTTGTCATTTGGGTTTTATTAGGGTTCAGCTTTGCAACTGATCTTTTCCCTTACTAAAGGTTGTGGATGTGTGAATTCAGTTTTGCTTCCTTCCAAACCACTCAAATATTGTAGATTTAAATTTTACCATTACTTGCATTCTGCTTAAAAGGAACTAATAAAAAGAAAACAGAGAGATAGACAGAGGAAAAAAAAAATTCCTAAATCCTCTGAGTCAGAGGCTGTCTATTTAGAATATGTTTATTCAAAACCTAGCACAATGTAGTTCTGTTCCCATGACTGGGCCTCCTCTATGTTACTGTGATACTAATAATAAATTGTTATAAGCACAGAAAGTACAAATTTGTATGCATCCAAATGACAAGGAAACTTTGACCCCATTTTCAAAAGCACCTAAATTGCCGTCAGAGCTTGAATGCCATTTACTTTCTTACATACAATGGCATTTTTGAAAACATTACCTAAGATGTAAAAATGGATCAGTAACTGAGCCAAGACTGAGATACTGTGGAGAAAGAAGCTCAAAGGAGAGAGGAAAATCCAATTTAAGAGCATAATACATACATACACACACACATACTTACACACATACATATACACACACACACCAACTGAATATACCGCGCTTAAACAGCATAGGATTCTCTTCACCTAAGAATATTATGCATTAGCTCAAACACCTTTCCAAGCAGCAAGTAAACTTACATTACAGGAAGAAAACAGTACTTCTGAGCACCAACTGCCTTTGTGAACCTCATGAACTCATAAACTACTTCATGAGGCATGCAAAACTTCAAACCAGAGAAGCAACAATGCAATACAGAAAAAACAATTTATCCTAGAATGCTTATTTGAAAGCCTTCCTACTTCTGATGTCTTGCTTTTAGTTTCTCCACTCTGACAGCCACAGGTGATAGACCACATATACTCCTAAGTCTCTGCTGAGCAAATTCAAAGCTCCTCATAGGGTAAAACAGGCAAGTCATACATATTATTTAAGGTGGTCTCAGATGGCTATGGGAGACTTGCTAAGTTTCTGCCCTAAAATTTAATGCAAGTTTAAAAATTTGAAAGCAGAGAAAATTACTCAATCTTTGCTAGTAGCATGTAAACTTTTGTACTATAGGAAGGTATTAAGATGTGCACTACATCTCAAGATGATTTCAGACTTTGCTTTTTTCACAACTTTGATTTCCAGTGTGAACTTCCCAGAGTTAAAAAATACAGATCAGTCAGAATGACCCAGATGTCTCTCTGTCATATCAAAAATCTACCAAGTAAATGTCTGATCAGGCACAAAATGTTAATAAACTTCTCAGTAAAAGTCATCACAGGTCATCATTATCATGAAACTCCAAAACAGACAAGTTTAACAGTGCCAGACTGTGCCAGGCTTGGAGGGGATTACTCAGAGGGTGGCCCAGCTTCTTGCTTCTAGGAATTTCCCAAGAATGAGATCAGGCAATTGCTCAGCCCCACAATGGCCATAAGGCTCAGTGGTACCTCTCATTTTCAACACACAGTCAGGAGCAATGGGTAAGCTTAGCCAAGTCGTCATGAAGGTGGTGATATTGCCACCATCATGAGGGCAGTTCTGAAATCCTTTTCCAGGAGATCTTCACCTTAACATTTTCCTGAAATGGAGACTTGGATAAGAGCAGACTGCATGAGTCAAGATTAAGGTAAAAGAGAAATAAAGCTAGTTTACTAGGGACATTTTGTAAAGTCCTTGGTAGCTATGAGTTTGAGAAGTAAGGTTTGCAGCATAATTTATTTTAATATATAATTATATTCTTGATTGCCCTCTATTCCTAAGAGGTTTTCCTGCCTTGCAGTGTTAATTTTATGACCAACAGAACTGTTTTAACAATTTCTTTTCAGTGGGAAGCTCATCCTAGTTACAGGTACCACTGTGACCTACAGAACAAATCAGTAAAATGCACCCCCATAAGCTGATCTCTGAGGCAGAATCTTTGTCTAGAGGGGACTATCATGGCCAGTCAGCTTCATCACACAGACCACAGGGACCTCATTAGGTCCTAAAATCCACTTTCAGGAGTTGTTCAAGGACCAATATGGTCCTTTAAATCTCCCATTTCTGCTGACTCCTGAGTACCTGAGAATCTATATCCCTCTCTACGGCAGTCAAGTCTTGCTAACAGTGCTGCAGAAACTCTGATGACCGAACTCAGATTTTCATAGCCTTAATTCTTCCTCCTTTCAGCTGCTTGATGCTGGATAAACTGGCCACCAAGGAAGAGTGCAGGGCCCAGACACACACTTAGGCTGCTGCACGCTGACCTTTCTTTTGAGCTGTCAACCACTAAGTAGTTTCATAGTCTTTTGACGTAAACATGAGAGAATACAATTTTTTTTTTTTAAATGAATGCTAGTAGGACAAGACCACAAATGCCTTGCAACTATACTCTCCCATGATTAACATATCTTCCCATGACTATGCTATTCCATAGCATTTCCCAAGTGTCCACTTCATACATTGTTTGCACTGCTTGTATTAATTAACAACCCCTTTTTTATACTGGTAGACTGTACCAGGATTAATAGATTATGAAGACCATTCAGCTTTGTCATTCTCTAAGGCATTGGCAGCAAATCCAGCTGCGTTCTGGTTGACAAGTATGGAAGCTCATCCCAACTGCATGAAGAAATAAAATGAGTGTAGGTCATTGCCAGTTATTGGCTCTTCTGAACCAAAATAAAGTTTCACTGTTAACCTCTTGCATGTTACGTTTATGATGTGTTCAGGGACAACAAAGCTTGTCTGCTGTCCTTATTGACTTCAATTTACAATCTTGCTATTTCACCATCCCATTCTGTCTTTAATTCAGTCACAAAAAGCCATGCACTAGAAAGTTATTATTTATTTACACCATGCTACTCCCAGGCACCTAATGGAGGATCGATTGTACTATGTAGTATACAGACATATAACAAAGAAAACAGTCCTTGCCTCAGGCAGTTGCAGTCTGTGTGGCAAGTACAGCAGGTAAACACAAGTGATAAATAGCACAGGGCTGGATGAGTGAAAAATAAAATGCATAAAATTTATCAGAAAACAAATGTCCCAACTTCCTTCCTAGGCTTTATATTTGTCCTGTCTTTAACATCCCACTCTAGCAGCTGATTTTTAAGGTCTTTTGGTACGAAACTTAATACTTTATGCTTGCATGCAGATACATTCCATGAATAAAAATATGATAATAATTTTAGATATGCTTAGAAACCATATGTACATCCATTACACAAAAAGTTAAAAATTAGTGAGAAAGACTATCAGCAATCACGAGGCTTTGCATGTATATCGGAATGCATCTAATCATGAGTGCATGTAGGTGTTTTTCCTGCACAACTCAGTTCACTGCATGTATATAGCTAATACATATTAATATACTTCAACATCATTATCCTATTTTATACTTGTAAGGATGGAAAAGAGGCTGCAGAAAAGTCTGGATAAATGGGTTCCAACAAGTAGCCTAGAGAGCACCAGGTAGAACTGAAAATGAGTGACAGGGTGACAGTCTTGAATCACTGTCCACATATGTACACTCTAGAAAACTCTCTTTAATTTTCGTCATAATTGTTATTTATGGTGTACATTTCATCGACCTGGTCACATTGATTCCAAAGAGAGATGCTATTTTTTTGTAATTGATGGATGACATTAAGCAAACAAGTGCAGGCTGACACTCAGGCCTAGCAATCATAGAAGGCCCAGTAGCAAAAGTGAGTCAGTGAAAAAAATCAACTACCCTATTTTAAAATGCCCTGGAATTTAAAACAGATTTGTCTCATTGAATTCATTGAGCTGACCCTTCAAATCAGACTGTGAATATCTGAGGTGAAAACAAGGGCTGTGTTCTATGCACATGCAATGTTTAGGCTACTCACTAACATCTCCACGTGTAGCAACTGTTACCATTCTCTCTCCGTTCTTGTTTTTGTAAGTCATGTTGTTTAGAAGATCAACACCTACTTTATGTATTTGATTAGATACTCACATATAACATTCTGGTTTTTACACATAGAGAAATGCATATGAATTGATCCAAAACAGAAATGGGAGCAGAAGGAAGGCATGCTGACACACCATCTACTGCTGCACTCAAGAGTCTCAGGCAGAGAAAACAGCTGTTTCCAGATGTTGCTGCTTTTGTAGACTGAACTCTGTGAAGAGCCCACATGTAAGAGGGTAACTGAAGAATGACTTAGCCTACCCCTATTCCACTATATTAAATAAGGCCAGGGCACAGTTGGAAGTACAGTATAGTACCGTACAAAGATCATTACATTCTCTTATCACACTCCTTAGCATAGTTTTGGCACATGCCAGACAATGCCTGGATGTGGGTTGGGGCACAGCACCTGTCAGGAGCTAGTCCCACTAGGCAGCTTGAAAGCTGTCATGCTGCCTTCTGAATGGAGCAAACACAAGTTATATGGACAGAAAGCCAGGCCATATTATTTGACCTCAGGAGCAAATAATAGTCTCTGAAGCACTTTATATACTGATTAGACATAGCTTTTTGAGGTGCAGGACATATCTGCATGATTTCTTCACCATAAGGAAACATCCACATCTATTCATAGTGACTTCCTCTAAAGACTCTTCTCTTCTCCTTGTACTGAAGAAAGACCACACATCACAAAATACATTTGAAGATGAGGATCTAGAAAAGATCATCACTGACTGCATCATGTGATCTGGACTGAAAATAACTAACTGGGATTTCATTTTGCTTGCATGGATCACCAAATATTGAGACTATAAGGCTGCATGGAGCCTCAACTATAAAATCCATAAAGAATAGGCCAAAGGGGAGTGGCAGAGATCAGTCTGAAGATGCAGAAGCAGACAGGATTCATGGCAGGGTAGGCATGAGGGATGTGAAGTTGCATGAGATGATCAGGAACAACAACTAGGATTGGGATGGCAGGTCAGGAAACAAAGCAAGGAACTCTGTTCCTAACAGTTACTGCTTTTCAAAGGCTGCAATCATGGTAATAAATTAAAAGGTGTCTGGACATGTTCCTGAGCACTGGAACTCATTCCTCTATAATATTAAGCTTCTAGAAACACTTCTGGCATATTTTTGACCCAGCCAACTTACCTGATTCCACATTAACAGTTTCTAACAATTTTCAAGTATATTTTGAGAATTAGCTGGGAAAAGGACTTTTCCCAGTAGGCAATGCAAATGATGCAACCCTGTGTTGAAGGATGAAATACATTGCTGTATGGATGCCGAGTATCTATCCAGTGCCTGTTGGCATCAGTGGAAGAGAATGGTCCAGGGGTGTTTAATACAACTGTGTGGTCAGTCTTTCCCCTGTCAACTGCTGTGACACTATGACCTGATGAAAGGTCTGTTTTCTAGCTATATGGAAACTAGTCACTAGCTTCCTAAGAACAGCTCTGCATGACCTTGCAACCTAAATCCCAGCAGGATTTAACCAATGGGTTGAATTCCAAAAGCCTTCTAGTTCCTTTGGAAACAGCTTTGTAAGTTTTAATAGTTTACATGGGTTCAGCAATACACTGGATAAATGCTTGAATGATAAACACAGCAAGCACTATTAAGCTCACAGGAACCACATTCATCTCAGTAAATTCACTCAGTTGAAAATACTTTATGTTAGGAAAATATTAGATGCAAGCATCACATTCATACTCTAAGCATCTGCTGATGGCTACTACTGGCAAGAGATACTGGAGCAGACCCAATATGGTCACTGTATTATGTTTTAAGGTGTGCTGTGTATCTGTACATGTACATATGCACACACACGGACAGACACATACATACCCACACATATAAACACTTTAAAAATGTTTTCTAAGGTCATAAATGTACAGGCTTTCTGTTGAAAGGTCAACAACTAGTAGCTGAATATTCTAGAGATTGAAAAAAACTCCACACAAAATTCAAATTAAAACTTGAAACAGAAGGTCAATGACTACAAACTAACAGTCTTTATTCCTGATCTATTCTTGGCCAGAAGAAAGGAGTAAACCAATGCATTCATATTATGTCTCTTTTTTATCCATGTTCCCCACTGAGTAAATGATAGTTAAGCACACTTGCATATAGTGTCTGAAAAGAAAATGAGCATTTTTTGCTGGTTAATTTGAAGTGTAGGTGTCTGATTAATTTTAATGCAGTTATTCCCTAAGAAACTAGTTTATTAGGAGAGGCTGTAAATGCTGCTCTTCTTCCCTAGCTGTTGTCTTTTATACATTTTCAGATATTTTTCTTGAGATCTGTTGCTGTTTTTCAGAAAAGGAATAAAGCACTCTTTATCGCCAAATATATGTACTTTGGGGTCTGTACCTCAGAGGTACTTCATGAACTTAATCAAAAGAAATTTACAGAGTTGAAGCCAGAAAAACAGAGAGACACAAAGTATTGACAGTAAATTACATTGAAAAGGACACAAATCATTTTTGCCTGTCTGCCTATATTTAATATTTTTATGCTTCAACACAAAGGCTGTGACTACTTCTTAGTGGAAGGGGCCTTATAGCTGAAATTCTGAGCAGTGGCTGAAGATCTTCAGTGGCAAAATGCCTTTCTTTCTTGTGTAGCAAGAGAGCAGCTATTCTGCCTTAGTTAAATCTAAATGTCAGTGATCACGACTGATCCTGCCTAGATTTTCTGTCATTCCTCTTAACTGTGAACAGAGGGGTCAGCACTTGGCACACAAATTAGCAGATATGGCCAGCAACACTTTGTGAGGATGTCAGGCACTCTTTAGATCACTGTTTTTGCTGTTACTTAAGGCTGTGAGCACGAAGGTAAGGGGAGCTCAAGCAGCCATGGAATTCCAGCCACAAGTTTCATAACATGCCAAGATTTTATACCCCTCATGACCATTCTGACTTTTTTTTTGTCTTTTATTTTTCCCCCTTAAAATCTATATATTCTTTGACTGTTCTTCTAAAAACCCAAGACAATTCTTTGTCTGCTTTTCCAAGGGGAGGGCTCTTTTACACTGTATTCATCTCCAAGCTGGGACTGCCAATTATAGCTCCACCTGGGCTCAGGAATAAAAGATGTCAGACTGCAGCCTTTGTCCTTTTTAGACTGCTTTATACTGCTATTACATTGATTGCTCTTTGTTTCCCTGCAAATGGGGTCTTACAATTGCAGTCCACCTCCTTCCCTCCCTCTACCAGACTCCCCACTCCTTGTTCCAAGCTTTTTTCCTTCTCCTTTCTTCCCTGTTTTTTTTTCCACTTTTACTATTAATTTTTGGCAGATGTTGACTTTTGATAAGAATCACTCACGTAGCTCTGAACCACTCCTTTATTAGATTTTAAATCACACTTAGGGACAAGCAAAGGTAAGTCAGCAGTGAGACTGACACGGATGCTATCTTTATCCAGGAATAATTCAGCACCCTATGTCTCATTTACACTTTGTGATTATGACTGCTTTTAATACGATTTTTCTGTTCAGTTTAGAGATCTGATGTGGATTCTTCTGAATTAGAAGTGGATCCCCATCCCTTTGTGGTCTGTTCACATCTGCCCAGAGAGCAGAGCAGGAAAGCTGCAGCCAACAATGTCAATACAACCCTATAAAGATTAATAGGGTACCTGAAAAGCAACAAGGACTTTGAGTGATTTCAAGGATTCCAAAGACTCAAGAAATCAATTTCAGTGAAAATGTCCTTGCTAATTTAGTACCTGATAGTGTTTGACACCTCTGTACTCCAGTAAGAATACTGAGCAATATAAGGATGAGATTTCTGTGTGTGCCTTTTGCAATCAGGATTACAAATGAAAATTAATGCTAACTAAATCCATACAGACAGAAAGATAAAGAATACCCTTCTAATACCTATCTATTCAAAACAAAAGTTAGCTCTATTATTATCTTCACATCTAGTGAAAAGAAATAAATCAGTAATGGAAAATAAATTATGGAGACTGGCTAAATAAGAGTGGAATATTGTCTAAACTATTAAATCTTGCATATTGTATCAGCCTGCTGCAGCATTGCCTTAGCGCTGAAGAACCATGTGAGGCTGCTGGGGAAAAAAGCCCACAGATACTCCTGACATGAGACAATTTGGATGCCAGTAGACTTGATCATGTCATTGTTTCATTGTACGTTAACAAAGACACCAGCTCATGCTAGATGCTCAAAATAGGATAAAAGCAATCCATAAAATAAAATCTCTTCTCTGATGATGTCGTAGGTATTAAAATTCTGTTTATAGTGAAGATTTTTATATGTCCTAATTACATACTGGAACTATTGTCAGTGTTGCCATGCCGAAAAAACTTTAATGATGATATTACAGTTTGAATAGAATTTTTAAATAGATCTAATGTAAAAAGGGATTTAATTAATCAAATTTTAAGTTTACTTGATCTAGGAATAGAGGTATGCTATATCTTTCCCTAATTCTGTGGTAGTCTTTGTGATGCAGACAAGGTCTAGACTTATAAACTTTCAAAAACAAAATAGGAAGGAAAACTACAGACATCTTAGAGGGCTGCAGAAGGGACAAAATACCTAATAAGGGACACACATCTTCTTCCAATATCTATAAAATATCTTGTACACATATTATTTTTTCTAGAAAACATTTATATTTCATTAGCTCTAGTAAGGTCATTACCCGGGTCCCTTTTCTAGTGTGCTAAATAATTTGCACATATGGGAATAACAAGGAAGCAAGCAGATGAAGAGGGTTAAAGGGAGAGTGATCCAATATACACTATTGGATGTCATATGGTACAAACCAGATGTGTAAGGATTTTTTGTCAACCAGTAGCAGCATTCACAATGAGTTATTTCCTTGCAAAGATGCTGGAGAAAACAGGTATCATACCGGTCTTCTTTTTTTTCTCCTTCAGCTTAGCTAAGAAAAAAGATATGTATTTCACAGAGCTTTAGAGAAATCTGATAAACTTTGCAGATTGCATGCACTTTGTGTGTAAGTACATATATTGTCCATACGCAGACATACACACACACACTACAGAATATGTATACAGATGTCTGTATAAAAGACATATGTACAGACACACAAATGACCAACAGTACACACCACTTTGTTTTGTATCCAACTACATCTCTGTGCAAGGAAAGAGAAAACTTTTGTCCATCAAAGCATTGCAAACATCGTGATCCTGAGCTGTATGCCTAAGTAAATGTTTTATGTTTTCAGGTTAGCTATGCATAGTTCAATTCAAAGCTTTAGGATTTATATGTTTGAATCCTACCTACCGTACAGCCTTCTCCATGTGTCTAGCCTTGTGTGAGTAATGCAGGTTAATCACCGAAGCATGTGGCAGTGTGAGGACAAGGCAGGGCAGTGAGCAAACCCCAGCTCCCATCTCTCATCACTGCTGGCTGTGTTGTTCACTTGAATGCATTGCCTGGCTTGGCACCATGGCAAGCTGCACCCCATTTAAGTAAAATGTGTCTAATGAGTGAGCCTCACAGATCTATTTTGTATTTGCCAGGTTCACAGGCCTCATCTGTACTGATGAAAGCTAGCAAAAAACTTGTTAAAGGGAAGAGAAAAAGAGAAGCAGGGCAGTTAGAATTGATAGCTGCTGTGCTACTATGAATGGTGCCAGAAGCTGCTTTTCAAATACAATTTCAAGCTAAAATTCAGAAAGGAAACTCTCAAACAAATATAACAAAAGCACAGGGAGGTCATGCGGCTCCCACTCATTTGTGCTATTCAAGTAACCATCACATTGAAATGATGTTCTTGCCAAAAAGTGGCAGTTCCAACAAAAACATCTGCTTCCTATGAGTCGTCTGAGTAACATCCATGAAGCATACCAAGAAAACGTATTCGAAGCACAGGTGTGGGAGTTAAAATCTCTGTGTTCATTACTGGATTTGCCACAGTGCTCATGCAGGACCTTAAGTGCATTGTTAAATATTATTAAGCTAGTGTGTCTTCATCGCTAAATAAACACACCAAAAGGTGGTAGGGCTAAAATAGAGTTGATCCCACTAAAGGCATCAGGAATCTGTTCTGGATTAGAAGTATCAACACACCTTCTGCCAGTTAATTTATGAACATTAATGCTCATGATGTATTTCACAGTCCTTAGATAAATAGCCAGACATGGAAAAAGGGCCACTCAAAGACCACATTTTATTGTGCTTTGTACTGATGACTCATATTTCTCGGAAAGAAGGTCACTGCCTCTTGAATCAACAAAATGGCAGTAAATTCTGATTTCAGACTGTGTGCAGGGCCTGAGGGGAGGAAGGAGAGAGAGCATTTTGTAGATGATTCCTGAGAATTTTAGCCATCAGACTTTTTCCACATTTTTATTGAGCTCAGGCATGGGGAGAACCTGTTCTGCCTGTGAAAAACGCCAAAGACATGGCCCATGTACTTTGTCAACTCAAATTTATTGGAAGAGATCTTCTAGAGGCCATAAACATCTCCGCAGCAAGCCTTAGCTTCAACACTGCTGTCCAGGTGTCTATGGGGTTCCTGTAACTTCATGTTACTCACTGATGCTGCTACCCCAGTTTTTCTCAGGTATGTGAGGGTCGAAAGACCAACTCTTCATGAGAGAATCATGCCGAGCACTACAGCTCTGCAAATGGGAGAGTCTGTGAAAAGTAAGACTGAGACTGAGGTCTGACATCTTAGACATCACTACCTTCTGTAGATAAGGTAGATATAAAAAAAAGGAACGTGTACTATAGGTCTTATAGTTGAAAAATTAGCCTTTTCTATGACTCCATTTCCTTTTATTTCTCTATTTTACTGGAATGCTTGACCATCAGAGTTCACTTAAGAAACTATGAAATACACCAAGAAAAGTAATTGCATCAAACATGAAGCCCTAGTTGTTAAAAAAGAGTATATTATGATTGATATTATTGACAAGTATACATATAACACCAAAGTTATTCTATAATCCTTAAAATGATCACACTTTAGGTGCTCTGGACCAAAATATCAAGTATCAAGAGGTGTAGTTATCTATAGGTTGAAGTGAGTTCAGGAACCTGTATTTATTCCAGCTGGAAACCCTCTTGAAACAAAAAGTGTGTATGTCATCAGTAGCAACAAAGTTACTGCCTTGTCAGTGCCTTAGTTTTAAAAGATGAATAGTCCACATACTCGTTTTTTACAAAAAGCTTTCTCATCTGCCGGTTTCAGGTTCCCTAAACTAAGTACTTCGCATACCCACAGCAAAGATTGGGCTCTTCAAAAACCTGATAGCTTCTTCTGAGAAAGGAGATGTCATTAGCACTCCTTAGTGCTTAGTTGTCATTAGTTCTTATGTTTTGTTTCTGGGCTTCAAGCCTCAGAAGTCAAATTAGTCTTTTAAGTCCAGTAGATTCACAACACTGAACCACAATCTGACCTAACCACTCCCCCCTCAAGTATTTGCTAAGCAGTGGCTGAGCTTAATACACTTTTCTTTTTTCTGCAGGCAGATGCCTCTGGAATTAGACTAACACACTCATCCAGAAACAAAACTAATGTCAGGACAACATAAATTATTAGAGAGGAGTTACAGATTTGTTAGGAAGAATTTGTTAAGCAGTTACACAAAAAAAAAAAAAAAAAGTTTAGGTTTGCTTTTTTTGATTTGTTTTGGATTTAGAGGGTGGTTACTAATTTCACTTCACCCCCTGCTCAGCAACTATGAAAACAAAATATGTCAGAAAATGGCATACTTAGCCTCAACATCATTTAATTGTAAACTGAACATAAGTGGCACATTCATCATGTTTTTGAAAGCACTCACTGCTCTCCCTTACCCCACGCTTTCCCACCTAACAGCGCTCCTCAGGGCAGAGGCCAGACCAGTGTGAAAGATAAGAGTGGGAAACAAACACCAAGGAGATGGAGCCCTGAGGAAGCGAGATGACAGACTGCACAGCACGACTGAAACAACGCATGTTGGGATGGGAAGGTAGAGTCACATGTCGAGCCCACAGCTTTTTATCCTGTCTTGTGTAAATCAGGACAGTGCTGGAAACTCTGGCTGATATATGCTGTTTTCTCTTTCTGTTTAATGCTTTCTGATTAGATTTTGCATGCAAATTGTGTACTGCTCTGAGCTAGGATTTTTAGTAGCAATAGCAACAGGTCGAAAGTTTATACCTTTGTTCACAAAGTCTGCTAGGTGAAAGGCTAAACTTTTTCAAAATTCAGTCCAAAATGTCTAAATCAATAGATTTACACAAAAGCTGTCTGTTTTCTCCCATGCTGAAAAGGTTCAAATGTAACAATTTCATGAGTTGTATATGAAGGTGCTTTCCACTAGTTTATCTTGCTATGATACAGAAATATGAATTAGCTTAATTCCTGTCCAGTATAGTCAGTATAAACTGTTTAATTTAAAGCCAGATTGGGGAACTCCTGACTAGCACTTGACTAGACCGATAATACCCTTGGGTTGTTAACAGACTGAAAAAACAGACCAGCTAGAGAGGAGGTATGATTTTGCTTTCTAGGAGGAAAGTAGGTCACACCAACTTGCTTGCATTGTCACCAGGGACTGGACACCATCAAAAGAGCAGGAGAAGAGCACTCCAGAACCTGGCTGCCAGGCTGTGTCAGATCAGGTCTGTGTGCTAGTGAAAGAAGCAGAGTTCAATTATTTTACATCTGTCTGCAACAATGGTGTCTTCAACATCATCAATATCATGGTTTACTGCAAATCCAGTACCAAAAGGGATTTTTAAGAAATTGGGGGTTTTGTATAAGGACTGACTAGGGAGAAGACATTTAACATACATCTGTGTTAAATAACTGAGGAAAAGGGCCAGTTTGGTAGAATGGAAGGCCCCGGGGGAGGGAGAGGAGAGCATGTTTTGCATGCCTAAGGATAAAATGAGGGTATGGAGGGGCATTTCAGGGACTGAACTTTACTGTGGATGTTTGGAGACAACCACATCTTGTGCTGTCTTGTCCATAATGCCTTTTGGGAAATTATATAGCCATGCCCTGAACCATGCCTGATTGTTCTATTGGAAAGTGCTAGTTGGCAAGAGCCAAAACTTAGACAGGAAACGTGCTGAATATTAAGCATATAGACAATCAGTAGTCTGTGCTTGAGCTCATTCTTTGGTTTGGTTTTACATAGCATTATGATTTATAATTTATAATGTTACATAACACACAGCCCACAGTAATTCTCATTACTCTCAGAGATTTCCCTTCCAACTATAAAAGAGCAGAGTGCACATGGGACACTGCTACTGTGCTTTGTTTCTTCCATAGTGTGGCAATTGTCTAATACTAAATATTATGTAGATATAGTAGTAAGCCAAGAAAACCTGTGGATAGCACAATAGTCCTAAGAAATGTTATGAATTTTCCATTCTCTTATGGTTTTTTCCTATGTGAAGAAGGGTTCCTATTAATTTCAGTGTGAGTTTTCTCTGAGTAAAGATTGTGTTCAAATCAAGGCTTGGTGCTGCTCCACTGGTGCTTTGTATGCAGATCTGACAAAAGTGTAAGGGAATGAGGAGCTAGCAGTAGTACAAAACTTGAGTGGGTAGTATATTCTCCTGATGCCATGCAGCAGGATTTGACTCACATGAATGTTGGCAAGAATCTCACTCCTCACTCCTCTTAAATGACCTCAGCTAAGGTTTCAGAAGTTGCATGTGTGAACATGTGTGTGTGTGCATGTGTGCGTGAGCCTCTGCTGACTTATTTTCAAATAATGTCAGAATCAGATGCTGGAAAATTATGTAAAATTATTTTCATCTAAGGAAAGAGATGAGGAATGTTTATAGCTGTCCTTGCCTTGGATACCATTCAAAATGCTACCCCTAAATTTCTATCAGGTAACACATTCCTTTTATGAACTGAAACCAAAGTGGGTTATTTGGCTTGTAAGAGACATCATTATTTTGAGCTGTGTGCTAATTCGTTCACTTTCACTGATTATCATTAATACCTGTGGCTGTATGATTCACATAGGCCAATAATATGCACATAAAACCCAGAGAATGCAGATAAAAAACTTAAAGTGACTTAAAAAAGATTAAACACAAACCGCAAATATGGAAACATAAGAGACCTGAAATGAAAAAAAAACACATATTAAACATCAAATTTAAATCTGCTTTACAGAAGGATTAAATGCTCACTGTGGACTGTGAGAGAATCCATTTCTAATGGAGAATTTATATCAGTCCACAGGGAACCCTATCAAGGCACAGCTGACTAATGACTATCATTTTCACTTGATTTCATTAGTATTTAAGTTATAGCATGAAGTACATTCCCTTCGGTGCACTGAAAGTTAGTGATTTACATACATTCACTGTGAAGCTTCTGCTTTGGCTAATATAAAAATGATTTGCTAGTTGAGAGTATATTCTTACTTATGCAGACCTAAGTCCACCCATTCAAAAATAAATGTTAACTTTTCATATGATTAGTCACAACACATTTTAGAGACACGTGATAATAAAATTAAAATGATGTTACAGCCTGAAATTATTCTTTCTTTCTGGATATGAGGTAATACTCTTTGTTAAGCAGCCTCTAGTTTTCTGTGACCAGATTTTTCTGTAAAGTGTGCACATGCAATACATCTTTTTCGTCTATGGTCTCCAAATCCACAGTTACAGCAAAATATTATAGAGAAGATTCAATTTATAGACAACTGATTGTGCGTGTCTTTGTGACGATGTCTGTAAAAGAAATTCTGAACGTTTGGTCAAGACAGGTAACTTTCTGAAAAGGATGAGAAGAACGTGCTGAAAGTAAATGGCTGCCTGGGTGCCACTTGCTGGCACCTTCCTCCTGGATTCCCCATCCAATTAAAATAAAACCACTCATCCTCACTTCCAGTTTTCCATCCCTATTCTCTTGTCTCTCATCACTGCCCACTCAGACAATACACCCTACCAAACTAGCTGCTCCTCATACACTTCTTCAGGCTTCTTCACCTTTGTAGCTTTACTCATACCCCTCTATTTTCCATGCTGCTCTTCATCTCTAGCTACATTTTGAACTTTCTCCCATAAAGTGTCTGACACAAAAAATAGGTACAAGCAGCACCACATCTGTATTTTGCAGAGAACTCCATTTACACCAACTTTCTTCAGAACATCCTTTCCTCCTGAGCCTTTCTGTCCAGACCATGCACAAATACAATGCACAGACATTGTTAAGTAAATAATACTCTCTATTAATGCTAATAGCAAAGCCCAAACCTGATGTATACATGACACTAGCCTAAATATATGCTATTATCTTTTTTATTTCTTTTAATGGGACAACAGGAAAGCTTGACATGCTATGTTTAGGTAAGGAGGTGTATCTGTAAAGCATCAGGTCTATATGCATAAAAACTTCAGGCAACCCTGAACCTATAGTTATGTTCAGAGTCACAAAGGGATCAAATCAAAAGAAGAATTTGAAGAGAAGGCTCTTAACTGCATGCTAGCACAGTTCAGCAAATGAACAGAAACGATCTTCAAAGGTTGTGTGGAGAGGGAATGAGGAGGTAACACACTGTGTTTGTCATTTATAATCACTTGCTGTAAATCCTGGCCACACAGGAAAGGTCTATGTAAAACACCTCTGATTTGTGTTATTGGCATCAATTACATGTGTCAGCCAGACATCCCCATCAAAACTGGAATGCTGTAAATAGACACTGAGAGGTGAGCCCATGTGCCAGACATCTGATAGACTAAATACACAGGATAGAAAAGGGAAACAGAGGAAGGGTCTGTATTCCTGTGTTGTACCTGGGGTTCTGAAGTACAGAAAGCTTAAACAACTAGTTCAAATGCAATAAATGTAAGACAGAAACAAGCAACAAACTTAGATCCCCTGCTTCATAGCCTTTTGCCTCAGCCCACCAGATTTTTCTATTCTCTTCTTTGTTTTCCTCCTATGTTTTGATTTTATGTTTCTTTTGATTAGTGGAACTACTCAAGGTTCAATTATTCCAGTAATGGAGCATGCACAAATCAAGAGCATGTAGGATGAAAGTTTTACTTGATTTTTTTAGGATGAATGAATCAAGTTGAAATGGGCCTTTTTCCAAATCACCTGCTGCTTCTCTCCACTCTATATAACACTCCTCTGCTTCGATGCTCTTGACAGAAGATTGCTGCTTCAGCAAAAAGCTTTGAAGGTGAAAAAGTTTATTCCAAGAAGCTGGTGTGTTTGAGAGTGTATCCTCTAACTGGAGAACTAACTCCGCAATAGGGAGGCCCTATGACTGTGCTTCTCTCTCTGCCAGCCGAATCAGAACTTCCAGTTAACCCTTCCAAGCTTTTATAAACCATGACACAGATATATCTTGGTTTAGGTGCTGGATGGATCATAAGTAAAGGATCAAAACCAGGTTTCAAACACTAGAAAGACAAAAAGTTCCAGTATACAGAAAGCATAGATACACTTCAGTGAAACCATGCTAGGTGTCCCAAAGACCATGAAGAAAGCATTGTTTTATCCATTTGATATTGGCTTCTGAGAATACTGGGAGTCCAGCAGTTTCTTGATTACTTAAACACTCAACATTATAAAATTTCAGTAGAAGGTCTTTAATTTCTAAGTCCCAGCACACACATGTTCTAGCCTTTACTATGCTGCAGAGTTCAGCTGAGAGTAGTTCTGTCTCACGCTTCTGTCTGCTAGCAAATGCCCTTTAGCAAATGATACTGCTTTCAAACACTGCATTTCCCTTTGAATTATTTGCAATACCACTGAGTGGTCTGCAGTTTGTTCTCCACCCCAGCAATTCAGTTTCAGAAATAAACTGCAATATTTTAGATTAAAAGGAAATCTCTGAAAATAAAGACTGCCAATACATCAGGTATGCTAAATCATTTTGAAAATTCTGAGCTCAGACAAAATGTATTATTAGTTAAGCACAAAGAAATTCATTATTTTAGACTACTGTTATTTTGCCAGCCCTTCCAGTTAGATTTAAATGAACTCAAATCAAAGGAGTATGTGAAAAAGAAAACAATTTTAGTGACTCTGCTCACAGTGACTGCTGACTCCCTTTTGAATTTCAACTTCATCTATTAATAAGAGAATTTGTGAGCAAGACATAAACTATCCTTGTGGGGGAAAAATGTGAGCAGAGTGGACAACTAGAAGGACTGTATGAAAAGGTATCTGAATGTTAACTGAAAGTATTTATCTTCTTTTGATATCTGTGATTAGCTGAAACCTTTACATCTCTATTACATTTAACATACACTTTCTGCCTGTATGAAAGATCAGATTCAAGTTGAAACTGCAGATGGAAAATATTTTGCCCATTATCTGCAAATCAGTGCATAATTGAAAGTGGCAAGGTATGTGAATAAGCACTGCCTGAAAGTGCCACTAGGGAGAATGACAAACTAGCAAACAGAAAGGTTTTTTACAACTCAGAAGTCAAAACAGAGATTGAGTTTCTCCAGTGCCTGGTTTTGTTTAGTGTGTTTTGTTTTTCCATGCAGAATCACAGGAAGAATTTCATTCGTTTGTAAAGCATGTTGAATGGCACAGCATGCTCTAAATGGTTGAAAATACTACCTATTTGTTTAAACTGTGATTAACACTCTACAGAACTTAGGCTATCCAAATCTTGATGATTAATTGAATCTCATTTAATTTGTCTGTTGTATTTTCAGTAAAATAGACTCTAAAATCTTACAGTAAAGTACTTAATTGTGATTAACAGTATCTCAGCAAGTCTGTGGCTCTTGGTAAGGTAATCCTGTAGTTAAAAACCTGTAGTTCCTCTAGGCCAGGCTCAGTGAGGAAAGTACCACTTGCTGAGAAAGTTCAGGAAAATTAGCAGAATCTGATCTCAAGCCAGTGAAAGGCTAGTTTCTCTCTGCAGATGGCTTTTCTACTGGCATGATGTATAGACTGATTCTGTTGGATTCTATCAGATTTTATCAGATTCAAAAGATCTATCTTTTGAATATTTTATTGTTCTCCACTGCTTATAAACAAACACAGAGTAAAGATTAATGATACTTTTAAAAATCCATAATTAAGTAAATAAAATACTGCTCTTTCTACACCTTTAGACCCCTGAGTTTTATGTGTTCTAATTTATCAGAAGTTGTCAACCCTGAGAAAAATGTTAAGCTTTGGCTTATATCTTCTTCTGAAGCCCTGGCACTCATGGTATGTTCTGCTTTATACTTGCTTAGCTCTCAGATTCATTGCCAAACAGGCTATGGTAGAGCATCTTATGGGAAAGTGTCATGCAGTTATTTGGAGTTTTGGGCTGAAATTTTTGTGGTGGAAGCCCCTGTGTTAACTCTTATCCTTGGTCCATCCATGGACACCATTCCTGTCAGATTAAGAGATAGAAGTTGCAATGACGTCTGAAAACCATGGCACCCATCTGAAACCCTTAATTGAGAGGGACTTTACTAACAGCATAAACTGCTCAAAGAAGGTTACCACCTCCTTAGAGATAGCCATTTCCTATTCTCAGATAAAAACACTTCCAAAAATTTTGGTGAGTTGCCACTAACAGCGTTCATGCGAATAATATCCATGGACCTTTGGCTGCCATGACAATGCCACAAAGCATACAGAATCAAGCAGTTCTTTATTCTACCAGACAGTAATAAGCATGTAATTATATTGTAATTAAAAAGCAATTATTCACTGGCAACTACTGAAGATGTCTTTAATGGTAATTCTGAGTGTGACTACCATATAATTTGTAGACAGAAATAAGTATGCAATTACCCTGTTAGTAACACAGTAATTACCAAATACATCCAAGCATCTTTCTGTTTTCTGACATGGAGTTACTGACACCTGCAAAGCATAAATTACATAGCAACTACATATGCAGCTGCCAGGTGATGTACAGTAAAACGAAAAGATGGCAGATATAATTTCAGAATTAGGGTCCGATTCATTAGCATAAAACTGGTGTAACAAATTAGTGATCGGTACTCAAATATGAAATAAGACCAAGCCACTGAAATCCACAGAGTTGTACTGGCTTAAAAAGGGCTATAAACATGTTGTGAAGCAAATCCAAATCTTTGTGTAGAATGATGGATACAATAAAATATATTGTCACAAGTCTGAAATTAGGACCTTATCACTTTCACATGAACTGATCCTAACCTATTTGAAAGAGAGAGGTTCTGTTGTTCCTACCACAGGTTTCTATCACAGATCATTCATGAACAATGGAGTCTTGCTGTACACGGAGCCTCATATGTCAGCTTCTCACCTCCCTCTTATGTCATTGCTCTGGTGACATTTCCAAATAACGGGTTTGACAGGAGGTGGGCCCCGAGCAGAGGAGCTTAGCAGGTGAGTGGGAAAGCAGAAGCAAAAGCCCCAAGGCAAGAAGTGCCATAAACATTTCATAGAAAACACTGAATACATTATTTTGAAGCAAATGACATGTCATCTTTGTGACTGATGCAAGTTACATTCATTCTTGTGAAACAGATCCTCATGTCCTGTTCTAACAAAGTCCATGTTTGTTTCACGTACGTACAGCCTTAGTCTTAGGCATGAGACTTGAAACCAGATTGACTACTTAGGTGCTTAAAGCTAAAGATACATTTATGTAGACTGCCACACACTTATCTCAGTTTTGAAACTTGTGCATCTAAATCACACACTGCACACCAAAAGATCCCTTCAAAAATCACACTAAAACACATTCAGAGCTTAATTTTAAAAAGGCTTCACACCCAGAAGTTAGTATGAGCTCTAAATGGTCAGGATGCTTGAATATCAGTTTGATTTTATACAACAGACTACAGTAAAGACCCATGTTTGAAGTTTATTTATGATTAGTTCATCTATATGAAAATAGTGTTTGTTCTCCTTAAAGAAAGGGTGACAGGAATACAGACACATAAGACTGCAAAAGGCCTCCTAAATCACAAAGTCCCAGAAAGGAAGGAAAGTAATTTATTGCAACTAATCCAGTGTGATGCAAGACAACATACTGTCATGCTGGCAAAATATAAATATTTCTTTCCATCTGTATTCAATTTCGCCTTCCTTGGTCTGGGAAACTAAAATTCAGCAACAAAACCATGTATGCTTATTATTTAATCAGATCTCTGATTTCAGTTATTACTATCATTTTGCTTAGCATTTGCCATCTCGTTTTACATGCCTGCTGATTTTTTTCAGCAATGCCAGAATACAGCCACTTAAAATTTACAGCAATTCATTTAATGTTCTGTCATCCATCAAGATTTATAGCAATACTGTCTGGAGATGCCTGAATCCTATATAATGAAACACAAGGCTATTGATTACAAAATAAGACGATGAAAAGGGAACTTTCAAGAAAGTTGTGGAGAAAAATGTGAGTCATCTAAAAGTACCCATTTGAAGGTGGAGCAGGATAAGCTCTTTCTTCCACATCGCCGATAATTCAGAATGATATGGATAATTGAAGGTTTCTCTAACAGCTGTACTGCAGGAGTGTTGCCATCCTCTCCTCTCCTCTCCTCTCCTCTCCTCTCCTCTCCTCTCCTCTCCTCTCCTCTCCTCTCCTCTCCTCTCCTCTCCTCTCCTCTCCTCTCCTCTCCTCTCCTCTCCTCTCCTCTCCTCTCCTCTCCTCTCCTCTCCTCTCCTCTCCTCTCCTCTCCTCTCCTCCCCTCCCCTCCCCTCCCCTCCCCTCCCCTCCCCTCCCCTCCCCTCCCCTCCCCTCCCTCCACACTGGGGTGTTTCAGGCTGATTAATTGTTAATTGGCAAATGTCAATATGCCCTGGATCATATTTTGCTGAAAACATACAACCATTCCAGTGGTAGTCATTAATTTTTACTTAGTCTTGTTTGCAAATTCGCACTAAGAATGATGACTATTTTTTATAATTTATCCGAGGGTTTCTAGGAAACAATAGCTTGTGTTCTTGCTACTGGCACTCTCCATTAAAACTTTGAATTAGGTATAAAGAAGGGTGATTGTTGTGTCAGAAAGACTGGATTGCTCTAAGACAGTACCTACATGTAAATATATGACTATTCATTTGCTCAATTAGACATGTGCATAAGTGCCATAGAACTGAGACCAGAGAGTGATCTGGCCACCAGCACTCTGTTGCTGATGTAAATCAGAAAAAAGAAGAAAAGAAAAAAAGGAAAAAAGAAAAAAAAAAAAAACAAAACAAAAAAAACCAAAGAAAAATACAAAGAAAAAAACCAACCAAACAAACAAACCAAAAACCAAACCCCAGCCTTGCTTAATGAACTAGCTTCCTGCCATTGTGTTACCAAAACAGCTAGAAAGTCACAGCATGGACTTTTAGTGACAACACAGTTATTACCCAGTTCCTGTTGCTTTGTTGTATCATTGTTACAGCCCAGTGGTTGTATTTCAGCTGCAGTGTTTTTGGAGTCGATGTGGAGGTGGCTGCTTCTGAAAACATCTAGAAAAAAACAACTCTTTTGGTACTAATGGGTATTTCTGTAGCACTGTAAACTAAGAGGTCAAAGGCTGATTGAGCATGAAAACTGGAGTGCTGTAGTATATAAAAAAAGAGGATAATATCTTTTTTAGTTATTTGTGAATATTCTAAGGGGGCACACTATATCTTTTTTTAAAAATTAGTCAAAGCAACCATGAATACGTGTAACTATGTTTTCATGCAGGATAGGTTTAAAGAATGTGATTATTCGGACTCATGGTGCCTGTATGGTTTCTTCAGATTAATTAATAAAGGTCAAAATATATTACTGTGCTCCTACTTATAGAAGTTTCCTTACAGAACTGTGCTGAGGAAGCTCCCTCCTCAGCTGCCTGCTTTTTTGCCTGTTATACAGATAAACTGAAACCTTCATTCTCCAGAGCTGTCATTCTCATATCTTTCATGTGTACTAAACTCACTCAGAAAAATATTTCAGAGGGAAACAATAAAAGTGCTTCATAACTCATACACAGTAATTGGTGTCCTGTTGAAATCTGAGGTCTTATCTTGAATTCCTAACACATCTTATGCTTGCTGGAACTTCACACAAAGAGTGTGGCAGGACTGTGTCTTTGTTGATATAACTTTCATTCCAGATGTACAATCATTTTACTGGTTTATTCTCAAAAAAATTACAGGTACATTTTTATATAGATAGATAGATTTCAGTCTAGTCAAGTGAGCAATAATTTCTCAATCTTCTGAAGACATTTATTCCATACGTTCTAGCTAAGAAATCTTTATTATCATTTTTTTAACTATCAAGATGTTCTACAAGGTCTTAATTGGCACTACTTAATCTTAAAATTGTTTGTGTCTTTTAATAGGTATAGATTAATCAACAATTTTATTTTAATGTCAAAACTCTTTAAAAACACCTAGAGGTCAACCACAATATTGACTTTTTATATCTGTCCTACTTGAAACAAAACCCAACCTTTTTTGGCTACAGATCACACTCCAGTGTGTTACCAAAAGATGCAGTAGAAATTTCAGAGGCAGCCCAAATTGTGATTGTTTTTGGAAACTTATTCCTGAAGGATATATCTGCATAATCTTTGCCATGAAAACAACCAGGTACCAAATTCAGGAAAGCTGTGTTTGCTTATTGCAGGATCCAGATCATCCCAATCAGGTACCTGTTTGGCATGATTTCTGGATACCTATTCCTTGCATTTCTGTGGTAGCCAGAAGGTGGATGGAGGGTGAGTGAAGCGGGAAGGAAGTGGCACACCGAGGTTGGGAAGTGCCCACAGTATGCACAGAGGGCCTCCTGCATCCATGGCATAGAAGTAACACAGAAACTGGAGCACAGCAATCTTCTACGTGGGTTGTACGATCTTCTGCTCTGTGGCTTTCCTGCAGAGAATTCACCTTGTGCCCAAATGTTAGATTTCACCACTGGCAGAAAAAATGAAAGGGAAAAATTACCATTTCAGAGGTCTCAGCTGCTATTGTAGAAACATGTAGTTATTTACTGAAAATGTCCAGGGACGGCAACAACCAAAACCAGTATCTTCTCCATTCCTCACTTAGCCCAAAATTAAATGCAAGATTCATCAAGCCTGACTTAACCTTCTCCTTAAGCACCTGCCATCTTATGCCTTTAGGATCAACTCTGTTAGGAAGCCCAGGCACCAAGCCCACATGGGTCTTCTTGAAGATGATGTTGTTTTTCTTCTAAACCTTCCATCAGTTTTGGAAGTCAAACCTTATTCTTCCCGCAGTGCTATTCCTCAGGAAAGAAGCTATACCATAAGGGAGTCTTCACAGACTGAAGGAAGCTCATGGGGATAGGTGTGGCAGCTCCAGAGCATTGAATAGCTCCAGGGAACTGGTTATAATGTGTACAAAAACCAACAGCAGACGGGCTTAAGTACACAGAAATTGGCATTGTTTTTAGGATCAGACATCCATCAAAGAACTTCAAAGGAGTCACATAATAAGTCATCATCATCATCATTATTATTATTATTATTATTATAAACAGGTTAATCAGATCAGCTAAAATAAGAGCAGGCCTGAATTTCTACTGAGCCTTTTTTGAGTTTTAAAAGAAGGTAACATTTTCATTCACACTTTTTTCCTCCCTTCTTCCTATGTAGAGGTTGGGAACTGTCTGTTACATTACCAAATATCAGTATTGCTTGAAGACAGAGAAAACACCTGTGTCCTTGCATGCCCTAAAAGGAAAGGTAAGCTATACCACATGCTGCATTACTTAACTGTGTATTTTGTCAAGTATTAGTGTATAAATTTAACCATGAATGAGAAGGTTGTGACCATATCTTTGTCTGAAATGTGTCCACATATAGTTCATTATACTTTTTCAAATCTGTACGTGTCATTTCATTATTTCTAGCCTATTCAGAGTCCATTTCTTATCCTTTCCATTATCTACCCAGAAAAATGGATTAAATTGGGTCACTACTGTGCTCATGTCATCCCCTGAGCTGCCTGGACACCTGGGATTTTAGGACACGGCAATATAACAAATGTAGCAAATTTTTTTGCTTTTTATGTCCAAATCCAATATCTTCAATTTATTTCCCAATATAACATCCACACTAGGCTGATGGGAGATGTATTTAGAGCTCTTTTTCCGTTGATATTTTGCAATTGCTTGTGTGCAATAGCAATGCATTGTCTTCCAACAGCTCAAGCAGAACTGCAGGGTCACATCTAAAGCCATTACATAGACAATCATATTCATTTTTGTCTCCATATCCAAACAGAACTGATACAGTCATAAATCCCACAACACACAGAAATGCCATACACCCTTCTGACATGATGCAGGGGGCAGGGTTAGGTTTGGTTTTCTTCCTGTTTATCTTGCTTTTAAGTGTGATG
This sequence comes from Strix aluco, assembly GCF_031877795.1. Taxonomy (NCBI): domain Eukaryota; kingdom Metazoa; phylum Chordata; class Aves; order Strigiformes; family Strigidae; genus Strix; species Strix aluco. Next base: position 49,434,464 of record NC_133931.1, read on the forward strand.
AGGAATTTACCATGAACTGGCTTTTTAGTTATAGTTAACCTCTTCAGAAGGGCAGTCTAATGGTAAGGTTTTAACTTTACCAACATACAGAGAAAATTCATGAAGCCTTCAATATTTTTCTAAGCAATTTCCGGGTTATTTAAACCTTTGTTATCTGTATTTGGGAATCTGTTAAAGAAAATTGTCTATTTCTAACATTAATCAAATTAACCAAATAAGCTTTCAGTGACTTATTAACTAAAGAATATGATTATCCTACAGAACCAACCAAAATAATTTTAAATTAAGTCATTTTTTCAGGAATACATAGACATTTGGATTTGCACAAACACACGTGGGACCCTGGTTTGCTGGCCTTTACATTTATATCTGTAAGTAGCTGAAGTAAATGAGACAAGACCACTCATGGGTGTGTTTTCTTTTGTTTATGCACCTACATTTAGTATGCCTGTGTACATGAAGGTTCTTCACTGGTGAAATATGGCACAGATCATTTACAGATAGAACATTTGAATAAGTGATGTTCAGAAATGTAAATTCCCTTCCTGTCACAATCCTATTTCATTTCAGATTAAATTATATCAATGTTGCGGTTCTAGAAACTTTTTATATCACCAAAAGTAGGAATAATAGGCATTATTTTACTTTATCATGTTTTTTCAGTGTTACAGGCACTTGCACATAAACCAATGTATATAATTTAAATAACTTACCATTATAACAGCTGGTTTATATTGCCCTGAAATAAAACACAATAACAATAAGCCTGCATACCCAAACATTATGAGCAGATTTGCTCAAAGGGAAAATAATGTTTTCCTCAAGACCCAGGCTTCCAGAGAACTGGAAAATCTGCAATCAGGACGCCACAGAAAACACAGGCCTGTCATGCCCTATCTGCTACAGAGCTGTTGCCAAAATGGCCTCTGTTGCAATTAAGGAAACAAAATGCTCAGGCTCAACCTCGCACTGATGACCTCTGGCATTCTCACCACTATACTAAGCCTGATTTGAACAGAAGTAGACAACGGGCATTAGAAGCACCAGCAGTTTATCAGCAGCACACAGCAAGCACTAGGGCCACCATCAACTTTATATTAATGCTCTCTCCATCTTGTTCCAACTGATTCACCTCTACTGATAATAACTACAATAGGAAGTACTTGGGGAAAAAAGTACACGCCTCAACCACATGGCTAATGCCTAAAATTAGCACACAAAAGCTACATTACTGAACACAGAATGACTAAAAAGGCCCCTGCATAAGAGAGTGAGATCCCTGTCATTATTTAAATACGGCCCCAAATTGATAAGTAGATTTCATGTGGGTTTTTTACTTTGGGTAATGATACAGTGAGAGGTAGCCAGTGAATCTGACTCTCATATTAACAATTACTATGGTCACTTGACACCTAAGCTTGCAATCACCTTCAAATTAGAGATCCCATTTGCAGCCTTCTTCATGCTCTGCCCCAAATCAAATAATTTCCATGAGATATCATGTGCAAAGGTTGCTTCTTCCTTTGTGATTTAGAAATAATCAGGACTGTTGGTCTATAAAGGGTAGAAAGAAGGCTGTGAGGCTAAAAAACGCACGATTTAATTTTGAGTAGAGCATAAATGACACATTTTACTACAAGAGTATACAAAATAAAGAGGTTCATTGACATGAACACATATAAGACTAATTTAAGCAAGAAGGACTAATTTACACCTTATTTGAGAGAGGTGGGGTGTTAGTGTAAAGTAGAAAGAAGAGACATGTTGTGGCAGACTGTCTAAATATTAGGGAAAATTAAGAAGCTGTTAATTCATTTCAGGACATCCTCACTATATAAGTTTTAAAAAAATAGGTTTTTTTTTTTCTTTTATTTTTTAAGACACTTGGTAGAATAAAAGCTTCTTGGCATTAACTAAGACACACCTGAAAGCTGACTGTTTTGGGAAAATGATGAGATTTGTGGTTATATCGGTCAGGATACAAGCAATGGAGACAGAGAACAGGTATTTCTAAAGGAGAAAACAGTGTTAATACAGTCTGCATAGGAACAATCTACATCTTATCAAGTAATAGAAGCAGAGTCCTCCATACAAACCTCAGCACTATAGTTTAATTTTGCAACAGAATTAGTTTGTTGTAGCAGTTTATCAGTCTTCAGCTGCTCTGCTAGGTTATTCAGATTTCAGCTTTGGTAAGAACAGCAAAACGTGAAAAAACAACAAAAAAGGACAGTTAAATGTCATCAAAGCAGGTCACAGAGATGCATCTGTCTTCTTTAAGGTAGGAGTGGAGGTAAGGAAGTGTGGGAAATTAGTTCAAATTGGAAAGTTAGAAAGCTGACAATGATGTGTTGTCACCATAGTGGCTCCTAAGATGATCCAGGTTCTTGTCATGCAGTGGTTCACTGCAATGTAAGGCCTGAAAAAGAGAGGAGGTAATCCTCAACTTGCAACGTCCTGCCTTACTATGAATTGTTTTTAATGAAAGACGAAGAGAGGAAAGTACAATGAGGTATTTTCCAAAATCACTGCTCAGTAAACCATGTAAAAAACTTTGTAAGCAAGCCCACTGCTTAGACCTGATGATCCTGGATCTCTCAGGACAATGATGAAATGACCTAAGCCCAAGAATTGTTGATTTCTTCCCAAATAAGACATAAGGGTTCCCTTGCTTCCAGCCTGGCTGTTCTTTCACTTGAAATCTTAATTCTAATAAATCTTACCTTGTATTGATCATCCATGTGTTTACAGTTGAATTAAAGTACTGTATATAGCCATAGTTTTCAAAGAATAGTGTCCATTACTGCTGTCCACATGTAATGCAGCTTTTAATCACAGGAAGATGCAACACTCATCCATAGTACATTGAAATTACTATTTTTTTTCTCAGTTCTTGTCATTGGTAAGATAAATGAAGGCTCTCTAGTCTTCAGCCTTCCTTCAATTGATAACAGGCTACTTAAAAAGAAAATATTAAACCTTGTGTGAAAAGTCTTCTGATTCAGATTAAACAAGCATTTAATAGCTTACCCTGCCAATAGCAAAGACCTCTGGAGGAAAGGAAGAAAAGAGTGCAACAAGACAAAAATTAGTTTTCATTGGCTTTTAAGCTCCTGAATGTAACAAGGCTCTGTAACACTTTCATCAGCCATCAGCATCTTGACTCTGGGGTAAAAGACCTTTGATAAAGAGAGAATTCTCTCCAGTCACATAAAATCAGAAAAATACTAAGAAAAAGTTCACTTCAAAGATAATCTGCTGGTACTGAATTTTAAGGAAACTGTCTTGTAATTTATCACTGTTTTCCAGAGCTTTTACTCATCATGGTAGTGGGATTGATAGATAATCCATCAGTGGCTTCACAACAGATCATGAGCCATTCTTTGATAACAGAAAGCATTTCAGAAACATACGCTAAGATACTAGTACAGTCTCCAGCTACTTTTTGCTGGCACCTCAGTCCACTGTGCTATAACATCTACCCTTGTGAAAGACAGTATGATAAATCTCAACTATTCTTTTGTCCTAATGAGAAGCTATGGTGAGCTACTGGCCCTCCTAAAGCTATGGAGCTGGATCTATGATTAATTCCCTTTAGTATTCCAGCTTTTTTTTTTCCCTAAACATATACGTAAAGATAATACATGTATAACAAAATTTGCATAAATCAACAAATCAGATTAATATAGTTTTTTAAAAAAACAGTAACTTGTTACAAATTAATAACAAAAAATATAAGACTTCAATTCACAGATCAAATCTGATCCATGTCAGTAATATCCAAAAAGCTGATGGCTCTTTACTGTTTCTATGACAGCTATATCCCCAGGACAGGCTGAACATCACCAGTTCCATCTGGTGGAAGCAACATTGGATGAATGAACATTAATTTAGTTCTCATATGCACTGACACTAACATGAACTAGGATGAAAACTACATTTTAAAAATTTAGGAAATCAAAGGCAAGATCAAAAATACATTGCTAGCCTCCAGGGCTACCACCAGAAGTACTCATTAATCCTGTATGTTTCCAGAATCAGGCTTCTGTGGGACTCCCTGCTTATACCTAGCATAAACACAGGTGTGTGACCCAAATCGATGATATGCTCAAATCTTGTCTTATTCAAAACAAAAAAAAAAAATCAACTGAAAAAAATTCATAGCTTAGGAATTCATATTAGTTCATTTTACAATCTTTTCTGTCATTGTTCTAAATGAGGACTTCCTTCTCTTTTAAATTCAACCCTTTTTGTCAAGGGAGAGAGATTCTGCATTGAAAAGTACCTCTATTTATCATCTTGCTGTAAATAGATATGGTGACTCACCACTACACTTTAACAGGAATCTATTGTAAAATTGTCCTCGTCAAACATTCTTTCACTTGACCCATCACCCAAAGAACAAATAAAACTTCCAAGAGGGAAATATTCATTCCCTCATCTTGAAGTTGCCTGAGGGCCCTCAGCTTAGGCCAAAAAGTTCATGGTATCTACGAGTGCATGCTAAACCCTGCTTTCTGACCAGATCCTCATTTTAAGCAGTTCTAAAATGTGGGCTGAGACACCAAGGCTAGTAGTGGCAGCTCATCAGTTCTTTCTGGATATGCAGCCCCATAAACAAACACACAGTCCAGCCTATAAATAACAAAACAGAAAAAGAAGATGCCTTTAAACAGCATATAAATCAATGCATTGTATGGCAAACCTCCCTGGATTGCATATTTGCATAATGTAATATTAGCTATATAATCAGCCTCTTAATTTTTTTTTCCCCAGAGAGCCAAAATGATTCTTTCTCACAGCAAGCCTTATTAAATGTACAGATTCACATAGCTATGCCATGAAGTGATTTTCTCATACAAAGTAATAGTTTGTTTTTCTATAACATACTATGAACATCAAAGAAGAAAATGGTTCCATAATAAACATATGCATCATTCCATTTTTTTTTGTACTCCTTAGAGACATAAAACATACAATAGTCATGCCTTTCCTGTTACATGTGTATAAATTCTGTCTACTAATTTTATCTTAATATTTTAAAAACACACTGTGGTCCAAAGGTACCTGGATAGTGGCAAACAAACGCATCCTGTTTCTGGTTTTACTGCTGCACTCCCTTGATAGTTTAAATGAATATAGAAATCATCCTGGTTTTTTGAGAGCTACCTCATGGCCATCATTTGAGGACAAAGGTGAGGTACCTTGACTGAACAGCTTTGAATTACTAGTCTTCCTATTCCTTATAGTTGGATAAGGAAATTTACTACCAGCTGTGAAAATCAGATGACTGCTGATTGCTTTCAGCTGTAATTAGAGTTGAATGTACAAGATTGCCATGATCACTCAAAGGCTGACAGAGTGCATGTTCCTCAATTCATCATGTTTGAGGGATTTTTCCCAGCTGGGTCATCATTGTCTTGCATAGGGCAAGAAAGGTGCAATGTTCCTTCCCTTTTTTTTTTTCCTTTTTTTTTTTCCACCTTCAGAACTCTTTGAAGTTTCTCAGGTTTAACAGGTGATGAAACCCACTTGTAAGTTGAACACCAATGTGCTAAACAAGGTGTCCTAGTAAATTTTATGTTGGTAATCAGACCAGAAAATAGATAGATCCATATCTAGTATCTTCTAGACAACATCCACAGAGTCAATAAATAACAAAAGCACTTTGTCAAAGTGCCCTTTGTTGTCATACTGAGGCTTGGTAAACATATGAGTTTACAGCATTTATTTCCGTATTCACAAAATTTTTGGGAAAGGAATTTGCCTTTCCTACTGTACCAGTTTCTCACTGAGACAGAATAAACCAGAAAAAAAAAAAAAAGAATTGTCTCCCTTACATTACAGGTACAGTCTACTGTATTTTCCATCTTTTTGAGCCTCCATAGAGTGGAAACAAAAGGTATACCTCATTAAGTTATGACACCAAGCTATCAAAACAGAAGTCAACTCTTGTCCATTAACAAAGAATGTTGTGCCATCACTGCTGTGCCCTTCTCTTTTGCAGTACTCCCTCCTTTCCCACTACATCTAAAATTCTTTTGTGTAAAGAGTGAAGAGAGAGAGAGTAAGATTAATCATGTGAATAGGTACTATTGTATCACATCCTGCTAACTTTGCTCAGGAAAAAACTCTGCTGGGAGTTCTACTGGAGGAAGGAATGCAAAACCCAGTCCTCAGTGATGACACTTCCTACAAATACTAAGTGTTGGAGTTAACAGATGATCTTCAGAGCAAGATTAACAGCTTGACATGTCTTGGCAGTTCCAGGAAACTGCAAGTGTATGAACCTGACTGCGCAACTTAATGTATTTGTTTTTCATAGAAGTATTTGTCCCAAGACATGCTGTTTCTATTTCAGAACTCACCTCTCTAAGAAGTACCTTCAGCTGCCTGGTTGTCCTTAGGAAGGCGAATACATTTCCCACATAAATGAATCAGTACTTACCTTAGAGATGCATATAAAGAAAAAGAAAGATATACTTACTTTTGCCTGATGTAGAAGCTCAGGACATACTGTGTAAAGATCTGAAAACACTAAGATGGAATGTATTTTTCTTTTTAGGTGAATGTGACCTTTCAAAGTACCACTTATTTCTCCAGATATCTTCAAAATGTGACATCTCTATTATATAAAATCTCTTCAATAATTCACAGATTCTCAGTGACTCTACTTTGGAGGCAGAGAGAGAGAGACAGGGTGAGGGGGAAGAAATATTATTTTTTTGAAATATCAAGTGAAAATAAGAATAAAGACTTGTGACAAAACATTTTAAAACTTTATGGAATACACTATAACAGCATTAAATATTTCTAAACCATACAGATACGTCTAGCTATGTACTAAAAACTAAAATACAAACCACCAGATTATGAAGACGACATGATTATTTTTTAAACAATTCAATGTGGTATAGGAATAGCTGAGGTTTTGTTTGTACAAACTCATCTTTTCTAAACCCAGTGTTTAATAAAGACAGAGAGTTGAGCAATTATTTCACGTGCAAAAATAAACAGATAGCTATTAAATAGAGCAAATATTTGGTTTAAAAAAAGAAAATGTTTTAAAATATTGCATATATTTGCAAATGTTGTACATATTTACTTATCATTGTTATCTACAGTATGACCAAATTTAAAATTGCTCACATTCAATTTAATTTCTTGTTTTGAATTCAGATAAGCAGTGTTGAATTTTCCTAATTTGTTTACAGCTGCTGTGTTTCTTAACTGGCATAATACAGTAACTAGCTCACAACAGACTCCACACAGCAAAGGTATTATTAATGAGCTGAGGATGCTGGTGAAAATCCAGAAGAACAACGTATTTTATTTTTCTTTCCTTTCAAGTTATGTTATAACCTGGAAGGTCAAGCTCTAGTAGTTCCTTTTTCCTGACCCATGCACTGATTTCTCCTGAACAGTGTTATACCCCAATTTACAGGTTCCGGTGCAAGACTAAGCTGATGGAAATGCATCAAGGATGGTCTATTTACAGTGGAAAATTTCTTGTCTTCTTTGTTAGTATATTCATAATAGTTAGGGTTTGTCATCCATTAGTATTTGTATCACCATAGGAGCAATCCTATTCAGGGTCTTGCCAGGCAAACAAAGAAAAAACCCTTCCCTCAAACATCTTCTTTCACAGAAAGTTTGACAGTGAGTGGAGAAAAAGAAAGAAGGCAAAGTATCACAGCAAACTATTTCCCAAAATAAAAACAAAACAAACAAAAAAAACCCAAAAATAGAATGAAAGCACAACAGCATGACTAAAAGTTTTAGTATATTGGTTATGCCATAATGAAGTAGTAACACTATGATGATAGTTGAGATTAGCAAGAGAATATTTTCTCACTCACTGAAGTTTGTCAAGTCAAAAAAATTGAAGCATCAATAGCTTTGCAAACAAAAGCAAACTGAAAAAGCTGAGACGTGAGGGAAATAAACTTCATTCATCATGTGCAATAGTGTAGATGTGCTTCCACACTCAGTGGCTTCAGTTACAGACAAGTGTCTGAATCCCATGAATCATTTATCTTTTTGACTTCTGTTTAGCATTTGACCTCCCAGAAATTTTTATAAGTGGGAAGTTAATACCAAGAGGAAGTCTGGACATAGACATGATAAGGCGAATTCCTGCTTCCTACTCCAGAAATCTTAGCACTGAAATGACTGCAAATCAGTCTAAAGCCGAGATACAGAAATGCAAGAGGGAGGTAAAGAGGAAGAGAATGGGTTGGTAAGTCAACCAACCAATGCAACAAGCAGTTCCAGGTCACTTAAGATAGTCTTTAAGTCAACCTAAAACAAAACATCTTTTATAAGAGAAATTATCCTTAGTTTGATCTGCTCCTCCTAAAACATTATCAGAACTAAATTTTATTCTAAGATGTTCAGCAACAGATAAATTGATACCCACCCTTCTAAATTTCATATTTATATTTAGTAATTCATCATTCTACATACAACTGAGATTATCAAATATTATTACACACCAACAGAGATTTTTCTGCCAACTAATAATGATTAAATAAGATACTTTTAATAGTATTCACAGAATCACAGAATCATCTAGGTTGGAAAAGACCTTGAATATCATCTAGTCCAACCATTAACCTCACACTGACCGTTCTCAACTACACCATATCCCTCAGCACCATGTCAACCTGACTCTTAAACACCTCCAGGGATGGGGACTCCATCACTGCCCTGGGCAGCCCATTCCAACGCCTAACAACCTGTTCTGTAAAGAAATGCTTCCTAATATCTAGTCTAAACCTTCCCTGGTGCAACTTGAGGCCATTACCTCTTGTCCTATTGCTTATTACTTGGTTAAAGAGGCTCATCCCCAGCTCTCTGCAACCTCCTTTCAGGTAGTTGTAGAGGGCAATGAGGTCTCCCCTCAGCCTCCTCTTCTCCAGACTAAACAACCCCAGTTCCCTCAGCCACTCCTCGTACGACATGTGCTCCAGACCCTTCACCAGCTTTGTTGTCCTTCTTTGGACACGCTCGAGTAATTCAATGTCCTTTTTGTAGTGAAGGGCCCAAAACTGAACACAGTAATCGAGGTACGGCCTCACCAGTGCCGAGTACAGGGGCAAGATCACTTCTCTGCCCCTGCTGGCCACGCTATTTCTGATACAAGCCAGGATACCATTGGCCTTCTTGGCCACCTGGGCACACTGCTGGCTCATGTTCAGCCGGCTGTCAATCAACACCCCCAGGTCCCTCTCTGACTGGCAGCTCTCCAGCCACTCCTCCCCAAGCCTGTAGCGCTGCTGGGGGTTGTTGTGGCCCAAGTGCAGCACCCGGCATTTGGCCTTATTGAAACTCATCCAGTTGGCCTTAGCCCATCGCTCCAGCCTGTCCAGATCTCTCTGCAGAGCCTCCCTACCCTTGAGCAGATCAACATTCCCACCCAACTTGGTGTCATCTTCAAACTTGCTGAGGGTGCACTCAATCCCCTCATCTAGATCATCACTAAAGATGTTAAAGAGGAGTGGCCCCAAAACCGAGCCCTGGGGGACACCGCTCATGACCAGCCGCCAACCGGATTTAACTCCATTCACCACAACTCTTTGGGCCCGGCCATCCAGCCAGTTTTTTCCCCAGCGAAGCGTATGCCCATCCAAGCCACGAGCAGCCAGTTTCACCAGGAGAATGTTGTGGGAAATGGTGTCAACCTTGCTGAAGTCAAGGTGAACAACGTCCACAGCTTTTCCCTCATCCAATAAGCAGGTCTCCCTGTCGTAGAAGGAGATCAGGTTTGCCAAGCAGGACCTGCCTTTCATAAACCCATGCTGACTGGGCCTGATCATCTGGTTGTCCTGCACTTGTTATATGATGGTACTCAGGATGAGCTGCTCCATCAATTTCCCGGTCACCGAAGTCAACCTGACAGGCCTGTAATTTCCTGGATCATCCTTCTGACCCTCTTATATATGGGCGTCACACTGGCCAATTTCCAACCTGTCGGGACCTCCCCGGTCAGCCAGGACTTCTGATAAATGATGGAAAGCAGCTTGGCGAGCACCCCAGCCAGCTCCTTCAGCACCCTCGGGTGTATCCCATCCGATCCCATAGACTTGTGTGTGTCTATGTGATGCGGTAGGTCACTGACTGTCTCCTCCTGGAATGCGGAGGGGTCATTCTCCCAGTCTCTGTCTTCTGGCTGAGGAGGCTGGATTCCCTCAGTACAACTAGTCTTGTTATTAAAGACTGAGGCAAAGAAGGCATTAAGGACTTCAGCCTTCTCCTCATCACTTGTTACCATGTTTCCTCCTGCGTCTATCAGGGGATGGAGGCTCTCCCTGGTCTTTCTTTTGCTACTGACATACTTATAGCAACATTTCTTGTTATCCTTGATTGCTGAAGCCAGATTAATTTCTAGCTGGGCTTTAAACCTCCTGATTTCTGCCCTGCATAGCCTCACAGCATCTTTGTAATCACTGTGAGTGGCTAGCCCCTTCTTCCAAAGGCCATAAACTCTCCTTTTCTCCCTGAGTTGCAGCCAAAGCTCCCTGTTTAGCCAGGGTGGTCTTCTCTGGCGCTGGCTTCTCTTACAGCACCCAGGGACTGCTGTTACAATAGAAGACTTAAGAATGCAACTGTGAGGTAGATGATCAGCTACCAATGATTTTCAGATTATTTCTCTTTGTGCCTTCAGGAACCATCACTGGAAAACAAAACTCTAGGTTGTAGGATTGGATAGCAGATGGTTTCTGTTAATATAATCAATACAATCAGTAAATCACATGCATTTTTATTTTTCTGATAAGAAGGTATTGACAATTCCTCAAACAAGCCAGCTGAACTTCTCTTTAACCTTAACACAGTTCACTTTTTTCTAATTACTTTATTGATTTCTTTGTTGGGGTTTGAGGAGGGGGATGGATTTTTGTTTGTTTTTTAAAGGAATAGCATAGAAAAAGAGCTAGTCAATATTTCTAAGCTTAGTCAAAATTGATTAAGTTTCCTTGTCTGCTTCATGTCCTTTATATATATTTCTGTCATAAGCTTCCAGTTACAGTTCATAGGTACATTCCTTTCAAACCAAGAGATAAAGCTGGTACTAACCTGGTTGCAAATCCATGCTTTCCAACAGATTTCCTGTTATACCTGACATCTAAACATTTTAGTGGATCTGGGTTGAATAGACCTGTCTCTTCAGCTCATAAAATTTAATACATATCAAATTAATTGCAATGTGTATGGGAAGAAATGAATTGCCTGGGATAGTTATTTAACACATTTTTATATATATGTAAAATGTACATATTCACATAGTTACATGTACATAATGTACAGGTTATTTTAACATCAAATGTATACCATTGTCTCTTCTTCCTCTAGTTTATGAGGTTTAGTACCTTTCAGTAAGTGGAATTGTAACTAGGCCGGTTCTGAATACTGAAAACAAGAATATCAGCAACCCAGAGAAATGTCCACATAGGTTCACAGAAAAGCCTTAGAAAGAAAATGAAAGAAATATCATGATAAATACACTAATACAAGCTATAGTATAGAGAGAAACACTTCTAGTCATCCTTTTTCATAAAGCGGTCTGCTAAACCAGCAATGAAGCATCCAGTGAAATTGGAGAGAGAGCAATTTTTTAAATGTTGAAAGGAAATCCTCTATGTACATAAAATTCACCTGTAGAAGTTCTTTGCCACAACGGTGGTACTGAGGTCAAAGTCTTAGAGCGATCCAGCAGAGGACTGAGCATTAATAGGAAGACAATGAACAGCCGGATTTGCAGTTAATTAAGACTAATGTAACTACCTTGGTGTTATTAATCCTTAGGTGTCTAAGCACTGATCATCACCTGAGTGGTTAAGATCAAAAAAAGAAACTTTCCCTGTAAGAAGGTTATTGACCATTGCAAGTTCTTAAATTTATCTCTAAAACACTTGATAGTGTCTGATTTGTAGTATGGACTGGTTTGAATAAGTATAGTATGCCCAACATCATTATATTTGTCAGTAGAATATGTATGTAATTTCAGATTACAACCTTTATTATTTACTTGTTGATGAAACTCATGTCAAGGTCCTTTTTTCTACAGGTTTAATTATAATAGGCTTCTTATTAGAAAGATTTTATATTACATGGCTTTCTTCTCCACTAGTATTATTATATATTCAGATTACATCTCATTTTATATTTAGCCATCTAAACTAATTTAATGTACATCTGTATAAAATATGTAAGAGGACAAGTAAATGTAAGGAACTTATTTATTATATATTCATTTCTTCCAGTACCCTCTTGGTCACGATAATTTCCATTAGTATTTTCGGGGGGGGGGGGGATATATATAAATAAAAGTCAAAGAATGTAATGTCCCTAGCATGATTTTCCAAAACTTCAACATTAATGAAAACCTACTGATCTCTGTAACAAGTATTATAAAAATTGCCACATTTAACAATTATACTAATAGAACTCAGGCTGACTAACATCTAACTTCTTCTAGACTAACTTTGAGCTTGACAGCAATTTCCTTCTATTTTTACACATTCTCATATTACACCACTTCCTCTATTTTGTTCAGCTTAACCTGTATATTTAAGTAGTACAACAGATCCTGGCCACTAATAGTTGCAACCTATCTGTGGCTGCATTTACTGACAGTCTCTGATCCCAAGTGATGATTGAACCTTTACCACCAAAACCACAACACCCATCTCTTCCTGGTTGAATTAAAGCACATTGTTAGATATAAGAAAGTAGTAGATTACAGTTATTGTGTAAAGCAAGTTATGGTCATGTAAACAAGGTCAGCATATCTTGCACTTCCCATGATTTAGTACATTCTGAGGCATGTCCTAACTGTCTGTGGTCTTTAAGAGCTCGTGTCACTTTCCGAGACCAACTTTATTATGAACTGTATCTATACGTCTTGGAAATTGTGGCACTGTGATTAGCTTTAGTTACTGTAGAATGACGTTGCCTATCTTCTGATCAATGCTTTAGCTCCTCTCTTTCTTTCATTGGCTACCTTTCACTGCCAGTGAGATAGTTGTTTCCTATGTGCCTGAGGAAGAGTGCTATCTCCTTTTTAAAATGTCTGCAGAGCTTCTCCACACAGCAGGCCTGGGCCACAGAGCATCTTGAGGCGAACTTCAGGAACTGAAACATGGCTTGTCATTCTGTGAAAAGCTGACCTCAAGACAAGGAAACATTTAATTATTCTGGAAGCTTGTGCTGCTGAGGAAAGATGGGGTTTTACTCCCTACTGACTAGGTTTTCCTGAAAGTTTACATCTTCATCACAGACTCTTCCATGCTTTGGAGCTGGTCCCCACTGTTGAAACTATTCCTGGCTCCATGTTCCCTCAGACACTGCATCTTCCAAGAGATTTATCAGGGATTGCTGTAATGGCCCTGCAATTCATTGTGAGATGGTTTTAAAGCAAATAGCATTTCTTTGGCATTTCTATATCAAAAGAGAGAAAAGAATGAAATACCAGATGAAAATAATCTTATCTGCGTGTATACTGTGGAAAACATTGTTAGGCAATGTGTACTATGGAAAATTCACCTACCAGATGCTGAAATATTCACTTGGACATGCAGCATGCTATGAGTCAGTCCTTTTCTCAGGATCTCATCAAAGCAGCATGACACTGTCTGAAGGCAAAAACCACTCACAGTTTGCCTGCAAGATCACCTGTGTTGACAGACGTTTGGGGCTTTTGGAGTCCTCACAGCATTTTAGGGTTGCAAGTGGGCTAGCCAAGTTAATTAATTCCTTTGGATCACATCATTTATAAAGAAAAATTACATTCTTTTTCAAACAGCTGAGGTCTTGATTTTTTTTAATTCCCTCAAATGTACAGACATGAAAACATTTCTTTTTTATGAGGCTTCTGGATTTCACAGTAATACTATAATAATGTTCTTTGTCAACTGACATTACTAGCTTACCCAACTCATTGTTCTTTCCTTAGGAGTTTTCCAAACTAACATTAGCCAACTAGCTGAACAAAGTGTACAATGTAATTAATTACATAAACCTTCCAATTCTATATGAAGAAAGACTGAATCACAGTGCCATAAATACTTATTGTCACTTATGCTTAAATATGTTTGACTATTAGACATAATCACAATGGACAGTCAGTTTAATGACCCTGAAAAATAGCTGTGATATTTACAGAAATAGTTGATAGACATCCACAGTTTCTTTCCTTCCAGTTCATTAGCAATAGTGGCAAGGTGCCTGCTCAGGAGCTGTTCAGATCCCTATCCCTAACATAAAATGTAGTGGGTTTGCATAAGTGGCTTGCCAGAGAGAGAAAAAAATGTCTTTTTGATACTGCCCTATTATGTGCCAACCCTGCCACACTGGTGCCACATGCCTCTTTTCAAAGGATTATATCAGTCCATATTTAGCTACAGAAAAGAGCGTACATATTTCTTGTAAACAGCATATTTTCAAACCAGAAGTGTTGTGTATAGCTGGTTAACACATAATAAGAAGAATGGCAACTCCTAAATAAACAGCATATGAATATTTACCCTCTACCCCAATCAAGAAACAAACAGGACTTGATAAAACATAGGTGCAGTAGACAAGACTAACATGTGGGATTAAAACCTGTGTCAGTAACTGTAAAGTCTATTACTATCCCACAACTTGTGGCTAACTTGCATTGTCACTTGCCTGTAGTTTTGATGCCATATCCAAATTGATTATCATTCATGATCATTTTATGCAGATCTGCTTCTCCTCATCCAAGGTACATTCTTCGGCCCTTTTCAAATTCTTACATGAAAAAAACGAACAATTAACAACACCTGTACTATTGAAGGAGGTGCATGTGAAGATGTGTGAGAAAAGACCCTTCTCAAATTAAAACCTTACTAAAACAAAATTGCAATTGCTCACAATCTGGTCTTGGGAAGAGAATAACAACTTTTACCTGTAGCACAAGGTAGTCACCCAGCTTAATGCACTACCGGATAGTATTCAAATATTTGGCAATGAGAGCAATTGCAGAACTTCTGTAACAGGAATTGAGCAGGTGCCTTCCATCCCTAGACAAAAGGAGTTGACCAGAGTTATGCCAATGTATAGCATCAATGTAAGACACTAGCCTTGACCTCAAGTGACATCTGCACATGATATATGTAAATTATTTAAATGTACATTTATATTTGGAACAAACACATCCTTGAGACAGATGAATGAATATCTGAATGGAAGAATGAGTTACACATACATTTACATCAAAATCCAAACATCCTGCCTAAAAGGCAGAGCATTTGAAACTCGATTTTGAGAAGAGTCCTATCTGCTTTAATGCAGTACAACATTTGGCTAGGCTCAGGCAAAAATTGCTGTGTTGAAGTCTACAATAAATTCATGTTGGTCAGATGGAAGAAATATCAGAAGCTTCCAAATAGGAAGGAGGTAATTTGTCCCGTTAGCTCAATGTTTAACCAATCCTCCGAATATCACTGTAATGATATAATTTCCTTTATATCATTACAGCTGTAACTGCAAGAAGATAAAGTATTTGTTTACTGAATAGTCATATAAATGCTGACTACTGCCTTACATCTTTAGTCTTTAGACCGTCTTGTTCCTTCTCTGGCAGATTCCCAGAATATCCCTTACAGTATCTTGCAAAATGTCATCTGGCACAAAACAAACTTCAATTGTCCATTTCTACTCCAGAGCTCATTAAACTATTTGTACAGAATAGATTTCTCACTAACACCCAAGTATTCTAAGAGTTAAGAATCAAGTCTCTAAAAGGCACCACTATTTTTAGATATTACAAACTCCTATTACACAGTTTCAAAAGTATTAGCCTTATCAGCTGTTCTTTAATGGAAGCAGCACTTATACAATTATGTCTGCCTTCTCCTAAAAGCTTGCAATCTATACAGCAAGGAAAAAAAACGACACTGAAATGTTTGCTTTTCTTTTCTGCCCAACATTCTTATTTCAGTAAAATTGCATTGTACACTAAATGGCAACAATTACTGCATGCCACTGAAAGACCAGACCATAACCATTATTTTTTCAGTTTGCATTAAAATTTTAGAACAGGTACCTGAGCAAAACATAGGTTTGCAACTGTCACAACAGGTGCACTGTATGCAATGGTCTATTAAACTAATAAAGATTAGTAACGTAAGTGTAAAATTGTATAATGCTGTAGGACTAGCAAAATATCTTCTAAAAGTATTAGCACTTATGATGCTGTCAGCCTATTGACTGATGTGAGATAATAACTACTTTTCCTGAAAGCTGAAAATACTCAGCTTCTCACAAGTCCCAGCTCTTGGCGAGTTAAATGACAAACATCTGGATTCAGGAGCAAGTCCTTACTCCCTGAGCATCTGGAACATTAGTACAGGGACTCCAGAAAATGAAGAAAGGGCTGTTGGTTTTCGGTTTTCTTTTCCCCGCACAGAAAGGCACATGCTAGGCATGGCTGAGAGCAAGTAATATTAAAATAATGAGCACATTTGCTCTGCTTATGGCTAAGTAGGAAACCCAGAAGACATATTCCCAATGTAAAAAATAACAGTCATATTGTAAAACTTTTATCAGTACTTTCTACTTCAAATAATCTTGTCATGGTTATATATACTAGAGTGTTATTTTCTTGTAAAAATCACACACATTTCTCTTTAGAATTGTAATGATATTTCTAAATGTGAGATTAGTTAAATTATCTTAGTTTGTCTTAAACTTTACTTAAGAGGGAGGAGCTGCATTTGCTTGGTAAGTCTGCTGCTTTTTCTGTTCCTCTCTGTCTGATTATCCTCTCTGATATGGTCACTTTAAGCGGTAGCCCCTCATTATTATATCTTGATGCAAGCAGGAGCAAAGAGCAGACTGAAGCAGCACATAAGATATCTATGAAAGACAGGCCTTTTACTAGGGATCAGATGACTTCAGAGGATCCATGCCAGAACAGCAACACCTATGATACGTCATTGCCTCCAGCACAGACAGCAGGCTGTGAAAGGCAGTCACCTTACTCTCTTCCTGCTCTTTTGGAGCAACCACATCATCAGCCTAAAGCCAGTAAAACAGCTGAGATAACCCACAGGTCCTGGTTGTGTCTTTTCTTATTATTGCACCTATTCAGTCTGAAACTGCAGTCACAGTTGAGTGTGGGACAAGGTGTGGAAAGCCAAGTCTCATAAAGACAAACCAGGAGTGCTTCAAAAAGCTGACAATACTCTCACTTCATTTGAGCTCAGCACTGAACTGGGGCTTTTTCAAACCATCTGTGACTCATCTCTGCAGTTACCTAGTTTCAAAGTGCTTGCTTCTCTGTTTTACCAGCCTTACCAGAGCACCATACAGGTGTGAGACAGATGTGGGCTGCTCTGTCACAGTGCTGCCACCTGTTTCTATGCCGTGCAACCATATGTCCCAGAACAGGTTAGTCACTAAATTTCAGAGCCCTCTTTATGGCATAAACAGAGTAAAGGGAATTCCATCAGAGAAAGTACCAGAAAATACAAAAAAAAAAAAAAAAAAAGAAATTACAAATGTTTCTCGAAACTGCCTTTAAAATTGTGTCATGCATTAACTTAGCAGCATGGTCTGTTACTTGTTTTGTATAATGTGGATGTACTTGTGTATAGGCACACAGTCCAAACTTCAGAGAAAAAGCTGACATGAGTTAATATCTTAATGTTCAATCTATCATTCATGGAGCAGAACTCTGTGCACTAAAAACACCTTTCACCATTAAGGAAAGCAATAGCAAATTGGCTAATTAGCATAAATGTACAACTGTGTTCTCTCTGAAGAGCTATTATCATGCTTTCCAAATATAGTTGTTTTAGTTGTTAAATTTATGAATTCTCTTGATTTTTTTTTTTTATATATAAATCTTGGCACCTCTATCACACATGCTATGATTCCCAGTAGGTAGAAAAGCCCTGAGCAAATATAAAATGAACTTTTGAAAAAATATATGAATCTGGGGAAAAAAAAAATACAGCAACCCAGAAATTCAATTAGTGTTGGTAACAGTTTCAACTAAACTTTGGATTGGGAAATTTACAGAATTTAATTTACAGAATTTAATCCAGTGAGATTTTGTTATGCCTTGATACAAACTACATAAGTAAATAATAAATTAGCTTCTTCAATCTTTCAATTCTAAAATAAAATAGTGCCCCATTTCTAGTACAGAATGACCAAAAAAATGTATATTGATGTTTATAAGACTATTCCTTTTCTTAAAAAAAACTGATAAATAATCAGACCATTACCATTGAAATTCAAATGTGCCAATCAGCTGAAGAGGTTCTTTCCAATGAAAAGTCAAAAAGTCCTGGCACAAGTAATTTCATTGACTTAAATAGAACCACTTGACTAAGTGAGAATATCCCAACTGGGCCAGAGCTTTCTCTGCACTGCACTGCAAATTATAAAAAGGTATACTGTACTGTATCTGTGCCATTAAGCATAGTTCAGCTGTTGAAAATTGTACTGTGGGTAACCCTTTTATCATCAAGTGAGAATGTATCTAAGATAATGAAATCATATATTATGCTTTGAGATTTACAAATCTGACACCACGTGCAACGTCTGTTCTCCTTTAAATTAATATACAGGGAGACATCTCTTTGTATGCTGAAAAACTTTTCTCTCAGCTCTCCATAATTTTAGAGGTCATTTAATGAACAGAGTCATGATTTGATAGAATCCTCCTCCCATTGTAACTAATCTAATAAGTATCTAACATTTTAGGTAGTACTGAGCTATCTGTATTACTGCTCAATGAGGCTGCCAGTTATGCCAAAGACAAAAACCTGACTGGCAGGGAAGCAGCAGATTGGCTTAACTTCACATACTTGCCTGGCGGAGAATTTCAAATCACTCTTCATATCTCTAGTGAGCACATTCATTCAGGAGAAACAGCCTGGGTTGAGCAACTGATTTTTGGAGTACGTATTTCTCTGATGTTGTAGGGAGTACTAATTTGTGCCTTGTAAATTATACAAAGTACCTATCAAGCAGTAAATAGGTAAATGGAAGAGAAGGTCAGGAGTGTTTGAATGACTGTACTGATGAAGATTTCTCCTCTTATATTTTAATTGCTCCCCTCCTATGTATTAAAAAAATATGATGTTTTTTAAATAATGGTGACAACATAGACTCTTTTTAACTCCCTCTGCTTGATCAACCAAATCAAGTTCAAATTTTAGGTATTTACCTGTAAGGCTCCTTGTAGCTTTGTCCTGCAGTACTAAATTATTTCTTTTCTCTCTCCTCTCCTCTCCTCTCCTTGTCCCTTCAGACCCATCATGCTTCAGGTTTTTTTCCTGATCTTTTCCCATTTTCCATGACCAGCAGTGCATCATTTTTCAGTTTGAAGAACAGTATTTGTAGTGGTATTCTGATTCTAGTCTTAATAATTTGCCTGGTTATTTACATGATATACACAAGAGGGTCTGTTATTGAATATGTTTTGCCCAGCAGACTAATGCTACCTATTGTTTTCACTGCTTACAGAAACCCTTTGTCAAGGTTTGGTCCTATTTGCAGAGCAAAGCAGCATTTTTTTTACTGACAAGGGGATGAAAGGAACAGGTTAGCAGCTGTGTCCAGGTTGTAGCTCTGTAAATCCACTTGTACAGTTTACAACAGAAGATTGCTGGGTCTCAGCCAGTGGTTTGAATCACAGTTCATGACTCCAGGGTTTTATAAGAAGTTTGAGGAAGAGGCTACAGAATTTTTTCTGGAAGACATTCAGAGCCACCTCCATGTGGGGATCAATCCTAGGACAGAGTGAATTTTGCTTAGACTCACAGCTGTCATTTAATTTAAACAACTTACTGAGCCCTGAGAAAAGACCTGGAATTCTGCAGGTCACTTTACTACTGCTACAGAGAGTAGTGACTGAACCTCCTTCTCTGGAAACCTCAAAGACATTTTTCTTGAAATTTCTGATTTTCAGAGTTTTTAAGAGGCTACTGGTCAAGTAAGGACAATGAGTTCTGTCCTTCAACCTGTTTTATAGATGCAGGTTTCTTTTCAGTAGGTTACAAATTAAATTCCCCACAGCTTTTTAATCATAACTCACAGTATGTGAAGTAGTTCTCCAGCAGAATGAAGGATTTTCAGAAAACAAAGTACAGATACAGTTTATTCTATCTTTGAGCAAAGTGTGGACATGACGGCCTCTTGAAAGCCTTTTATAATTTGTTTAAAATATTTACTCATTTTCCATCCTGTGTATTTTGCAAATACGGGACTTTAAAGATTACGGTTTCCCAATACTAAAAATATTCATCAGGCAGCTTCCTTTCAAACTGGAAGATGTTACCCAATTATCACACTCATCAGGATATCTAACCAGAGGTTTGAAGCCTGTAATAAAGATAATCTGCAAGACAAGCCCTCACACATTCATCACTCACTGTAGATGACTTCTGCTGTGAGCCACTTCTATTTCTTTTGATACAAAACTTCCCCAGGAGACGAAATAACAGGTATGCCTACTTACATGCTGATTGTCTACATCAATTCACTGAAACCTGTGGGAGATATGCAGCACAACAAAATTGCTTACAACAAACACGTTGTTAAAGAAGTCTGCAATAACTTCCCTCTTATTTCTCACCCACTTCCCCACATACTCCCCCTCTGGTATGTAAGTGGAGCCCCTAGATTACAGAGAGGAGGTTAAGGAAAGTTTAACAAAATCCAGGATGTTAAACCTCTGGATTTCTAAATTGTCTGCTCCTGAAGCTTGAACCCAGGCAACAGCCAGCTCAAACTCAAAATCCACCCACAGATATTATTATCAGTGCACAAATTGAAAGGGAACATGGAGATGACCTGCTTTAGGGAGGCAGCAGAATGAGTAGCAGAAGACAAGAAATAAAGCACACCAGGAAATGCCTACTGGTGGCAACTGCCTTCCCTGTGGCTGGTGCCTAAGTTATTTATTCCCAACCCCGTTCAAGAAACGTAATATAAATCTGAGGCTTGAAATCAGTGACACAATTAGAAAGAAAGGGGAAGGAAAGCATTGTATTATCCAGACTAAACTGCTATAATTTAGTCAAATCAAGGCATTCCAGATGGTTTAGTACTGAGGGGAGGATCGCTGGTTTGTTTAAAGAAGGGAATGAGATCTCAACATTTATTATTTACTTTGTACTTTATTTACATTGATATGCACAAATTATTACAATAAAATCTTCTACCTGCAGTGCTGAAGACCTTTTGCCTGGGATAGTTAAAAAATAAAGTTAAACTCAAATAGCTTTTGCTCTTATTATTCTTAAAACACAAATTGGCTAAAACATTCTGTGTTTGCCTTAAGATAATGCTGTGTAAAGACTATTTAAAATGACATAGGCACTCTTTCCTGGGGACCTCCTGATGGCTCCTGACATTTTAACCTCATAATGTACAAGGCCAGTTTGTTTTGTTTGTGCAATTAGTCATGTTACTTAGCAATACAAAAAGTGCTTTTTACACTGAACTCTAGGGAATAAAATATGCAGAATTCATGAGATACAAAACACATAAAAATTCATTTCCTGAGCAGAAGCACTGCAACATTGTGTAGCAAAAACTATTACTTTTTTCATTGTGTTTGTAATAAAGAACTCAAGCAACCATGCCCTTCAGGGCTGGGCTCCTCACCACTTCACTTGAACTCAGCCTCAGCATTCAGCCATGGCATGTGAAGTTAATTACTCTGGGCATTGGGGCTCTGAACAGAAGAATGACCCTATTTGCAGCTCCGTGTACTATGTACCACGCTACAGTGAATTCTTTCAGTACCTACACATCGCACACTCAGTGACTCTGAATGGAGTAATAATTCTAGCACTCTGGAGGAAAGCTCAACTGTCATCTCATTTTCACAGGGACACTTGTCTTCCCAGGTAACCATTTAATGGGGGCTGACATCAGTCCACATTCAGTCACTGTCACCCTCCCAGTTCAAATGGCATGAAAATCCACGGGTTACAGCTTTCAGGAACCATCATGCAAGAAGGCAGGCTTGAAATAATTTCTGAGCCTGGATCTTATGATCCTGAGGCCTTTCTACCAGCTTTCGTGATAAGGACATCAGAATTATGTAGATTCAAAAATCTGCGGATATAAATGACTCCTCATCTAGAAAACCAAACACTGTCTGCGGGAGACCTGGTTTACATAATTTGCCAAGATGGCTGATTCACTGAGGAGCTGAATATTTTCATAGAAACTGCATAGCTGGGGAAAAAATAAAATAATCTAACAAAAAAAGCCCATTAGACATGATTGCTTGCCAAATACCTAACTACTCTCAGTTACTCTTGGGATGAGAAGTTTCAGCAGCTTTGAAAAATGCATGAAAAAATACACTGACCCTCTACAATTGAAGAGAAAATATCCAACATGTGCTGAGGTGGCTGGCTTTATCTGACATAATCAAGAATTATGTCAGATGGTGTGATGTGTGTCTGGTCAACAGTACTATTAATCTGGAAGGGGAATAAAATAAGTGAGGAAAGGTCTGTGCCTGGTAAAATCAGTTGCAAATCTGACTCAAAGAATACAAGCATTTAGTTTCTTTAGCAGGATTTGTACCACATTATTTGTTAACACCATGATTTACTTTCAGCTTGAAGTCCTTATCACCCAGCATTTTGAACATCAGTTGTAGGAAACTGAATAGCCACTTTGAGGCACAAGATGGGAGCTGGGCTGTTATTTCTTGGGGTATTCTTTCATTTTATACCAATGTAAGGCAATAATTTTGCAGATTCTTTTTCTTTATTCCAATCCGTCTTGGTTTCTTTTTTTTTTCCTTTCCTGATGTTGGTTCATTAACTGATTTATTCATTCATTCATTTAAGTCTAACCTAGAAATAGGTTACTTTGCAGCTTCTAATTTTATTTCATCAGATACAAACTTTGCATAATCATGTAGAGAGAACAGAACACAGAGAGAAACCATGAATTTGCTTTTGAATATTGCCTTAATTCTATCTAGGATAGGAAAATAAATTATAGATCCAGTTTTTAACTGCTAAGCTCTGGACTAGTCATCTAGGTAATTTTTAAGCTTGGCGACCATTTACTAGTATTCATTTGCCAATATTCATATACGGACCTTTCCTAATATGATATCCATCTCTAAAAGAAGCAATGGGATTTGACTGGGTCTAGATAAAAACACACTTGATCTCTTACTGACACATATATATGTGCTGGGATGGGTTCCATTCAGAGATGAATTAGGTGAATCTAAAAGAACATTAAATGTTCTACCCTTTGGAAACTGTTCCTGCTTTTGTACTGCCCATATGCACGAATTGTCTATGACTACCAACAGAAAAAGAACAGTCTTGATATGCTCATTCAGATACCACGTGCTCAATAGCTGAAGAGAAGTAGATTGGTTTGTTGCAATTAAAGGGCACTTCTTTTCTGGCTGTTAACAATATCACCATTTATTTCTATTAAAATTTTCCAGACCCTGTGAAGCTGCAATTCTTTTTTTTAAAAAAAAAGAGAATGCGAGGAAGCATGTTCTTACCAGCTTAAATTTTGCCTGAAACTTTCAAAATTCTAAAAATCATCTCCCAGATCTCCTGACGTATCAGCAGGGACAGAATCCTCCTCTCACTTTCGTTTCTTCATTCATTTGTTGTTTTACGCTCAAGCTCTAAACCATTTTTATTTCCCAGCACAAAATCTGAAGCTTCAGAACAGACAGCCATGAAGGTGACACTTTAAGATAGCTAGAGTAGGTGAGATCTGGAATGGTTTTGCTTGAATTGACAGTTCACTGTGCAGAACTTTCATGTGACCCAGACAGAAAAGGAAACACCAAGTTTTTCCTGACATGCTCTGTGAAGACACTAGAAGGTTTATAAGGGGATAATTTGCCTATTGCAACACATGTGCTTCCATAAAATATTACTCAGTTGCTGCAGTATTAAAAGAACCAAAGTATACAGTGGGAGTTTTGGTCCCACTCTTTTTTTTTTCTCCAAATAATAAACCCCCTGTAATTTCTTTTGTGCTTTACTAAGAAACAGTTACAACAATCTAGATCATGAATTTTCAAATTAATCTCTGTAAAATCCTACTTAGTCATGAATTGTTATAGTCAGTGCTGATCTCAATAAGTACACTTTTGAGATAAACAGTGTTCAACACAATATCTCTTTAGGATGAGCTCTTTTTGATTATTTAGTAGTTGTTAGTCAGTGGCTCGTTCATATAATATTTTTTCTTTCACTTGAATGAGAAAAACATTAAAGCTAGAGAATAAAGACTAGAGGGTTGCAATTTACAGCATATAATACTTCTAGGAGAATTTTTAAGATTAATATCAATTTTTGAATACATTCCTGAAAGTTTTGTATCTTTGCACATTTCCAAAACTGCCAGGCAGTTGTCTGAATAACCATCAATAATATTGAACTAGTTATATAATCTGATGGATTCTAGCTTTCCCTATTTCTGTTGAAAATTGTCCTTTATTTTTAATGTATTTCTAACTGTCCTAGTTTACTTGTAAGAAGCCAAGATTTTTTTCTTATTAAACCAAAATTGATCACATCAATAAGTATCATCATCTGTCAAGCATAAACCATATTACTCATTAATTAGTATTAATATTTTAGCCATTCCAAAGATTTTTAATGCTCCAATTAAGATATGTAATCACTTGGTGGATTCAGAATATGTTTAGGATATTTAAATTAATGAATTTGCTGCATCACCAGCAAATTTTCAGGGAAAAGTCATCTCATGGGATCTAATTACAAAGAAATTCATTCTAAGTACATTGAGATGAAGGGTTTGAAAACTGATCAATAACTTCCAGAATTAAATTCAGGTTATGTCACACTTTGTGTGACAAGCTCACGGGATCTTGAACTCTGCGGAGTTTTGAAACAACATTGAAAGGTTAACTTTAAAGAAAACACACTTGCAAGCCTCCCAGATTATAGCAGAAAGTCAAATGTCATCTCTCCATAATCTCACAGAACAGCTACTGAATCCAAATGGAAGGCAAATTTACTGTTTTAAGAAGCAGATGATTTGTGAGTGTGTTCTGCAGCAGTGCAGCAATTGCTAATGGAAAGATCCTTTGCAGTTCTGCTTCTATGAAACAGCAGTAACTGAGTTTCAGAAAACCAAAATCTGGTTAATATTTTGAAATCTCCTAATTTCCTCTAAAATAAAACCAAATACTTTAAAAGCAAGTGTAGAGAAAGAAGGAACTCACATAGCAGAGTCCCTGCCAGCAGGGCTCTGAACTGGGGGTGTGGAAATCCCCTCAGAGCAGCATACTATCTCCCACTGCAGTCTCCCACTCTCAGTATGCTGTGGACTATTTACCCACTTGAACCACTTTCTCCCTTCTCTTCTCATTAACTTTGCTGATAAAAAGCAAAGAAGGAGATTTTTTATGAGAACTTTCCATTTTAATAAACCATCACACCAAAGAACTGTAACTTCGCAGGTACACAAGAAGTTTGTTAATAGAGACAGAGGGCCTCTCTTTCTAATAAATATTCAAACATGCATTAAGCCTAATGACTCTGCTATCCAGATCAGTGAGAATCCTAGACACAAGGGATCAGTTCCCAGGAGAATGGTGGAGAGTCACTCTTAGGTCAGATCTGCAGAACTTGTTCCCCGAGTTTCAATATTTTAATACCCACACAAAGTATAAATATCGTAGCATTAAAAGTTGTATAATGACAAGTCTTTATTGAAGTATACAAAATCTACCACTGATTCATGGAATGTGCTATTTCTGCCAGGAATGAAAATGATGTGTTGATTTCAATTGAACTATTCTTACTTGCACCAGCTGCAGATCAGGTTCAGGATATGTAGAAATGCCATTATTAGGCATAGTGTTTACGTATGATGTTATTTTATTATTGCTCATCACTGATACATATACGCTTTCCTTTCAACTGTCATGGTAAAAATTAAAAGAAGTAGCCGTTTTAGTCCTGTGGTAGTCCTTTTTGTTCTTAAGAATATTGAGCAATATGCTTTATTTCTTACATGTTTTTTAACTCTACTATCTGTAGACCATCAAGTTATATTCACAGAAATTATAATCATAGAGAGAAATAAAGTCGCTGGATGTCAATAGTTTGGTCTTTTTTTTATTTAAAAAACACTGTGCATCAGGAAAAAAAAAAGAAAAAAGAAAAAAAGAAAAAAAAAAAAGATGCTGTTGACAGGTGACTGGAGAAAATAACTTGTTATAGGAAGGTTTTAAGCCCTGAGGATTTATTTGTACCTGCCGGGTTAGAGATGGCCAAAGAGCAGAAATAATGATCAGACAGACAAATACACAACCACAAATAAGCTTGTGCCATTGCTCCTGGCAACTGTTCATTATTTAAAACAGTGCTACTTTGAAAAGAAGCAAAATGCTTGAGACCTGTTCTTTGTATAAAGGTAATGGAAGGCATCCTGAGAGATCTTTGAAGGTAAAAGACAGTCTTCCAGAAACATCTCTTGTGATAGGCATTTTGAAAACAGGATGTGATTTGTTTAAAGTAAATCAAAAGTGTTCAAAAAAACTACAGTTCACAAGGGGTTGTAGGTACCCATGTCATTTTGGTACCATTTACTGAACCTAACCATTCAATTTAAATACTGATACTATTTACATAGTGGACCAAGTTTATTCAGAGTGTGTAAATAGGCTAGTACATATTGTACTTTGATAGAACAGAGGGGGAAAATGGCATATATGCAAGCTTTT
The DNA here is from genome assembly GCF_031877795.1 of Strix aluco. Lineage (NCBI taxonomy): Eukaryota > Metazoa > Chordata > Aves > Strigiformes > Strigidae > Strix > Strix aluco. Next base: position 49,461,210 of record NC_133931.1, read on the forward strand.
CACCACATCTACCACAGAATGAATCAGAAGCGATAGGGACAACCTTGATTTTGAGGAATTGCATGTGACCCTTCATACATTCAAAAATGTCTGACATGCACAAATATAACTGGCCGGTTCATTCAGGGAGTAAATAGATTTTATAGTGTCATTTTGCTGCTAGTCACCTATTTTCCACCATGACAAAAATGCACAGGGAGCCATTAGATTTGTTTAAGTTTTTTATTCTGGCTACTCTGTATTTATTTTAATTCAACATGATTGCTTGAAGAACAAAAAACTGCCCAAATACAGAAGGGAGCTTGATGTAAGGAGTTGGAGCAACAACATTTGCTACCTTCTTCTTTTTCTTATTCCTTTTAATTTTTGAATGACCATATTGTAACCCAACAGTTTATCAAACTGACACATCTAGTTGTGTCACTACCTGATGTGATGTGGCACATCACTTGAGAGTCAAGTGCTACTTCTCCATTTTGACAGCAGCCACTCAGCCCCGGCACAGGTTGCTTTTAATCTCTTTGTTTGCTTTGCTTGACTGGTATCACACTAACACTTATTTGAGTGTTAAATAACACAAGCAGAGCCAAAGTCACAAGCTTGTGATGACACTTCCAGTACCCACTGTTCCCTCTCAATGTTACATGACTGCACTGGTGTCTGTATGTTTTATCTTGAACCTTCGTTTTAAATAATAACAGAAAAACCATCAATATATGGTTTCTACCAATGCCATCATGCTTAATAATGCATACTAATTACACTGTCATCTCCAGGCAAGTGCATATACAGAATTTAGGTTAGCAGAAACAGCAGGTCTGCAACTCCCACAAGAACATTCCCTTCCAACTTCTTTGTTCAACATAAGTAACCAGCAGTATGCTTCCACCCCAGATTTATCACTGGGATGCCCCACAACATTACAATGGTCTTACTACACAAAACTACCGCACTTTTCTCTTCCCATACAATGAATGTCTATTTAAAACTCATTTCCTCCAGGTGACACTGAATTTACAGACACAAAAACTTGTGCAGTTGAAGAGATGGCACTCCTCTCTCCTGTTGTTTGTAGGATCCAGTTTTAAGTGAATAAAAGGAAGTCTGTGTAGTTTGAAGTCCCTAGGAATTCTCTCAACTGCAAAGAAAGATGTTCATGTTGCTGAGGTGACAGCATACAGATAAAAACAATATTCAGGAGATAAAATACCAGGAGAACCTCAAATGATTCAATTTGTTGCATTATTTTTATTATTTGCAGCTAAAAATGGTGTTACATAAATCAATACCCAGTATTTTTAACTGTAGTTCATATCTGGTCCCAGTCTTGTGTGAATGTCAGTGAAAGTATCGCTTTTAGCACATGGTGTAAAGGTTTCTTTGCAGTGAATAAAAAAAATGTTCAAGTAATATTTTTCCAATTAAAAACAAATATTTAAATAATTTTGACCTCTTTAATTATGTATAAGTGCCCACTTTCATCCTCAGACAAGCCCCATACTCTGAACATCAGCTTTGCCCAAGGTCTGCAGGCAATTCTGAGCAAGTGTTTGAAGACCCCTGAAAATGGGCTTAACATTACTTGTCTCCAGGGTGGTTATCACAGTTATACTCTCTTCCAGTGCTTATGTTAAAGAATTAATCCTGTTATCATACAGGAATGACTTCTGGGTGGCTGCAGCTGAATTGAAAAACAAAGGGAGAGGCATTTCATAAATTTTGTAAGGGATTTTAGTGGGTCAGATTCAGGGAAGGCGACTGATAGAATGGCATCGATCAGGTGTGTAAATAAGAGAGCACAGCAGAAGAGAAGGCTCCAGGGAGACCTTATAGCACCATTCCAGTACCTAAAGAGGGCCTATGAGAAAACTAGAGAGCAACTTTTTACAAGGGCATGTAGTGACAGGACAAGGGGTAATGGCTTTAAAGGGAAAGAGGGTAGATTTAGACTAGATACAAGGAAGAAGTTCTTCACTGTGAGCATTGTGAGACACTGGAACAGGCTGGAATTATATTATATTTAAGCTCCCTTCCAACCCAAACCATTCTACGATTCTATGATTCTACTTGTTTCCAAATTTAATTGCCTTGCTCTGGGAAAAGAAGTTAGGGTAATGTTTGCAATGGAAGTATTTTTGCTGAAATCTCTTCCCATCCATCAATCTTTTCCTCAGTAATATGCGGAGTTTGTTTTTATGAGCTCTGAAATCTATTTTATTGTTGTAAAATGTAGAAGCAGGGATTACTTAGGGTCTGTTTTCATTTGGTTTGATGTGTGGGGGTTTTTTTTAAAGAAATGAACCCTTTAGCTTTTCTTTGTCTTGAAATTGCCTAACTTAACCGAGGTCACAAGGACACATTGGGTTTTTAAAAGGAAATGCATGTAGTTCTGAGTATCAGGGCACTGCTCTGCAGTTGCATGATCTCATCATCCACAACCTCATCCTTTCCCACAGCCCTTCACTGATTTTGCCACTTCCTCCCACTCTCCTTGTGGAGCAGGGTGTAAGAAGAGGACATGCGTTCTGTCCACACTCATCCCACAAAGCACAACCAGCATGTCCAGTACCATGCACATCGCAGAACAAGAAGGATTCTTCCTTTCTCTTCATCTCTTCCTTCTGCCATTTAGTTATTAAACTAACAGGAATGCATCAAGCAATAAGTACAACAGGGGTAACTGAAATCAGGTTATTAGTGTGCATTTGGCAAACTTAAGAGGTATACAAGGAATGAAAGCAGAAGCAGACCCATGTAACAAGAGTAGTTTAATTGACTTCTGGGGCCAGATGTAGTCCTACTGCAATTTCAGTGTTTTGTGATTTACCCTAGAGTAAATATGGTCTGCAGAGAGATTAGTCCTCTAGGAGAAAATGACACCTTCTCATCAGCCCCTATTTTGCTGTCTGGACAACTGACTATGTCTTGAGAGCATGGAACAGGGCATGAAACAAAAGGAAAAAAAGCAATTACCAGTCAAGGTGGATATAATTAGGCCTAAATCAATGTGATAGAAATTAAGTGCCTCATTTTTATAAGATAGGAAGCTGTGCAAGACATAAACAAATTAGAGATTTAGGGGTTTTTACAGTAATAGAGGCTCCTTGGAAAGTAAACAAACAGCGAGCACTAGGAAGGTTTATGTCACAGCACTAATTAAAATCCCAGCCAAGAAAGAGAAAAATACCTTGGATTTAACAAGAGCAATAAAAACATTTTTAAAAGAACATATGGACAAGCTTTCTGACAAAATGCTTAGATTATTACAGGAAAAAATATGGAATAAATATGTGTGTGCAGAAAAAGGAAAATATGTCCTAAATGAGAATTTAGAATTAAGGAACAAGGTTGCCAGGACAATTTTAGCAAATGCAAGAATTGAGGATCCCCTTAAGCATTTGACCGCCTCCTGGTCATGGTCTTGGAAACATTCTCATGGCTCCAGTACAGACCATTAATGGGCCAGATTCTCCACCTTTACTAACTGCATTTGGAGCTGTCAGCCTGTGACTTCTCCAGGGGACAGAGAGGGAAAAAATATCACAAATCTCAGTAGAGCTAAAACAGTAGAAGCCTTCAACATACATCTGTTAGCTAAACAGGAACAAGGGAGGTGTGGATGAATGTTCCCTTCTCCAGCTGTGCAAGAGAGGTGCTACTCTCCAGCAGGAGGACAGTAACAGCTAACTGGCAGGGTTGTTAACTGGCAGGTATGTTAACCTCTTCCACCATCTCAGCTGGTTGCAAGGTTTAACTTGAAGAGATGAGGTGGTATAAAAATGATTAAACACTCACTCATTGAAACCCAAATTCCCCACAGTTTTTATGAGGCTAAATCTAAGCCAAGTTTTTACCATTGAAAGGAAAATAGTGTCACAAAGAAATGCATTTCTTTTGATAGTCATGAAATTCATTTAAAAGCATGACTTTATTAATGAACATCATTTGTTATTTGAACTGATTTGCTGATCATCTTTAAAGCCTTTTATTACACATTGGTTGAAATTCAGCTGCTGGTCTATGTTGTTTCATTGTGACTGTCCAGATGAGTCAGCCAGTATTATCTTTGGTTGGATAACCATGCAAGAATTTCTTTACTTTTATTCACAAATACTGAGTTTAGTGTTAGTTCCCTCAACACTTATTTTTTGTGAACTTCTGCAAAATCAGTTTTTTGAATGTTCCTGTACAGTGGACACTGAAATGTGTTTCAGGTTTTTTTGTGTGTGTATGTTATGTTAGTCTCATGGCTCTACTAATTAAATAAAAAACCAGAAATTTTGGATAGCTGGATTCTAAATCACATAAACATCAGAAAATAAAAAATGCTGGAAATTAATTTACTTTGGAAAGGGAATACCTCATCATGCTTGAATCACCTTCTCTTTTCTTTATCAAAGAACCAGTAGCTATTAAGTAATGTTAACTCTGTCTTTGCAAGATGACTACATCATTTCCAAAACAGAATTATATTTCAAAACAGAGTAAAAAAGATCAAGCATAAGATATGCCAATTAGAGAATTATCTCTCATTGATATGATCTCCTTGATCATAAAATTCTAAATATAAGTAAAATTTAAATATAAATAAAAATATTATGATGTCATTGATCATAAAACACTTAATAAATTGGAGATGAATAAATGGGAAGAAGTATGGTAAATTAAGTAAGGATGATCTGGTAGGGTAAGTGCATGGGAAACAAGTAGGAGATACTTGGAGAACATTTTTTTACATGTACTACCAGAACAATTTTTGGATTATTCAAGGAAGGAGTCAAAGACTGATGTTGCTAGGCTTAGAAAAGAAACTTCTTAATGGGGGAGGAGATTTATTGGAAGGAAGGAACAGAACTAAGAAACAGAGACTTGCATCAGTGTCACCAGAACTTACTGAAGCTTTCTTTTGTATTCCCCAGTCACAGAAGAAGACCGGCTACACTGCTCCCCAGATCCAAAGAGTGTTGCCATCCAATCTTGTGTTAACTTTCTTTCTCCCTAAGCTCTTGTAACTTGCTTCACTTGCCCACATATAGGTCTGTACTGCAGCTTGAGGCATCTTAGGGTATAAAAGGTATCCACATGGGACTAGAAGACATGAGACACTGGAAGACCTACATCTGGGGACACCTTCTAGCAGCCTTCCAGTACCTAAAGCGGGCCTACAAGAAAGCTGGAGAGGGACTTTTTACAAGGGTATGTAGTGATAGGACAAGGGGTAATGACTTTAAAATGAAAGAGAGTAGATTTAGATTAGATATAGGAAGAAATTCTCCACTGTGAGGGTGGTGAGGTACTGGAACAGGTTGCCCAGAGATGTTGTGGATGTCCCCTCCCTGGAAGTGCTCAAGGACAGGTTGGATGGGTCTTTGAGCAACCTGGTCTAGTGGAAGGTGTCCCTGACCATGGCAGGGGAGGTGGAAGTAGATGATCTTTAAGGTCCCTTCCAAGCCAAACCATTCTATGATTCTGTGATTCTATGATCCCTCAGGATGATGGCTGGAGGCAGGATGTTCAGGGATGTCTGTTTATTTAGCTGAAGCAAATCTGTTGTCCCTATGGTCTTTCAAAGTGTCCACACTAACAGAATCACAGAATCACAGAATCATCTAGGTTGGAAAGGACCTTGAAGATCATCTAGTCCAACTGTTAACCTAGCACTGACAGTTCCCAACTATACCATATCCCTAAGCTCTATGTCGACACGTCTCTTAAACACCTCCAGGGATGGGGACTCCACCACCTCCCTGGGCAGCCCATTCCAACGCCTAACAACCCGTTCTGTAAATAAATACTTCCTAATATCTAGTCTAAACCTTCCCTAGTGCAACTTCAGGCCATTCCCTCTTGTCCTATCACTTGTTACTTCGTTAAAGAGACTCATCCCCAGTTCTCTGCAACCTCCTTTCAGGTAGTTGCAGAGGGCAATGAGGTCTCCCCTCAGCCTCCTCTTCTCCAGACTAAACAACCCCAGTTCCCTCAGCCGCTCCTCGTACGACATGTGCTCCAGACCCTTCACCAGCTTTGTTGTCCTTCTTTGGACACGCTCAAGTAATTCAATGTCCTTTTTGTAGTGAGGGGCCCAAAACTGAACACAGTAATCGAGGTGCAGCCTCACCAGTGCCGAGTACAGGGGTAAGATCCCTTCCCTGTCCCTGCTGGCCATGCTATTGCTGCTGCAAGCCAGGATATCATTGGCCTTCTTGGCCACCTGGGCACACTGCTGGCTCATGTTCAGCCGGCTGTCAATCAACACCCCCAGGTCCCTCTCTGACTGGCAGCTCTCCAGCCACTCCTCCCCAAGCCTGTAGCACTGCTGGGGGTTGTTGTGGCCCAAGTGCAGCACCCGGCATTTGGCCTTATTGAAACTCATCCAGTTGGCCTTAGCCCATCGCTCCAGCCTGTCCAGGTCTCTCTGCAGAGCCTCCCTACCCTCGAGCAGATCAACACTCCCACCCAACCTGGTGTCATCTGCAAACTTACTGAGGGTGCACTCAATCCCCTCATCTAGATCATCAATAAAGATGTTAAACAGGAGTGGCCCCAAAACCGAGCCCTGGGGGACACCACTCAAGACCGACCACCAACTGGATAATGTTCTAGACTTTCTACATTTCATGTGGTGTTTTCCTGCTTGCAAACATTCTGGCCTTCTTTTACACTCAGGGGTCATTACCCATCTTTTATGATGCACTGAGACTTCATCCTCACACCTTTCCAGCAAATCTTTCAAAAGGTGCTGCATCAGAAAATGTCTATTGAGTCTACAAATAATAAGAACTGCTAGTGATACATTGTCCTGGTTTCGACCATGATAGAGCTAACTTTCCTTGTGTTGGGAGGGAGCACAGCTAGAGGGCCAGGTCCCAGTTGATCATTGGAGTATTTCATACCATGTGATGTCATGCCCAGGGTATACAGGCTGGCACAGGCTCTATCTGGTGCATGAGCCATTTTTGGTTTTCTGGTGTGGTCGGTGTGCTGCTGTGGGGAGCAGTCACCACGCTTGGTAAGCCACTGCTGCATTTTACCCGTTTTTTTGGACTTACTATTGTTACTGTTTTTCTCTTGTTATATTTAGTAAATTCTTTCTTTTTATTCAACCTATGAACTTTCTTCTTTTTGTCCCTCCCCTATTTCACCAGGGAGGGAGGAGGTGAACGGTCGGCCACATGGCAACTGGCTGCTGGCTGAGTTCAAAACTCAACATACATCCTTAAGTATTTATGTGTATCTCCTGTTGATAAGGGATGCTCAGCACAATGCATCACATTAGGGAGTACAATTTGCTCATGTTACTTAATATAATGTATGTCACAGGGGCCACAGAGTATTAACAGTTAAGTAGTTGAAGTCTATAAATTGAAGTTGATTAAAACTTCTTTATCAAAAGATATTTGTAGGGGGGAAAAAAAAAAAAAAACCAAAAAAAAAAACCAAGCTTTATTTTCCCAGGGAACTTGTGTTTTCAAAAACCTGAAAAATACAGTTCATTCCATTGAAAATCCTTGGTGTTTTTAACAAAAAATAAAATATTAGAAAGCTAAAACCACTTTACTGACAACTAAAAGTGTCAATATTTTCTTTTTTCTGTTTGTCAATCTTTTTTTTTTTCTGTTTTTTTAATTTAAATAATTCGAAATTAGTGACTGTTCATGAAGACCTGGTCTTTTCTTTCCCTTTGTGCTGGGTTTGTGTGTGTGTGTCTTGTGGTTTTTGGTAGCAGGGGAGGAGGCTACAGTGGTGGCCCCCTGTGAGAAACTTCTTGAAGCTCCCCTGGCTCCAAGTCAGACCCACCTGTGCGCCAAGGACGAGCCAATTAGCGCCTGTGGCTGTGCCTCTGTGATAACATATTTAAGAAAGGAAACCTAGGACAAGGAGTAGGAGTTGTGAGGAAGAGTTGCGAGGAGGACACCGATGTGAACACCCAGGTCAGTGGAAGAAAAGGAACGAGAGGGAAGGTGCGCCAATGCAGAGACCCCCTTGAAGCCCGTGGTGAGATGTCAGAGCTGCCCCCTGCTGCCCACAGAGGTCCACGGTGGAGCAGATATCTGCCTGCAGCCCGTGGAGGACCCCTCACCGGAGCAGGTAACTGTGCCCAAAGAAGGCCAGGATTCTGTGGGAAGAAGCTCTCACTGTTGTAGTTCGGTGCTGTGAGGATTGCGACGCGTGGGGGTGACCCACGCCAGAGCAGCTCCAGAATGGCTGTGACCTGTAGGAAGGACTCATGTCAGAGAAAGTTCATGGATAACTGTCTCCCATAAGAGGGACACCATGCTGGATCAGGGGAAGAATGCGAGAAGTTCCACCCCCTCCCCCTTGAGGAGGAAGGAGTGGCGGGACTGACTGCAACCCTCTATTCCCTGCCCCCTGCACCACTGAGGGGGAGGCGGTAGAGAAATCGGGAGCAGACCTGAGCCCAGGAAGAAGGGAGGGGTGTTTTTAAGATGTGGTAATGCTTCTCACTGTCCCACTCTGTCTGTTGTTGTTGTTAGTGTCTGAATTAAACTGATGTTCCTTTTCTTCCTCTAAAAAGTCTGTCTTTTACTCATGACCATAATGGATGAGTCATCCTCCCTATCCTTATCTTGATTCCTGAGCCTTTTTCTTTATTTTCTTCTTCCCATTCCTGAGGGGGAAGGGGTGAGTGAGCAGCTGCATGGTGCTCAGTTGTCCTATGGGCTCAAACCAGTACACATTTCTATCTCTCCTTTATCCCTTCCCCACCTCTGTGTTCACCAACATAAATTAAACTAAAAGCAAGACCATTTAATTTCTAAGCTTTAATTTTGACTGATACTTTGACCATAAGATTTATTTTACAATTCTTTAATCAAGGTAAAGCTAAACAAAACTGAATGACAACAGAGAAGCAATGAGTAAAACTTTTGTTCCTTTTCTGTAGGTCAAAATTTAGCTTGTTCCTTGTTCTTTTGCCAGAAGAAAACAAACCCCAAAGTGCTTATGTATGGATTCAGTTTCATAACTACATTCTGAGTGTTTCCTCACTCAGAAATGTGGGATATTTTCCTCACTTCTAGCCTGATTTGTGCTGCCATTATGATGTCTTTAACTTCAGTGAAGAGAGAGGAACACAAATTAAGGCAGGCTTATCGTACACCTCCAAGGGACCCAATTTTAATCGAAGTGTTACTAACATGAGGAGACAATACATGGCAGCCCACGCTGCAGAACTTCTCAGCTCTCAAGTTCAGACCCTGGAAAACACTAATGTTTTCCAGGCTTCAGAGTTCTGGCCATGGGGCAAGGCTTCAATATTGGTCTATGGCTACTACTTCCAGAGCTTCTAACCTCCCTGCCTGGATGTAGACCAAGGTAAAGATATCTTTTTTAGTCCTTTAATCATCATTATCTTAACTATACATTTTTTATAGATTCATAGGATAATTTAGGATTGAAGGAAGCCATAGGTATCATTTGATCCCATGGAGGTCAACCCTCATCATTCAAAACATGGCCAATATCATATAGTACATTGCTTTTATGAATAATACCTGTTTTGAGCCTCATCTTGTAAGGACTGTAACTATTATAAATTTTATAAAATTAGAAAGACAAGTTGATCTGATCTATTATGATAGAGTTTGGGGGAGAAGAAAAAAACAAAGAGTAATGAAAGCAAGTAACAGGAAGACTGGGTTTTCAAGAAGCTGTTATAAGTTCTCGTTTCTCCTAAAATATTTGCTATTTAATGAAAACTTGCAGCTATTCCAAAAAGTATTCTGGAGTCTGGTTTTGCATTTCCCTTTGGAAGGGACCTTACCACACTTTTGTAATTTAACCACTAAAACTTCCACACCAGGAAGAGGCCAGGGGCAAAGTTCTTCTGATTTTTACACTGTCCCAGCACTGTGTTTTATTACTGCATCCCCTCAGGTCCCTACACTGCAACAGATATCAAAGTCAACTTTCCAAATCTATTTTTACAATAATTCAAGCTGGTTTAATGGGTTTTTTTCACATTTTCCGTCTGTAGCATGTTTAATGTATGAAGCCAATTATATGTGAAAATGTAAAGTGGTCTTGAGTTAATGAAAAAAACAAAGACCATATGCACACATGAGGAGTATAAATTCTGTGTTATTTCTTGCATTTGTCCTATGCAGCTGAATATAAATACAGGGTTTTTTATCTTATTCAGAAATGTTGTTGGTACTATTTACTTCATTCCCATGTCTCAGCTTTACTCAAAGTAGATGTAAACAATAAATAAAATTATTGCTAAGGTTACTTTTTTAAAAAGTGACTGTTATAATCAGAAAAGTGATGCTATAAAAATGATATCTCAGTGTTTCACATTTATTCTCCCTCAGTGACTTCTTTATCAAATGTGCTCGTTTTGCAAGTCAAAACAAGATTTTTCTCACTGCCAGTACACATGTTACTTGGAAAGCAGACAATATTCTTCTCCTCTCTTTTACAGTGATAAAGATTTTAGAATAAAAACCATACCCACCCATCTGGGTGATGGTGCAGGAGGCAAAATATAAGGCTTTGGGGTTCTACTTTGCAGTGCAGATAGTGGAAAATATGCATTTATAGTTAAATGTATGAAAACAATACAAAACCTCAGGCAGGTACTTGGGCTGCTATTCTGTGATTCTGATGGCAGTGCCTTGACTCCAACTGCAGGCCTTGAGCTATGGGAAGCATAGGCATTAATGGAGCAGTGATTTTGAATAAACATAACAATGTTTAAAATAACTGAAATTGTATTGAACAGTTGTCTTACTAGTCAGCATCTCTAGCGAGCTGAGAGCTCAAGTCTGGATCTGCTTCTGAGGACATCCTCTTCCCTCCAGTTAGTAACTGGGAAAGCAGTATACAGAAAAACTAAAAACTGTTATAAAGGGACCAAGGCAAGTTTAGTAGACAGGAGTCAGGTCTATCAACCACGGTTATAACACTCAAAAAAAAAAAAAAAAAAAAAAAAAAGCGTCCCAGTGACTTTTATGGCATAGTTTCTAGCCAACTAGTCAGACTCTTAGGACCCTATTTAGCCCTGAGTGTTACTGTGACAGCAACAACCGTAAATGAAAAAGTAGACAAACCTGTGTTAAAATTCTGTGTGTTGTGTTGGTTTCCATGTTTCCTGGTGGACTTTTGGCATATGTATAGAAGAACCAAGTGAATCCATAATCAAGGTTATAGATTGTTTTCCACCTTGAATGCTTTCTACTTTCTTCAAAACAGGCCTATGTTTTTTCAGATTTCTTGTTGGTCAGCAAAGGTGAAATCATGAACACTCCATTGCTATACCTGAAAAAGCTTGGTTTTGTTTATAGCAGATATGTTGCACAGAGAATGACTGCTGGAACAGCAACAGAATTAAGGCTGCCATTAAAATGTTGCTTTGTCTTGCTTTACAATATGTTAGTGTTAGCATTTTCTGGATTTTAGGGTTGCATATTTGAAAAGTATATTTATGGTATTAGCTGTTTCTTGATAAGAAATTATGTCTTCCTGTTTTACATGGACAGGACCAGAACTGACTGCTTGTATGAACCTCAAGACTTCTATTAAAACAATGAAGGAGAAAAAAAAGAAAATAAAAAAGACAAATTTAGCAGTCTTTTCTTTGGGAATGATACTTTTTTCTCCCTCATAAATTTAACAATAAAAAGCCTGTTCTTACTGTGGGTTTAGAAAATAGAATATTTACAAGAGTTACAAATGGAAGAGACATTCAATTAAAAAAAATTATTTACTCTAACTAGCTTCCTTTGGTTTACCTGGTGTCTTTAAAAAAAGCATTCTTTCTGCTACCTATTAGCAATGTAACCTATTGTTTGTTAAGCAGCCAGGATCAATTTACAAACCTTTTGTTTAAACAATCATTAAACAGAATAAATTAATGGCATACTATGTGCTGTTTCTGATAATCCAGTTAAGACAACAGCAATACATATCTAATAGATATTTTCAAAGTTTCACTGAACCGTCATTGGAGCAACTGCTATATTAATCATTCTCTCTTTTTTTCTGCACTAAAGGGCTAAATTTATACAGCTCCAATGTCTATCAAACGAGTAATCTTTTCTTCCATAATCTTTATTTTATCTGAGCTTTTAGCACATATGATGCGCTGTTCCTTACAAGTGCAGAATTTACAGCTGGCACTTGGAATGGCATACACAGATTCAGTGTAAGCTACCTAAACATATGCATTTATTTAACTATGGAAATTGTCCCAGTGTCTTCTATGAGTCTATCTGTGACTCTGAAATTGTATGTGCTCAAATACTTTGTTGAATGTGTGTCATAGAGAGAGATACTAAAGCATTTTGCAGTGTCAAACTCTGATTATCACCAAAGATCTTCTAGGTGTTCATTTACATACATATCACCCCAGCAAACTTCCCAGGGTTTAACTTGTCTCATATTTACTTTCTCCCATTCCATCCTCTCCACTCAGCTGTAAACCAGCTTGCTCTTTAAATTTCAGTGAACGAAACACCTTGCCCTCTCACAGACATTGGTGCAACTCACATGATTTGTACCAGAATAAGCAACAAACAAACTGTTTACAGTGAATGCATTTTATTTTAGATGTTCAGCCTTGGGCACTGGCACGTTACCCTCAGAATCTTCTCCAGTTTGCCCTTTCCTCGATTATTTTTCTTCCTCCAGCAGAAACCTCTGAATAATCTTTCCCCTTCACTATTGCTTTTTCTTTCTTTGCAGCTGCCTCTCTTTTTCTCTAATATACAGCTCACCCACCACAAATAGTTGTTCTCATGGTAAATAAGGTAGGCAAGCACTGACTTGTAGCCATACAAAGACCACCCAAATTAGCTGTAGCTGTAATCACATTTCACCTTTCCTGTCTGAAATGAACAACCAAAACTTGCTGCTATTAAAGTTCTGCAAAGCATATTAAAGGCAATGTCACCCATAAAGTTTCACCATGTTTTTCTGAGCCATATTTATCTGGTTCATATTACTGGAATTTATGATGTCTCTGTAGTGCTGGATCTTTGCCCCATACTTTCATTTGCTTTCCCCATAACTGAAAATCTAGCCTAGGTTAAACAAAAAATGTAACAGCTATAGTCGTTAAAAAGAGAAAATCAGATGCAGTGTGAGATATTTCAGTCAAGCAGCACAGCTAGAAACTTAACCGAGAGGTGCTGTTGATTCAGTTTATGTGTAATGCTGAATAAGCTGGAAACTGTTCTCAGGATCCTTTGTTTAAAAACTGAGTACCAAAGAAAGAATTTCAGCCAAGTACAGTCCCACAGCAAATATAGAAGTCATTTCATTCCTTTTTCATTTCCTCAGATTACAGGCAGTCAAAAATCATACAAAGACAGAAAATCTATTCTTGTATTCACTGGAATGGGTGAATCAGTTCAGATTAAAAGAAGAAAAAGCACAAATTTTTGACTGAAACTTCAGCCAAACAAATTCAGACAGTCTGGGATACAAAGGAGTTTAATTAGTTTTGTGTTATTCTTTCTAGCTCATCACTTCATCATCTCTAGTGAAATCAGAACTGGAAATACAAAATAACAGAAAAAAATATTCCCAAAACCTAGAGGCTCTTTGTAGACATACACCTAGGTTTATGCAGGATATTTTTTCATGTCTGGCTGCATTTGGAAGCAAATGAATGCACAATAGGAAATTATAAGAAATAATTTCAAAGAGATTAAAAATTGCATGCTGGGGCAGATATGCAAATTAGTCATTTGTAAGTGAGTTTCTTGATAGAGTACTGGTAGATGTATCCTTACCTCCTTCCTTGATAGAACTGATGTGCAATGCATGTGTCATATATAAATCCTGTTATCTACAGAAGAGCTATTGTTTGAGTGTCAAACAATTCACTCTATTTAGCTTTGAATACAATATATTATATATGAAAATCTAGTAAATCACGAAAGCCAGACAAAGCAGAGCAGTGCAAAATGTGGGATTACCATTTGCAAATGTTTGGGACCTTTCTGAGCTTCTGCTACTAATGATGTTACTGTGTGCTGCTAGAAGCTTTTTTCGCAAAGCTTTAGGATTAATTTGTTATCAAAATGGATGACAAGCATTCATACACCAAATAATGATATTTTTAATTCATAATTTATCATGTTATGTGATGTCATAAATTAAATAAAGCTGTATTAATTCTGAGTGAAAACAGCCTTTCAGTGAATATCAATTAGTTCCCACATGACTCTGTTTTTCAGACAAAGGGGGAGTGTGTGTGAAATATTTCTCGTGTAAGAAAAAAGTGTTTTCAAAACCTGGTGAGGGACTTTGCAGGAAGAAATGCTTGGAATGCTAAACTGAATACAATCACTGTTAAAACAAAAAAGAGCACAGCAGATTAAAAAGTTTGTTTAAAATGTAGAAATAAAATCTGACTTCACTTTTCAGTCTCCCTCATTCAAAAAAGATGGTATTTGTTGCCAGCAAGTTTTGTTCCAGTGGGGATGGGATAAAAACTGACAGCCAGACTGAACACCCCTTTATCTGGTGGAAAACCTGTGGATGAAATCATGTGTGAAAACCGACATAGAGAAATGTTTCACAAAATCCATTTTGTTCCTGCTGGTTCTTTTACTAAAGTCAGAGGGACAAGAAGGAGCGTAAGCTAAACAAAATGACAGCAGACTGAACACGTCTCAAACTACTTCTTTAACCTGACAGATCCAGAAACCCTAACCCACAGGCCCTTTAACAGTTGTTGAAAACACAAAAAGGCACATCAGACTCCCCATTTACACAATTAATTTTTATTCTAACACAGAAGTAACAAACTAGAAAAAGCTAGATCTGTTGATAGTTGAAATTTATATCTGATGGGAAAGAGACACTTAATAAAAGGCATGAAGACAGATCTGCCAGCTGTCCTCTAGATCCCAGCATAGTGGATATCTTTTCAACCAGTCCTTCTTTCCATTACAGAAACTCTGAGTAGCTTCTTGCATCAGGCAAGCTCTATGCAGACCCTTCTGTGCTCCTATAAAGGGGTCTTTATTTCCATATCCTTGGAGTCTCAGCTCTGCTTCTGTTCCCTGAAGTATGTTGCTCCTTGTACCTTTCAGGGTCTTCAAGGAGGTATTCACACTAGCAAGTCTCTTCCTCTTGGGTTTCTCCTTCGTAGCCCCCTTCTGCCTTCCAGGATTTGAAGAGAGCATGTCCATTGTTTTTTTAATTCAGCAGGAGTGCATAAAGTTGCTGTCTTGGAACACCTGAATTAGTTCACTTTGGAATGAAACCAGAAGTTCTCCATAAATGTACCTAATGGCTTCCAAATACCAAAGGACATTTAACCCACAGAACTAGACAAGAGTTCATCTAAGGCAATTCCCTGCAATGCGTACACCATGGATGCAGTCTCAACGTGTTTCACTGTTACCCTGGGCCACACTACTTACTTAGAGAGACAGGTCTTCCTCTGCTCTGGTGAGAAAAAGCAGCCTACTACCCTGCATTTACATGACGTTTCAGCCTGCCTCAAAATATTCAGAAAAAATCGGTCGGGTAACCTTCCTCCCATCTGTAAGGATAGAGAGCACAGCACATTGCATATAAGTAGGAAACTGAACAAAAATCAAGCAGTTCTAACTTCCAGCATCTGTTGCACTTGTGAATATCACAGTGCCTTGGAGGGAAGGCTTCACTGTGGGTTAGAGGATTCCTTGAGGAGGTGGGAGTTCTGGCTCAGATCACTCTCTTCAGTTTGCTTTCCCTCCTCTTGCTGGCTGTTTCTTTCTCCTCTGAGAGAGAAGTACTGCATCAGATGTTGTGGGAGAGAGTATACAGCATTACCTTCTTCATTCCAGGAGATGGCTGGGAAGTTGGAACGGAGCTACTTGACTGTATTTGGACTTGGGTCATTATGAGCAGACCCAAAAGAGGCACTGAAGAAAAATTGACAGCAGAATTTAAGTTGTGTGTAGATTTTTAAGAGTTGAATGGAGATTTAAATGCCAGTGAAGCACAAAAGGACATTTAGGCTCCTTGGTATTCACCTACACTGTGCATGAATGAATGCATGCTTAAGATAGTTGAACTCTGACCAAAGAACTGAATTCCATGTCTAATTTTGTCAAATCATGTGTCAGATAAGTCAAGTCACTTATATTAAGCTTTTCATAAATGGGTCTCTTAATTTCTTGTTTTCTGGATAACCAGTTTGAGAACCTTGGTTCTCTTTTACAGAGTTCCTGAATAATTACAGCTGTAATTAAATCCATGGGAAAAAAATTACATATAGAAAATGCTTTATATGTTAAAAGTTTTGAAAAATCATTGGTTCTGTGTTCCAGTGTTTGAAAGTTTAATCTGCAGCTTCTCGGTACACTTCTTACTCATATGCAAATTGAGAATATCTTTTTACATTACCTAATGGACATTTTGAAGATAAATTCATTACACATATAAGGCAAACATTTTTGCAGTACTTGGCTAACTAAAAAAGCCTGATGGAAGGCTGATTTTTTTAAAACATCACATGTCTCTCTGGCTACACATAAATTCTGCACCTGGGATCACCTTCACATACAGTGGTATGATGGAACAACATTCAGAACTACACCATCTCTACTACTCCAATTTTTCCCCCCTATTTCTTTATGCACTGGTTTTCATGGAAAAGAATCTGGTTGAGCTGATCACACTAGCGCCTTGGTAAATTTTAATCAGCAAAAGTGGATGAAGCCTTCAGGCAAGCAAGGCAAGGGGAAGAAAACTGTTCTGTCACCAGAGTAGAATTACACATGGTGTGGGTAATAGGGCATGGAGTGCATAATGAAAACAAATTCTGTATTAAATAGTTCAACAGACACTATCAGTACTCTGCAACGAATGACACCAGCACCCTACCAAAAAATAGTAGGGTAGTAGCAAGACCTGTGGAAAACCAAGTATAACATGTGTACAAGGTGGACATTTAATGCAGAAAAAAGCTCATAGTTCTTCAGACAATCTTGATATTGGCATTTTCTAGATGTTATATCCTTATATGTGTTTTATATATGTATATACTTTAATCATCATATATTGTTTAATAGTTTTATGTAAGTAAAATGGTACTTAGTAGTTCAGGAAAGCACAAGGCTCTCCAGTTTCATCAGACATATGTTCAGGCAGACAATAGCTTGTAGTAAAGAAAAATATGATACTCAAACTACATTACATTCTGCCCATATTTCACTTGAAACAATAGCCAAACACATTGCTTATAGCAGTCATTTTGGACATTGTCAGGGCTCTGGAGAGGGATGGGAAAGCTGCTGGGTAGAGCCGTCAGGTGTACTAATGAGATAAGGGAGCTGGAGAGCTGCTTTGAAAATAGTTGTTGGAGAAATTAGGAGGGGGGAGTTTAGGGTTTGGGGTTTTTTCATTTTTGGGCCACACATGCTCAAAGAAAGATTTGTATTACATATCTCAAAGGAACTCACATAGTACACCTGTAAGAAATACCAAACAATCATAAGCAGGGCCCAGCAACTTCTGCTCTCAGTGGATATATGTACAAAAACTATGAAAAGGAAACTGAGCACCAAATTGAATAACACATCCTCTGAAATAAATCACAGTATTCAGTTCAAGCATGACCAAAATTCTCAACATTCTTTTGGCAAAACAATAAGAAACCATTGCCAACTCTGCACAGTCTTGCAAATTCATTTCATTTTTTAAAAATGTTTCATTATTTCACTTCTAGAGAAGAAAACCAGTGTGTGGAGAATGTTTAAGAATGTATCTTCTTTCCATATCAGATATTTCAGATATAACTGACTGACCTACTCATTCTCTTGGGGAAAAAAAAAAAAAAAAAAAAAATCATTGAAAACAATTAGTTAAGTGGAAATTATATGTTTGGTGGTTCAGCAAAGTTCAATTATTTCCAAATGTGGGTATCCTAACCTTTGTTGATGAGTTCAAGTAATTTAGATTATTCATGCAAACTAGAAATTACTCAGAAAAAAAGGCTTTTGACTTATAAAATGGTTTCAACTCTTTTTTTTCTCTTGATTATGATTTTTACTTGCTTAAAACACACAAACTTTTCCAAAATCATACATCGCAGACAAAATAGAGATCTGAAGAATTTTCAGTATTCCCTCTTAATCTGCAACCTTTCTGTTACCAGTTAATTCTTGCTCCTTAAGCTTTATATGTATTTCCTTTCACTAAAGATGACAGAAAATATGATTCAGAAAAGGCATTGAGCTACAGATTTCTTAAATTTAATGGAATACTTCAACTTTTTATATGAAAAAGAAACTATGAATATAAAATTTGTGTGTGTACTCATGTTCTTTCAAAGTTAATGCATTTTGGATCTTTTGTCTCATAAACCTTTAGGGTTTTCTGGTAAAAAATCACACAAATGCTTTGTATATTTTAAAAAATAAAAATAACTCATTATGTTGTTTTAAGAACATGAGATGATCATATCTCTTTTGAAACACCTCTATGCAAGTGTAAACTACAAAATGCTCTCAGATCTTTAGGAGATCAAAAAGCTCATAGCTTTGAAAGTCAGCTTCAGTTAACTGCAGAAACTTCTTCACATTTGGATATTTTATGATTGCTAAAATTTTGAATATTTAAAGTCAGAACTGAGATCAATGGAAAGTGGGATAAAATACTTCTTGTATGACTTTGTGGTCATATGGGTTCAAATGAGGCTACTCAGCAAAACTACTTGTAAAAGAATTAATTTTGGAGGTCTTAGTCAGCAAGAACATTAACCTTTTAAGACACTTATATCGATTTCTTCAGAAATTCTGTCCCTACTGATCTCACTAAGCCTTTGCTTTGACATAATTGGGGCTTGTGTATTGAGCTGTTGAAGATGACTAGATTTGCCCTCATTCTATCTGAGAAAGAATATTTTCTTCTTCCATCCAAATGAAGTCCTCCCTGACCAGTCTCTTATGCATTGAAAGCAAGAATGTAGTCAGCTAAAGATGACAGAACTGGCAATCAAATGCCTTTCAACACTAGTGCATTACAAGATCTTCCTGTCTAGTAGGTCTGGTGAAGAAAAGGGTGGATAAACACATTTTCTCTCCTCCTCTTCTCTTCTCTTCTCTTCTCTTCTCTTCTCTTCTCTTCTCTTCTCTTCTCTTCTCTTCTCTTCTCTTCTCTTCTCTTCTCTTCTCTTCTCTTCTCTTCTCTTCTCTTCTCTTCTCTTCTCTTCTCTTCTCTTCTTCTTTCTCTTTTCTCTTCTTTTTTCTAATTGAAGATTAAATTTGAGAATTATGTATTTGAAAAACAAAGGTGAAATTCATGTCTGTTTTGTTATCTCATATACTAGATTTGTCACATCTCAAAATTATGTAGTGCACAATTTTGTCAAAATTTGAATCAACACTAGAGATTGGGGGCACTATAACTGACTATCCCAGCAATCAACTGAATCTTTACCTTCTAAATGCTGTCTCCTAAGAAAAAGGAAAACCTTGTAAAAAAGAGACAGAATAAAAATGCAGTTATGGGAGGCAGCCAACAGAAAACTGAACCAATCAAGGATCAACACAATATCTTATATTTAGGCACACTCAGCTGGGACATGGGGAAGGAGACTAATTATGGAGGTTAGAGGGGTCAGAAGTTAGGAAATTAACCTTAGATTTCGAAGCCTTGCATTCTATTCCCTACTGTGCCACAGACTTTCTAGGTGAAACTGTGATCAATTCTTCTTACTTCTGCCATGAATTCAATTCTCCACATGCAAAATTGAGGATAATAACACTTCTCCAACACATCGCATTGATGATTTTCATTATTTGAATGTTACAGTGGCTTAGAGCATATAGTTTTGGATAAGGGCAAACAGAATGACAAAAGAAAGGGGTTTTTGAGAAGCTCAACTGCCCCAAGAGGGTAAGCCTTGAAAATAATTATATCCATTAAGACAAACTCTGCCTTCAGTGAGTTGCATTTCAGACTGCTGAAATTTATGCTGTAATGTAATCCTGGGTATTTATTCCCTTAAGTCTCCTCTTCTCCTATGTGCCATCAGAGCCCTAACACGACTTTGGCCCTATTGTACTGCAATAGAGTGGCATTTCATAATATGTTGCTCTTTTAGTTTAGGTCTATAATTTAAAGCAACTATGAAAGTCAAGATTGAATGAAACCTATGTCCAGAAGTTCACAGAAGCCCTGGTAAGGGTGGCACTTTTATTTAAACTAGTCCTAAATTATATCAATTACACGGTTTGTGGTATTATATAGACTTAACTATTGGAGGTTGTTTCTTTTTCTGCAGCCCTGAGTATACAACTGTTTGAGAAGACCTAGCTGATGACTGTATCAGATTTGTACATTAGTCTCATTTAAAAAATTATTTTCTAGGCCTTGTTTGTTTTTTTCAACATGAGTTGATGAACTGCTGAGGCTGAAACATGTAATGCTGCTATGAATCCAGCATGGCCAGGACAGTTCTAAATTACATCAAACCATGAGGTTCCTCTTGAAAGGAGACAGGCCATGAAAAGTCATTTCATGGGGAAGATTAACAGCAAAACTTGTGCAGAAGACCAGCTAACAGTTTAATTTATATGCACACCCACAGCCTCTCCCTTCCCTATAGCAAACAGATAGACAGCTCAGCTGCCTGCAGCTTTCTCATGCTTTTTCAGTACCTCTGCATATCACTTATTCACATGGGTATTCCATGGGGTATATGGGAGTAAGAGCAATTGACTGGGCAGTATAGCCTAATGGAGTTGTAACCTTTGTTATTATGTTCCCCTTATTTGCATCACCTGCTCCAATACCACTTCTTTAAGAGGCATCTGCAAAACTGCACAGCCCTCTTCCCCACTTCTGCAGGTCATGTTCTTGATGTGGCCTCTTAAATGGAACAATTTATCTTCAGGGAAGTGAGTCACACTTCAGTTAATGATGATGCTGAAGCCAGCAGGGGACAATGTAAAGGTTAACATGAATATTTTGCAGCTGATATATTAACAGTATCATTCCATTTTCCCAGGAAGGGAACGATTGCTCTCCACCAACTTGGTCCTGCTCTTTATAAATGGCTGTAAAATAAAGAAGATCCAAAGCATAAATTCAACTCAGGCAAGAACTCACTAAACAGTAACCAAAGATAGGAGGAAATTTTCAAAATATTTTTAAATTGGTTTCATCAGCTATAAAGGTTGATCTCAATTTTATAAAGTCATCCGTTCATAACACACCGAGTGACTTTCTGAGTAAGTCAGCTATAATTTACAGCTTGTGCATGGCTTTAAGTCCCTCTGATAAAGTCTTAGAGTTACAGACCATTGAAATCCATTAAACTGCTTATCAGTAGGCTTTAGAGTAGGCTATAAGGACAATGGAAATGTTCTGAGATTTAGTTGTTCATTAAAAAGCAAGAATAATCAAGCATTGATCAGTAAGTTACTTCCAAATGT
Organism: Strix aluco; assembly: GCF_031877795.1. Classification (NCBI taxonomy): domain Eukaryota; kingdom Metazoa; phylum Chordata; class Aves; order Strigiformes; family Strigidae; genus Strix; species Strix aluco. The sequence goes on from NC_133931.1 coordinate 49,482,614, forward strand.
TCTAAAACTGTCTACATACATAACAGTTACAGTGGTATAATAGGTTGTGTCAAAATGGCATTTTGAACAAATGAAAAATAATATACAGAGTTTAAAAACACCTAATCAAAGATTTGTACTGTATTACTATACAACAGAGATCTAGCAGATTCCCATTATCTTATGAGGAAACTATCAGTAGGATTTATAAAATAAATTCAATTTTCTTAACTGAATTCATGACTCTTACTATATAATAGGAGAGTTTGCATTGTAAACAAAAATAAAACACAGACATTCAACTGCACAATGCATATTGCAGAAACAAGACTTGCGTACCTATGAAAACCTACAAATGAAGAGTCTAATCTAATATTCTGCATACTATTTCATACCTAACACTTTTTTCACTATTTTTACTCTATATGACAGAACATGCATTAAGGGTTTCTGTCAAGATTTTCAGTCTTTTGGGGGGATTTAAAGCAGGGCTCTTAATGACTGCTCTAAGGAATGTTGGGGGGGGTGTCATGGATTATTCTCTTTGAATATTTGAAAAAAAACAGCTTAGGTCAATAACTTTTCAACCAGATTTGCTTGAGATATCTTTCCTAGATCATGAGAAAATATTGTTTTCCTTAGCTGTTACCCTCAACTCCCACTCCAGTAGCAGATCCAGCATCTAGAGTCCTGAAGAGAACAAAGGACCCTAATCGAAGGAGTACAACTGATATACCAATGACAAAAATTATAGTTCAGAAAATTTAAGATAAAATATCTCTCTCTTGCATCTACATGCCTAAAAAAACCCATTTCCATCCAACTTTGCCATCTCAATATACTTTCATTCCCTAGCTGTTTTTCCTTTTACCCTTTCTCTCATATAGTTTTAAAATAATAACCAGGACAGAAAGACACTCTCTACATGTGTTCCATTGCTTCCAGGGTTCACCTGGTGTGATTCAGATCTCAGGATCTTGAGTGATAACAAACACTCCACTCAACCCTGTTGAAATAATAAGAACTGACCAAGACCAAATTCATCTCTTTAGTGTGGTGGTTTAACCCTAGCCAGCAACTAATCCCCACACAGCCGCTTGCTGACTCCCCCTAGGTGGGATGAGAGAACCAGAAGAGTAAGAGAGAAAATTCATGGCTTGAGATAAAGGCAGTTGAGTAGGTAAAGCAAAAGCCTCTCATTCAAGAAAAGCAAAACAAGGAATTCATTCACCACTTCCCATTGGCAGGCAGGTGTTCAGCCATCTCCAGGAAAGCAGGGCTCCACCATGTGTAACGGTTACTTGGGAAGACAAACGCCAAACGTCCTCCCTTTCTTTCTTCTTCCCCCAGATTTATATGTTGAGCATGACATCATACAGCATGTAATATCCCTTTGGTCAGTTGTGGTCAGCTGTCCCAGCTGTGTCCTCTCCCAGTGTCTTGTGCACCTCCAGCCTTCTCGCTGGTGGGGTGAGAAGCAGAAAAGGGCTTGACTCTCTGTAAGCACTGCTCAGCAATAAGGAAAACATCTCTGTATTATCAACACTGTTTTCAGCACAAATCCAAAACATAGCCCTGTACAGGCCACTATGAAGAAAATTAGCTCTATCCCAGCCAAAACCAGCACACTAGTCAATTCCATGTTGATTCTGCCCTCCAGATATCTTGTGCACAGAACCAAGAGAACAAGGAACTGAAATGCAATAGATTACATGAAATCTAACCTACCTTTATATAAAGATATGTGGTAGACTGTATCCTAACCCAAGTGAACCACTGATGGTCCCATTAGTATGCTATGTGGGCTCCAAAGGACCAAAACCAAAGCCACTAGTGAGTATAAATTCTTGGGTAGATTTTTAATCATGTTGATTAATTTTACTTCTAGCAGTTTTTTTGGGTAACTGCTGAAACAGTGTGCCTTGTACTGCAGTATTCACAGCTGTGACAGCAGCCATCCATAGTAGTAACTGCATATAGCATTTCCTACAACTGAATTGCAGCTGTCCACATTTGACCCTGCCATGAAAGCCACTCATAGACACATAAACCACCATCTAAACAGCAGATGGATCAGGAGAAGAGGGAAATAATCCCACTCCCAACTTTACTCCTGCCAAAACCTGGCTGTGTCATTTGGCCATTGAACTTGGCTGTGATGGCTGCCACCAAAGGGGAGAGACAGGTTGTGTTGCCGGGTGGCCTGGAGTGCTGCAGTGCAGGGCTGGGAAGCCCCTTCCAGAAGCAGCAGTCATTCGCCATGGTCCCTCCTTCAACCCTATATGCAACAATAGTTGCCTGGCCAGTTCCCAGAGCAAGATTCCCCCTGCCCATCCCAGTACGAGGTTACCTGCAAAGGGTCCTTGAAGCCATTTCTGAGAAAAAGCAGTATTCTCAGCCTGTCCTTCCTCTTTTTCATTAGTAAAACTCATCTTTCTTAGTTAAAAGGGAATGCATCTTCTGGTGTAAACAGGAATCCAGCCTAACATTTGTCTGAAGGCATTCATAATCAAATAGCATAAATCATACAGTTAACCTTTTGACATAGTAGTTTTAATTAATACATTTTTAATCATACATGACAAGATATATCTGCTAATGAGTGATGACACAGGATAGAGAAAGAAGTATGGTATTGAGCCTCAGGAATTCTGCATTACATGTTACTGTATACTGACCTTTGTGGATTTCAGCAACTGGCTTAAATCCCCATTCAGGAAACCTCCCAAGTTGAAATTTCAGTACAAACATATGAGTTTACTATAAACACTCTGAAGTAGCTTTTTGAATCAAAACCTTCACTTCCAGGTAGATTTTATCTCAACCTGGACAATAGGGACTATTTAATCTACTTGTACTCTCACAAAAACAGAAGGATAATTTAGAAATACTTTGGGGTTAAAAGATGTCACTGACATCCTAATCTTGAGATAGTTTATTTACTAATCTGTTCAGATGAGCTCTTCTTCTTAAACACAGTAAGGAAGATGGAGGGAAAAAGCTTTATTTCCACGTAATGTTACTGATGTGTTTGATGGTCCAGTTCAGTAGAAGATCAACAGCATATGAAGATTTCCCCAGAGACCTTCATCGCTACTGGTGTAGATCTCATCACATTTATTCAACACATTTATTGCTCTGGCACTTTTCACAGATGGCTGTGACACTAGTTTTCCTCCTTGGCTTTTTTTAGCAACTGTACTTTAAAGAAAACAAACTGGACTAACAAATCTTGTTAAGATTCTAACATAAAGTACTAAAAGGATAGAAAAAGTCTCAGTTAAGAGTGAAATGTACCATATGCCCTCCAACAACTATGCATCATGTAGAACCACCTTTGTGACTATCTTATTGTTCCCAATTGTACTTGGATGTGTGCAGAGATAAAACTTTCACTCCGAGCTGTAAATGTTTTCATTTTTTTTGGTCATTTCTGAAAAATACTTTTTTGGCATAATTTTTTGTGAGAGATTTTATATAGATAAATAGAGCTAGGTAATTAATAGCTTCATAGACATTCTCTACTATGAACATTTTTAGTTCAAGAACACAAACCAATTTTAATTAAAGGGGATGAGTTTTTAATCTACTTGCTTTTTATAGGACTTATTAAAGATAAAAGTGATGTATGGAGAGTCACTGTCTTTGAGTGTATGCTATAACCCTTATTTGCATAATAAAAGAGACTATGCATAAGCTTAATAGTAATCATAAATGTATATTAATGAAGACATTTATAGACACATGAAAATGTATACCACATAGGGAAAAAAATCTAAGTTATTAATGTTGACAGATTCAATACAGATGACGTTATGTATGTTAATATTATTACAAATCCTTATTGTTATTCATAGGCTTATATAAATATTGTCATTATGAATCATATTCTGTCAGTTCTCATGAGAAAATAAAAATACATGATGGCAATACATAGTGGCAAAGTGGCATTGTCATGTTTATATTAATGTCAAGTTCAAATTAAAATTAGTTCTAAAATTAGTGACAAAGACATTGTTTCACATTTTAAAATAATAAGCATTCGTGTTAATGCTGCTAATAAATTGATATTGAAATAACCAGCTTCAATAACTATAGATTGAATTGTTTGTTGTCAAAGTAAATGGAAATAGAATCTTTTGAAGTTGTTGTTACTGGCCAATGAATAAGCAAAAAGATGTGCAGACTCCTTGACTATGAATGTGATGGTCCTGATTCTTTTTCTTGATGACATTTATTTTGCGCTAGAGTTGGTTTATGGATTTCACGCTAGTTATTTTCATCCTTATGCCACAAAAGCCTGGTTCAAGTCTTGCTGAATGGCATGAATGGCTCTGGGAACCAAACACAGAGCAGTCGCTGGGTATCCTAGGGTTCACTGAGCAGTACTTCACCTTCCTTCACCCCAGCTTCAGTTATGGACCACATACAATGTTGAATTATCTTTGGTCCAGCTTGCTAGAAGAATCACGATACTTGTTTGCTTAGTTACATTTTCACTCATTTTCTTAAGAAAGCTTTAAAAGAGAACTTACAGACATTCTTAATTTAAGGGTTTTATTAACATGATGGCTCAAGTTGTTTCACCTTTCTTCTCTAGCACTATGTCAACATGGAGTTGTTTATTGCATATATGGTACAGTCAGCATTTTTGTACTGTTTTAATCAGTGTAAAGTCTCTGAGAGTTGTTAATCACAGACAGAAGGTTAAGCCTTGCACCATTTTTTCTCCTCTATTTTATTTTGCTTGAGCCAAAAACATATGGAAAAATCTACATAAGACTCAGGATATTATTATTTCCCAGACAGAAGCTAAAACAGTTTAAATATACCATAACATATAGTGAGCACCATTCATGAGAATTTGTGTTTGGATTGAATTATGTTGCTACTCTAAAGAGGATTTAAGAAACCTTAATAGTCAGTCCTTTGGGAAATACAATAGCTACATGTAGAGAGTTTCATTTTGGAGAAGTTGAGTTGTATATGGATTCTCATGGACACATTTAACGTATTTCCTATAGCGAGCAATACACGTAAATGGACAACTGTGTACACAAAGGTCTTTGAACATATATAAGAAATCATCACTTCATTCAATCACTTAATTTTCATGTTTACTTGACATATATGCTTCACAATTTAGGTAGAGTTTTTCATATTAGTCTACCGATAAGTCTTGTCCTTAGTTTTTTTAATATTTGGGCTTAACTAAGGATATAAAAATCTATACAATGAGAAACTGTGCACAGGATGTATGTATTAAAAGTTACTTCTATCCTTTTTTCTATTCCCTGACAGGTTACCCTTCATTCAAACTATGCATTACTAGTGTCAGACTGGCCTTGATAAAAGCAGAAAAACCTACATAGATGGAGCAACCTTCCACAGTTGTTATCCCACTTGGGAAGACAAATCCCACTGTCATTCACATTAATACAACTCACTAGATTAGTTGAACTGAGTTGTTCTGCAGTCACCCTGATCAAAACCTGATTTAATCTACATAGGAAATGTTATTTCAAAATGAAGGTTAACTAATACTCTGCACTAGTACCTGCGTACAGATTCCATAGGCAGTAACTAAGCGGAAAAAACTGTGAAAGATGACAAATCCAAGAAGAGAATCTAGCTTTAAACTAAGGAAATTCAAAATGAGAGAGAAATATTACATCAAATCCACCCAATCAGAACTGACAATTCTGTCTGCAAAGCCCTAATCTTGTTTCCTGTTCAGGCAAATATGATCTCAGTAATGCATAGGACACTATTTCAGACAAATACTTTAATGGTGTGATTAGTTTTAATAATGTAAATTATCCCATTAAAATCTGTTTACCAAATCAGGGAGTAAAATAGCTCAGAGAGCTGCATCCTTCAGTCTCTTTTAGTAAAGCACTCTTTTTTAGCCCAGAAGCACAGAAATTTGTATGGATTTCTTGGCAGAAAAGTAAAAGAGAACTGAATGTTTGAGAGCTGAATTTTTCCACTTAATGTGCAGCATTAAAATCAAGGGCTTTCCTTTAGATATATTTTCAGACTGTCGTGATTTGTGTATGGATAGCTTTCACATAAATCAGTTCTACACTTGGATCATCTCTTTCTGATACCATCAAAAGTGAATAAAAAGACATCGTTCACTCCCCTCCTTTTTCTGCCCTCCCGCCTTTCATTTGGGAAGGATGAGAAACCATGTCTAACCCAAGGAAAGGAATGAAACACAGACAAGCTACATAGCAATCTGCAGCTTAAGCCTGGCATGAGATCAGCCTCTAAAGTGCTTCCTTTCAGAGAAGCAGCTTACCTACCTTCCATAAGTATGTGAAAGTCTGTTTCCTTTCTACGTTTTGTCAACACTTGTTTATCTCATCCTACCAAATCTCCTTGAATTGAGTTGCGTGTCTGCAAAATGAATCCAAGGCTCAAACAAGCTATTGACATTCTCTGCCCCCACCCAAGAAAAGTTTCTTTTTTCTGTTGGCAATGATCCATGACATTTAAATTCTGTCTTCCACAACAGGCTTATAGAAAACTAAAGAAAGAACTACAGTGCCAGTGAAGGAAACATAACTTTATCATTCTCATTGAAACCAACTGGCAAAGCCAGTAAGGATAATGTGAATTTTCTTTACTAGCTTACTTCTTGACTTTTTACATGACTGACTTTCTGACACACTGTAGTGCGTCATTTTCAAGATTTTAGTATGGATCGCCAGAACAACAATAATCTGCATGACGGTGAAAGAATAAGGGCCTTGAGACTACATCTGAGTTTGTCAAGAATCAGTTTGAAACCCATTTTAACAAGGCTAGCAGCTGCTGTTTTATATGGAAGTGAAAAAGGTAACAAACTCCCCCGATTAATCCAGGTTCTCAGCTGGCTTCTGCCTGGCCATGTTCATGTCACCGCTGGTCTGGAGGGACTCCAAACTGGACAGTCTGACTGTCTCCTCTGTTTTTTCTCACCAACTTTTAATGTCAACTCAAGGCAAAGCTTTTCTTTGATGTGTGGCCTTAAGAAAGCAGCATTACCAGAAACCTCATCTCTGGGGTCTACAGATATTCAAGCTGTAGGGAAAATAAGTCCAGACTTCTGGAAAATGCATTTCCTTGAAGAGACATCCCATTCAATGTCACTTGATAAAGCTCCTGTGATTTCATGGCAGAACTCTGAGCACTTAGGACTACTTCCCACTGACCTTTACCTCACACTTCACATTCTATATTTTTCCTTTTATTCCTGATTACAAAGAAATTAACTCATGCAGTCATTTACAGACCTGATGAGGAGCATATAACATGATTCCCTCTTTCCTGCAACTCACTATTCCCCTCCCTCTTATAGCTGAATGTGATTCATAGAATAATAATAATGAGAATGAGAAAGACATGCTAAATGCATTCTTGTAACTACTAGTGCATGATTGCTCTCTGACGTATACTCTCCGGTGTTGTCCCCAAGCTTGCTGTAAAAATGATGGCATTCCCATGCAGAAGATACTTCCATTTAAAAAATACACTGGTTTTATATGCAGCCTATATTTATTTAACCATAATGTCACTCTAAGTCTGGATCATTTCCTCACCCTATTTCACAATTATATTTGTCGTATATCAGCTCATCCATTTCCATATTTGCTGTTTGGTTAAGTAAAATGTAGGGACCTTTTAATTGTTCCCCATCTTTAACTCCCTCCTTCCATTGAACTGAAGGCAATAGTCCAGGTGTGATCTGACCAGAGAGCTACAATAACAATGCTGCTGCGCAGAATGATTGTTCCATTAGTTTACTGCACAAGATCAGATTATTTTTATTGCCACTGCAATGCATTGCTAACTCCTACTTAGCTATTTGCATGCCTTCAGCTTCAGATCTCTTTCAGTGTGAGGCATCTCACATACTTCCGTCTCCTAGAATATCTGGGCTTTGGAAGAATTTTGGTTCTGTTCTCTAAACAAATTGTATTTTTCTGCCTGGACATGTGTCAGAGTATCCCCTGATAGAAAAAAAAGCTCTTACTTGGTACATCTAGGGATGTAAAAATAGTAATATTTCCTCTGGCCAGTTCTGCTGTGGTGAGATTTACTTGCTTTCTCATCATTTTGCAGAAGGAGAAAAGTGTTAGGTTCCATATCACACAGACTCAACAATCCAAAGAAGACACATGTAGCCTAGTTAGTACTCATTAGCTTCTTATATATACATGCATTTATTAGCACTTAAAGATGCTTGCTATCATAGAAGATCTCATGTAAGTTTAGGCAGCATTAACTTTGCTGTTACCCTAGTCTCAAGTCCTGTCCACCTTCCAAACCCTTTTTACTTTCCAAATATCTAAAGAGTTTTCAGGAGTGCAAGGAAAAGGAAGAATTGTAACAAGAAACTTGCTGACCCCTTTCTAAATGTCATCCAAGTGATTCTGAACATAGACAAATCTCTTTTCTCTTGGTTCCTATGGAAACATCCACCTCTGCTCTCCTTTATCACCATATAGTTTATTTCTCATGTCTCTAGGTATTTTCTTTCTCTGCTTCCCAAAATGTTTGAATTGAATATACTTTCCATATTTACTCCTTATGTGATTTGACAATTTCCATATCACTGATGGAAGCATCCAGCAAGATTTCAAGAGAATCTTTCCCCCACCCCTTGGCAAAATCTCCATAACTTCACTAGGGGAAAGGGTGGACTGTCAGGATTTCTACACAAACCTGTTCCTATTTTAGATGTGCTTCCTCCAAAGAGGCTACAGATGTTTACCACTGAGACAGGTAGAATGGGTGGCTGCAGATCATATGCAGCCTTTCTTCAGCATTAAAATTACACATTCGCCTGTAAAATTAATAAAGATAATAACAGTAAGCATCTATTTATGTGTAGGCAGAAATGTGAAATACAGGTTGGGCAGGTAATTTTCAAAATTCTTCTTCTTTTTCTAGAGCAAAGTGATACTTGTGATAGATTCAGTGCATTAAAACTAATTGTGACTTTAGAAAAAGCATGATATCAGAAAAAAACATTAGACTATGAGTGATATTACCTTCAAGCAATGAATAGATCATTTCAATCTTCCTGCATTTCTTAATAAAGAAAAAGGAAGGGGGCACGGGAAGAAAGGTGTTATTTTCTGAATGTCTAAGACCATGGTCTGGAACAATATTATGCTGTATCTAGGGGAGTGAGTTTTTACATCACCTAGTGAAGTGCAAACTTTTATCTGAACGCAAGATCGATGGTTCTTCGCATCTTCAGTTACAACACTACTTCTATCTCCCCAAAAAGGGAGCTTTTTTTAACAAGGATTATATCATCAATGAAAATTACAGTGTGGTCTCAATAATTTTATCATCAAAACTGGGATGCAACAATCTCTGGGTGCAAACAGAAGTGTACATCTGTGGATGAAGGGGAGGAAGAAATGTTTTAAATCACTTCTAATACCAAAGCCAATTCTAACACCAAGTCATGAAATTACCACTAAACAGCAGTGATGGAACTACATATTGAAGTGTGATAAGAAAGCAAGCTAAAGAGCAAACGCTGGGCATATTTCTAAAAAAGGAAGGCCCAAGTAACCTTCAACTACCAGGGTTTTTTTGCACTCTTTGCATTCTTACTAGGTGATGCACAGAGAAGATAGTAACTTTTATCATTTTAAAACATGAAAGAATTTCAGACAGCACTTGCATTTGGGGGCACATAAGTCTCAAGGTT